>NC_138759.1:82284737-82969630 GCF_965113315.1 Podarcis vaucheri | reverse complement strand
ATGCCCCTGCCCCAGAGAGATCTTGATAAGGGGAGCAGGCCAACTTAAAGCCTGAAGCTGTGAGAATTTTATTTCCATACAAGGTCCTGAAGCTCCACCCTGAGTCTGCCCTCATTAGACTCTGCCCTACTTTCTCACCTTAAGAACACTGAACGGTAGATCATGGAGTGGGGGAGTTATGTTCCAGCCTTTACAATCCTAAATGATTTTTCCAGTCAATTAGCACTAGTTAATTAGCTAGAGAAGATGCTGGTCCCTAGCATCTACCACTGACCCCCATTCCAGTTCTAGAAGAAGCTAAGACCAATATTTTATTTGAAAAGTGGGCGGGATTACAAATAAGTACAGTGCCCCATTTGGCAGCAACTTGTGAGCCCACCAGCTGTGCGGCATAACATTTCACGGTATGAATCGAGCACATGAATGATGATGAAAGCACAGACCCTTCTGGCACCAATGGAAAATGGGGCCAACAAGGCACCAAAAAGAGATTACCAGTAAGAAATGTGTGGTGGTAGCATGGAAAATAAATATGGGAAAGTGCCAGTATGTGGGCATGCAAAATGCCAGAGCAGACCAGAGGCAGGGGTAGGGATGAGCACAGAGAGATACAAATCAGAAACTTATTGAGGGCCAGTGTAGTGCATTGCATGGAGTATTGAGTGTGCGCCTGGGAGACCCAGATCCAGAGTTTGTGAAGTAGCCTTGCAAAAGTCACTACTGTGTAGGGCTGGAATGAAAGCAGAATACACACTATGTGCACTACTACTACTAATACTACTACTATCATCATCACAGAGGCCATTTTGGACCTTGGAATAGGAGCTCAAAAGTACAAAAATAGTGCCCAATATTTTGCTATTCAAGATGGAATCTCCTGGATCCCAGCCTGTGTGGTGACTAGTAGACAGTCCACAATATACCACATGATGTCCAGTGCAAACCTAGTCTACTGGCAACTACCGGTAAATGGCACTGAGTTCAAGGGGAAAGGCTATAGAATTGCAGCAGCATTGTGATGCTTATAAGCCTTAACCTGAGAAGTCATCTCTCTTTCCTCATGGTTATTCCTTTTACATAAAAAAACAGTCTTGTGTTGGATGGACGGCAATGGTTCTGCTATAAGAGATGACAAGCATAGGGTTTAATATTTATTTGTATTCTGGTTTACTTTTAAACCAGTTTATTTTCAAAGAGATGCACTTACTATACATGGGTAGAATTCAAAGTAGTGCGAAGGAGATTGCTTAGTCTGTGCATTTCTGCTTGCAATGGAATAATCTCCCCTCTCTTTCGTCTGCAAACTTTTCTGGGGGTTGCCCCACCCCACCCCCCAAAACTGATTTGAGGGGGTACATGAGGGAGGGGGGAAAGCCCTGTTGCACTAACAGGTCATGTTGTGCTGGCTTCCACTAGAGCAATTAGTTGGATCTGGTCCACTGAGTTTATTAAAAACAAACAAAAGATTTTAAGTCAAAACAATCTTTTCTATCTGTAACTTGTTTATCACTTCTTTTGCCAGTCATTCTATTCCAGTAGTGACCAAACGGGGGCCTTTGGGAAGCCTACTAGCTGAACATGAGGGCAACAGTAGGGTCCTGGGGATTAGGGCCCCTAAGGAAGCAAATTGGGGGAGGCAATAGAGTTGTACTGCTGAGCTTCTTCACTGTCCATCAGTATAAAGAAGAGGGCAAAATGCCTCTTATTTTTTCTGCTGGGTCACCATTACCTATTTAAGTTTTGCCCCATGAGTCTTCCAATTTGCTCAGAGCAGCTTGCTTACATGGCTCTTTCCCCCACATGCCAATTTCATCAGCTCAACAACACTCTGAGAAAGATGAGGCTGACAGATTGTGACTCGCCACGAGTGAACTGTGTGGCTAAGTGGAGATTTGAACCTGGGTCCCTCAGAAGCCCAGTCTGACACCCTAACCACTACACCACACTGGCTCTCAAGTGCACTCGAGTTTGTCTGCATCTCCTGCCTCATGTTTAGAGGAACACTGCTCTTTGTTGCACTAAAAGCTTTCTCAGCTAATGCAACAAACAGGAGCTGTTTTAACTGCTGGGGTTCCTCCTCCCCTTGAGAATTATAGAGGACTCTGCTATTGCTAACATATGTCTCAGCAGCCATACAAAAGTTCAGTTTTCCCCATTCTTGGAAAAGTATGACAGCACAGAACAGTTTTAAATGTATTTTATAGTGTTGACAATACCTTTTATTTCAGTAATGACTATTTGTGATTGTAGTAGGTACATTTATATATCAGGGCTGGAATGGCTGCCAACAATTCCAAGAGGAGGGGAAAGGCAGGCATAAAAAGTGTTGCTGTGTTAACACAAATCAAAACCAAAACATAGTGTAATTCACAAAGATGTGACCCTTTCATGACAAGCAGAAGCTCAGCAATAAAAGGGTTTGTCTCCCCACCCACCGTATCTTTCAGGGGAAGAAAACTAGCCACTGCCCGTTGTGTATACATGTGCGGACAAATAAATATTTGTGCAATTTTTCTGTAGGTTTTGTTTTGTTTGTTTTGGTATTGAAGCCGACCTTAAAATGACTTACAAAGTAGGTTGTTAACAACCCTTCTGGGAAGATGATAAGAGGAAAAATAGCCTTGGCCTTAGAAGCCTCAGAGAGAAACAGGTCCCTTTTGAAAAGCTGAGCCACAGAGTAGGCACAGTTCAGATGCTGAATCTTTGGGAACAGAGTGTTGCAAAGGTCTTCACTAGCTGAGAAAGGGCAACATCTGGAAGTGCTCTGGCCAGGGGCAAAATGGGATTTGTGCCAGGGGACAGCTGTTAGCAGAGAGGGGATGCCTCTGTTCTGCTCCTTGTGCAGCCTTGTGACAAAGGACAGACAGTAATGACTTCAAGTCCTAAGCCACAGATTACAGTCACACATGCCATTATAACATCTCACTAGCAAAATGAAAAGTGACATAGCAGCAGACAGCAAAGGAGAACTGGGGCACATGGAGAAAAGGAATATGCATGGAAACAATACAGGGAAGGGTACGGGCCAGGGCACTCATCCTCATCTTTGGGTTATTCCTAACAATCTTAAGGCTGCCGAACGATGGCTGCAAGGGCTGATTCACACATGCATGTGCATCAGCCAATGCATGGCAACAAAGCATGCCAACTGATTCTATTGAAAAGCAGTGCATTTGAGGGAATGTTAGAAATGGAATGTTAGAAACATGTTAGAAATGGAATGTGCAAAGTGTGCCTCATGCCCTTGCTGGGGTGGGGAGTGGAAGAGAAAGGGCTGAAGGGCAGGAGAAGAATGGGAAAGAAGAGGACACAGCGGATCAGTGGGTTAAGGCAATGGACAGAACGTGAATGGAGCACTGAGCGTTTCACTGCATGCTTTTTGTCCTGAAAGTCACCTTGAGAGGGCTTTTGCACTTAAAGGCGCCCTAAACATATTTTAAATGAGTATTATTTAAAAGCATATGGCAAAGGGGGACAGAATGGCAGAAAGACAAAGGCTGTGCGGTTCTCAAGCATTCAGGCACTATTGGTGGTGGCTGGTGGGCTCCTGCCCCTTTCCCTGCAGGACTCCCGAAATTCCAGCTCCACCCCTCTCGGCTGGCAGGTCATGAGTGTGGTTCAGAGCACCATGCCATGATTCACTTACCAGGCTGATCCTCTCATCAGTTTGGGCTTTTTCGCCCTGGATGGTAATTGCTTCTGGCAGAGGCACTGTGCACGTGGACACATTGAGACGAGCACACATGATAAATAAGGCACTTGTTTATTCTCTCTTCCCTTCCCTCTCTGACTCTCTCAATAAATTTCTTTTATCTGCTGAAGCAGACAGAATCAGAGTGCGAGTGTGAAAGACAGCAGGCTCTGGGAGCTCGCAGAGGCTACCGCATGCCTGGGCACCAGATTTAGTGGTGGCCTGGTGATGTCAAGGCAAAATTAATTGTAACGCCAGACCTTCAAGGCTACCTGGACAGCTGATGAGGACTGTGGAGCCGAGAAGCTACAATCTTCCATTTCCCCCACCCCCTCTCTTCAGATTCATCATTGAACCCTCTTTTGAGTGACTTTCCTCCTTCTGAGGAAGCCAAGAATTGCCATCAGCCACAAAGCTTGAATAAATGAAGCTACTGAGATCATACAACATTTTTTAATGGCTCACTCTGCAGATGTCAACCCCCAAGCATAAGCTTAAAATCCTACTCCCCTAGCTGAGATAAAGGCTTACTACATCCAGGCTCTATAGCTGTGGGATCTGAAGCTGTTCTTCCCAGGTTCTGTGCTGCTCTAGTCCTTTTAAACCTTGGTTGTCAGTGCTTGCATACAGCTGTGTGTGGTGTTTTGAAGTCCCAATGATATGTTGATTGACAGCTATGTGGAGCTTTGAAATCCTGATAAATGGGGAGGGGAGTGATAAAGATCTGGCTTGCTGAACAGATCCAGTTCCCAACTCCTGCTTTAAAGAGCACACACACACACACCTCTCTCTCTCTCTCTCTTTGGATTTCTACTAGCCCAGAAAAGTAGCAAATGCTATCATATGCAGATATACAGTAACAGGGAGTTACACATCCTATTATGTTTCTCTAAAGTATACTAAAAGTAAACATGAATGCATATTCATATTGCTATATAATATTTAATGTATAATATAATAATAATAATTTATTATTTATACCCCGCCCATCTGGCTGGGTTTCCCCAGCCACTCTGGGCGGCTTCCAACAAAAGACTAAAATATAATAACCTATTAAACATTAAAAGTTTCCTTAAACAGGGCTGCCTTCAGATGTCTTCTAAAAGTTTGGTAGTCTTTGACATCTGGTGGGAGGGCGTTCCACTACCGGAAAGGCCCTCTGCCTGGTTCCCTGTAACTTAGCTTCTCGCAGCGAGGGAACCGGCAGAAGGCCCTCGGCGCTGGACCTCAGTGTCCGGGCGGAACGATGGAGGTGGAGACACTCATTCAGGTATACTGGACTGAGGGTGTGGATCTTAATGGTTAAATAGGAGGTGGAAACCCCAATAAAATTGTTTTAAACTCAAGGAATGAACACTTCACTTTTCTGCTTTTCCAAGGTGCTTATGAGGTTCTCACTAGTCAAGTCCAACGGCAAGGTGACAGGAGCTGGCAGACTCCTGCCTAGATTCCTTGCACAATAAGCTTTTGAACTCCTTCGAAGAACCCCCTTTTGCACTAGTCTCTGGCACTGACTCACAGGCAGTGTCCTTGAGTGACCCAAAAGGGTGCTGCTGTTATCCAGAGATGCAAGGAGAGGAGAGGAGAGGAGAGGAGAGGAGAGGAGAGGAGAGGAGAGGAGAGGGAGCGCGCAAATGAGTGAAAGGCTGGGAGGAACAGAAAGAGGCAGGGGAGCAGCAGAACAGCTGAACAGCATGAGACAGCCATTATTTTTCAGTAGCACTTTCATCAGTATTCAATGCTATTTGGTCTTTTGGTGGAATATAATTCCATTTTTACTGCCTGTTATTGATGACTGGATTACCTGCTTCATTAGTTCTGCAAAAGCTTAGCACTGGATTTGCTAGTCATTGCCACAGTGCATAGCTCACAGTCAACTAGATGCCATTTGAAAAGTGTCTCTCATTCTTCTGTGCTCCTTTAAACAGCATCCTGCATACCTAGACACATCCTTACAGAAATCTTTGCAAGCAGGTGGCTAGGAATGGAGGGGGTGTAGAGAATTGATAATAACTATTTGCTTTAAACTTCTTGTGTCTTCCCAGACACATTTATTCTTGCTTTCCTATGCATGCAGTTACTGCCACAGTAAGTACTGTGCGCTTGCAGATTGAAAAGTGCACCAAAACCTTGCCCTCCCCCAGCAAACATATGTTGCACACATATTCTCTCCTTTAAAAAACTGAAAAATTAAAAGTATGTACCTAGGTAATCCATATTTTATGCAAAAGAAAAGAAAATAACCCATGGAAGTTGAAATCTGCAATCTATAAGGCAAGTTAAGAAAATCTCCATATGTTTGTTGATTGTGCCTAATGTATACTACACCTGGCAGCCATGAGGATGGGCAAGAGCTTTGCTTGGTCCCTGGTGGAAGAACTATATGCAGCCCTATTCTGACTTCTGCAATTTCACCAGACAATGTCAACAAAACAAACAAGCAAAACAAAACAAAAGCTAGTTGAAGGATATACATGTATATTATATTTTCCTCTTGGGGCTGGACCAGGTTGAAGTACAGCAGGGTTCTATTTTATATTTCATCCTGTTTCTCCTTGTAGAGGCGCAACACTGGCTGAGAAAGGTACTATCAGGGGCTGGGAGGTTATCCTCTCTCTTTTTTTAGTAGGCAATACCAATGCAGAAGCATCAATATTCCGTTTCACACACTCTGGGGCTTAGCCTTGACTTTGCAAACATGTTCTGGGGCTGATCCAATAAAGCTGTGTTGAGGCATTTTACGTGCCTGACCCCCTATCCTGCTGCTTTGAGAATGATACATGGCAAGAGCAGCATTTCACATGGTGGGCTGTGCATGACTGCAAAGATATGCTTCCAGCTGAGGGAGCACCACTGCAAAGGCCGCATGGCTTTAAGCACACCTATCAGAGGTGAATACGGGTGAGCTTTATTCTCGAAATTCTCTGTGGAACTGCACCCTTGGGTTACAAGAAAGAGAAGAGTAAAATGACCTGAAAAACTGCCACAAATTAAAATTAAAATTGGCACCAATTCTGTTTGGCAAGTCATGTGAGAAAACACTCCCAGGGAATAAAATTCCAGCTCACTTATACAAAGGCAGACCAGATCTGAAGACAGCCGTGCAGAGGAAGACACCCCCACAAACTTACCCATGAACAACACAACAACATGATTAAAGAAAATCAGATCCTCTGGGGGAAACAATTAAAGAACCTCAGGGAACCCATATAATTACTGGGGCCTTCGGATAAACAGGAGGAAAACATGGTGAGGTGAAGAGAGAAGAAACCGTGCATGAAACATGTTGCTGGGCCAATTTATGCGTTTAGCCTATGCTTTCAACCTAGATGCTTGGTGAAAGGAACAGATGTCCAGTGGTCAAGGAAAACAAAAACAAAAGAAGAATTTAGCTGCATTTGCCTCCTCCCTCCTCCTTCTGTGCCTTTAGGCTGAACCTATAAAAGTGTAATGTTGTTCTTTGCTTTCTTATTCTTATTCTTATTATTGATTTATAAAGCTTTCCTCCATGGAAAGAACTTTACAGTTTTCACTAAAGACCTGCAGTTGATGGTTATGATCTAAAGAGCCCTTTTAAAGCTTCATACTGGGTCCGTACCCACACCCTGCCCTCCGAGATCTGGTTTAATATAAACATAACAACACAGAGAGTGTCACCCATGTGGTGATCCACATACCAGGCATCGTGTATAAACTGATTTGGGGGAGCCTATGGCCAAGTTTGGACATAACACAAAGGCCAAACTACAGATAAGTACATTAGTCTGCAAACAAATTGCATGCTGGTACACACACTTCACATTCTCCCGCTTCACTCTACCCTTTAGTAGGGAAACAAACCGGAGTGGCTGGCTTAGTGTTACATCTGAGCCAGCACTTAATGACAGTGTGGCTCTGGGAGATTTCACTTTCAGGAAACTGATTACTTCTGAGTTTCGACATCATGGGGAACTGTTGTTGCATGCCAAGGCAACCATGACCCCATTGCTTCCCAACTGATGAATAACCAGACAAGACAACAACAATATCATAGTGACATAGAATTGTAGAGGTTGAAGGGACCTCAAGGGTCATCTTGTCCAACCCCCTGCAATGCAGGAATAATATATATTGCGTTCAAATGGGTCACAACTTTATTGATTACAGATGTGAATGGTTTGGCAAAGGCATTGGGTATAGCCATCTATTCCACTCCAGCCCTTCTGCTGGGAGTGCATCTAAGGATAACCACACTTGGGGAGGGGCTATGGCCTACATCAAATAGGAGTACCCCCGCAAGAAGTCCCAGTTGGAGGAGTCCTATGGCCCTAGCCCCCATCTGGGCTACTCACAGATCCCTTTAATAGGATACCCTTAACCCTGGATAAGGGCAGGCAAAGGCTACAACCTCCCCTCCAGCCAAGACTAAGGTTTACCCAATGCCTAACCTCACAGAGTTGTGACAGGCCTGGGCAGGCCTCAGTTTATCCCCCCAGGAGTAGACCCAGGTGATGCCCATTGGCCGATTGGGCCTTCCCCCTGAGCAATTCCTGCACCTAATCCTGCCCATGATTGCTCGATCCGCAGGCAGGTTGCAATTCTCCCCAGTCAGTGTCAGATCACAAACATGGCCATGGCCAGGTCGCAACGCCGCCTGACCATTAAAAGGGAGTGGATTTCTAAAGTGAAATCTTTCAATCTCCTCCTCACACCCATATGTGTGTGAGTCTGAGGACCAGCCAGTCTTGCTCCCATAATGCTAAGCCCTGATGTGAACATGACCGCTAAAAGCTAGTGTTTGCAATCACTGCATTTAACAAATAAGAAAGGCATTGTGAAAAAGAGTTTACACAGCTTCAATGTTCTGTGACGTTCAGCTGAGTTGCATTCTTACTCTTCTGTTTTCTATTTAGATTTGCTGCAGCTTTCTTGAACTAAAGGGCGGGGTATTAATTTTTAAAACACACAATCTCCTTGGATAGGCAGGAGGGTTGTTGTTGTTTTTAATGCATTTTAAGAAAAAGAATGGCTACGTTTCTTCTGTCCCTGTCTCACCTGAAGGTCTCTGTCTCTCACAGTGCCTTCTGTTATTGATTCTCTGTCTTCTGAAACCTTATACCACCAGGCCAAATGGGATAAAATGGAGGCAATGTGGATGTAAAAAAAAACCCCACTAATTTGTGACAGAGTGTATTATTTTTATCTTTCAAATGCTAGAATGCTGCAGCATTATTTTAGAGGGGAAAAACTAGGGCAAACCTTTCCCCCTAATTCCACTTTGTGGCAATTTTGTATCAACTGCTTATCAAGCATAGACAAATTTAGTCCCATGAGTAATGTGCTAATAAGCATTTGTATGGCAACCATGTGCAAGGTGCTTCATTTTTCAGAGAGGGACCCAATTAGGTTCTCATGTGTTATGTCATTATTGGTCAGAGACTCTATTATTCTTTCCTGGAGGGAATCTACTGCAGTTTGGCTAGATACAACAGCGACCTGTGTGCATATTTCATCAGTATAGATTATTCATTTTACTGTCTCACATGTGGGATCAAGGCAATGTCGTCTTGGATGCTGCACATTAACACAGAACAGTTCCTAAAGGGCCAATGACTGAAAAATGGCTTGTTCACATGTGCATATTTGTGGTAGAAGTACTCACAATTATCCTCAGGAAGGGGCAAAACATACTTTTTAAATGTCTTCGTATTCAGCATGTATGGCAGTGCACTTACATAATTCATAACTGAAATCCCTGACAGTCTTTTCAGGCTTATTTAATTCATCGGAGAGAAACCTTTTGTTATGTCTGAAAAGCCCAGGGATAGATAGACAGACAGATTTAATACATTCAGATATAGATAAAAATAAAATGGGTGTTTGCACATCTTGTAGAGAATTGTAACAAGGACATACTGGTTTATTAATTTACATGGAATCATAGAATTTTAGAGTTGGAAGGGATATCAAGGGTCATCTAGTCCAACCCCCTGAAATGCAGGAGACTCAGCTAAAGAACCCAACCTCTGCTTAAAAACCTCCGAAGAAGGAGAGTCCACAACCTCCTGAGGGAGACCATTCCACTGCCAAACAGCTCTTACTTTCAGAATGTTCTTTATGATGTTTAGTTGGAATCTCCTTTCTTGTAACTTGAATCCATTGGTTTGAGACCTATCCTCCTAAGCAAGAGAAAGCAAGCTTGCTCCATTTTCCATGTGACAGCCCTTGAGATATTTGAAGTGGGCTATCATATCTCTTAAAAAGCAGAGACATCATCTTAAAAAGTAGAGACTATGGTAAGCTATGGTTTCCCCAGTAGTGATGTATGGAAGTGAGAGCTGGACCATAAAGAAGGCTGATCGCCGAATAATTGATGCTTTTGAATTATGGTGCTGGAGGAGACTCTTGAGAGTCGCATGGACTGCAAGAAGATCAAATCTATCCATTCTTAAGGAAATCAGCCCTGAGTGCTCACTGGAAGGACAGATTGTGAAGCGGAGGCTCCAATACTTTGGCCACCTCATGAGAAGAGAAGACTCCCTGGGAAAGACCCTGATGTTGGGAAAGATGGAAGGCACAAGGAGAAGGGGACGGCAGAGGACAAGGTGGTTGGACAGTGGACAGTGTTCTCAAAGCTACCAGCATGAGTTTGACCAAACTGCGGGAGGCAGTGGAAGATAGGAGTGTCTGGCGTGCTCTGTTCCATGGGGTCACGAAGAGTCGGACACAACTAAACGACTAAACAACAACAACATCATATCTCTTCTTCGTCTCCTCTTTTCCAGGCTAAACATACCCAGCTCCTTCAAGAATTCCTCATAAGACTTGGCTTCCAGACCTTTGATCATCCTGGGCACTTCCTCACTTCCTCTGCACCCATTCCAGCTTGTCAATATCCTTCTTAAATTGTAGTGCCCTGAGCTGGAGACAGTATTCCAGGTGTGGTCTGACCAAGGCAGAGTACAGCAGTACTGTTACTTCCTTTGATCCTGACAATATACTTCTGTTGATAAAGCCTAGAATAGAATTCATGTATTTTTGCAGCTGCATCACACTGTTGACATGTTCAGCTTGTGGTCTACTAAGACTCCTAGATCTTTTTCACATGTCTAAGTGGCAATCCAGGTGTCCCCCATCTTATATTTGTGCAGCTACTTCTTCCCGTCTAATTGCAGAACCTTACATTCGTCCCTATTGGCATTCATTTTGCTAGTTTTGGCCCGGTTCTCCAGTCTGTTAAGGGCATATTGAATCCCGATTCTGTGGTAGCATTAGCTATCCTTCCCAGTTTGGTTTCATCTGCAAATTTGATGTGGGTTTCCGCATGAAGGCTTATCAGGACACATTGGGCGAACTGTGTGGGGCCCTTTTGGAATGTGTGAACAACAGGATCTTTGCAAAGAGCAAATCAGTACAAATAAATTAACATTGATTTACACTAGTTCAGTGTCTTATAATGCCAGCTCTATATAGACAACCTGATCACCTCATTGTCCTAAATTGGATTCCAAGAGGTTTTGTATACAAGCAGTTGTTGTCACATTAGTCCCACAAAATATGAAGAACAGAACAGGTAAAAAGACGTATTTTTTAGGGCCAACACTTATATCAAACCAATAAAGCTTTTGGGTTACACAGAAATCTTCATCCAGTGTACTGGAAACATAGCTGAGGCTAGCAGCTAGAAAATACTTTTCACAGAGTTTTAAGTGGTATGATAAAGACATAATTTCCAATACTGCACACAGTGGATTCTTATGTGCCACTGTCATCCCTGGTCAAACAGATTTTGCAGATTTCTGCAGCATTATAAAAACTTACAAAACCTGTGAATATATATGATAGTAAGATGAATGCTCTGGCTATGATGCCTCTTTAATAGCACTTCAGCTCTCTGAGAAAAAAACCAATTGTCTGTGTCCAGCCTGTTAGCAACAATGTTAACAACCAGCAGAATTAGCTGACTGATTAAGAGCTCTATGCAATTTGAGGACTTAAATGCTTCTGCGTCAAGAGAAGCTGGTCCAGTAAAAGGTACCCCCCCCCCCGTTTATTTTGCATTTATCAATACCACCTACTAGACAAGAAATTTTCATGCTCTGCGGACCCAACATCCTGTGCCAGACAACAGCTGGATCACTCTCAAATAAACAGTCATTAAGGAAAAACAGCTAGTGTCTTGTTTGTGAGATACAGAGATTTAAACATAGACATTATTTCTGGCCATCATAATATATGCATCAGGGAGCTTTGCATTCTAGTTACAATGCCTATAAAAAGTCAATTAATGCCTATAAAAAAGAAAAAAGGGCTCAGTGTGCCTCCTTTGCCATAAAGAAACCACTAGACTAATACAGCCCTCTGATCAAGCTACTGTGTGAACTATTTGGCAGCCCCTGTTAAACCCCTAAAGGCAAAGGCTGGTTTCTAGTTTGCTCCTATAGAAGCCAAAGGCAGATGGGAGATTCTGTATAATCAGTTCTGCAAACAAGCATTAAGCATACATAGGAAGGATTTTTCCCAATATCAGCTGCAGAGCAGAACTAGGGCAATTCTCCCAGCTAATCGGTATTCTGCTGTCATCTCAGTCAAAGCATCATGGACTCCCAACATCACAAAGCCCCAGAAGACCAAAATTAGACACTGCAAAAACTGAAACTTATCCAGCTCCTATAGCACCTCAGTTTTAGGCCCAGGAACATTATATGTAGTTCCAGAACTTTCCCAAGTGGAATCTAGATGAAACTAAACTTGTGTGGTTTTAGAAGAAAGCTAGACAAAGGGGTCCCCCTGTAGCTTAGGGAGAAAACATACTAGTTCCTTTTTAACCAGGCCTTTGCCTGACTTGGGGACGCGGGTGGCGCTGTGGGCTAAAGCCTCAGCGCCTAGGGCTTGCCGATCGAAAGGTCGGCGGTTCGAATCCCCGCGGCGGGGTGCGCTCCCGCTGCTCGGTCCCAGCGCCTGCCAACCTAGCAGTTCGAAAGCACCCCCGGGGGCAAGTAGATAAATAGGTACCGCTTACCAGCGGGAAGGTAAACGGCGTTCCGTGTGCGGCTCTGGCTCGCCAGAGCAGCGTTGTCACGCTGGCCACGTGACCCGGAAGTGTCTGCGGACAGCGCTGGCCCCCGGCCAATAGATGTGAGATGGGCGCACAAACCCCAGAGTCTGGCAAGACTGGCCCGTTCGGGCAGGGGTACCTTTACCTTTTTGCCTGACTTGATCTACATCCTATACCCTTTTTAAAATGCTAGCTTTTTGGGTTTCTTTTTACTGGGTTGTTGTTTTTGTTTTTATGTGAACCACTCTGAGACCTTCGGGTATGGGGCGTTATAGAAATTAAATAAATAATAATTAACAACAACAACAACACTCTTGAAGGGTAAAGGGATTATAACACAATGAAACAGCAGCTAATTCCATTATAAATAATTCCAGTGAAAACCCAAGATCATCAATAGGGCCAGGATAATGGATATAGACCTCAGAATCTGTGCTAAAATCATATCCTAAAACAGCATCAAAATGAATATGATAAACTCTCCTCTCCTAGATTCTCCTCTCTATCACCACTTATACACATTATGGTTATGATTTCACACAGATCATGATGATTTAAAAAATGCACATTAGGAAAATGTATTTTATTTAAATACTTCAAATTGCACTTTCATATAAAATATCACAAGGTGGCATACAACCTAAAAACACATTAGTGCAAGAAGAATATCAAACACCTCAATAAAATTTGGTTGGAAAAGTATCTCAAGCTGAAAAGGCCTGAATAACAAAACACAGAAGTCCAGTGTCAGATTTACGTATAAGCTACCGTAAACAAGCTATAGCTTAGGGCCCCACTCTCTTGGGCCCCCCCCCCCCAAATTCACTATTAATATACTTCTTCTTAATTGTACTTCAGTTCAACAATTACTTTGATAAAATACATATTTTGTTATGTGCAAATGGCTTTAGATACCTATTAGGTCCATAAATTACCATATAGCATATATTCAACACAAAAAAACAGCGACAATTTGTTGTTAGCAAAGGACAGCTGGACTTATCAAGGGCCCTATTACCTTCAGTAGCTTAGGGTCTCATCAAACCTAAATCCAGCCCTGCAGCAGTCAGACGATGTCTGAATGTGAGCAGGGATGACTACTGCTGATCCTCTGTTGGCAAGGAATTCCACAGGGCAGGGCAGGGCCTGGCACACTGAAAGTTTGACTCCTAGTAAAGGCCAGCTAAACCTCAGGGGTATAAGAGATATCAGCAGTCAAGGTGAAGCATAAAGAAGCAGGTGGTCCATAACATATTTAATGGAACCAAGTTGTTTAGGGTTTCATGAATAAGCACAAACTGGAAACCAGTGCAGTTGTCTGGCTGGACAGCACTCCCCCGATACTATGCTCTGGACATGACCCTACAAGTAGGAATGAAGCCACTGTAGCACAGTGCCACCAATACTCATCCCATGGAATCAGCCCAGAAGGGTACCATGGTGAACGGTATTAAAAGGCAGCTATTATCCATGTCTGTCCTCAGTCTTTAGGCAAAATGCACAAGTTCTTTACTTGATCATAGAATCATAGAGTTGGAAGAGACCACAAGGGCCATCAAGTCCAACCCCCTGCCAAGCAGGAAACTGCACCACAGGAAAACAGAAACTAGGTAGTTCTTGTATTTAAAGGGGCAGGTTTTAATTTTAAGTATTGTACTAGGTTGTTGTTTTTTTAAGGTCTTTTTAAAAAGGTTAATAGAAGCCAAATTGGTAGCTTTACCTTGCAATTGGAAGGAATGTTCCATCACAGAAAGTCCCTTTGGGGGACTTTTCTTCCTCCGGCTCCTGTTCCCCACCTACCAAGGGACCTGTGTGCATTTCACCTAAGGCAGAAGAGCACACGACGTTTGGTGGAAAGTGGTGGAAAAGAACTATTAAAACAGGAGTCCACAGGACCAACCACAGAAACTGTGTAAGAATGGCTTTACACACCCCTCACGCTCTCTCCCAACACAGTCAGGTTTGCTTCCTTTCTTCCTCATTACATTCCTGAAACCTTCCACAACTCAGCCACTCTTTTCATCATGCCGAACCAGCTTTACAGTTTGTTAAAAATTCCCCACTGGTGGAATCACTGCTACTGGCCCCCTGTTGTGTGATGAAGCGGCTGTTTTCTGAGCAGCAGGGAATTTTAAAGGAGTCCACTACAGACAACAGGACAAGCACATTTGCCAGGATAGAAAGCTCAAGGTAATTGTCTCAATTTGCCAGGGGGGTTCAATTCCTCCACTTTCTTGTGAGCCATGCTGTTCTGTTGTTCTGCAAAGGTACTCTTTTCAGGTTATTGAAGGGAATAGTGGTCAGTTGGCTGTTCTAGGTATTTGGAATGCATACCTTACGGAACTTCAAGACTGATAGTTTATTGAGCATTCATGCTACTACGCTCAGGCAGAGGTTATATGGCATAGCCAGCCATTTGGTTCTTATGCCACACTTCCCAGTGCAATTTTCTGTCACTTTTCCTATCAGACATTTTGCAGTTAGAATACTGAGAGGATAATTGCATTGGAAAGTGTGGGATAACAATCACATTTTGTACAAATAAACAACTGGTGTAAGTGCCTTTACTCATCTGTCCAAGTGAGTGGGGAAACCAATTCCACCCCATGTGTATGGAAGAAGTGCTGAAAAGCAGCAATTTTAGAGAATTTGAATATTCGGATGAGGACTGACACTCTAAATATCTGAAATGGCCCATGTACTCATTTCTGTATTTCCATGATACGAGTGAAAACTGTACATTTATAAACCAGCAGAAATATACTGTTAAGTGTTCTGTGCTCTGGGAAATGAGCACAAAACAGTATACAGTTGTACCTCAGGTTAAGTACTTAATTCATTCCGGAGGTCCGTATTTAACCTGAAACTGTTCTTAACCTGAAGCACCACTTTAGCTAATGGGGCCTCCTGCTGCTGCCGTGCCGCCGGAGCCCGATTTCTGTTCTCATCCTGAAGCAAAGTTCTTAACCTGAAGCACTATTTCTGGGTTAGCGGAGTGTGTAACCTGAAGCGTATGTAACCTGAAGCGTATGTAGCCTGAGGTACCACTGCATAGTTAATCATTAGGCATCAATCTTAGGCAGACTTACTTAAAAGTAAGTCCCCAGTGGGATTTATTTGCAAGTAAACACGCATGGGGTTGTGTTCAGAATCCTATATGTAGTATAAATGCTTAGAATACAGCGTTTGGGGGAATGTGCTGAAAAAGGACTCTTGATGCAGGAGTGTTCAAGATCTTCCACAGACACTTCATTCCACATACATTACCTTTTGACAACAGGATGCATAGAATAAAGGCAGGTCCTCATCAGTAACAGACACTGGGATGACAAACTGGGAGAAAGAAATTTGTGTGTTAGCAGGGGGAGGGGGAGCAGGGAGAAGACACAACTCAATGGAAACTAAGTGAAGGACAATTCTGTAATTGCTGTGACAGGAAAGAGATTAAAACTCGGGGCACTTTCTTCTTCACTTTTCAAAATGTCAAGACATACCAGAACGATTACTGGGCAAAGTGAGCAACCTTCCCTTAGGCAGGAAGGAAGGGGGGAAATGACCCAAATTCAGGCAGAAGTGACAGAGACATCACCTGACAATATGTGTAACAACAACATGCCACTAGTTTAGAAACAGGCAATCATACCAACGAAAGCATTACAGATCCTTAGCTCATGCAAATAACAAAATATGTAAAGTTGCAATTTGTTTTATAGCACTTGTTGCTGTAGTCAACAAAGTCAAATGAATCAATTTCTCCATCACACTCCCACAAGGCTGACAATTGGACAGCTCAGGCCCTGCAATAATCACAGCATCATTTACAATCCCCAAATTCTTTCACTATGCAGGTAACACATTTATAGACAAATGGATGCAGTGGTCAAGTCCTTGGCATGGGTTAAATTGCAAGAGGAATGTTTTTCACTGTATGTCCTCAAGGAGCAAGATTTCACTTTAAGGGTCACCAGCATAAATCAGTGCTTGTAATGGAACTAGACAGTAGACAGGAGCAGATAATTTCCCACAGTGCAGAAGATATAACTGATGGAGTCTACTGGGTAGAAGGGAGGTAAGGTTTGTATAGAAATCTTATAAAATAAAAAAGCAAGCAAGCAAGCAAAATGAATGAATGAATGAACGAACGGTGCCTGCTCCTCAGAACTTGGGCTATGTAGATGAATAACTCATAAAATGACAATTATTTGTGTCAATTATTTAGATTAAATCAGATTATAATTTTGGGGGGATGGGGATGGGGAAAGTAGCAACAGGGGGAAAGGCTACAGCTTCTCCAAAATCTCACACGGGAGCCAGAAGATGCATGCTCTCCTTCCCCAACAATCTCTGCATTCAGAAGGGCACAGCAGTGTGTATTCAAACTTATTCAACATACTTTGAGTTGTTGTACATTTATACATCTGTAACACAATTGCATTTGTCTCAATGAACCCCACTTGTACCTTGGCTAGTGGCAATTTAAAATGTGGCCACTCTTCTCATCCTGGGGTACTCCCAAATTTCTCATTGTTTGGGGAGTACACAAGCAAATTCATCAAGAGCACCTAGTACAAGGGTTCTGAAAATGTATCATAATTATCTCCCCATTCAGAACCTCGCCACCACCACCACCAAAAACATGTGGAATCTCTCTGGGAGCAAATTTCACAGATCCAGACCAGCTGGTTTCCCCCCTCAGAATGAAAGTGATGGATATCTTCTGTCCCACCTGATAACCAAAGAATAAGAAGCCATAGCAATTTGTGGCTTGCTCTGAATGCTGCGCTGCACCATAAAGGCAAGAGGAGAGGTTGCACTTGCGTCTCCTGAAGGAGGCCAGCTTCTTGCTTTGAGAACTGCCATGCCAGGATAAAATGGGGGTATGGTAGGAATACACAGCTATTCTGTTCCTAGGTTGACAGGCAGACTGGACGAGAGTTTTGGAGTTCAGTTTCTTTAAGCTGTTCTGTTCCTAGTCAGCGGAAATAAGAAAGTGCCCAGCCTAGCCACTGAACTAGGGAGACAAGGGCAAGAAAAGGGCAGTACTGTAAAAGGCATTATTTTATGTTGACATAATATAATGGGCAACAATGACACAGGGCACTCCCAAAGCATACAATTGAAACCTGAGGGTTATTATATGAGTGCCTGTATGTTTTACGCAGAAGTGCAAATAGAAGCTTTGGGGGAGTTTTCATCAAGAAAATAGCATGGAAAAGTGCTACCATCCCTCCAGCTCCAGCCTCATGGTTCTAAACCATATTGCATTCTCTTCCCTCCATCCCCTATGGCTGGTATAAAAGTATTTCAATATTTATGCAAGTTTCTATTTATGGATCTCCCATGTCATGCCTGGTTTGACTCTTTCCATCAGGACAGAAAATCATTTTGCTCACTAAACTATATATATATATATATATATATATATATATATATATATATATATATGCTTTCGTAGATTTTCACGGGTATAGGAATGCAGGTTTTGTTGTCTTCGGGTGTCTTCCCGTGTAAGAGTCGGGGTGTCTGTGCGACGTTTCGACGAGGTCTCACTCGTCATCTTCAGGCTGGTGCTTTCGGCTTCTTGTTACTGGAACAGAGCGGAGTCTGGTGTTTGAGTTCCTATAAATACTGTTGAGGGGTGTGGTGTATAGCCTCCAACGTTCTGGGTAGAGAGGAAGTTCCTAGATTAGTGTGCCTTTTCTTCTTTTGTTCCTTAATTACTTGAGGGATATCTTGGGTGATTTCATGAGTGATATTCTGAATATCACTGGGTGGGTCATTAATTACTTGAGGGATATCTTGGGTGATTTCATGAGTGATATTCTGACCCACCCAGTGATATTCAGAATATCACTCATGAAATCACCCAAGATATCCCTCAAGTAATTAAGGAACAAAAGAAGAAAAGGCACACTAATCTAGGAACTTCCTCTCTACCCAGAACGTTGGAGGCTATACACCACACCCCTCAACAGTATTTATAGGAACTCAAACACCAGACTCCGCTCTGTTCCAGTAACAAGAAGCCGAAAGCACCAGCCTGAAGATGACGAGTGAGACCTCGTCGAAACGTCGCACAGACACCCCGACTCTTACACGGGAAGACACCCGAAGACAACAAAACCTGCATATATATATATATATATATATATATAATATGACATAATAATTGCATGGACTTTTGAAAATGAATGCACTACGAAAGCTACAGCTACCCCAGAGGGCTGAAAGCTATAAGTTCTAGGCCTAGGGTAATGTTTCGGTTTTAAAGGATACAGGGTTCAGCTTCCAGAGATTTTCTTTTGTTGTAAAAAAAGAAGTATCTAGATGTTTCGCTGGTGGCTGAGCAAAGCTTCCGATCATGAGGGGGCAATGATTTGATGCACTGTATAGCTCCTTGTTCACTCCAATGACGAGCAAGAACAAGATAAATTATACAGAACATGGCAATTTGCATAATCTATGCAGGTCACAGGTTTTCTTTTTCTGTCAGATTTAGGTTACCTTATTTAGAGTTTAGTTTTGCTCTCTTTTAACACATAGTAAGACACTTATGATTAGACGCAAATACACCTGAATACTTATTGAGGTTACTTGATGCTACAACCGTATGCTAGCAGCAGAGTCAGCAGGACTGTGCAGTATGTTAAGCTGCCTGGCTTCTTCAGTGTGGGAAATTCAAACAAAATTTTGCTTCAGCCCAGATTTGCCCATTTCTCACTGCTGGCCTTGACTTTGAGCATGTCTTAATGTTGAAAGGCCTTAGAGGCTGCGTGCCAAGTTCTGGGCCTCGAAATGCCTCTCCCTTCTTTGCCAAGCTTGTCCCAATAAATCTGTGTATATTTTTAGGTTTCAGCTGGTGTGCTATGAATTCACATCTTTCACACCTGTGCTAGCTCAGGAGTAACAAAGCGCAGCAGCCAAACTCTGCTCAGCACAGTGTGAAAGGAAACAAAATACTTCTTCTGGGGCTCCTGGCAGCCCTGGAGACTAGTGAAAATGGGGTACGGGGAGACTACTGAAAATAGAGCATAGGCAAAAAAAGAAGTTGTTCGGGAAATAAATTGCTATCATCGACCTTATGTGTCTGTACACGTACCTGATAAACTTGGTGAATATGGGTGCGTGCACCTGTGTTTATGTTGTTTTATATGCTCTGTACCAACACACCTAAATAATTTAAAACAACCGTCAGCTTTATGCAAGTGCACCCGTATAATCATCACCTCAGGCGGCACTTCTAAGGGCTAGGAAGAAATGACAAGTCTCTGGGCTGGATTCAATTGAACAGTTGTGCTGGCAGGAACCAGTGCAACAAGTCCTGCCAGCACAACAGGTCTTTCCCCACTCTCCTTCTCCTGCACCCCTAATCAGCTCCAGGTGGTTGAGAGAACCCCCAGAAACAGCACGTGGGGGGAGGACACGGGAGATCATTCTGTCTGGCAATCAAAACTGCTTGTGCTGGTGGAATAGTCATTATAGCCAGGGCTATTTTTATAGGAAAAGAGGTGCCAGAACTCACCATGAACACCTCCCTTGTTCTCTTAGAATGGCAGTGGTGCCCACCTGAGAGGTGCTGGAATTGAGTTTTGGTGAGTTTTGGCTGAAAACCCCCTGATTACAGCACATCATTGAATTCTGTACTCTGTATTTCACATATGCCCCCAGATTCAAAGTGAATCCAAGAATGAATAGGTTCAAAGAAGAAGACGAGGAGGAGGAGGAGTTTGGATTTGATACCCCGCTTTATCACTACCCAAAGGAGTCTCAAAGTGGCTAACAATCTCCCTTTCCTTCCTCCCCCACAACAAGGTGAGTGGGGCTGAGAGACTTCAGAGAAGTGTGACTAGCCCAAGGTCACCCAGCAGCTGCATGTGGAGGAGCGGAGACGCGAACCCGGTTCCCCAGATTATGAGTCCACTGCTCTTAAGCACTGCACCACACTGGCTCTCACAGAACTGGGTCTTTGCCTACAGTACAGCAATGCAATGGGCTACATGCCCATAGAAGTATGGGATGGGGTCGGACCTTAATGGGGTAGGCTAAGAAATGTAGCAGTGCTTTGTATTACTATAATGGTTTCTATTGCCTTAGGAACACTGCATGTGCACAATCCAAGACTACAGTAATACTTATTCGAAGAAAAGTATTGAGGAATCATTTACTACAGTGTAGTATAGCAACATTTCCACTTGTAAGAATTTTGGAATATACGTCTGAAGTTAACTGCTGTCCTCTCGCTTCCTGTATCTTAGAGTTACTATATTTCATCTGGTTGCAGGAGAAATGGGTTCAGATTTCTGCCATGCATGTGTTACAGAGCCACTCAGTCTTGCTGTCATTTTAAGTATGCCCGAGCACCTCGGCTCTGAAAATCCCCATATTGCCTGTAAACGGTATAGCAAGCAGTGGCTTGAGGCACTCAGGACCAGAGGGTTGTTGTTTGAAATTGCTGGCTTTGATTTAGATTGATCAAAGACAGCCTCTTTCTAGCTTTGCATAGTTGCACCAGAACTCTGGGAAACACAGAACCCTGCTTTCGTGCCTGAGCTCTAACCTAATCAAGTAATCCCAGGAACATCCTGATTTGACCTGCTTAGAGCCCTGACAGAGGAAGCTCTGTCACCCATGGCAGTAATATCAGGACTCACCGATGTCACTATAGGCAAGGGCAGGGAACTGTGTTGCTGGACTACAGCTCCCATCATTCCTCACAACTGGCCACTCAAACAACCCCAGTGTCCTGGTAATGAGGGTGATTCACTGCAAACCCCTGAAGAAAGGTTTCTTCCCACTCCTTCCTTCTCAGAATAAATAATATTTACACTTCTGTTCCTCGCTCTCCTGCAGATATGCATTGCTGCAAAACAGTGTAAATATTAATTAGGCTTTTATTTCCATAACTACTTACATGTTGCTCTCCTGTAATAAAACTGTAAATTCTTTAATTCTAAGCTTTGGTCTCTTGCCTAGTTATTCATTCGACCACGTACAAATGCAATTTATCTTGTGGTGCACCATGGCTCTGAGCTGAAGACTCAACACGTGTTGCTCCTGTTCATAGGTGTTTCCTGAAAATGTGGAAATGGGGACATGTGGGAACCTAGCTCACTGGGTGGCCTTGGGCAAGTTCTCTCACAGTTGATGTGAGTATGCAATAAGCATTTTAAAACCACTTTTAATAGACACTAGCAAGTACACTATTTCAACACCAATTTCAACAACTTCTTTTGCAATCTCATTACGTGCATAGGTCATTGAAGTCACTGACTCAATATCTGTTATGGCTGTTTGTTTCTGTTTTAAAGCAGATCTTTTGGTGCAACAGTCTCTCTAAGGAAACTCAGTAGAATCAGTACAAGGTCATAGAATCAAAGAATCTTAGAGTTGGAAGGGTCCCCAAGGGTCATCTAGTCCAACCCCCTGCAATGCATGAATCTCAGCTAAAGCATCCATGACAGTTGGCCCTCTAACCTCTGTTTAAAAACCTCCAAGGAAGGAGAGTCCACCACCTCTCATGGGAGTCTCTTATTGTCAGAAAGTTTTTCCGAATGTTTAGTCAGAATCTCCTTTCTTGCAACTTGAAGTCATTGGTTCAAGTCCTACCCTCCAGAGCAGGAGAAAACAAGCATGCTCCCTGCTCCATGTGACAGCCCTTAAGATATCTCAAGATATATCTCCTCTCGGTCTCCTCTTTTCCAGGCTAAACATACCCAGTTCCTTCAAGCGCTCCTCATAAGGCTTACCGGTAGTTTCCAGACCCTTGATCATCTTGGTTGCCCTCTTCTGCACACATTCCAGCTTGTCATCATCCTTCTTAAACTGTGGTGCCCAGAATTGGACACAATATTCCAGGTGTGGTCTGACCATGGCAGAATAGAGTGGTACCATTACTTCCCTTGATCTGGACACTATATTTCTGTTGATGCAGTCTAGAATAGCATTAGCTTTTTTTTTTTTTTTTTTTGGCTGCTGCTGCATCACATTGTTGACTCATGTTAAGCTTGTGGTCCACCAAGACCCCTAGATCCTTTTCACATGTACTGCTAGTAAGCCATGTATTCCCCGTCCTATATTTGTGCATCTGGTTCTTCCTGTCTAAGTGCAGCACCTTACATTTGTCCCTATTGAGATTCATTTTGTTAGCTTGCGCCCAATTCTCCAATCTGTTACGGTCATTTTGAATTCTGATTCTGTCTTCTGTGGCATTAGCTACCCCTTCCAGTTTGGTGTCATCTGCAAATTTGATCAGCATCCCCTCAATTCCTTCATCCGAGTCATTTCTAAAGACATTAAACAACAATGGACCCAGGACAGAACCCTGCGGCACCCCACTTGTCACTTTTTTCCAGGATGACAAGGAACCATTAATGAATACTCTTTGGGCTGGGTCAGTCAACTAGCTTTAAATCCACCTAACAGTTACCTTGTTCAACCCACATTTTACCAGCTTCCTCACGAGAATATCATGGGGGACTTTGTCAAACGTCTTACTGAAATCAAGATACACTATGTCCACAGCATTTCCTTGATCCACCAAGTTTGTAATTCCATCAAAAAAAGAAATCAAATTGGTCTGGCATGACTTATTTTTGAGAAACCCATGCTGGGTCTTAGGAATCACAGCTTCCTTTTCTAAATGCTCATAGACCGACTGTTGAATTACCTGTTCTAGGACCTTCCGTGGTATCAATGTCAATCTCACCAGTCAGTAGTTACCTGAGCCTTCCTTTCCCCCCTTTTTGAAGATGGCGACATTTGCCCACCTCCAGTCTGTAGAGACCTCACCTGTTCTCCAAGAATTCTCAAAGATAATAGACAAAGGCTCTGAAATTGTATCCGCAGGTTCCTTTAGTACCCTTGGATGCAGCTTATTAGGCCCTGGAAATTTGAATTCATTTAAAGTAGCTAGGTGTTCCCTTACTAGCTCTTTTCCTACCTTGGGCTGCAGCTCCCTCCTTACATCATTTACTCTGTTATCACCAGGTTGGGCATCACTTTCCTTTTGGGTGAAGACAGAGGCAAAGTAGGTGTTGAGTAGTTCCACCTTTTCTCTGTCACCCAATAGCATTTCTCCATGTTCCCCCCACAGATGACCTACCACTTGCTTGTTCTTCTTCATGATAATAATAACTTCTTACAAATATGTTTCAAACAGTGTAGCAGTATGACTACAAATCAACCAAAGGTTCAGAAAGCCAGAATTTGGAAGGTGACCTTTAAAACCATTGTTCATGTTATTTATCTGATTTAAAATAAAGGGCCAAGGTGCCATCTATTTTGCACTAAGCCTCTTGCAAAATGACACAATAATTGTATACTGAACTTTGTACACTGGATTGTGTGACGGCCCAACGATGGTACAGATTTAACATAGAAATACCAATTCTAGTTAGGTAAAAGGGTGATGTCTCAGGGATGGGGCTCATGATGCACCACAAACAAGCAAGTTGCCTGGCGGGAAAGTGTGTGAGTTATGGCATCCAATGTTCAAATTTCTGCTGCTCAGCCAGAAACTCATTGACTGGGACATTACACAATCTGCTGGTCTCTCATACTTTTCAATCTGGGGATAATACTATACTACTGGCTTACTTTTGCAGGGCAGTTTTAAGGGAATTACTGAGATAATGTAAGTCCGTCTTTCCCAACCTGGTTTCTCTCCAGATGTTTTGGACTAAAATTCCCATCAGCCCCAGCCAGCATGGCCCTGCTGGGTAGGGCTGTCCAAAGACAGCTGGAGGACACCATATTGGCTAAGGCTTATGTCAGTCAAGTGTTTGGAACATTTGGACTGTGATATAATTATTACCGTATTTTTTGCTCCATAAGATGCACTTTTTCCCTCCTAAAAAGTAAGGGGAAATGTCTGTGCGTCTTAGGGCATGAATGTGTGGTCGATGGCTGGCTCCCTTTCCAGCCCCGCCCCCTTGCCCAGGCCTCCATTGTTGAATGTTCTGCAGACGGAGGATATTTGTTTCCCCAGCGACATGTGACTGGTTTAGATTATCTGTCTGGAAACTGTAGAAATGGCTCCCTTTCCTTTCCTAAAGAATCTTCAGAACTGTGAGTTGAACCCCATAAAAACAGGATTTTTTCCCTTTGCAAAGCAAGCTCAACAACTTTGAGCTGATCCTTAAAAAGGGGGCTTTTCCCCTTTGCAAAAGAAGATGCACAACTGTAAACTGATCCCCCCCAAAACAAGGCTTTTCCCCTTTGCAAAAGAAGCTGCACAACTGTGAGCTGATCCCCCCCAAAAAACAGGGCTTTCCCCCTTTCCTCCTCTAAAAACTAGGTGCGTCTTATAGTCAGGTGCGTCTTGTGGAGCGAAAAATACAGTATATATTTATTTTATATTTACAAATACATTTTTCCCCTGACAGTTTTTGTGGGAGTTTCCAACAGATAATATTCCTGTTTCTTTTATCTCTATGCACCTGAAAGAATAGCTTTGGGCTTTAGATGACATGTCCACAACTCAATTTTGAGGCAGAAATACAGGTCACTAAGCCTCTTGGATTTCCAGAAAAAGCACTAGAGAGACCTCTTGGGACAAGAGGAGAGTTTTAAGTGACAAGGGCATCAAGCCATACATAGTACCATCCAGCATAAGGCCATGCAGAGAGTAGCAGGGATCTCTCTCACACACACAACCCAAGGATTAGTTTCAGACAAGCAACTTCTCCTTGGCATTGTCTCCTTGCCTTTTCATTCACCTGCTTTCCCAGCTCCTGGGTTTGCAAACATAGGGGCAAGTAAAAAGCGTTTTACGTGAGCTCAAGACAAATGGTAGAGGCACAAGCCCTTCCACTCCCTCCCTCCCACATGGAAACAAGTCTGGGTAAGGCCAGAGATGACAGACACTCTTGTCTCTTTGCTGGTGTATGTTTGCCAGAGGGATAATTAGAACAAGCTCATTTGTGCTTCCTGTTCCATGAGGACATAAAGGGCAGGTGGCTCCTACAGCAGAGTTAACTCTTTAATTGGACACACTGGTGTCTCACTTCTGCCCCTTTAATTGCCACCAGGGATACACATTTACCTCATCCGCCACAAATGCCTCTTTCATCAGCACCACTTATTGTGTTGTAGTCCTGAACCCTGGTTCATTTTGCCCCTCTAAATGCTTCTCTCTGCCCTGTGGATTAAAGCTCACATGCAGTCCTTTGCAACGGGACCAAGGCATTACCTAATCACCTCCTGCCCCACTGCCCCAATCCCAAAGGAAATCTTGCACATATTTCTTAGCTCTTGAAGCATAATTGGCCACTTGTCTTCCCAACACTCTTCACTCCCCAAGAAGGTTTCCTGGCATGGCTAATATAAATTATTCCCTCTCTCCTGCAGCTGCATGTCTATTCAATGGCTCCTCAACCAGAATAGCTCCCTCTCTGAAAGAACAGCTGTTCCCATCCTAACAGGTACATAGAAAGCAGTTTTGTGTCTTTTGGTCATGCTTGTGACCTTTGCTCTCAGGCTCACACTGATTTCACTTGCACTGAAAACAAAATTACTGTTTCTTGTTCTCTCTTTCCTCTATGGCCCTTTCCATAGCAAAGCTTAATAGGAGACACAATTTGGCCTTGATCTTTTCAAATCTTCTAGAAATCTGGGGGTCTTAGCCACACATGTGGAGGTCCAGTGGCTAGTGAAGAGGGCAGACACAGAATAAAGTCCCACCTCTGCCATGGATTTGTTTGTGGCACTGGGCAAGTCAGTATTTTTTTAATCTCAGTTCTTGAACTAAGAAATAAGAATCCTGTGACCTGCTTGATAAGGTTGTTGTAAGGAACCTTACTGTTGTTGTTTTAAGCATGATAAATTCACCAAAGTCCTACAGGCACATTAAACATTCTTCAGTTCACTTCCAGCTAAGGAATATTCTTGAGGTTGCCTCTTTTGCTCTGAAGAGCTGGCAGAACTGAAAGAACATCACTTTCTCCTTCTTGCTTCCATTGCTTTGTGGATTTTTGCACAGAGACTGCTTTGTTCCTTGGCCATACCTGCAAAGGGCTCAGGAACTTCGAATTTCACTAGGTTGCTTCTCATGAACAATGCCCTCCAAAACTCGGATTAAAGGTTTGGAAGGAATTAAAGTCCTGTTCCTCAGCACTCTGCTCAAGTACGAAAAGAACCGTTTTTGCACAGGATAGGTCGCTGCATAGGGCTCTCCTCTAATTTAGCAGCAATGGAAGAGGGCAGAAAGCCACCCACAAAGGCTCTGCATGCCCACCCCAGATGGATACCTTGCATATTTATGCTAGCTGCACTGTAGACAAGACCTTCCTTTATTGGGGAGAGCAACAAACACAATGGTGATTATCCCACATGCCCTTCCTCTGCCACCTTGCCAGCTGTGGTTAAACAGAGAACAAAAGCAGTCAGCATCTCACAGCAGCCCAGGACATGACTGATCCAGCAGCAAAATGCTACACACTCCATGTGGAGCACAGTAAAAATGGCAGCTGTAACAGGATTTTCCCCCTTTTTCTTCTTGTAAATAAACCAAAGCCCCTGAGGAATTTTCATGGCCAGATAGCTACATGTCTATTTAGCTAAGGTTCCAGGGTTAATGCCAAACATAGGAACAAAAGTGACCATTAAGAGGGAGGTTCTCCTCGCAGCTACTTCCCTTCTGGGGGGATGTCATCATAATACCTCCAAGCACTAATGCAAGCAAAGAGGAAGCATGCAGATGCCAGGAAAAAGGATGCTATCACCTGAAGCACCAGTACTAATTCTTGAAGCACTCGTGTTTTCCCTGGAGGCCTCCCAAGGGCAGGCTTTCCCTGGTTAAGTAGATGATAAATGACAAGACCACGGCCCAAAGTGAAAAAGCTAGAGGCACGAGATAGTGTCTGGCAAGTTGAAATGAAGGTCACTCTCTGAACATTCTTGGTTTCTGCTGGACAGTTCCACAAGCTGGCAGACCCTTACCTACCTCTACCTGGTGAAAAACAGCTCTCAGGAAGAATGTGGTTTCCAGAGAGAGAGAGAGAGAGAGAGAGAGAGAGAGAGAGAGAGATCACTTAGCCCTGTCCTGAAATCAAGTCTTTAGCAAGAAGGCAGAAGCCTCTTCCTGGGCTCAGGGGAATTGTGGCAGTTTGCAAGTGAGCCAAAGGCCATAGCAATGAAAGGATATGCAAGCAAAATATATCAGCATATGCACAAATAAATACTACACAGCAGAAGAAAAACTGTGAGTCCTGATGTGCTTTATACCACAGCTCAGTGGGAGGATATATGCTTTTCATGTGAAAGGTCTCAGGTTTAATCCCTGGCAACCCCAGCAAGGGTTGGAAAAGACTGAAACCCTGGAGAGCTGCTGGCAGCAGTGGCGGATCGTGCACCCGTGGGTGGGGTGATCCGCAAAGCGGGGCTGATCAGCACGGCTGCGTGATCCTCCCTGGGGGCTGATCTAGGCACAGGGGGCACAGCGCCGCCCCCCATGACTCCCAAGCCTACAGCAAGCTGGGGGAAGGGGGAGAGCCGCAGCAGCTGCTTTGTTGCTTTGCCCTCTGGCACTCACCGCTTTGCCGCTTGCTGGGCTTGGGTGAGTCGTGGGTAGGGGGCACCGACTATCACCCCCCTTCAGGATGACACCAACAGCGGTCTGCACCCCCGCACCCCCCTTCCTACACTCCTGGCTGGCAGGCAATGCTGGTTTGATGGGCCAAGAATTTAAGTTTACCTTTGCGTAGGCTGATACCTAGGATAGCGTACCAAATGCATATCCAGTGAATGATTTATGTAGAACACAACTTTACAGTAAACCTTTAAGCTTGACACTAAAGTCATACTTAAAAGCATAATTTGCGGCCCTAATTTTAACACCAACTTCAGCTAAAGAAGCTAATTTAGTTATCACTTTCTGTACTCCAAATAGTTTAAAAGGTAAGTATGGAATAAATGGAACAATCTCTAAACTGGCATTTCCACTCTCTTTTCCAAACATGCCAGGCCACAAGTTCAACAGCCTTTAATCCCAGTATCATGATTCAGAAACTCAAGTCAAATTTACGTAAGCTACTGACTCTTCAAACAAAACATTACAGTAAAAAACAGATTGGTAATGGGAGCTTAACGCAAATATAATCTAGCCAACACCCGCTTAAGTTTGCAATGACACAGGAATCATGTTTGGATTCAAGTTATTGGCTATGTTCAGGTGTTGTGCAAAATCATATTTTACCATAATGGGAACACACAGCAGTGAACTTTGGGTTTGGGTTCTCTCTGCTCTCTCTGGTGTGAGGAGACTAGAACCTTTTGTTTCCAATTTCAGGCCACTGGGCCATCAAACTCAGCATTGCCTGCCAGAGCTTTGCTCCTGATGATACTGAAGATCATATTTCAATGCAGAGGTGATTAGTAATATATAGAGAAATCTTTCATTCACAAGAGAATTTTTTTAATACTTTCCATATTCCCAATTCTGATTTTTTAAAAAGTTTAAACAACAAAGATGACTGTTGTGTCAACAACAAAGTCCAGTTGCCTCTTGTAATAACTGTGAAAGGTGAGAGGGGGAATCACTTCTTAGAAAACCAAATGGCTATAATCTTGAGGTTGCTAGACATACATCTGTCTGAATCTTTTTGGACTGGATAAGTATGGTGTAACTCTGGCAAATATAATTTACCCATGCTCAACTGCAATATCACACCGATCCTGGCATTACTGCAGGACTGCCGATTAGCTTCCAGGACTAATTCGAAGTGCTGGTTTAAACCTATAAAACCTTAAATGGCTCATGGCTGCAATACCTCAAGGACCACCTCTCCCCATATGAACTGATCTGGACCTTGCAGTCATCATCTGAAGCCCTTCTTGTGCCTCCTCTGTAAGAGGTCCGGAGGGCAGCAACATGAGAACGGGACTTTTCTGAAGTGGCTCCCCATTTGTGGAATGCTCTCCTCAGGGAGACTCACCTGGCACCTGCATTACATATCTTTAGCTGCCAGGGGAAAACATTTCTCTTCACCCAGGCCTTTGGCTAATTTAAACAATCTATGGCCTTTTAAACTGTGGGTGGGTGGGCGTGGTATTTTGTTTGTTTGTTACTATGGTATGTATTTTTGTGTTTACTGTATATATTGTAAACCACCTTTTGATCCTTGGCTTAAGGGCAGTCAATCAATCAATCAATCAATCAATCAATAAAATAGTTTAAGGTCACAAGAGTAGCAAGAATAGAGACATAACAAGTGTGGCTTTCTCATGTTAGGAGCCAAATTTCCATTTTGCTTTGAAGCTGCAATAACTGGGTAAGAGAAATCAGCCTGTGAGGTTACAGGGTAATCTCTAAATGGTTGAAGAGATGGAAGGAGATTATTGGGACCAATATCATATTCCATAAAGTGCCACATTCCTCCTAATAGCACTTTGCAATCCAACCAAGTTTATTTTATGTTGTACAGCACATGGGAAAGCTTCTTTGCCAACTGACCCATCAGTAAACATGGTATTACAAACATACATCCATAGAGTACAAATTAGAAAGTCTGAACCTAAGTAATTAACCTGGCAAAGAGGTGGGCATGGTTTTCCAATAGTCAAGCTTTCAGACAGTGGTTGTATGCTATAATTACCCAAACCAGCTACTGATTACTGTTATATCCTTGACATAGAGCTACCCTTGAATATGGTCCAAAAACTGCTGCTAGTGCAGAATGCTGCTGCTAGATTCTTGGCTGTCAGTTCAGTGTAATGCCATCTAACCTCTATTCTGTTTAGGGTAGATGTTGGCTGGCAGGCTGCCTATATGCTACCAGGCCCAATTTAATATGTTAAGTTTAACTTATAAAGCCCTGAATGACTTGGGACCTAGGTATGTGGCAGAACAGCTGTCCTCGTACTAGCTAGCCTGAGCTGTTAGATCTGTTGAGGGGGCCCTGCTCAATGTCCCACTGGCAAGTGCTGCTCATTATGTGGGAAAATGAGATGAAATGGGGTGCAATTACTGAGAAGGCTCTACCTGTGAAATTTCCTCCCCCAGGAAGAAGTGGTGGCCACATCAATGATGCCCTTACAGAGGTACCTTGGATTACAGATGCTTTGAGTTACATACGCTTCAGGTTACAGACTCTGCTAACCCAGAAATAGTACCTCAGGTTAAGAACTTTGCTTCAGGATGAGAACAGAAATCGCACGGCGGCAGCGGGAGGCCCCATTAGCTAAAGTGGTGCTTCAGGTTAAGAACGGTTTCAGGTTAAGAACGGACCTCCGGAACGAATTAAGTTCTTAACCCGAGGTACCACTGTATATTGTTTAGTATAAACTCATATCTTCTCCCAGCTTTTAAAGCAGGGGTGGATTTATAGAGTCTGCTTGGAGCATGAATACAATACTGAATGTATTTTTGCATCGCTACTGGTTTTAATGTTTGAACTGATATTTTGTTTTATTGTTGTGCTTTTCTTTTTATTGTAAACAGCCTTGGGAACACTTTGGTGGTGAGACTCACTTTGAGGGTTTTTTCAAAGCGGTATATAAATTGTATTAAATAAATTATTAAATAATAAAAAGCAGCCTTTTTTATTTAAAAGCAGAAATAATTTTATTTGCATTTGGAGATCGCATGGTCTTTCAGCTGACCCTGTTACAGTTGGCTAGTTGGTAGAACATGAGACTCTTAATCTCAGGTTTGTGGGTCTGAGCCCCACGTTGAGGGGGGAAACCCTGCATTGCAGGGGGTTGGACTAGATGACTCTTGTTGTCCCTTCCAACTCTATGAAACTCTATGTAACTCTATGAAAGGTCTTAATAAGGAATCATTCTGAATGTTTAATTTGCCAAATGGGAACATACCATGCAGTTCAGATCTTTCCATTCTCCTCTTTCCTCATCACAGTTGACAATAACTTTTTAAAATGGCAAAATTAATCACCAATAATCAGTAATTGAACTATTATACCTACAATTCTTACCTACTATATTAAACATCACAAGCAAAAATCACCACTAAATAATTAAAATTTCAGAACTTTCAACCTATCAAAACGAAAATAAACTGCCAACATAAAACTAGAGATAATTAAGACCGATAAGCAGCTGCTAAGAACAACTTAAGCGGTGCCTTCATATATCTTTTTTAAAAATAAGAAGAAGAAAGGTTATTCATATATAACAAGACAGCTCTGTCAATAAACTGAGATTAAATAAGAAATAGTTGATTTGCAATCACAGAACCATTTATTGCCCCAATCACAGAGCCATTTATTGCCCACAAGTTCAATATCCAAAACAATCACAAAGCCTTCATTTATGTTCTGCAACACAGCTCCACCCTTTTCAACCTAAGCAGGTTATTTCTTTTGAGCAGCAAAACCATGAAGCAGCTGGCAGTTAACTATAGAAATATGATTAAGGATGCCATTTATACTCACCAGAAAGTTACTAGAAAGCAGCTTAAGTATTGCTGTGCTGTCTTAAGCCACCTTGCCAGCAGAAGGTTCAGGCAGGCTGGCACCCACCCACCCTCCAATAAGTGTACAGTACGACTCCCCTGTGCACCTTTGTTTTGATTTTGGGAAATTAACCCAAATAATGGGGTGGGGGGAGTTATATCTTTTCCTGAAAACATATTTCTTGAGGACTTATTTTCTCTGTAAGACACAGATAAGACCTGCTTGAAGTGGACTAACTTTTGGTGTAGCACCTACCTAAAACGTGCACCACTGCTATAGGCTAACAGCAGTAGCCAATGTAGTGCCTTCCAAACGTTTTGAACTACAACTCACATCAGCCCCAGCTTCAGATCAATGCTCAGGGATGATATGACTTCAGGTCCAGAACATCTATAGGGCCCCATGTTGACTATCCCTGAACAATAATGTCTATAATGTCTTTCCTAATTAACATCTGAACTATCACAGCTTCAGACATCTAAGATTCAGGCCACAGCTGCTTAATTTAGTGCCAAAACCAGAAGTAAACTTATGAAAAACTATTAGGCAACACAAGACTATCAACAACTGTGTAAAAAAACCAAACCAATGCTATTTATAGACACACTGCCATGAACTGAGATAATAAAGAAGTTCAAAAGTAAGGTAAAGGTAAAAGTACAGAGTTCCTGTCTTGAATTACTAAATTAGCAACAAGAATGGGGGTCTATATGGCCAGCTACTGCAGCTGAATTCCCTGCAGAAATCAGAATCATTACTTCTCACCCACTTTGAGCCACACCTTGGGATTTCAGTTGCAAACGCCGTGAGGAATACCATAGCCTGTCTTTTTAAAGGAAACCAACACAAGCAGACACACAGCAAAAAGCTATGTAGCTTTAGGACAGTTATGGAAGATTCCTGTGGGTTATTTATAGTAATAATTTCATTTCCTACAGGAGAAATATCATTAACACAGGTAAGCTGGTTTAGGAAGAATAGCAGTCATGATGCTCAAAAGACATTTATCATCAGTAGGTTTTGCTTATTATGACTTGGCACATGAAAGGAACAGTAGCAGCTGAAGGGCAGGTACACATCAAACAGATGTTTTCCATAGGCTTTACAGCTCCAGGAACAACGCATCAGGGTTGTCTTTGTTCGTTTGCCAGTATTCTTCAACCAGGATGGATAATTGACTGTTAGTTTCAAAGGCAACACCTGTCTTGCCAATATACTTTTAGGTGGTCATAAGATGGGCTACAGAATAAACAAACCACTCGAAATCACATATTTTCACTATTTCTGTTCTTGTACTTTAAAAGTCACTAGGTCTAGAACGTAAAAGCAAGCTGGCCCAGTTAGAACAGACCCTGACTCTATTTCACAACAGGGATGCCTCGCTTTTCCCCCAAGCAGCTTAGCAGTATAGCCTGAACAATACAACAATGGCACAGATGCACAGAAGTTCCCTTTTCCATCTCTGATGTTATGTGTTCACATTCTAGGTTAAAAACAAACAAAAAAACTTCCATTTAAGTAACAGAAGAGTTACAGATTCACTCATGCACCAAAGGGCACTCACACTGTAAGCTAAAGCACCCTCTTTAACTTCCACAACATGTAAATAGTAAACACATTTTTACAGCTTCTCATAACAAAGCATGGATTCATGTGCTGCTTTCCAGACTTTCACTGAACCGAGGCCCCCTGTGGTGCTGAAAACCATTCACCAGCATTTGCAGCAGAACACACAGCTATAAACACAGCCATTCTGCACCCAATTTCTTTGAATGTTGGTCAGAGTATGCCTTTCACCAGGTAGGTTCTCTATGCCAAATTTCACACTAATAGGATGTTACAACACAGAGAATTTTGAAGCGTAATAAAGGTAGCTGCAAAATCCAGGCACTTCAACCACACAGCTGCTGCTGTAACTGTATAATGTGCCTGGATATTGTGTTGATGGGCACTAGGGCTGAATCTCACATAGGCAGCGCAACTGATGTGCTGTTCAGAATGCACAAAAGGAAATAACATGCAGAGCTGTTCCACCAGGCCTTTTGTCAGGGCACAGCCTGACCCCCTCCTCTGGCAATCTGCACAAAATTTTGCTTGATGGTTGCCATTAATTTGATTTTAATTTTATTTAATTAATTTTATAATGAATGTTTTAGAATGTTGAACTATTTTGATTGTTGTTAGCCGCCCTGAGCCCAGCTTCGGCTGGGGAGGGCGGGATATAAATAAAATTTATTATTATTATTATTATTAGATGAACATAGCAGCCAAAAGGGGTTCCTAGATGCTAATGATTGTGCACAACCCCTGCAGCAGATAATAGGAAATGGAAAACCCTGTCTCTTGACAACTATTCATGATCCCTTGGCTAACATGACAGGACTGATGCAGCTCCAGGATTTTCCATCTTTCGTCTCCAGGGTGCCTGACTCACTGCTTCTCCTGATCCAACAATAACAGTTCAACCCCACTAACATCAATGGATTTTATGCTGACTTGCTGGTGTAAACAAGCAAGAAGAATCTTGCCCCATGCCAATAATTCTCCTGCTGGTCCATGACACTGTCACTTGTCAGTACATATCTGGAGAACCAGCCAAATGTTGCAGTCACAACATACCCACAGCAGAACTGTCTAGACCTTCTGCCCTCCTAACCCTAGAGGTAACCCTAAGCCTGCCTGGACTTACATTTCTATCTTTCCTTTCAGTGTAAATGCTGGTTACAAATATCTAATGAAACATGGTTTATGTGCTGATTGCCAAGCTGTCACTGAGAGCCCCTGTAGAACAGCATACATCAGGCATCCCCAAACTTGGCCCTCCAGCTGTTTTGGGACTACAACTCCCATCATCCCTATCTAACAGGACCAGTGGTCAGGGATGATGGGAGTTGTAGTCCCAAAACAGCTGGAGGGCCGAGTTTGGGGGTGCCTGGCATACATTCATCAGCATTTGCAGTTGAATACATAGCAAGGAAGAAGGGATGATTGGCAAAAGAGGGATTAAGGAACAAGGTAATGCCATCTTTTGTCTGTACCCACCACACACAGTTTAAATTATGCATGTTAATGGTGTGCTCTGGTCCATGGGGTCACGAAGAGTCGGACATGACTAAACAACAAAAAAAGTATTCAACCAGCACAACTTGCACAGCTGCTGTGAACAGGCTTGTCTTAGTCATACATTGCTGCAATCTCACCTGGGGAATAGAAACCACTAGGCTCCATGTTGCTTGGTGTTGACTTTACTGAGACACCCAAAAATAAACACACTAATTAAGGCATGGTGCTTTCAGCTGCTTCAGATCACAGGCGATTTTACAGTCAGATGGGTTTAGCTTGTGTACACACCTAAAGCAACCATATACACTGCTATAACTATATATAATAGCACATGGTTAACTCTCTATGTTGTACGGTATGGGTACACCTAATACGAGTTACCCATTTTTGTACTGTAGTCATACATACAAACCCAAATAAACTAACACAGACTGTTAGATTTTAGTAAGGGCTAATAATAATTTATTATTCACTGGTGTAATTCACATACACAGCAGTGCAAGGTGTGTGAATGAACCCATGTGTACTCCTTCCTACACACACTACCAATAATTTTAGGGCTTTTGGCTAGAGTTATAACATGTGTTCATTATGAACGTGGATTTACACGTGGATTTACCCTTAACCTTATGCCCATAAGAGCAATAAAGAAAGACTGGTTTATTACATGAAAGTGACCAAGTATCTAGATGCTTCTTCAGACAGTAAAGTTACAAATATAAGCAGGCAACGAGACACACAGTACATACACACCTTGATCTAAAGAGCAAAAGAAAGATCCAGTCCCTATTAGAAGCCTAAAGAGAAAGTAAATGTTATATTTGTCACTAAAGCAAAGCAAGAAAGGGAGGGAGTAGGGTATACCTGCCCTGAAGCGAAGCATAGGATCAGGCTGATCCTTGGGACTGTAGAGTGACATGGGGGACCATGTTGGAGCTTTAAGAGCTAGCCAATCATGAAAACCCACAGTTTAAGTATGCTTCGAGCCAATGTTTGGTTATGGAGAAGGGGGGTCTTTTAGATGAGTAATTTGTCATTTGGCAGTGGTGGCCAAACTTGGCCCTCCAGCTGTTTTAGGACTACAACTCCCATCATCCCTAGCTAACAGGACCAGTGGTCAGGGTTGATGGGAATTGTAGTCCTGAAACAGCTGGAGGGCCAAGTTTGGCCATCACTACATCTACTGTCTCTTCCTACAAGCTCCTATTTCCCATTTTGTTCACTCTACTTAATTGGGAGTTGAAGGGCTATAACCCTAGTGAGAAATGGCCAAACTGGTTATCTTTGTGTGCTTCCTGAATTCTAAGATTATTTTAGCATAGTCTATCTGGAACCCATTCTTTTTACAGGATATGTTAATTAAGCTTGCTGGTAACCAGATTACTGTGCTGATCTTTACATAAAGTACCGTAAATGAGAAGCTCAGGAAGCCTTCCAGGACACTTCAAGATAAAAGCTAGACCAGGGTCAACAAAGAAAGTTCATAATGGGGATCTCCTTTTATGTACTGATGCCGTCATCTTCCATAATGAACCATGTAAAAAGTTAAGATTGACACAAACTATATTGTATGAGGAATTACTGTATATAAAAGGCCTCACCTTAGGCATACATGCTCACGCCAAGAACAAGCTTTCACCCCCCCCCCCCTGTATGCAATGTTATTTTCATCAATGAGCATAAAGAAAGACAGAAGGTATACTCAACTAAAGACACCACAGGCAAACTTAACATTAAAAAGCCCCCAACACCGGTTTTATCAGGGTGCAATCCTATGAACAATTCACCAGGGAATAAGTATCATTGCGAATAAGCATCAGTGGGGCATACTTCAGAGTACAGTGGTACCTCGGGTTACATACGCTTCAGGTTACATACACTTCAGGTTACACACTCCGCTAACCCAGAAATAGTGCTTCAGGTTAAGAACTTTGCTTCAGGATAAGAACAGAAATCAGGCTCCGGCGGCGCGGTGGCAGCAGGAGGCCCCATTAGCTAAAGTGGTGCTTCAGGTTAAGAACAGTTTCAGGTTAAGTACGGACTTCAGAATGAATTAAGTACTTAATCCGAGGTACCACTGTACATATGCATAGGGTTGCACTGTTAATTTCTCTCTCTCTCATGCACACGCATATAGTAGTATGTCTACATATAACAACACAAACCAAATGTTAGAAATAATTTTGCAAATGTACACCTGCTACAATACATTAATTTACCATCAGAAATACACAGTATGATGGAGGCAGTTTACTTCCAGGCAACTACCTCCCTTGGGGGAACACTTTCCTTGCAGAAAGCTACTCTCACAATGAAGACCTCACCAGAAAACTTGCATGAACTATGACCGTCTCCAGGATTGACACAGCTTATCTTGAGGCACTATGAATGTGGAACCAAGCCTGAACAGTGGGCATGAGTCCGCAAAGATGCTCAGTCAGTCCTATCCCAGTGGCACACGTTTTCTACTTTCTTTTTCAGGATAGTAGTCTTTCATGCATGATGCTGTCCACTTGAATGCACCTTTGCAAAAAAAGGGGGGGGACCAACCACATGCACATTCCAACCCCAGGGGACTAAGCCTGTTGAGGACACAGCAGGGAGACAGAAGCTGACAGGGACAGACTCACGGGGGAGAATGGAATCAGCTCACGCTTGTCCGTTTCGGTCAATTTCAAACACCTGTCACTAAAGCTCAGGTAGCTTCAAATACATATCCAAAGCTGGGGGGGACACTTCAGAAAGAAAGAGCTTTGTTCTACAGCTCTGCGTAAGCCATGTGTTCACCAAAGGGAATTGCTGGGACGTGCAGCATTCTCCTGGGGAGGAAGCAGGCCATCCCCTGCAACAAAGAGTGCTGAACAGGAAGCTCAGCCCCAGGCCACAGCATCCCCACGCAACAGCCACAACACCAGCCAGAGGAGGCTGATTGAAGGTGCATGCGAAAAGATGGAAGAAAACAACAGGAACAGAGGCAGTGAAGATTGAAGGAGGTAGATAATGGGTGTGGCAGCCAACACAGAGAGAGGGGGGGGAGGGAGGGAGGGAGACGGAAGCATGGAAAGTGCATCAAAAAGAAAAAGCAGGACCCAGTACTACAAAAGGGAAGCAAGAGCAGTAGATGGAAAGTGAAAGGGTGGCAGCACTTTTTTTAGTGCTGGGAACTGCACAACAACTTCAGATGGCCATGTGGAAGGCTATACTGGAAGGAAGGAACCAGACAGAGGGCCTTCACAGTAGTGGTGCCCTCCCTGTGTAACAACCTCCCTTCAGATGTCAAGGAGATAAAAAGCTACACAACTTTTAGAAGACATCTGAAAGCAGCTCTGTATCAGGAAGTTTTTAATGTTTGTGCTTTTATTATGTTTTTATATGTGCTGTAAGCCGCCCAGGGTGACTGGAGAAACCCAGCCAGATGGGAGGGGTATAAATATTATTATTATTATTGCTAAATCTGAATATTTTAGTTTTAGGTAGTTAACACAAATCTGCATATTATTTTCATGAGTACAGCAGCTATATTTGGTGAATACTCACATTTAGGCTTGGCGCCTAAATTGTTTAAAAACTCATCTGGCTGAGTTTTCTGCCATTTGGATTCCTTCTCTCCCTAGCATTTTTTTTTAAAAAGTTTTTGGCAAATTTAAAGTTTGTGTAAAACAAATTAATTAACACATGCAAATGAGTAAAGAAAGTAGAAACCGTATTATCATTACCTGCACTTCATTCTCCAGCCTATTCTAAACAGCTCTGAATGGACTATAAACCCTAAACTTTAAAGAAGCAAGCTCTTATTGTTCAGTGTCCTTATTCTGGATGAGTTACCCTCAAACAAGGAATATCTGAGTCATCCCTTGCTAGCATGATTTTTAAAATAATGAGAGTTGAAATAGCTTATGAATTTCGGCTGCTGTTGTTTCTTTACTTCCTTCCAGCCTTTTCATGTTTTTTTCCCATCATACTGAAAATAAAAAGTCTAGAAAAACTTAACTTCTTTAAGGATCACAGATGGGATACTTGAAATTATGACAAGTAATGACGTATTACATAAAAGCATGTCAAATGGCGGAAATAAAGAACATATATTGCCAAGGTGAAAGAATGACAATATAATCAGACCTGAAATCAAGGGGGTGGGGAGGGGGAGAGAGAGAAAGCAAGGGTGGGGGAAGTTTGAAGCATATGTGAGACTGAAGGGTTGCAGCCAAATATTTCATTACATCTCAAATCAATATGTGAGCTTCTGCTCATCACTGTCAAGTGCCTGTCAGGAACTGCCCAGCCTCTCTGTGACAGGCAAGTGAGTGAGCTAATCACTGCCAGAAGTCCTTCAGATGGACCAGCTTTTTTTGTGTGACAGGCAGGTGACTGAACCAATCACTGCCAGAGGCTTCATCACAGCCAACACTATTATCTTCACAAAATCCCATAGTGCAAAGAATGGGCAACATTTTTTTTCTGTCAAGGGCTGCATTCCTTGAAGCAGTAATCCTGTCAGGGGCCATTTGCAGAGGGAAACAGATGCATTGATGGGTGGAGTGCAGACCCAGCCTCAAAGGTTGGCCAGCATGGGCACTGACCAAAGGCCCCAGCAGTCTAGATGGGCCCTTCACTGGTCCAACTCAGATGTGCCACCTTACTGACATCCTGACCAGGTCCATAGACAGCCATTTTAACACTGGTTTGGCTACAGTGCCACTTCTGACTGGGAGACAAGTTTAGCTTCCACCCACAGTGGCCACCCACCATTTTAATTTACCCAAAATGCAATGCCCAAACCCACAGAATTATGAAAACTAATGTAAGAATTATTATCAAATAAAATACTGGCCCTTCCAATTGTTCTGAAACTAAAAAGAATAAGGAGAAACCCTTTTTAAGAGCCAGGAAAAATAAGAAGCAAACAAACAAGGTGGAAGGAACCGTGGCGGGATGGAAAAATGGGGGTTTGGAAGCCACATAAAGTCATCTGTGCCTTAGTGCCTACCTATGACTGAGTGCATTACAATATAACGTGACTGATGAAAGGATAAAAAGTGGCAGTTTGGTGAGCTACGTACTGGTGCCTATGAAAAGCTAGGTGAAAATGCCTTCTTAGATAGTGGTTTTGGATCCAGCCTCAGTTCCCCACCCATAAAATGGAAATACCAGAGCAACTCACAGAGTTACTTTAAGGATAAGCTACGTAAATTTGTAAATCATTCAGTACATTTGTGATGCTATCATTGTTATTGTTTCAGGGTTCTTCCAGCAACCCAAGCTCCCACAGGTTCAAATACTAGGCTATGTCCCTATGAAGAAGATTGTTCCTTTTGCACAGTTAAGAGTCGTGATTTAGCTCTCTGTGAATTGACATTCTCAGATTTTTTTTCTCTCCCTGATGCTGTGAAATCTGCCAAGACTGTAATTCTCAAAGGGTGTGTGAAAACACACACACACACACACACACACACACACACACACCATTTCCCCTCCCGTGAGGCTAATAAGTGAGCAATGCATTTCAAGCTAGCATTCCAATGGATCTTGTCTGTGAGCTCTTTCTGTCTCTTGACTGGCCCTCGGCCTAATTCCTCTGTGCTGCACAAGGCAGAGAGGTGATGGGAGAATGGCAAGGCAGCTGCATTAGCTGCGGGCAATGCTTCCCCACTGCTTCAGGGCAGAAAGAGAGAGCGTTCATTAGAACACCTTGTATCTTGCCCACATTGGCCATCAGGAGAGGCCTTGGCATCATGCTTTCCAGGCCACACTGCCACTCCCCTCTCCAGGAACACAGACATAGACATGCAGAGCCTTCATTCCTTTGTGGTGCCTTTTAGTTTTCACTTAAGAAAACCGCAAAAGGATTTTCAAAGTGCTGCTCGATGCCAGGGGTCACCGCGGAGCCTCTCATCAATGTTCTTGTGAGCTTGGCAGACAGCAGGATCGACAGAGGAGGGGGGAAGGATGGAGCCCAGGATGAGTCAGAAACACAAACCCGTTGCTCTTTGCTTGGAGACTCTTTGCACTGGGGGCTTTGAAGTCTCTGAAGTCAGCCATACTGGGCTGGGAATGGCAATGAAGAGCTAAGACCAGCAAGGCCAGCACACAGCATTGTTCTCATGTCCCTTAGTGGTATATAATTAGACAATAACTGGGCCATACAGCAGCCTCTTACAGCTGCTCCTGTGAAAGAAGCAAATGGAGGGCATTTTCATGCTCCTGCTCCCTAGCACCGCACTTGCCTCTCAACGCTCACTGCTTCTGCTTTTCCCAGAGGGTCGCCTCGTTGAAAGCACTCAGTTAAATTCGGTCAAGATTCAAATTTCTTGGGAAACAATGAGGCAACCAAGAAAAGAAAGAAAGAGCTTATTGGAATCAGAACAGGAACGGGCGCATAAACACTATGGCCACTATGGTGTACTACCAGAGAATTCAACCCCATTCCCCTCCACAGAAGAACTTTTCCCTTTCAGCAACTGTAGCTATTTCCAGATAAGGATCTCACAGCACTTAATGGATGCCCCATAATAAATTGGATAGCGAATTGACTCCTTGCCCTCTACTGGTTAATCAAACATTATACCCCACCCCCCACCACAGAGGTATCAGATAAAATTAGCATGTGGTTAAAGAGCAGGCTTTGAAGGTTCAGCTGTTGGTTTGGATAAGCTGAAGCTGCTGAAGAGGCCAGAGATCATCTTGGCTGTGAGTCCCAGAAGACCTGCTCCCTGGACTGACTCCAGCTACAAAAGCTGAGGCTGCTGAACAGACTCTTGCATTGGGGTATTGTTCTGCAGGGTGTTGTTGTTTTTGTATCTTTATTTCTAAATCATCTTATGATTTTTGTGGAAATTGTTTGATTTGCTTGTGCACTTTTTGATATTTTTTTATGACTAGTTTTGTTGTAATTGTAATAATTTTTTACCTTGAACATGCTTTTAACTATGGAAAGGTGGCATACAAATAAAATGTATGTATGTATGTATGTATTTATGTACTCCTTAGATGAGGATAAGGATGGCAGCTGGCCTCTATAGCTGCAATCCTATCTATACTTACTTAGGAGTAAGCCCTATTGAACTCACAATGGGATTTTCTTCTTAGGCAACAAACATGCATAGGATTGTACTGTGTCTAGCTAGCGAATTGGTACAAGAAAGGAAAGAGCGAATTACTTGCAAATCCTTGCCACCATTGCTGCTTACTTGCTCACTTTTGGAATGTTAAACTGCTAAGCATTAAATGCCTAAAATATTAAAAGTTACTTGGTCAACCTTCCACTTATTTAGACCAGAAATATTTCCCACCACCACAATGAGAAATGGCTCAGATCTGAATGTGTACACTGCCAACCGCATAGTGAACAGATACTTCTTTAACCACTCAGGTTGATCTTCATGCATGCCCAGTATATTCCAGAAATTAAACTTATTAAGATTCAGTGCCTGTGCGATACACACAGGAGGTAAAACAGCATTACAGATACACACACATGATCCCAAAGAATCTTCATTAAAATCTGTCAGAGCTATGTATATGGAATGGATTACAGTGTCGCCAAGGGGTGTAATGATAGTGCCAGACTCAGCATATTCACATATCCCATCAGCCAAGAATGTTGCAGCCCATCTCTGCCTAGTCGGAATTCTTTCTAGCTCTCTTTTTTGTTGTGCAACATGATGAAAAGGATAAAATGAAGTCTCTCTCTCTCTTTCTTTCTCTCTCTTTCTTTCTGCCTCCTTTCCAAAGTCTGTATAAAGAAGGAAATCCATATAAGCAGTATATGATCCTACAATAAAGCTAAACCTTTCTTGGAGCAGGAAGAGCGATGTATGCATAAAGGCATGCATATTACACCTGAATCAGATGGGGAAAGAGACAACCTCTGCAGATAAATTAATAAACAGACCCTCCTTCGTCAGCCCTAGGTCTCCAGAGACACAACCCACAAATTTACCCAGACTGCTCAGAGCAGAGCAATAGTGAGATTAAAGGATTTAGAATGTACAAAGATGATTCTGAGTGAGAATAAGGGAGCAACTGAGGAAGGAACAAATAAACTGAGACTATTTAGAAAACAGAAAGCTGATGAGGGGACTGAAAAACAGCCTTAAAATATACCCTGGCCGTGATAAAATGATAGCCGGCTTATTTGTGATCATAGTGTGCAAGTGTGTGAGAGAGAAAGGGTGTCTTCAGAAGGCTAAAACAGTAGGAGGGGGGAAATAGTTTAAAAATCAAGAATTTTGTTAACCATAAAAATATTGGCCTGCGGTTAGGTGACCTAGCATCTTGGGCAGGTTCATCCATTGCACTCAAGGCTCATAAGCCACACAGCTCCCCATACTAGGATTATGGTGGAGCTGGCATGGTTGAAGGGCCTCATTTGAAGTCCACTTCCTGTTGAAGGTAGAACTTCATTTGAACTTCACAAAATCCCATAGAAGATTGCATTCAAGCATAGTGCTAAGTCCCAAAACTTCCTGGTTGTGTACTAAGGCACTAAAACAGAAGCATGCAAAGCTCTCATTGGAGCATGCCAAGGACAAACAAGTAAGATGGCTTCCCCCTTCTTACCCTGCTTAATAAGGTAACTTGCACTCTACTGGTAGATCTCTGGGCGACTTGCAGCAAACCAGTAAGGATTTCTTACTCTCAACAACAATAATTACCCCCCCCACACACACACACAATTACATTGCTGAATTGAATAAAAACTTTTTGGAGGGTGAGGTGAATGGGCCAGGAGTGGATTTATGTAGGACCACAAGCTCCATTCACTTCTGGCACTCAAAATAAATTCCTAGGTGCTCATAATTCTTTAATTCTAAGAATATGTCTTTTGCACCTGGCTCCAATTAGTGAATCACAGGGTTCCACTTAAAAACAAAGTAGATCCTGTGACCCTTTAGTTTGCCCAGTGCTGCCATAAAACATATTCTAGCATCTTAAGGAGCTAAAATGCAGTAATTTTTGACACTACTGTATATGAGCAGGATCTACTGCTTGATCTCATACATAAAATGGGAAGTCAACAATCGAGAATGACACATTCTCCATTAGTTGTAGATATACTTGCAGAGGAGCCAATCAGCCTTCGCCTGACATACCACTGTTATATTGCTGGTGATAATCAGAGCCATTGATCGTGGATATGCTCCCTTTACAGAAGTTAAATACAAAGGTAGCATCAATTCAGTGGTAATTTGTTTTGTATGATAGTACAGTACCATTAGCTCAGAAAATATGTGAGCACCTTCTGGCAGTGGAAACACTCAGTGATAAACTACATTTTAGTTTAAAACCATTGCTACTATTCTACAAGATCATGTGAAATACTCCTTAACAGAATTAATAACATTAGGTGAGATATTTATTTGGTTGCATTTCTGAGTCACACCATGACTGAGGTTTTCTGGGGGACAAATGACTCAAACAAATAAAAATAGCCATAATACCAAAAAACAAAAAATGAAAATGAAATATAATAATTACAGCACAACACTAAAATCCATCAAAACCACAATGCAGAGAATTTAAAAACCTCATAGGGCAAACCCACTAATCATCATTAAAGCAAAGATACGAATAGTTAATAATAATAGAAATGTTAAAATGATATTGACCTGCTAAAAAAAATTTAAACTGGGAGGATGAAAAGGTATTCACATGTCAAAAAGACATTTATGTGGGTGTCAAGCTTATCTAATGAGAGTATTCCATGGCTGGAGCGGGCACTATCAATAAGATCTGCTCCCATATGGTCACTATCCACACTTCAGAACCACAGGGTACATGGAACTCATTTTCTGTAGATTTTCTTAGGGCTGGAATAGGTATGTAACAGTAGCGAACCTTTAGGTGCTGAGGTCACAAGCTATGCAGGGGTTTATCAATCAAAACCAGCAAATGGGCCTGGAAATGGACCAGAATCTAATGAAGTGGGGAACCAGTGTAATGTGTCCATAATACGAGGTCTGGTAGCCATATTCTGCACAAACTGAAGTCTCCAAACCTTCTTCAAAGACTGTCCCATGTACAACACGTTGCAGTAATCAAAGTAGGAACAACCAGAGCATGGACTACTGAATACAGTACATTTACCTACATCCAAACAGAGTTGCAGTTTGGATGCCAGCCAAAGCTGGTGAAAGGCATTCTGTGTAACTTGAGGCAATTTGTGCCTCTAATGAGCGTGATGGATCAAAGAGCACCCTTAAAGTATGAATATAATCCTTCAAGTGTAACCTTCTTCAGAACAGGTTGAAAATACCACTTGACTGGACAGAGGAGCCGCCTATAAACAGTGCCTCTGTCTTGTTTGGATTGAGCTTCAGTTTGCTAGCCCTCATGCAGTCCATTACTGCAACCAACCACTGGTCTAGCACTCCCACCATCTTACCTGGACTAGATGAAAAAGAGAAATAGAATATCTATCATCCGCATACTGATGGCAACGTGCTACAAATTACTGGATAACCTCATCCAACCATTCCATACAGATGATGAACAGGATACAACAGGGATGTGGAATCTGCTCTTTTCTAGATGTTGTTGGACAACTCCCATCATCCCTGACCACTGGTGGCTGGGGCAGATGGGAGTAGAAATCTAACATCTGCAATACCATCCATACCCAACTCGGACAGCCTCTCCAGAAGGATACCAGGACTGATGGTACCAAGAGCCACTGAGGGGTCAAAAATCAAAAACTGAGGGGTTGCATACTCCAGTATTTCTTCTGGCCAGAGATAATCCCACAGGGCAACCAATGTAGTTTCAGTTCCATACCCAGACCTAAATCCTGATTGAAATGGACCCAGAATATCAGTCTCATCCAAGAGTACCTAGACCTGATCGCCAGCCTTGTCTGGTAAGTGGGCATATGCCACTGGCATGTAGTTGTTAAATAGTTTCAGGTCCGGAAAAGGCTTCTTCAGAAGTTGTTGCCCTACTAGCTCTTATAAAGACTGAGGCCACTGCCCCTTTGTTACCTCCTAGCCTCAACTGGCTGTCCCCTTCCTGCTGGATGTAATACGCCATGAAGGACAAGGGTCAAGCATTCACATATAAGTTGACCAAATATGATGAAGCACCCTGTCCACATACTAAGGCCCCATAAATAGAAATTCAGCAAACAAATGCAAGACCAAACAGTGCTTCGGACATCTCTGTGGATTGTTCTGAATTAACTGTGGAGTCCAAGGCTAAGCAACAGTTTTATAGCTTCTGCCTACAAATGGCCATATGTATGACACCCATTTCTGCTGGTACGCTCCAAGACAAGAAACAGGAACAATCAGTCTTAATTCCACTTCATCTTTCACACCAATCTACCCACAGTTCCTCTGTTTCTCTTTTCATAATTTGGGACATCTGGGATGCCCTCAATCCTCAAATAAACCTCAAAGAGTTAGGAGTCCATCTAGGATATTGATATAATAACTAGAAATTGAATGCCTCAGTGTATCTCATCACAGAACTCAATGGCAGCAAGGAGCTCTGGCTGGGCTTCTGCTATCCAAAGGCTGCTGCTTGGTTCTCCCTGGGTGCTCTGCTGATGCCTGGCAATATCCCCCAATAGTGTTTGCCTTGCTCTGCTAGCATCAGTCAGCCACTGAAGGTAGGCACCCATTATTGAACTTGGTGTTGCTAAACAGTAGGAGAGAGACCAAGCATACCTCCAAACCTGGAATATAGGATTCTATCTTAAAAACTATTCTGCACCTGAATGTGTCTGAATGTCTAAAGCTGGATATAGCTTTTCTCTAACTGGTGTTTTGCCTCACCCCTTCCCCAGTCTGGCCAACCCAGCTACTTTTCCATGCCAGCAACATCTTCATGCAGTTTGGCCATTGATTTCCAATGCTGCACAATTATTTCATTTGTAACACAGGATGCTGCAGTTCAACCTTTCTGTTAGTATAAGGAGTTCCCATTGCTGCATTCCTGTGGTAAAGAATGAGGCAGGCTAGTACACAGGATTACAATGATGGTCGCCTACTGAACATTTGAGGAGTAAGATGTCCTGCTTACTCGGTCCTATGTTATGGCTCATTCCTCTTTTAATGTAGACTTATGTGCAATCTTCTCTTCTGACCAGTATTAGCCTCTGCCCTAGAAATGGGTTGCCAGCCCCTAGCCCCAATTCAGTCAGGAGAATAACAAAAGGCATATTGTTACTCTATATATATTAGAGATGGAGAAAAAACTCATTTTTAAAGTGAACTGACCTAATTTGCCAGTCCCAACTCACATGCAGATTGGAATCACATTTCACATTTAACTGAATCTTGCTATGCAGTTTCAGTTCAAAAAAGCATATGAAATGCGTATTTTATGGGGAAAATGCACACGAAATGCATATTTTAGAGAAAGAATACATAGAAAACCCATATAATTTACATGCATTTTTGTGTTTTTCTTTAAATATGCAAAACATCAACAACTGGGACAGAATAGATCTATGACTGAGCACACGTGAAACTGACACAGAATGGAAATAGGCTGATCCAGCCATCCCTACGATAGGAATACACAATGAGATTGAAAGCGAATAGAAATAATCCATAGTGCAGCACTCTAATAAGGCATGGTCCCACCCTTTACAAGGAATAGTTACGAATGAGGGCCAGTACATATTCACTCTAATGAGTTGGACAAAGCATTCACTGACCACCAGTTCATCGACTAGATAGGTGGAAAAGGCCATGTTGTTCATATGGTAGATGAAAGAGATTTATCAAGTTATCCAAAACTTATATAAAATAGGTTAGCATGCATTTCTATGTATATGTTTCTCAGTGAGTGCACACAAATAAATGGAAAAGCACACAAAGTATTTAATCAGAAAAATGTACTGGTGAACTTCATGGCTGTGCTTCTTTCGCTTTAGTCATTCTCCAAATCTCTGTTCTGCTAAGTTAACTTTCATCGGACAAGGTCCCTGTCCTTTTAGAGCAATGTTTTACAAGGCAAACTTGACAGCTTCCCTAAAGAAGGTTTTGCAAGACAGAAGAAAGACATATTTTCATTTCATGACTACTGCTTTGCCCATTGATGTCTCATTCTTGAATCTGAAAAATGCCACCTGCCAGATTAGAATACAAGAGCATGCCAAATTAGCTGTTTTCATTATGTTAGGATCTAGAGCCTGCAGTCACATATGGGCCCCCACTATACTCAGTGTTGCATGATTCCGAATGAAAACTTTCTAAGGTGTCTGCAATCCAAAATGACAAAACAAAACCTGTCTACAATTTAGAATCATCACCATGGGGCTTGGCCCTCTCACTGTGAACTTTACACTCATACACATGCATGCACACATACCATGCATATAATTAAATACTTAGATCCTTCCTGAACAACATGTGTTACGATTTTACAAGCCTCACCATTACCCACTTCTGAAAAGCTGTTTTCACCAAAAGGCAGTAAGGTGATGGTTGAGTGGTGAATGGAGTTTGATGCCTTCCACTCTGGACCCAAGCGTTGAGTGTCATGAAATTACATCAGAAGACCTCTGTTTTTATCATGTCACAAAGCATCCTTAAGCTAGCCATCATCTTGAAGAAGTTACTACCCCTTATATTAAAGATCTAGTCTTTCCCTCTGGCTGTCGAAGGTAGGGGTGGGGAGAGGATGTTGTACCTTTCAGAAATGACCATGACCACACTTCTTCCCTTCGTGTAGAAAGCCCTAGATTCAGTCCAGTTATCTAAGATCCAGTTAGATAAAAGACCTTAACCAGGTTGGAAAAGACCTCTGACTTAGAGTTCGGAGCCATTACCAGTCTGAAAGGTCTGAATCTGTAGAAGGCATCTTTTTATAGACATCCCTGAGTGGACAGAGTGATTTCATGGTAAAATGCAGGTGAATAGTGAAAAGCTGGGATCTGGACAATCATATGCCTTGTTCACAAGTGGAAGGAAAAAACCAACTTGGGTCCAGGGTACCTCAGGGATCGCCTGAACCCTTGTATCCCAGCTTTATCACTGAGATTATCTGCAGGAGTGTCACTGGTCATTCCCAGAGTTGGCGGGGCTCATTGACAACAAAAAGAAACCAAGTCTTTCATGTCATTGGCCCTACTGAGCCAACATTTAAATGCCTGCTGAAAACTATTCTTTTCTGCCAGGTCTATTAAGAATGCATATTTCCACAATGGTTAATTGATGTATATTTTAAACTTTTTATATAGTTTTTATTGTACTGTTTTATTGCTATAAACTGCAATATATATATATATATATATATATATATATATATATATATATATACACACACACACACACACACACACACAGAGAGAGAGAGAGAGAGAATTATAATTAAAAACCAGCCAAATTGCATCCAGTCAGCCCACGTCTCACTACCTCAAATGGTCACATAACTCAGCTCCTGGTTCACTGCTTCCTGTCCTGTTTCCATCTTTTCTACCTCATACTGCCTGCCTTTTGCCTGCCCCTTTGCCTTTGGTTCAATAATAGCCTGTATACAATAGCCTGTACAAACTTCCTTTTGCAACACTGCTGAGACCAAAAGGCAATTTGAAAATGATGCTTCAGTCTGACCTTGCTGGGGTTTTGAGTGGCTACTAAGGTTGTGTGTAATACATGCATTGTCAGGGATTTTTCTCTAGCCCTTACCAACTCCAAGCACGAAAGCCAGAAGCTGCCTCTTCTTATCTTGGCTGTTCTTTCCTTCCTCTCTGCATGTGACTTTGTTTGGTCTTTAAAAAGCTTCAACAGCAACAGCTATTACCTCAAAGTGACTCTCTGTTCCTAATAAGGGATTTTTAACACCCTCTAAAGAACTGTTGATTAACATTAAATGGAAATGGAAAGTGGTAAATTCAGAACTGATAAAAGAAAATACTTATTCACACAACATATAATTAGTCTGCAGAATTGATTGCTTCATCACCAAAGCCAAAGATTAACAGGATTAAATAAAGGGATTAGACATTCTCTAGGACAAGTATATCTAGCTATCATAGTAAATCACCCCCGCCAAAAAAAACCAACACCTCCAGAATGGGAATATAAACCAGCTGATTTACACAAAGCAATTGCCCTATGTGACTTTTAATAATGAGTAAATCATTTGGGAGGGTAATAACCAAAATTCCTTAATTTTTATTTTTTATTTTTTTAAAAAAAAAATCACAGGTGTATAACTGAGCAGGGTCCATTGGCCTAGACTTGAGATTTATTCCTCACTGAAAGTACAGTTATTCATAGCTATATACCTGACAAATTGCCCCACACTAACTATTAAGTGAACTCTGAAAAATACTGTGTGGCATAGAGGAATTATTTCAGGGTAACTGCCTCCTGTGAGTTCCTCCTTTCAATAAGGATTCAGAGAAAACTTTTACCTGGGGACTGATTATCTCATAACTGCCTGAACTGTGGCTTCTTCCCTTTTCTTCAATTGCTTCTTATAGCATATCTCCCATTGGGGCAGGATCAGATCGTAAGAGGGGGGCTTGCAAGTACTGAGCATGGAACAGGCCAATGAGGTGGATGACAAGAAAGACTAGTGGAGTTCAGAGCATATAAATAAAGAGCTATGTGGGATTAAGAGACGTGGGGTATGTACAGGAAAATTAAGAGTTCATTGAGGGTCTTTCAGAGCTGCTTGGCTTACCTAGATAGGCCAAGGCCAACACTGCCTTAGGGAAGAAGAAACATGTTGCTTTTCTCCTTGGGGTCCACCACCCACATACCCTCCAACATTTTTCCAATGAAAATAGGGACATCCTATACCATTATTGTCCCTTTACCTAAAGTGAGATGAGCGCAGCAACCCCAGAGTCGGACACGACTGGACCTAATGGTCAGGGGTCCCTTACCTTTATTCTATTCTTATTCTTATTCTTTATATGCTGCCCATCTGACTAAGTTGCCCCAGCTACTCTGGGTACCTTCCAACATATATAAAACATAACAAAACATTAAACATTAAAAACCTTCAGACAAGGTTGCCTTCAGGTATCTTTTAAAAGTTGTATAGTTGCTTATCTCCTGGCTCAGGGGTCACATAACTCCATACCCTCCAACATTTCTCCAGTGAAAACTGGGACGTTCTACAGAAAAGCAGGACGTTTCAGGACTGAGTCAGAAACCAGAAAGCCTTCTGTAAATCTGAGACTGTCCCTGGAAAATAGGGATGCTTGGAGGGTCTGCACACACCCTTCCAGCCTCCATTTGCAAGGCCATTCTTAGACCATTTCCTAGGCCACAAGTGACATACAAACACTGATGAAGAGTAGAAAATGAAGTTGCAAGCCATTAGAAAATCGGCAATGGGTACCACAGAAACATTGTGTCACAGTCACAATCATAGCATCTCCATAAGCACACAGGAATAGTTTTGCCAACTCTGTGCAACACACATCACCAGCTAAGGCTCTGTAACAGCTAGCAGTCACTACCCTGTCATTAAGAATTTGTATATTCCTGTCTATGTATCTGTGTCAAAAATGTTAGGAAGTTATTGTTTCAAATGAAGGCCCATGATTGGTTCATTTATATTTACTTGTCCTTTGTTAGGACACTTACACTGAGTCTAAAGCAGGACTGGGGAAACTATGGACCTCCAAATGTTGCTGAACTACAGTTCCCATCTTCCCCAGCTAACATAGCCAATGGGCACTGATGATGGGAGCTGGAGTCTCGAAACATCTGGAGGCCTCATGCTTCCCATCCCTGGTCTAGGGACCTGAAAAGCAAAGACTTCTCTCCCTCCACACCTTTTGCTATCTAGGTGGAGCTCTTTGAAAGAACACACACTAACTAAGGGCTCATCCAGACTTTTGTGCCATGTTCTAGACACAGGTTTGCACTTTAAAGTGTCCTGTCCTAGCCGTTTTTTTTCTTTTTCTTTTTGCACTGGCACTTTCACTGCAAAAACACACTCTTTACCACTGAATCAGAACAAACGGCAATCCATGGAAAACCTGAATTTCCATTTGTTCCAATTCAGTGTTAGAGAGTGGGTTTTTGTGGGGAAAGCACCAGATGAGTCCTAACACACATTTCAATTCTCACGATGATCCCTGCATCCCATCCTGAATTTGGCTAGGGTGCCATGTGTCCTTTGTCTAATGGTGGGGATCCTGCCAAGGGGATCTGCCTGCTGGTAACCACTTTAAATCCTGGAATCACCTCTGGAAAGGTAAGTGAACATGTGTGAGCAAAGCATGCCTTAAACAGGATTAAGTGAAAGAAGCAAAGTGAATTATCTGGAAATGCATTTTAATTTTATTGTGCCTTTCTGCCTAAGCCCTGCAGTGTTCTGATTTTTAATTAAAATAATCATTCTTTAAATGTAAATATTCTACCTGAGATTATTCTGGATTAGGTGTCCTAACCACACTTCCTTATTGCCTTGCATCATGCTATTAGCAGAAGCTCACATTTCTGTTCTGGCTTTGAAATAAACAATAAGAACAATGGTTGCTGTTGCATCCCAGTTCTAGAGGCTGCCTGAAATTCACCTTCTTTGTAAATCCCTAATTCTTGGTCTACATTCTGTAAATCCATGGTGGGGAACCTGCAACCCTATAGAGCCATGTGGCCCTTGGGCTTCATTTCAAAAGCCTCTGCAAGCAATCAGTTCAAATCTGTGGAAACAGTTATCTGCCCATCCCTAGGCAGCCCACTGGGCACAAAGAGGGAGGAAAGAGGGGTTATCAGAAAGAGGGAAATAAAGAAAAGGGGGTGACCCATCCACTGCAGATATGTTGGGCCTGCACAGATTATGCCCTCCAAAGGGGATGGGATCCTTGACAGGAAAAGGTTGCCTACCTTGGCTGCAAATAGGCCATAACCCTGATCTGAGTCCTCACTAAGGAGGGAGCATACTCCACATGAGCAAGCAGCCTGGCTCTCTGACATCACACCTGAGTGAATACTCACAATCATTAACCCAAATTTACTTCCCCACTCAGTTCATTAACATGCACTGGAAGAATGGCAAAAATCCAATCTGACTGCAGGTTTGGCAAGATGATTAATGTGTGTTAATGGGTAACCAATCTATACTGAATGATCAGTCACCCACAGTTCTGCACACAGGCAGACAAGTTGTAAGCAGAAATCAGGGTAGCTGTTCAGATAGTTAGCACTGCATGCTTGATTTGCTCATGTTTCATAATACATTATTTTGGAGCTTTATGCAATGTGAATGGAACATTTACATTCATGCAATAGCCAACTGAACACAAATGTTTACATGAATGCAAGAGGAGAGCATGAACACCAAGCCCAGGCCCAGCTGAAGACAGAGACACACAGGAGCTACAAAGAATACTAATTCACTTGCACATCGATTCATAGAATCACAGAATTGTAGAGTTGGAAGGGACACTAGGGGTCATCTAGTCCAATCAATTGCAATGCAGGAATCTCAACTAAAACATTGATGGGTGGCCATCCTACCCCTACTTAAAAACCTCCAAGGAAGGAGAATCTGCCACCTTCTGAGGGAGTCTCCTCCATTGTCAAACAACCCTTACCATCAGAAAGTTCTTCCTGATGTTTAGTCGGAATCTCCTTTCTTGCAACTTGAACCCATTTGCTTGGGCCCTACTCTCCATGACAGGAGAAAAGAAGCTTGTTCCATCTTCTTATGTGACAGATAACCCTTTAGATATTTTAAGATGGCTATCGTATCTCCTCTTAGTCTCCTCTTATCCAGGTTAAACATACCCAACGCCCTCAACTGTTCCTCATAGGGCTTGGTTTCCAGACCCTTGATCGCCCTCCTCTGAACATGTCTACCTATCTGCTCCACAGAGGGCCAGCTTGTGTAGTGGCTGTACTGCCCAATCCCAGGATCCTTTGCAGCGCAGGATGCTGGTGTTGAGGACACCACTTCAGATATAGGAGCAGAAGCATGAATCCCCACGAGATTTAAAGGTCAGCTCTTGGATATATTCAGAATTCCAAAAATGAGTGTAATTGAGGAGCATTTGTTGAGGCTCCTCAACAAATTCAGCATATAAATGTAGAAATGTAGAAATGTTTTCATCACAGGTCAAAGAGTGACCTTTTTGGTGTGAAACTCTCTCCAGTTTCTTAGTATTATTACCGTGTTTCATTTTTATACTGCCTTTCTAGCTGAAGGCACCAAAGACTGAACAACAGTTAAAAACAAAATTACTGAACGAAACAAAAAAATGGCAAAAGGTGTAGGAGCAAAGTACATGTAATGGGAATGAGTAGGACTGCAGAAGCAGCCACTGTCATGTTTCTGGCCTTGATCAACAGCCAGGACATAAACATGAAAGAGGAGCAGGTCACATCCATAGCGCAAAACTAGTCCTGGATGCCAAACCCAAGACTGCCAATCTGGAGCCACTAGGCAGAACTGGCTCACCCATTAGGCAGGGCATAGGCAAACTCTGCCCTCCAGATGTTTTGGGACTACAGCTTCCATCATCCCTGACCACTGGTCCTGTTAGCCAGTCCCAAAACATCTGTAGGGCCGAGTTTGCCTATGCCTGCATTAGGAAGAACGAGGCAGCTGCCTCAGGTGGCAGATGCCCCCCAAGGCAGAAATTGCATCCCTAATTGTGTGAAATCTTGGGGAGCATGTAAAATCTCACCCCAAAGTGATGCCAATGTCAGTGCTACTTCTCCACCAATGGTGGAAGCAGCAAGGCTGGCGAAGTGGTGGTGGTGGCAGGGCAAGGGGGCAGTTCCTGTTGCACCTCAAGCAGCAAAAAGGGATGTGTTGCCCCTGCTCCCAGTCCCAATGACCCACAAACTAGGACCCAAGGTGGCAGCTCCTTCTGATCCCAATTCCCCCAAGGGACCAGGCCCACTATGTGAGACACCTCGCACTCCCCAGAGCCCATTCATTTGTGCAAGAAGTCATGGGACTCAGCTATACAGCTGCAAAAAAAATGTTTTAAATTTGTTGTAAAGTGTAATACACAAATGTGACACTAGATGGAGACAGTGAGCTATACCAAATTCAATGTATTTTTAAAAACGTTTCCTTAAAAAAAACATTTTTTATATGTGTGTGTAGATTCCACCTGGAGAACCAATAATACACTTGACTCCAAGCTAGTCAAGTAGTGACTGGTCCCCATTGAAGGCCCAGAGTCCACCAACAGACAGAGACAGAGTCGCTGGCAGACAGAGCCAACTAATTGAAATATTGCCCCCATCCTCTTCCCTGCTGAGTTCTACAACAGCTAAATTGAAACTCAAGAGGAGGAAGATGGCAGCCAGTGCCACCCAAGGATTGCTTGTAAATAGGAAGAGGTAAATAGGAAGGCAGGCAGAGGTTGGCTGAGGGCTGACTAGGATTTTGGGAAGAGTGCTCCATTTGCCCTAATGGATCAACCTCCAGTGAGGCTGTCTGTTCAAGGACCGCCATTCCTTCAAGTACGAAGATGAAGCCTTGGAGGGGTAGTCAGATCCTAGAGAGAGATGTATTGTGTCTCACCCTTTTGTTTCTCTTGAACTTGGCCTCTGATATGAAGCACTCCTAGGAACGTAACGTATCACTGCTAGCATGTATCACATGGGACCTGATATCCTTATTTAATATTAGTTCTCACCATCACTCCAGACTACTGGTTGAGCCTCCCTATCTGTGAGCTATGCTGCCTCACAACAGGACAGTAATATCAGCATATTGTTAAAATCTCACTGCAGTCCCGAGTTAGGGAACTTGCTTGCTTTGTGACTAATAGGTCCTGCAGGAAGCAGCAATGTTATGTGTTCATTCCCATGAGGGAAGGGCTTTTGGTGCTGCCATGGAGCGAGCTATGTGTAAAATCAGTGACCCTAGAGGAGAGAACAGTTTCTCCTACTGTGGTTCCTCCAGCTTTGCTCAGTCAGGGTCTCATTAAACATTTAACGCAGTTCCCTCACCCTCTGTATGTTTCACAGCAGGAGAGAAAGCAAGCGGGAGGGAGGGAGGGAGGGAGGGAGGGAGGGAGGGAAAGGAGGCACCTCAGCCGTGTCCTGTGCAAGCAACATCCCTTCAGGGCTCTTCTGGAGTGAGATCCTTGTCCTTCTGCAGCAACAACCTTCCGAATAGTTTCTGTATTCTGGGACGTGAGATAGGAAACGCCAAAGACTGCTGGCTGCCTTGGACCAGCTTTCACACCTCGGCAGCATTGAAAATCACTTTCCCACTCTGCCTCCAAGGGCTTCAATTATTTATACACATTCATGGTGAGAGAGAGAGAATCATAATCAGAAAGTATGGAACACTTTCTGATTCCCATGCAACCAAAATCTAGCCCAGGATAGGGCTTCAACTTGGAACAAGGCCTCAGCTTCGAAACCTGTTTTGAATGCCAGTACCCATCCTTGGAACACATGGGCCAATAATAGCAATGAAAACACCTCTGAGCAAATGCCAAATGCATTTCCCTCATCCCTCAGCAGCTACAGCCAGCTCCTGCGCATCTGGGATTAGAAAGCAGGGCTTCTAAGTAAAGGACTTGGCTTTCAGACAGGCCTGAGGCCCAGCATCTCCCTTTTTAGAAATTAATGAGGAGAAATTTAGAATGAGGAGGTGCTCTCTGTTTCCCTGCTCCCAGTTTATCCAAGCTCACATCCCCCTAAGAAATGGCAGAGAGGTGTGAAGGGAAAAACCAAAGGGAAGCAAATACAGCATAACACAATATTAGATAGCCGCACAACAGCATTATGCTTACCATGGGAAGTCAGCTATGTGCAGCTAGTTCTGATTGTGGAAATCATACAATATTGATTACACACACACACACACACACACAAAGAGTGTGTGTGTGTGTTGAAGTCTAATACCAATATGGATCATTCCTCAGGACCAAGAAAAACATACACACCACACACATATTCTCTTTTCTCAGGATTAATTTAGCAGGTTCCTGCACATTTTGCCCCATGTCACTATTATGGAAATGGCTGTTGATAGCTGGGGCTATAGCCTAAGCACTATGAGCATAGTCAGGATTTATGTTAGTGGGGCAGACTTCATGTGGGGGGAGTGGGCAGCAGAACCTCAGTTAGTTAATTTAGGGGGGCAGCTGCCCATGCCGCCCCCCCCCCCCGGCTATGCCCTTGCTAAGCACAGCCCCATTCAAGCAAGCATTTCTCCACACAATCCTAATCACATGGATAGTTTGCATGAAACAGGTGGGATGGGGGAAGCATCTGTTCAAATGTCTGAATTAACTCTGCATCTTTCTTTGTCCGAGAAGGCAGCACCTTAGGAATGCTGGTATACAAAAAATATTCCAGTACAACATCCTTTCTGTTTCACTTGTGTTCCGTCATCACCTCTCCCTTCTGTTTTGTGCTGGTATCTTTAGCCACCAATATGACTGGGTTCTGCTCAAATAGTGACTGGTGCTATGGCAACAAAAAAATATCTAGGGAAAACTGGCTAGCAAGCACAACTTCCTGTGTGCTTGTCTTGTATTGCATAAACTGATTGGCTACTGTGCACAGTAGTGTAGTGGCAAATTCAGAAGTGCAGGGTCCCTTCATGATAGCCACACCCCCTCACAGCCACACCCCCTTCTAAGATTAACAGCCTTCTAGGATTACACAAGTGTTGTTAGCCGCCCTGAGCCCGGCTTCGGCTGGGGAGGGCGGGATATAAATAAAATTTATTATTATTATTATTATTAAATAATCATATAACTGTGCAATTATAATAATAATGATGCGTTGCAATGATCAATGCAGAAGTCCATGTGTTTCAGCTAGATCTACTATTTACTATGCACATACAGGGGCAAATGATTTGGAGTGCTCCGAATAGGTTATTTCACAGTGACTCAAGCTGAATTTTCACTGAAGTTCCATTGTGCAGAACTTGCACACCATTCTCTTGCAACTAAAGCGCCTTGTGTTTTCAGTACTCCTAAATGCGCAGATTCGGAGAACACAGAACAACAACTCCTCGCTTTTCTTCCTGTGTGCTTTCTCCAGAGTGATCCCAGGAGCTAATCCTCAATGGCTGACTCACCCTCTTGTCACTATGATTGGCTCCAATCAGCAAAAGGATAAGAAAACTTCTCATTGGCTAAAAAGCTCCTTTTTTATACTGATTGGGCAGCTCTAGGGAGCTACACAATCAGCATAAAATATTAGGAGCCTTTGATGTAGCCACAGATCTGCAACCCTGGACCATCACACTTACGACTGTGCATAAACACACACAGGACAGGTTCACCTAATATGTGATACTGCATCATCACACCAAATATGTCACGGTGTTGATCCCCCAGACAAGTGCCCAAATCCTAATGGGAATCATATCCAGAAACACTACGCTGAATAAATGCCTGCTCACATCCTGATTCCAGTCAATAGCCAAAAGACCCACTCAGACTTCCCTAGTAGGGGGTTAATTTCACGTGGTTAACCCTCCCCATATTAGAAAGGCATTGTGTCCACCCAGACTGAGGGAAAGCATGTGTAGCTGATGTCGTGCCAATAAGACTGAGGGAAAGAAGGCAATGAATTTTAACCAGACTCTGAACCACTAGGATTTCACACACCAAATGCAATCAGTTCAGTATTTTCTGTTCCACCAATGTAAAGAACTGAGAGTGGGTGTTATTAATTCACAATAGCTCAGACCTATTGAGTAGAGAACTTTCAGCAAGCCATGAGGATCACTGCTGCGAGCCCTGTTGAAAGGGAGGCTGAAGTAATTGAGGGTATGAACTACTATGTCAAGGACACCGTAGAAGGTGTGCACTCACTGGCTAGCTACTCCCAAAAGTATGCCCTACTACCATGTGGTTAGGATTTTGATTTGTACATGTTCCTTTACTTACTTCAGATTTGTATCATTTTATAGTTCCTAGGGCTGAGGCTAATTTATTTACTGAAGTCACTGTGTAACAACGAAAGACTAAGAAAAATGCTGGCTCCTATTGAAGTTTGGACAGAATTACATGGAAATAAGATTAAAATGAGGGTCCAAACTATGAAATTACAACCCTTTTGCCACAATAGGTTGGCTACAGCTGGCTGGTGGTCCTGATTATCTTAGAAGTGATGTTCAGGCAGCATTGGGTGGAGTTGCACTCCCCCTGAAGCAAAACATTTACAGCTTGGGGAGTGGAAGGAACTCCTGGATCTAAGTGTGTTTATGGATGCACAACTTGAAGTGGTGGGAAAGATTGCATTTTTCATAATAACATAAGAGCCTGTGGCCTATCTAGTCTAGCCTTCTGTTTTCACTGTGGCCAATTGGATGCCTGTGGGAAGCATTACAACCTTCCACTGTGGGGGCAAAGCACAGCCATCATGGCTAGTAGTGGCTGATACCCAACTACAACTGACTTGCCAGCTGTGTCCTTTTCTGGAGAAATTAGATCTAGCCTTGTTCATTCATGCCACAGCCTGGTTGGACTACTGCAATGCATGCTATGCGGGGCTACTCTTGAAGGCAGTCCAAGTATGCCAAAATTCAACTCTGAGCTCAATTCAAAGTGTTGCCTTTGGTCTGGGAGAGCAGGGGTTCCTCAAACATCATATCCTGTCATGTGATCTGATCTGTGTTCAGCTTCCAGGGGCCCCTTTGCCAATGAAAACAGTTGACTGGAATGAAAGAGAGACCTCGTTTCAGTTGCAGTGTCTAAGAGATGGAATAGCTTCCTCAAAAGAGGTGTCTCTGACATAAACACACTCTTTGCCTTTTCTTAAATGAGCTATTAAGACCAATTCTATTCCTGTGGGCATTTTTTACTCAGAGTCTCTGACTATGTGTTTTATTTGCTGCTTGCTGAATGTGTTTTATGATGCTGTTACCGCTGCGAATTTGTGTATTTTTATGATGGTGGTGGCATTTTAACTTGTTTTATGTTCTAAATGTCTATTTTGTAAAGCCGCATTGAGTTTGCCTTTCATGGAAAGGCAGGATATAAATGTAAAATGAATGAATGAATCTCATAAGGTCTATACTTCGTTCCATGTGTGTCCCCAGAAAGAGCTTGGAGCATAGCTTGGCCTACCTCTCTCAGATCACACTCATTGTCACATGCAGGACATCTGCATACCATTGTGCCAACACAAAATCAAGGTTCTATACAGCTCAGTTATGAGGGTTTTAAGAACACTGCTTCAGAGTAATTGCCATGCCTTGTGACTCTGCTTCTTCTCACCTAGGTCATCAAACTTTAGGTGTCTTGACAACAACACAATGGGATTTTTTTTCCCATGTCTGCTCTTCACAATGAATGAATATAATTTCCATATGCTCATAACGTTAATTGGATACAGTTCTCCACTCTCCTATATAAGCAGCAAGGCCAACCATCTCTTCCTAGCAAACCTCTTCTGAACCTCTGATATGATTCTCTATCCCTGATCCCAAAGATTGGTTTCCATGCTCTGTAAACTAATGATTGTTCAGTACCAGCTGGACTAAGAAAAATAGAATGTGTACTACTAGCATACCTTCTCTCTACATTTCTGACACAAGATCCTCGGTGGCACTGAAAGAGTTCTTTTGATACTTTATTCCTGCCACTAGTGCAAACCCTTAGTCTGCAGCCCTTCGCACCTTCATCATGTTCCACCAGTTTCAATCAGAATTACATGTGTGTAACTAGGAGCAGGGTTGCAGCTTTTCAGAGTATTTTCTGCTTCTGCATATGGACGGAAATAATTGCTCTAGAATTAGCTTAACTAACTAGTGAAATGGCATCCATGGTAATTAAGTTGTACTGCGTGTGTATAAATATTTATTACTATTGGTAAGTGAGCACCTTCAGTTTTTGGAAATGCCTTCCCTTGCAACAGAATCATATCATGCAGTAATGAAAACCAATAATACTCCAACTCAGATGTAGCTGCTGTAAAAATAAAACAAAACAACTGGGTGGAATAGACATTTTCATGTCTATTCCATCATCTCCTCAGACTCCTCCACTAGCCCTGCTTTATCTGCTCTTACGCGATTGGCCACTTTCCACTCAGACTTGATTAACTTAACACAAGGTCACCTCTCCCTCCTGTCTCACATCCTTCTTATTCTGCATTATCAGTGGCAATCTCACCTGGGTACCCGTCTGTCCTGCTTCCTGCAAACCTGAACATGCTGATCACAGATAGGACTCTCAGGAAAGCACAGAGAGGAAGAAACGAAAAGAGGATAAATCAGGACAAAGAGGAAACAGATGGAATGGGGTGAAAGGTTGCTCAGATGCCACCATGATACGTGACGGCATGAGGTTAGACAGCAGATTCATCACTTTAGGAAAAATGAAACCAGCAAGGGAACAAGCATCCTGTCCTGCAATGTAGCATGCAGACTGCTGGTTTGTGGACTAGGGAGACCCAGGTTTAAATCTTTGCTCACCCAAGTTCACAGGTTGACCCTGGCCCAATCACCAACTTTCAGCTTAAACTACAATCACGTGATGATATAATGAGGGAGAAGCTCATGTACACCACCCTGAGCTCCTTGCAGAAAAGCTGAGGCACTCATGCATCAAATAAACACCCCCATGGCACAAACACTGCCACTGATCCTCTGCCTAGCATCCTCACCTCTGAAGCAAGGATGACCTAACCCAAGTCTCTCCAAACGTATTTTGGCACAGTACTTTTCCACCACAGACATAGTATTCTGACTCTTCCCATTTTACATGCAGAGTCGTGAGGTTTCAGAACCTTTGAGATCCTGGAACTGAGGGATGAGAATCTTACATTTTTAAAAGGGAAAAAATCCACTTTTCATAGTTACAAAGAGAACATGCCTGCAGCATGTGCCATGGTCATAAACCAAGGAAAAAATAGAACCTCATTTATCTTTTAAAAAAGGGGACGTGTGTGACATAAATCTAAATCTCACGGTTTGAAGTAATCTGACTCATGCTTTTTTAAAGTTGGCAGATATGGGGCTGAGTTTAAGGAGAGTCACAGAGACTTAGGTAGAAGCTGTGACAAAGATAAGGACAGCCTGGGTGGAGGCTGCTGTTAGTTGCCCTGATTCCTATAGGGCTTTAAAACATAGCACGGCAGTAAATTTATTAAGCTTAACCCTGAGATGATGGTTAATTGTTTCTATAGCACATTCAAACATTTTTTTAAATGTTATTTAAGCTTGCAACCTACTTAGGCTGCAGGAAACATTTCATCTGTTACTTTACTTAATGTGGAGACAATCTCTGTGCAGGGCTGGGAGATATATTGATATATATAGTCCAAAATTGAAGTTCATATTGTGATAATTGTTTAATAATATTTGAGTTGGCAGTTTTTCCATTGTAGGCATGAAAATATGTGTATTAGCTGGTCAGCCTATGTACCCATAGAAGAGGAAACACCTGAACTATTCTTCATACAAGAGGGATAGCCAGTCAGCAGCCCACAATTTCTCTCTAGCCCCATCTTAATGTTTGCGGCCCATTCCTTCATATCAAACCTGACAGTCACCTCTGCCTTACACACAACTTCCAGTGTGAGCTCTCATTACCCAGTAGGACACTTGCTATGTTCTTCAGATAGAGAGGGGGAGACAGACTTTACACAGCCAAAGTCTTTGGATGCAATGATGTCATAGTGTATGTGGGTGTTCCAACTGTTGAACAGCTTGGCTGGGGAGCACCTGGCTCACAGGCGACAGTGTTACATCATACATGTATCTTCCTTACATGAGGCAATCAGCATATATAGCAGCTCTGCTCAAAGTCACCCAAAGTGAGCTGAATCTGGTTCTCACAGCTCCACATCAGACCCATCACCCATTTTTATGTTGGTATGAGCAGCACCCAATAGGCTGGTAAACTGCTTTCCTTGCACTGCATTATGATTTCCTTCTTGCTGAAAGTTGGGAGTCCAACAGCATCAGGAAGGCCTCAGGTCTGTCCATGCCCACCCCACCGCCAATATTGCACAAATGCTTTAATGTCTCTAGTTACTCTCCACCCGATTGCAACTCTGTTGTATATGTACCAGTTTATGCCTTTATTAGAGAAACACACAAGATGGTCCATGGTAAGAGGTGAAGATTCTCTAGCGATCCTGGATTTTCTGCACATACCTGAGCAACACGCTTGGTGAAGCACTGGTGCTCGAGTTATGGGGGCATATTGATAAAGGAGCAATACTTTGCTTATGTGTTTTGTCAGCCCCTTATAAATTGTTTTTAGAAGACTACAAGGGCATGACTTGGTTCAAACTGGGTGGCTGCAGAGGAAGACAGGGAATAGTGCTTGTAGATTTCATTTGAGGCCTTCTGTCTCTTGCCCAACTTAATCAAAGTAGCAGGCCTATATTTTGAAACATGTCTTCAGAATGGTGTGCAGCTTCTTCTGACTCTGAACTGGGACAAGAGATGTTGGTGCAAGACTGATTATAGAATTTCTAAGGGGGTGGGGACACAAAAATCCTATTCTACATGAGACAGACAGGAGGGCAGGCATAAAGTACAAGCCAGTTGTGATTCTGTGGGATTCTGTATTATTACTAGAGCAGTCAAGTACAACATTTTCCTATTGCCTAGAATGGACACACAGGGGAATGTGGCTCCAGACAGGGAGGACTTCCTGTCATACCTGCTCTGGAGCTTCCTCCCCCTGTGTGTGGCCAGGTAGATGGGCATGACCCTAGCTGACCGGATAAAAAGGGCTGGTCACGCAACCATCTCTCTCTTCGACTCTTACTCTGTTACTCAAAGTCTTGGACTCTCCTGACTCTTAGCCAGCACATGGCTACACCTTCAGATAGGATGGAGAACACAGGAAGGAAGTCTGAGCTGTAGCTCAGACTCCTTTTCACTGTAACCACAAGATAAAGACTGCCTTCAGATTACTGCTGTGAACTGAATGCGAGTAAAACTTTATTCTTACTTTTAAAGAAGACTGTGCTGTGTTATTGTTATTTTAAGAGGGCAATAAAGGGGAAACTTACCAGGAACAATCCAGACTGGACAAGCCAGACTGGATTGCTTAATTAAAGGATTCTAATGAATCATCAACTTGCTTCCAATAAATTGCAAAGGGAATAGGCCCAGCTGTTTACTCACTAGTGTGAGTGAGGAGGGATAATATAAAAGCAATATATTCTTTCCTACCTTCCTTACCATTCCCACATTCTCACCTATGGCCTCCTCACCATGTTTGAAGCCATTCATATATGGGGACTATAGATTCCTAGCACATGTCTTAAACTGACCCCACCATCCTTATCTTAAGACCTTAAGGAAGGAGCCCTGCTGGATCTGAACAGCAGCCCATTGAGTCCAGCATCTCCTTTCCCCAACAATGGCCAGGCATCTCTCACTAGCAGGGAGAACGTGGAGATTTCATGTTAGTTTGTTTTTTAACGTACGGAGTAGATGTTCACAAAGCTGGTCATTCGCCTTCTAGCTTGCTGCTTTTAAAATACAAACCCTCAGGGGCAACTTTCTTGCCTGCATTTATACCAACCCACCAAAAAAACACACACCCTCTTTTGCTGTTAAATACATCGTAAGATATCGTAGCCGAACCCCTTGGGGCTTGAGGGGTGGCAGCAATATTATCAGCATCTGTCTTCCTTTCTCTGGTCGCTTTGCTTCTCTCTTAGCAGCTTGAGCGCCAGGTGGGATGAGGCCGTGGGAGCTTCGTCCTGCAGCTCCGTCCTCGAGTTTAAATTTGTCAGGCTGACCTCACCTGCTGCACGGGCTGGAGAGGGGGCAAATGGGCGGGGAGCCACGCCGCGAGAGCTATTCCGGGAGACAGTGAGCACCTGACAGCAGCAGCATCGGAGGAATTTTACAGCCAGTGGGCGGGATCTAGACGAGGGACGAGAAGGGGAAAGGCGGCACTCTCCGTGATGCAACAGTTCTACCCAGGAATATCCGGGTGCAGGCGAGGGGCCTCCTCCTGCCCGGCTCCAGGCAAAAGGATTCCTGCCTGCAAATGTCTTTTTCTCTTGCTTCGGTTAGTTCAGAGAAGCGAGGGGGGGGGAGGTCGAGCCCAGACCGAACGTGGTGATAAGGCGGAGATCAATGGGGCGGAGCAAGGCGCTGAGTTTAGCAGCCAGGAATTGGAAAGCGGGGAGTAACAATAGCAAGGGGGCGTAGCGGGAGAGCGAGATCTGAGGTCCGCCATCACCAGCTCTACATAACAGCACGAAAGAGATCCGGATTTAACTAGGAAGCAGAGGGAGGGAGTGTGTAGCAAAAGGCGGCGAGGGCTTTTAGCGCTGGGGTCACTCGGAAGCCAGTTTTGAGCAACCGTGTTTGTGCGTCCACACGCCCGGGGGGGGGGAGAGAAGGCTATGGGCCGCCGCCGCTAAGAGAGCACGTTGGCCGCGGCTGCTGGGAGGGTAGAGGGCGTGTGGCTCGGCAAGGCCGATCATTCCGCGCCTGCACCGCAGGCTCCGCCTCCGGGTAATTTTGCCCACGAGTGAAGCAGCGCCACCGGGAGAGGGAGCGTGTGCCGCGCAAGCCCAGCAGCGGCTCTCTCTCTTTCCTCAACCCTTTGGATATTGTTTCATCTCATGTTTAACCAGCCCAACTCCGAGCCTTCAGGCGTCGCCTTCCTCCCCAGCCTCTCGCTTCGAAGTCCCTCGACACTTGCTCATCAAGAACTCGTGCCTTTTCTTCAACCCGAAGACCGAGAGGGAAAGAGGCGCACATCCTGAAGGCGCCGCCGTGCTCATTTATTTCTCTCCTCCTGAGGAGGTATTGCTCTTCGGCTGCCGAGCGAGGGCTTCTCAGACAACTCTTGAGGCCGCGAAGGGCGAGCAAGCAGAGCGAGAGGGCAGAGCCCAGAGGCTCGCGAGGAAGCGCCAGACTCTCTGGGCACACGGGGCTTTGCCACATGGGGAACAGGGTCTGACTCTTCCCTTCCTGGAGCCCATCAGCAATCCCTTGAAGTAGCAGGAGGGTGGCCTTGGCAAGGAATGGCCACAGACTCTCTTAGCCCCGGTAGTAAAAGGAAGTTCACTGAACTGAAAGCAAAAGCGGGGTGAAAAAGAGGGGGTGTCTCTTCCCCTTGGAGGTAGGAGCCTCAGACTCCCATTGTCTGCACCTTTGAGCAGGATCAGGCATACCACAAGATGCCATTTTGCAGTCGTTTTCCCCTCCCTCATCATTTTCTGCAGCTAGCGCAACAATAAGGCCCATCATACACTGTCCTAATAATAATAATAATAGTAGTAGTAGTAATAATACAGTGGTACCTCTGGTTAGATACTTAATTCGTTCTGGAGGTCCGTTCTTAACCTGAAACTGTTCTTAACCTGAGGTACCACTTTAGCTAATGGGGCTTCCCGCTGCTGCCGCGCCACCACCGCACAATTTCTGTTCTCACCCTGAAGCAAAGTTCTTAACCCGAGGTACTATTTCTGGGTTAGCAGAGTCTGTAACCTGAAGCCTATGTAACCTGAAGTGTATGTGACCCGAGGTACCACTGTAGCTGATATTCGCTCAATCTGCCACAGGCCTATCCCTCTTCTAAGAGTGTGTGTTGCGCAGTGCGAGCCCACTTCTTATTCAGCCTTAATACACACACCTCTGTCCCTGCAGCCTCAAGATCCACGAAGACATTGCCTGCCCTTTAACCACATTTTTGTCCACACAATCAGGGCAGTTCAATGATGAATACAGAAAACACTTCTGTAATTTACCACATACTGCATATAACTACTTGGGAAGTTGGTCATTAGTGTCACCCTGCTTAGCAGAGAAGTGTTTGACCAGGCTTTGGCACCTGATAAAAGATTATGGGGAAGTCAGGAGTGATCAATTTCCCCTCACTTCTCTGAAGGGTAGCACAAAGGACTGAAAAACCAAAGTGGTTACACACCCAACATGGGAAGTTACTATTTGAAAACGCATAATCTGCCTTCCGCTGGGAAGTGGCTTTTATTTCAAGCCTTTCTAATAAGTGCTGCTCTTGCAGAGCAGTGTTTTCAGTTGTATGGAAGAAGTTCTCATTCGATGTGAGTAAGTCTATAATAAACAGTAATCATAACTTTGGGGGCAATAGTTAACTGCTTTTTTGGAGCCCGCATAACCCAGTGGTGAAGGCAAACCAGTCATCTAAACCTGTTGTCTCCAGCCCACTTTGCAACTTGGCATGGCCATGTTGAAACCACTTTAGAAAGCATCCAATGGTTTGCCTAATGGCAACTTATGTTCAGATGTCTCCTTCCCTGCTTTTCTTGTTCTCCAAAAAGGTCCTTTGGGGATAGCCCTTCTTGATTCAATCACACAGAATATCTGAAAAAGCTTCTTTACACTCTAGCCTTTACCTCTCGTTTAACTTCATCTTTCCCCTTACTGCTGGTATCTGTATTAAACTTTGGTTTTTTCTTTAATCATAATTAACAATGCATCACACAGCAAAGTGCCTTTTATCCAGGGGAGACCTAATCAGTTTATAAACCACACAGGCACCAAAGTGACACCATTTGAAGAAGAAGCCTTTTGAACAATGTTAAATCATGCCACTACCATCTTCACTTTTTCTAACCATTTGTTTTGTGGGGTCTCAGAAACTGAAAGAGGGGTTTTAACTAAATGGTATGTGCTTCAAGCTCCCACTCTCCACATTTTAACACTTTCTACACACACACACTGGCTTTTTTCTTCAGGCATGTTAATCTCCTTTTAGCTCTACCCCCTTTTATGCTTTCTTTGAATGGAGCTTCCTAGCTGTCTCCTTTCAAAACTATTGAGAAACAACTCCTCCTTTAAAATCCTTTCTAAATCACACTTCTTTCACATCTTTTTTCTGAACTATCATAGACCCACTTTCATGCCGCCCACAAGTAAGTTTGTTGCTGTTTTATTGATATAGTGCAGGTGTGGGGAACCTGTGACTCCTCAAATTAGAACATCCACCGTCCCTGACCATTAGCTATGCTGGCTGAGGCTGATGGGAACTGGAGTCAAACTTTCCAAAGAGACACAGGGTTAGCAAACTCCTGCTACAACAGCACTTCGCTCAAGCCCTCCACCCCCTTTTGAGGAGGAATTGGATCATCATTTTGTTTCACATTGAATCTTCACAAACTGAAGATTCAAATTCTTTCAGAGCCAGAACCCTATTTTGTTGCTTTTCAGAACACACCACAACATAGTAATCTTGAATTCTCATGCTGCATATGCCACATCGACCATATTTCTCTAGGCAAATGCTTATCCTCCTCTCCTGTACAGTGGTACCTCGGGTTAAGAACTTAATTCGTTCCGGAGGTCCATTCTTAACCTGAAACTGTTCTTAACCTGAGGTACAACTTTAGCTAATGGGGCCTCCCGCTGCCACCGCGCCGCCAGAGCACGATTTCTGTTCTCATCCTGAAGCAAAGTTCTTAACCCAAGGTACTATTTCTGGGTTAGTGGAGTCTGTAACCTGAAGCGTCTGTAACCCGAGGTACCACTGTATACACCAATTACATTGTATTTCCTCCAAAGACCAGTTGGGGGTCTCACTGAATAGGACTGGTCAGCCTACAGGCTTCTGATTTAGCCGTTATTATTGACAGGATGTTTCAGATGATTCCTTTTATTCAGATCACATCATACATACAGTCTTGTACCATGTTTGTGAAGACGGTTTGATCTTAATTTTCACCCACTTCCACTGTGACCCCTAAGCATACCTAGGAGGACATTCCTAAGCAATAAGCATGCTTAGGACCAAAGTGCCATTTCACATAGAGTAAGCTCTGGAACTTCACAAATAGCCACAAGGATGTAGCAAAGAATGATCACATTGGGAATGTTTGCACAACATGGTCATGGAATACAGCAAAATGCACACAGAGTGAAGATGCTCTGGAGTTTAAGCACAGGAACCTGCCTCATACCCAGTCAGACCAGTAGTCCATCTACCTCAGTATTGTCTACACTAACTGGCAGCAGCTCACCCGTGTTTCAAGCAGAAACTGTGGGTTGAACCCAAGACCTTCATGCAAAGCAGATGCTCTACCCCTGAGCTGCAGTCCTGCCCCACAGAGCCACAGAGTAGGACCCCTCAATAGTCCCAATTAGGTCTGATGAATATCCTGGCATGAAGGGCGCTTTTATGGCACTCCTTTAAAACTAAGTGCAGGAACACTTAGGATAGTGTTATTACTTAGCCAATAGGAGGTGCAGGAGATTCTGGAGGTGTGCCAGATTGTGGGGGGGTTGCATTCATCTGTTGCTGCTCTATTAGTAGGATGCTGGTAGAGGAAAGGAAGACGTGCGTCAATGAGATGTGGGGAAGTCGCAGAAACTGCCAACATAAAGCCTTTTAAAAAAAATTGGGTAAGTGTATGTCAGTTAGGATGTAGAAGTGATCTCAGCTTTCAAAAGCAGCATATGTGTTGACAACCAAATGCTGAGGACGAACAAACGTAATGCACACGAGCCTCCCTGGAGGTACCTGGCTGGCTGCTGTGAGTAGATGGAATGCTGAGAACTGCGTTATGGGCTTAACCCAACACAGCAATTCCTTTGCCAGGCCTCCACGTCTGGTCAATGTCTTGACTCTTAATAAGGAATAGCTGCCCATGCATTTCAACCAAGGTCATAAATGAAGAGAGAGGGACAGCCATGCTAAGAAATTATTGTACGGTGCTTGTTGGTGCTGTGGAATAGCTACGGCAGTGTCCTCCCTTTGTAAGTGGTCACTGGTGGGGGCAGGGTAAGGGCAAACTCTCATTAATGCAGCGGGGTTCAAAAAAGATAACAGAAATGCAAGCAGAGGGGAATGAGACAGTTCATCAGGCTAATTCATTTGATGGGGCTAAACAGAAAGAAAGTGGACGGGTGTGGAGCAATGAAAGTCTGGAATAGTGCTGGAGTGTGACTTTATCAGAGCACAAAACTTTCCCAATCCACATAATAGAGGTGCCCTTTATCATTTATTTATTACATTTATATCTTGCCCTTCCTGCCAGGAGCTCAAGAAAGTGTATACGATTCCCCCCTGCTCCCCAGTTTTATCCTCACAGCAACCCCATAATGGTTGGTCAGGCTGAAAGAGTGTGACTGGCCAAGAGTCACTTTGTAAAGTTCATGGCGTGAGAGCTAATTTGAACCTAGGTCTTACCAGTGCTCTAACCACTACATCACACTGCCTCTGTAATAAAGTATCTACTCACCAAGAATTTAAGTGCCACGATCTGCAGTAATGGGAGTATCTCAGCAAAGAAACATGAACAGGAGTAGGCAGCTTAATATACATCTCTGCTTCATGTACTGTAGATTACAGTACAGCTGTGAAAAATAAACTAGTGACAATAGGATGGTGAATGTGAAAAATATTCTGATGGTACTGTTCTTTAGTGGACTTTCATGCTTTCTTGAAGCACTGCGTGCAATCTTGGCTTTTCTATTTTCTAATACGAGAGGAAAGTGGATTTAGAGGCCTACGAAAGCTGAGCTGAAAATAATACAGCTGTTTGGAATGGAGGATTGCATGCATTAATGGCATTAACAGTGAATGTGGTAGAGGATGGATGCCATGTGTTCTTCCTACCTGCACTTGTACAAAAGTGAAAGAAATAAGACAGCAACTTTCAAAATACTAAGAGAGAGAGAACATTCTGGGCTGCATCAATAGGATTCTGGGCTGCATCAATAGGAGTATAGCATCTAGATCAAGGGAAGTAATAGTGCCACTGTATTCTGCTCTGGTCAGACGTCACCTGGAGTACTGTGTCCAGTTCTGGGCACCACAGTTCAAGAAGGACACTGACAAACTGGAACATGTCCAGAGGAGGGCAACCAAAATGGTCAAAGGCCTGGAAACGATGCCTTATGAGGAACGGTTAAGGGAGCTGGGCATGTTTAGCCTGGAGAAGAGGAGGTTAAGGGGTGATATGATAGCCATGTTCAAATATATAAAAGGATGTCACATAGAGGAGGGAGCAAGGTTGTTTTCTGCTGCTCCAGAGAAGCGGACACGGAGCAATGGATCCAAACTACAAGAAAGAAGATTCCACCTAAACATTAGGAAGAACTTCCTGACAGTAAGACCTGTTCGAGAGTGGAATTTGCTGCCAAGGAGTGTGGTGGAGTCTCCTCCTTTGGAGGTCTTTAAGCAGAGGCTTGACAACCATATGTCAGGAGTGCTCTGATGGTGTTTCCTGCTTGGCAGGGGGTTGGACTCGATGGCCCTTGTGGTCTCTTCCAACTCTATGATTCTATGATTACAAATGCAGTACTGTACAATTAGCTCCTGGTAATGTTTGTCACAGGATATCACTAAGGCTCACCATTGAGTATAACTTTTAAATTAGAGCATAAGAGGAGCCTTGTGGGCTCATCTAGCCCAGCAATGTTTTCCAATAGAGATCAGAAATGGGGAACCTTTGCCACCCCCCACCCCCCATGTTGCTGGACTACAGTTCCCATCATCCCTGACCATTGGCCATGCCGGCTGGGGTTGATGGCAGTTGGAGTCCAACAATATCAGGAGGGCCACAGGTTCCCCATCCGAATTGGATGTATCTGGGAAACTTATGATCAACATCCCTCCCATTTGTTCCAAGCACCTGGTATTCAGAGGTGTACTCCCCTGGCACATGGGCATCCCACCTATAGCTGCTGGCAACCTATTATTGCATCTGCATCCTTCCTTTTCTCTGATGTGCCAAGAAGGCGGCATATCTGGCTCACCCTCCACCTCCATTTTTCCCCCATCTGTGAGGCAGAGTAGGCGGATTGGCCCAAGACTGGCACAGCAAGTGAGCTCTGTGGGTGGCAGGCAGGGGTTGAACCAGGGACCCCTAGACCCAGTCTCACATTCTACCTACTATATCATGCAGGCATATCTGTCCACCTGAGCGTATCAGATACACAGGCTTCGGCCACTACACAGAGGAGGTAAGAAATACGTAAGCTTCTTTTAAGTCACAGTGAGATCCTCTGGAGAAGTAGATTCTGGCCACACTGTGGGAGACTTCCATTAAATTGAATGGGACAATAAATGCTGCTTTCACAAGTTAAATTAGGTTTCTTGCTTGCTCGCATAAACCTTAGGCTTCTATGTATGTAAGTGGTTGCTTGTCACGTTCTCAGAAATCAGGCCAGTGCATTAACATGATCATACAGGCTTAGGAAGGGGAAGAAAATAACTATTCCAGGTCCGGCATCTTCCTGGATCCTAATAAATCATCGCCTGATCTAGCACCGGGGTTCTGAAGGCAATGCCACATCCACAAGGAGCTTATTCAAGGCTGTCACTTGAAGGCAAGACACACACCCTCCCCATACACATGAACTGCAGTTTTTCTCTACACACAAGGCAACAGAGAAAGTGTAGGCTTTCCACAGTCTTGATGCCACATGTCCCTGCGGGATTGTATCATCTATTGTGAGTACAGGGCCAGAAGCTGATTTGGTAGCAATTCCAGAATATAAAATGCGAGAGAGAGAGATATATATAGTATGTGCTGCGCGCATTTGTGCACACTGTGCTCAGGAAAGCTGCCTGTTTACCGCGTTAGATCAGCAAAACAAACCACTCCGGCTACATTCCCTCCAGAAAAGCAAGTGTTCACGGGCGACAGCAAACGTGTTGATGGAAGGAAGGAGCTGCCGCTGCCGGCCAGAGAAGCCCGCGCGCGTGTGTGTCTGGGAGGCAGGCGAGCCTCCTCTCATCCCGCCCGGCCGGGAAGCCGGTGGGCCGCGGTTTCGGTCAGGTTGCAGGGCATTCTCTTGCAGGAACAGCAGGTGCCTCGTCGGTCGCGGCGGCTCCGAGGGGAGCGGCTCGTGACTCATGGCGAAGAAGAGAAGCGGCGACCCGAGAGTGACTTTTGGGGGAGAACTAGAGGCAACTGGGAAACTCCGCGAAGTCCAAGGAAGACCGGAAGAAGGGAGCAAGAGGCGGAGGGTAGCAGGAATTAAGTTGTGGGGTGGGGGGCGGAGAAGAAAAGGCGCAAGGCGTCGAAGGAAAGCGAGCAGAGAGCGGGGGCAGCTTCGGCCAAGCTCAGCCTTCGAGGGTCCCACCTCGAATCCCCCTCCCGCTCCCCTCAGGCGCCCCAAGTCCCCGGAAGCGACGCCAGCCGTGGGGCTGGTTCCTCCTCCCCTTAGAGTGCCCGAAGAGCAGGCGGCGACCTCGGGGTTCTCACGGGAAGTTCCCCTCAAGGCTGCGCCCGCCAAAAAGCCCCGCTGCGCCCTGTCAGTCCCCGCGCAGCCTCCCTCAGCTCCTCGGACCAGAGACCTCGCCGCCTCAGGACTCGCTTCCCGCCACCGCCCTCCGGAGCCGCAGCTGCTAACACGTTCCTGCCCCCCTCCCGCTTTGCCTCCTTGCGAGGTGCCGACCCCCCTCCCCCCGTTTCCCCGCCCAATCAGCCGCGGGCATTCTTCGCCTTCCTTTCTCCTCCTCCTCCTCCTTCTTCAGGTGCGCGGAGCAGCGCCGCGACCTCCGCCTCTTTCACACACAGAGACACATAGGCGCTCACACAAAGACGGCGGTTCTGCCCACTCGCAACCCGGAGCAAGCGCTCGGTGCTGCCTGCACAAGGCAGGCGGCGGCGGTCCTCTTTGCCCCCACCGACGTGCGAGGGAGAGGGGGCTCCTCCGCGCTTACCTTTGGCCGCCTCAGGGTCTAGGTACATCTTCTCGGCGGCGCGTCAGCCCCGCGGGCTCCTCCTGACAAAGTAAATCCCTCCGGGGCCGGTGGGTGTGAGAGATGGGGCGGGGATGGCTGCCTGGCTTGTAAGTCCCAGATCGTGCGAGGGCGACGGGGCTGCTGCTGCTGATGCTTCCTCCTCGCTCACTGCCCAGCTCCGACTCGCCTCCCCGGAGCAAAGACCATCAGACGCTGCAAGGAGGCGGCGGAGGGAAGAAGCCACAGGCTGCTGGCGGCCCAAGAGTGACCTCCACAAACAGGTTGGAGTCCCAGGCGACGGGCGGCGAAAGAGCGGGAGCCGCCGGCATGAGGAGAGCAGGCGAATGAATGGAGCGAGGGAGGGAGGCGCCTTAGTGGCAGGGGCTCGCCCTCCCGCTCCTGGGCTCGCGGACTGATTCTCGTCCACACAGGAACATGCCAAGCCTCCGGAGCCCTTCCCCTCCCCTCGATGTGTGTGTGGTGTGTGTGTGCGCGCGCGCGCTCTCCGTCTCGCGCGCGCCACGAGCCTGCGAGGCTGATGGCGCGCGCGTCTTGCGCTCGCCTCCCCTCAACTCGCGTCCACTTGCTGCTTGCTGCTGGTGGGAGAGGGAATTGCAAGGCGGGCGGCTGGCAAGGCGCAGCGCGGAGCAGCGGCAAGCCACAGCAAGCGGCGCGAGAGACGGATGCTCCTTTCGATTGCGTGCGCGTCCTCCTCCGATGCCGTCGTGCTCCCCGCTCACCCGATGGCACATACGAAAAGCACTTAGATTAAAAGAAGGGAAGAAAAAGGGTTGGGGGGGGGGCTTGTTTCTGCTGCTACACTGGAAGGGGCTGGGTGAGGGTGTTCTGTAAACCAGTAGCATGCTAAATCCGCCTCGGAGCAGGTGTTCTGCACGCATACACGCCTCCAGCAAAGAAAAGGGTGGGAGCTTCCTCGGAAGCGAGAGTGGGGTGACTCGACTGCGCTAGGAAACGTGGCTCGGGGAGAGTCCGGCCCACCAGGGGTGGTAGAATCCAGGTCTAATACGTCTCGATCGTCCATTTCTAGAGGAGTTGACACCAAAAATGGGTCGCATCCTGTCCAGAAAAAGCTGCTCCAGGAAGCGGTAAGATCCACTTTCTCCTCTGGTCCACGCCACACACACAGTGGCCGACCTTCAAAGATAGTTGTGATCAAGTTTCATCCACACACACACACACCCGACACACGCCTAGTTCTCTGCGCACCCAGAACATGTTGCTCCCCGGGAGGTTTGCATTTCCATTTCACGCCCTAACCTAGGGTGGATCCACTCCTGTGGACGTGGATTCCCGATCGAGCCTCCCCTCCCCCTGCGCTTAAGCGGCTGAAACGCGCACTGGAAACGCGAGCTCGCTTTTGAGCCGATAATCTGCTCCAGTGCGCACGCAGCTCCAGTTCAGGGTTTGTTTTTGTTTTATTCTTCTAGTAAATTAAGAGAAAGCACCGTCTCCCAGACTTCATAATAAGAGCAGGTTTCTTTGGCTGGCGGAATCTCGGTCAAGACCAGGACTGGATTTTCGCGCCTTGATGTGGATGGATGAATTCTAGCGCTCTCTGTTGGGTTAGCATTGAACACAGTGCCACCATTCCTAGAGCAAAGAAACACACACGCAGCTTCCTCTCTCTTTTACTACTGCTTTGACATTCGCCAAAGGCATTTCGAGTGGGGTGGATGGGGGTGGGGAACAAACGGTCAAAACCAAAAGGAAACCCAGTCTGCAGGCCCTACATCCTATACAAACTGACATGCAAGTTAAAAGTACAATGCCATGAGAGCCGACATAGCAGAGAAGGCGGCCTTGAGGACTGGGGACTTACCCCCATATTCCCTTGGTACTTCTGTTTCAATCCATTCTGAACTTTCTGTTTGGAAGTAAGTCCTCTTATTTCAATTTGTCTTCGATCCATTTGGCTGAGGTTGCAAACTTTTATCTCTAACCTTTTGATCCTTGGTTCACATTTCAAGTATCCTTGGACGTTTAGTGCTCAGTTCACATGCCAGCTTATCCCACGGAAAACTCACCTGGTGGCCTTAAACAAGACACTGTTTGTCAGTCGCAGCCCCACCAATGCTGCCAGCCTGAGACTGGGATAACAATACTGATTACTTGACAGAGTGAGCAAAAGAGCACTGAAATAATGTATGTGAACTTGTGATTTGATCACTGTGTAAACAGTAATTAATAATAATCACATGAGTCACAGTCAGCTCCACATCCTGCAATCAGTCACTGTTTAGCCATCCATGCTTTTCATAAGAAAGGTTTTGTGTTAAAAAGAGGTGTACATAATGTTTTTACCATCCAGGACTAGAATTTCCCCTGGGGAACTGGATATTATTATATCTCAGTGGCCAAATACTGGTGGTGGCATGTGGGCATGCCCAGAATCTGAAATAAACAGGGCTACCATTCCCTTTCCCCCCCATTCTCTCACTCTTTCTTCTTCCCTGCCTGGTGAGCTGTTCAGGGTGGGACAGATATCTCTTCAGTTATCCTTGATATTTCCACTTCTTCCATTGCTCCATCCATTTTGGTTGTCATCCCCATCCCCCCAATTTCCCACCCTTTCCTCTCCTGCCACTCCAGACTCCCCTCCACAGGGATGAAATTGGGCCAAAAGCTACATGATGCAGAGCAGATGGTCTTCAAAAGTTTCCTCCTCCTGAAAAACTTGAAAATTGCTGAGGGTCTTGGCAGACCACTTAATGATTTTTTTTCTGCCTGTTGTAGCAATTATAATGCACCTGTGCTGGATGCTGGATGATGTTAATTGTATTTTAATTGCTTCTTTTATTTCTTATACATATTGTATTTTATTGTTTTACATTTTGAACTCCATAGAGCGGCTGGAATGCGCCATCTCCTGCCTTCAACCACAAATCCACTGACACATTGTGGACCATCTGCATGAAGCTCACAGGCCACTGGTCATCCACAGTCTGGTAACCCCTACTCCAGAAAAAAGTATATTGTGTCTTTCTTTGGCCATTTCCCCACCCACCCTCCACTGCTGGAGCCGTTTTATGAAACACAGACACATCCACTGAATTTGCTCTACTACCATACACCTAATTTAGGACCAGTATTATCCTAATTTCTTTTCACTTTACCATGACATCTTTTTGTCCCTGGAATCTGGCTACTTCCCCTCACCACTCGTTTTATTTCTGACCACACTGCATCAAATTTATGATGGTTTGTGGGCAAGCATGGGTGCAAATGCACAAATTATTTTCATAGGGAAACCATTAGTTGTGTGGTTCCGGGAGGTGAAAGCCCTGTGTACCAAGAAACAGCAGGGGAGGCAGTGAAAGACATAGCTAAAATGAGATCTGACAAGACTGCTAGTCTGAATGGACCCTTGGGCTGCAATTCTGCACACAGTGGATCTGTTTAAAGTCAATGCAAGCTACTGAAGTCAATTCAAGTTAAGGAACCTGTATGTAGGACTGTACGTATGTAGCCCAGTCCTGTGTATATTTATTCAAAAATCAGTCCCTCTTATCTCCATAGGCTGAGGCTGTGTACACATTACCATGTACTCTGACTCCAGCGTACTCCTGCTGCTGGTGTTTGAAGTCGAGCACACATGACGTTAGCCACATTCCATATCTATTATATAGTTTATTTAGAAATACTCCTGTTTCACATGCTTTCCTTCAAACCAGCTTCCACCCGACTTGAAAATGGAAGCTGCGGTTAAGCTGAGGTGTGTATATTTCAGGCAGTTGTTGCACATGTGCAGATGATAGCTTCAGTAAATTGGGATCTAATGCAGGGAAACAAATCAGGAAATGGTGAAGGCATCTCTGCCCACTCTCGGGTTTGTACAGAAATGTAAGAATGCAACTTGAAACATGGGGTGCAGGAAATGAACTTACTGTGTTTCAAACCACTTATGTGTACATAGCTTTATAGCCCAGTTCTGTGCACATTAACTGCAAGGGAAACCCATTGAAGTCAGTAGGGACTTTCTCCCAAGTAAGTATGTGTCTTTCTCAAGCTGGAGCCTAACCCCACTGGATATGCTCAATCCTCGTTGAGATCCCCTTAGTTTTGTTTCCATACATTTTTGTACCTCTGCAAACTTTAAGGTTTGCCCAAGCCTGCTAATATCTTGCTTCTTGTGGGGGGTGATGCTGTGTTGGTTGCATAAGGATCCACAATCAGAGAATGAGGTTGGGTTGTTTTTTAAAAAATAAATATTTATTAGGGTTTTACAAATTATAACAGACATAACAATACACACAACCACAGACAAAAAATACAAAAGAAAGACAAGTATAATTTCAAAAACTTATTTTCTTAAAACTTACTTCACCGACCTCCTCATACCTCCCCTTTCTGCATTCCCATTTCAGAAATTTAGTTCAGCAAATCCTCACCCTTAATTTTATCTAATTGTCATCCTTTCTTTTCTTTTAACTTAATCTTTACAGCTGTACTCCATTTAATTTTTAAACCACATCATTCTAAGATTCATTAATTTTACAATATTTCTTAAGATAGTTCTTGAATTTCTTCCAATCTTCTTCTGCCGTCTCTTTTCCCTGGTCTCGGATTCTGCCAGTCATTTCTGCTAGTCCCATATAGTCTATCACCTTCATCTGCCATTCTTCCAAGGTGGGTAGATCTTGTGTCTTCCAATACTTTGCGATGAGTATTCTTGCTGCTGTTGTAGCATACATAAAGAATGTTCTGTCTTTCTGAGGTTGGATTTTTTTAATTAGCACTACATAGGATTTCCATGACAGATAAATGTGAAATATAGTGTTTTTTCTTTCAGGTCCTAAAAGCTGCACATTGTATATTTGGTTCTTTTAGGTCAGTGGTGGGCCAAAGGTAGATTGGCAATGATCTCTGACTCCCAACTGCTAAATAATGGCAAAAAAATGACACATATTCCAAAAATGTTACTGCTGAAATGAAGAAAGCTGTGGGGGACAAACCAGAAATGGATTTCTGTGTGACAGAGTAAGTCAGCTGGTCCTCTGGAAGTTGCAGCCAAGGCACTATCTAACTAACTAGCTCTCTGACTAACCGAATCCATAAAGGTTGTTGCAAGGATACAATGAGATAAATGGTCAAGTACATTGCACACCCCAAAATGGCTTAGTGAGCATTCATTCCGATTTGCAAGGAGGTTAGGCAGTGCTGCATCAAGCAAGTGTTATGCTACACTTTCCAGTGAATTTTCCCATCACTCTCCTTACCACAAAAGTCTATATATGGTGGCAGGGGGCAAAGTGTGTTTACTGCACACGAGCACTAAAACACATTTTAATCCACCCCCAAATAGAAGCAGCCTAGAAGCTCACATTGTCGGGGGGTGGGGGGAGTTAAATGATAGAAAGTGGACTAGGATGGACTGAGATAAGCTCTTTTCTTAGAAGTAAACATACACACTGTAGAGGTCTTTCTTTCATCTTGTGTTTCCAGTCTGGTTTGGAACAAGCATTTGGTGCCCTTTCTGCAGATATTTTATTTTTGTGCTGGCTTGAAACCAGATGATCTGCTTTCCTTCCTCAAATAGGTTTGCCATATGCCAATAAATGGGTGGCAGGCAGGAAGGACTGGAGCAGGCTAGGTTCTGCTACACACAGCAGGTGCCCAAACATGCGCACACAGAGCATTTAATATAACACGAGTTGTTAAACACTGGGCTGGAGTTTCAGCAAACTCAGTATTTTTCAGGAACAACGTATAAACATTTCCAGCAAGTGCACTTAATAGAAGTTTGTTTGCCAATTGATCTTACTTGCTTCCCTGGGGCTATGAGAAAACAGTCTTGTTTAAATGGGGAAGGCAAATGAATAGCTTGCCCAGTCTTTACCCTCCATGTGGTGCCTGCTCACATAGCTGGTGCATGAGTCTTTTTTGTGGGAACCTTTCATTAAACTATTGGTAAGAAAATCAGTGCACCATTCTTTTCACCACATTTTATAAACTGGCTTCACTCCCACACACCTTGCAAAAGCCAAATTATACTACATTTTACCCCAGACTCTCCACACAGCTCTTCCGAAATACACATAATTTGCGCTGCTTTGCAACCCATAACATTATTTTCACCATCCAATGTCATTTGCAAGGATCAGTCACACGAGGCTCCTTGTGTGAAACATTAAAATGCTGTAATTTGTTCTGGATATCAAAGTCCTTTAGCACCTGCATGCACAAAGCAGATGTCAAGATAATTAACCCATGATGACCTAAGGATGCAGCCAGGGTGAAAAACGGTGGCTAACAGCAGCAGGAAGTTCTGCAGGATGAACAGGATAACCTTATGAAGAACTGGTGTAATAAAAACAGGCTTAAATTCAATGGAATCAAAGTTGAAGGTCATACATCTAGGGGCAGAGAAACATTTTTCTTTTATCAGCTGGGAACAAAAAGGAAAGGAGACATGGATCGTGGCTGATTACACAAGATAACTGGCAGCCATTAATAGATGCAACTGCAATGAAGAAGGCAAGCTCTAAGGTATGTTAAATCTAAGAAATGTTAATAGCATCCATTTGCATCATATATTAAGACTTAAAAATAGGTATTTTCTGTTGTGGGTCTATGGTGTTTCTAAGTTCCAAAAAGTGCTGGGAAATGTTTATTGCTTACGCTAATTAACTTAACCCATGAAGGTGAGCTCTTGTGGGGAGGAAGCTGAGGTTTGTTCAAACTTATATTGTACAGAGGGTGTCTTGCTTACCCTGATGCCAGCAATGTTTATTTATTAAAGCTTTAAGGTGCCTGTCATCCAAATAGATTTCAGGGCCGTGTGCAATAATAAACTTGCAATTTAATGCATTGTTTAGAAAAGGCTGGTGAAAAAACACCAGCAACCTAGGTAAAAGCCTGTTGAAACAAAATAAAACCGTAAAGTGCGGATATCCTAAAATGATGAAGAATCAGTTCGCCCTAATATTATGAGAACTGTTACATGAGGAGTCTATTACTAAGACTTTGATTAATGCATGTCTTACTCTCTTGCAAATGATAGCCAGGTTATTATGTGTACAATAGTCTTTGATGGGAAAAGGGGCTCAAACAAGTGAGGTTGCAGTCAAAGTAAGAACAATGCTGAATGTTTACTTCGCATGCCTCCTGACTCAAGAGGTCCACGTGGTCATTCCAGGGCCGCAAAACAAGAATGTGTGTCAGCAAAGTGGTGGTGCAGAGACTTGGGTTGCATTCCAAAACCCACTTATCTGGGGGTAACTTCGCTGAATTCAATGGGACTTACTTCTGAGAAGAGATGCTTTAGCATGAATGAGGCTCAACAGGTTCAAGTTTGATCACTTGGCCTGTTGACAGCTTGGATCTGGGATGGGCTGGAGCACAGCAATATCACTTGAGGGCGGCTGCAAGAAAGCAATCATGACACAAAGACTGCAAGGAAAAATAGGAAGGAGAGAAGCTGGGGATTGTGAAGGAAGAGGAAGAGTCCAAGAAAGAGCGAGTGGAGTGAGACAGGAATGGAAAGGAGGTAGGGGCTGGGAAGGTGGCTGCTACTTTTAGACTGCATACACACCACATATTTAAAGCACATGGCTTCCTTCAAATAATTCCCAGCACCCTTAACAAACTACAGTTCGCAGGATTCTTTATGGGAAGTCATATATATGGTGTGTCGGCAGCCAGTGGTGGGGATCAGTCATAGGTAGTGTGGAAGTGACTGGTGGCTTCATATTCCCAGGAGTGGGGTATCTGGAGCAGAAGCACTGAAGCAGAAGCTAGCTAGACTAGAGCTAGGGGTAAGCTCTGGAAAGAGGAGGAGAAGGATCAAAAAAGAGCTGAGTAGGCCAGGAAAGTAGCCCAGTTCTGAGGCATAAGAGGAAACAGAGGCCTGAGTCGGAAACCCTGAGGGGAAGGATTATGGGTGATTTTAGCAGTCAAACTGAACAATGCATATTTGCTAGTTAGTATTCGAAGGGGTTAAGGACCAGAGAGTTGTAATTGCTAGAGTTGGCTCAGTGAGGTCACATCCCCTTTTCTCCTGAGAGGAAGGAATAAAGCCTGTTTCCTCTTCCTCTCTCTTTGCTGCAAGCCATAGAGAAGACGTGCCTCAACTTAACTCCCATATTTTTACTGTATTTCACCTGCATTATTTTATTGCTACTCATAAGGAAAACGGTATGTTTGAGACATAGAAACTGTAAGTAAATACTTTTAAACTTACTTTGTAATCTGTGGTCTGTTAATTGAAAAAGGTGTAAAAGGGGGTCAGCTGCTTCATGCAGCTGAAGAGAATAAATAAGGTTTAATAGACTATGTTGTTACACTTCACTAAACTGCTTAATGATGGGAATTAAATTCTGATAGGTCACTTTCTGCCACTGGAGAGACTGCAAAGCCTTGCAGCAGCCATTTTTCTTTCTTAACCCACACATGTGGGTATCTAGAAGATTGATTATAATTAATATATACCAGTTCCCATCATAAGGGTGAGGCCCTGCCGGGAGGGAGAGCAACTAACTGTTGTCCTTTCTTGGCCCAGTAACTGTAAATAATAAATTGAGCCAGGAATTCTTTGCCACAATCTCAATATGGGTCTAATTTCTTCAAGCAGGGCACTCATAGCATCTTTTGATGCTCCAGCAAGCCCTGATAGGACAGCCTCGCTGACAGAGTCCCTGGTTTGCAACCATTAGCAGCTTAAGCTGTGCAACTACCTACTACTGGGGTGGGAAACTAGTCCTTTAGGGCTTGATTTATGAAAAAGAAGGAAAGTCCCTCATCTTTGCCTCTGCCGTGCCCTCTACATGTGTGCACAGGATTACTGTGTTCCTCTGAGGATAACAACATCAAGTGTTCTCTGAGTAAAACTGGTCTTATCAAATAATTCTGCTTCCTGCTGATATTGCAGCTGCTTCCAGTTGGTTCATTCTTTGAATACCCACCCCACCCCCGAAAGAAATTCAAGGCAGAAGTGTTGGCCAAGCACCTTGTGAGTAGGATGAAGTGGCTTAACCACACCTGTTGCTTCATTTAAGGAACTTTGTACAATCACAGAAAGTGAGCCAAATTCTAGAAAAATATGGAAAATCTACATCTCTCTCTGTAGAAATGGAAGTATGGACAATAGCAGTAACTGAAAAGCCTACTAAACACATGAAAGCTCTGGGAACAAGACACAAATGACTTTATAGAAACTTGGCCCTCCTTCATGACCTGGTCAGCTGATAATCCTACAGTGTGGCATCGTCTGAGGTTTCTAAACAGAGGTTAGATGGCCATCTGTCATGTATGATTTAGTCATGTATGATCTAGTTGAGATTCCTGCATTGCAGTGGGTTGACTAGAATGACCCTCAGGAACCATCTTTCATTAAAAATACTGCCTCATTCCATTTAGGAGGGAGGGAGGGAATGACTATTGGGATATGTTGTTGTCATTTGTTAATGTACAATTTTTATCTGTACAATGTTGAGAACTAACTAAATAAGAAATACACGGCCAAAAGTCAACAAAATTTTGCATGGCGTTAAGGCAACTCTGCTCTGTGCTCTCACTGGATTGTGGTAGAGAAACGAAGGCTGCCACCCTATCACTGATTCTATCAGGGCAGGACTTTGGGGCAGAAGCCCAGGGCTCCACTCAGCAGAAGGGTCCCAAATGCAGCAGGGCTGGCAGGGCACATTTTGAAGTGAATGCACACTGCCATCCAAAGACACTGTGTGGGTGACCATAAAGTCTAAGGGTGAGCAGATTTCAGGCTGCAGGGGCCCCGCTTTGTTTTTCCTAGAATCCTGAGACCCATCAATTAGAGTGAAATTCTGGCTTGGGATAGGGGAAAACATAGAATTAAGGAACAGGCTCAGCCCATCCTCCATTCAGGGATTCATTTTGCAGTATCTGAGCTCAGCTCACAATCCTGCCACACAGAATTTCACTCCTGGTTTCCCGTCAAGCTTTCTTTAGCTAATTTTGAAACGGGAAGTTGAGGGGAGGGGACTTTTTTGTTGTGTCCCTAGCGTTAAAACAGTTGTGAGTCAACAACCCTTGCTTATCTACTGCTAATCACCCAGAGATCTGCCAGTAGATTCCCCATCTGTCTTCCGCTGATAAAGTCTATAGTCTGATAAAGCCTAACTGCACCGCTTGCAGCTTTGCTTCTCAAACACCCCTGCAGCAAAATATGCAAATAAGCCCCACCCAACTTCATAGGTCTCCGTGTCTGTCCGTGCAGTCACTTCTGCAGGCAGTGTCGATTTCCCACCACTAGGTGGCTACCCATTCGAGTGCTAGCGTTCCCTAAGGCTCATAGGTGTGAAAGGGCAATTTCCCCCTCCTTCATCTAACAAAGTGACAGCCTTCATTCCAGCCTCAGGGCTAATGTCTGCTTTTTTCCAGTCCATCTCACTGAGTGGCACCTGTCAAGCTGTAAAGCCTTCCGGCCCAAGTGCCAAAGCATGGAAAGAGCCAGCCATCAAGTACTGCTTTCTTTCATTCTCCACCTGTCTCGCTGATGCTGTTTGCCGATCCAAATAATACAAATGCTGAGAGTAAACATACAATGCAGTGATCCAAAAACATTTAGCACTACACGGGAGGGAGATGTAAATGTTGGGTGTATAGCGACATGACGGTCAAACCCTACACATGCTCACCATTTGGAAGCTAGTCCTCCTGAGTTCACTGAGGCTGATTCCCAAACAGTGTGTATAGGACTCCCCTGCAATGTGAAAGATGGAATTGGTTAAGCAAATCTGGAAAATGAAGATAAAACCCAGACCTAATATTCTGGACTTGGGTGGCAATTCACTGAGCCCTGCTACCAAGCAACACCCATTCATTACAGTGAGGCATACACAGAACTCCATCTCAGTTCCACTGAAATAAACTGAGATTTGGGTGCAATAGTGTCTACAGAATAGTAGCCTTGGATTTTCATTGATAGGCAGTTCAGTCTTTTACTCACCTCATTGTGTTCAGTGGACTTGCGCCTAAGTGTACAGTCTCTACGTTGCCATTTTGTGTTACATAGGAGCACCAGAAGTTGCCTCTCCAACCTGTCTCCTCCAACCTTTGCAAACCTGGCACCCTCCAGAATTTTGGGGCTACTACTCCCATCAACCGGAGCCAATGTGGTCTAGTGGTTAAGAGCGGTAGTCTTACAATCTGGGGAACTGGGTTCGTGTCTCCGCTCCTCCACATGCAACTGCTGGGTGACCTTGGGCCAGTCACACTTCTCTGAAGTCTCTCAGCCCCACTCTCCTCACAGAGTGTTTGTTGTGGGGGAGGAAGGGAAAGGAGATTGTTAGCCGCTTTGAGACTCCTTAGGGTAGTGATAAAGCGGGATATCAAATCCAAACTCTTCTTCTTCTTCATCAACCCCAGCCACATAGCTATGCTGGCTGGGTATGATTAGAGATATAGTCCAAAAGATATGGAAAATGAGAGTTTTGCAAAAGCTAGTTATTCTGTACACAAAGTCTTTGTTTTCCAAGAGCCATCTCTGGTACAAAAAATAAAATAAAATAACTGAAAGCAAGATCATCACAAGGTAATGAATAATCATCACAAGGTAACTGAAAGCCTTCCACACTAGGTAAAGGTAAAGGTACCCCTGCCCGTACGGGTCAGTCGTGACCGACTCTAGGGTTGCGTGCTCATCTTGCTTAAGAGGCTGGGAGCCAGCGCTGTCCGGAGACACTTCCGGGTCACGTGGCCAGCGTGACAAAGCTGCTCTGGCGAGCCAGCACCAGCGCAGCGCATGGAAACGCCGTTACCTTCCCGCTATAAAGCGGTACCTATTTATCTACTTGCACTTAGGGGTGCTTTCGAACTGCTATGTGGTCAGGAGCTGGGACCGAACGACGGGAGCTCACCCCGCCGCAGGGATTCGAACTGCCGACCATACAATCGGCAAGTCCTAGGCACTGAGGTTTTACCCACAGCGCCACCCTAGTGTAGCCTTCCACACTACAACAGTGCTAACAGACAACAGAACATTACAAAAAGAAAGCATGTTGCTATATATATTCGTAATTTTACTTGGTTTTTTGAACTCAAAATTGGCAACCAGCTTTTTCTTTTCTTTCCACCCAACTTTTGTTGCTCTAGATTGAACTGGCAGTCAGCCATATGGAATTTGGCCCATTCCTTTTGAATTGACAGGACTGTAACTGGGAAGCTGGCTAGACTGAATATGATCTATAAATCTAAGTTGGCAATAGGAAGACCAATATATTCTCTTCTCTCCAATCCCCAGCTACTTCACTATGAATTTCTATCTTGGGCGACTATACAAACTTTCCAGCAGCACCAGGTATTCCAGGATTTCCACAGCTGGCTGTCCACCCTGACGCCAGTGCACCTTCAAGGTAAAGGTAAAGGTACCCCTGCCCGAACGGGCCAGTCTTGACAGACTCTGGGGTTTGTGCGCCCATCTCACATCTATTGGCCGGGGGCCAGCGCTGTCCGAAGACACTTCCGGGTCACGTGGCCAGCGTGACAACGCTGCTCCGGCGAGCCAGAGCCGCACACGGAACGCCGTTTACCTTCCCGCTGGTAAGCGGTACCTATTTATCTACTTGCCCCCGGGGGTGCTTTCGAACTGCTAGGTGGGCAGGCGCTGGGACCGAACAGCGGGAGCGCACCCCGCCGCGGGGATTCGAACCGCCGACCTTTCTATCGGCAAGCCCTTAAATCACCCTAATGTGACTGCAGAATGAAAGCTGTTCCATCTTGACAGGTTAATTACTCTCCAACACTTTGGATAAGTGTATTGTGTTACTTTTGATGCAAGAGAGCTCCTAACATCCAGTCTTTGGGTGCTGGGGTGGGGGGAAATCTTCTTTACAGATTAATCTCTGCCAACTGTTCCTGAAAATCTAAATCCAGATTACCTTGCCTCACCAGTTCTATGGCTTTCTTTTATCTTTGCATTCACAAAAATTCAGGTGAAATTCCTATTGGGACTATCAGTGTATGAACAGATTTAACCCAGCCACTTTTGAGGATGCTAGTCAGTTCTAAATCAGACAGTTTCTGACTCTCAATGTATTTTCATTGTCCTATATTGTAAGATTTTTGGCAGAAGGTAACTGAAAACATCAACAGAACTAAATATTTTTTAAAAAAATAAATTGTCCAGTAGCACCTGCAAGACCAACTAAGTTTATTCTGGATATAAGCTTTCGTGTGCATGTACACTTCTTCAGATACCAAGTGTGTATGCACACTAAAGCTTATACCCAGAACAAACTTAGTTGGTCTGTAAGGTGCTACTGGGCAATTTTTTAAAAAAATTATTTATTTATTTTGACTGCGTCAGACCAACACAGCTACCTACCTGAATCTAGTATCAACAGAATTGTACGGAACAACCTTACCTTTACAGAGCAAAATATCCTCTTGAATTATATACCCAGCACATGGAACCTTACAAAAGGACAATATGAGTGGACTCTCCGTGCCCTTACAGCAAAATGACTGGTCTTTAAGGTGCTACAGGAAGGAATTTTTTTATTTTGACTATGGCAGACCAACACGGCTACCCATCTGTAGCAAAATGACTGATACTGATGACCTGGAAAAACAAAAATGTGGCTCCCTTCCACAATTGGATTGAAGACTTATACAAACTCGCAACATATGAACAACTTGCATATAAATGCAGACTTGCCATGGACATCATTGAATATTTGGAATCCATTCTTACAAATACTGTTATAGGTTAAGATCTGGTGAAGTACAATAACAACCTTGTAAAATATACAGTTTGGGGTTTCTCCCCTCCCCCCTTTGTTTTCCCTTCTGCATGGGTTCTATTTCTCTCTTTCTTTGAGTCTCACCATGTTAAAATAATCTTTTTAAAAAGTTTCTGACTCTCTCCATAGTCAAACAGTAGTCCTCCAGGTCTTCCGGCAGATCTCTCTCTCGTTGCTTGCTACCCAATGCTTTTAACTACCGGTAGATATGCCAGGAGGGGTATACCTAGGGGTTCTTTAGGTTAGCCCCTGCCAAGGGTGCGGATCCAGGAAGGCACAAAATTGCACCTCTCCACTCTGGCTCGGAGTGGCTAGGAGCCTGCCTGCCCATTGGATGGTCAACATCTCCTTGCCAAGGGTGCAAGGGAACCTGGGTACACCTCTGTATGCCAGGGAATGGATATTGCAAGGATTGAACTTGGGACCTTCTGGATTCAAAGTAGGTGCTCTACAGCTGAGGTACAACCTGCCACTGTTAGGCTGAGCATATGACTAATAATACAAATAATAAGCACCGAGACTGAACAGCTGGCTCATTGCAATCTGTTTGTGTGGTTGTCACACTTCATGTCACAGAACAGAGTTAAACTGATGGTTGTCAAGGTTAGTATTAACGAAACTATACATTTCCTGACTTTGTACTGCGGCATGAGTCCCCTTATTTCAGAGTTTTATGTCACTGAATTTGAACACCCACTCCAAACACGTAACATACAAACAAGTTTGATTAACATCAGCGGAAATCATTCACATGCAGCAGCTGCAACCCAGCAAGGCAAATCTGAGGGTGCAAACAAAGCTCTCCTGTTGCTGTCTATATGATGTGTGTGTGTGTGTGTGTGTGTGTGTGTGTGTGTGTGTGTGTGTGCTTGTGAAGGGGTGGGTGCACAGGGGTGGGGAAAGATTAGTTGCTAGCTTTTTGTAGTAAGGGTGTTTTAAAAAAAATACATATTCTAACAGGAAATGGATTTTCCCTCCCAGCACAAAGGTTACACTATGGCTCACTGAAGTTTGTGCCAAAGCAGTTGCTAGGTTAAACTGAGCTGAGATTTTGCCCTTGGCATATGAAAAAGAGAGAGACTTACATAAACAATTTTAATTTTAAAAATGTATCCAATGGGCCATTTTTCACTTTTATTATTTTGCCAAAAAGGGTTTGAGCAGTTTAACAGATAAAACCTGTGAAAGATGAAAAGAAGAAAGGGATATTATTACTCTTTTGTCCAGGAGAAGCAGCGGTGAAGAGGGGAGAGCTTTCCAATCAGCTCAGCTCTCTCTGAAGCATCCAGCTCTGAAGTACAGCATCTTGGGTATTCAGCTCCCTGAAAAACTGACCTTTTAGGCTGATACATAAGATCTGGGCATGGCCATAGACGTTGTGACAAAATTATGAGCTTTGGCATCTTATCTTTTCAATATTTCCTCTAAGACTGTTTTCAGATGTAATATGATGTGTTTTTAAATTACATTAAGTGAGTTGTAGTAAACCTTGAACTCCTATGCGCCTTCCCGTTTCATCTGGTATAGCTTTTACTTCTGGTTTAACTTGTTATTTGTTTAAATTTTAGTTAGTGTAAGCTGCCCTGGTTTGTTATCTAACTAGACTTTAAACCAAAAGTGGACAACCTCTGCAAGAGATCAGTTCAGACTGCCAGCAACAACACTTTATGCCTCCCCTAGCAGTCCCATTGGGTGGGGAAATGGGCAAAAAAGTGTGTGGTGCAGGAAAAGGCCCAACACTTTACCTACAAGGGAATACAGCTGTTAACTGGGGGGAAAAATGTCCTGCACCCCTTGAGCAAACCACAGTGCCCTTAGTTTGGACCTCACAGGGAACTGTGGCTTATTGAAGACTGGAAACAGAAGCTTCCACTCTTCTCTTCTGGTGTGTGAAAGAGTAGGGGCAGGGAGATGCAAGTCTCATTTACAAAGCAGGAAACAAGGGTTTCCCATTACTTCTGAACAGGGCCTAATTCTCTCCCACATAGAATCTCAACACTATATTCAGCTATATTCTGACTCGCTCCCTAACTGTGTCCTGACTCTTTAGCTATTCAGTTATGATTCATTCTCCTGCTACACCACAGATTCCCCTTCTTTCTTAAACACTGGCTGGTCGAGCATATGGCACTCTTCACCTAAAGCCTGGGTGCACACACACAAAAAGTGCTATGTGAACAGAGTGTGTGAAGTGCCCCCACTCCTCCAGGAATAGTGCAGGAAAAAGGCAACCAAAGTGATCAAAGGGCTGGAGCGACTCCACTAGGAGGAAAGGTTACAATGGCTTTACAGTTTGGAAAAAACAGCATGTAGGGAAGCATGATGGAGCTGTGGATGGGGTGGAGAAAATGGAAAGAGATTTTTCTTTATCATAACAGGGATCATACAGTAAAGCTAAATGTTGGAAGTTTCAGGACAGATAAAAGAGAGAATTTCTTTGTACAGCGATGCACAGTGAAAACTCTGGAATTCGTTCCCACAAGATGTAGTGATGGCTGCCAATTTGAATGGCTTTAAAAGAGTTGCCGTTGTTGGCATCCATCTGTCTCAAGAGACAATGGAGTGGGTCTCAGAGGATGAAGTCAAACCACTGGAAAATCACAGCACCTGCTGTGGCTGCAGAGACCGGTAACTCATAACTGCTGCCTCCCACATTGTTGTTGCTGCATTAGCAGCACTGAAGAGACCTCTTGGGTGCAAGCCTGGGCAGTGTGTATGGAGGTCCTGGGCTTCCCAGACTACAAGACCTCCCTCTCGGCCTTACTGCTGTGGTCCAAAGGAAAGCAGAGCAATACTTTTGGCACCAGCTGGGCTGCAGGAGTTGCTGGAAGGAGGTGCCATCCAACCACCTTAGGGATTCTACTCTGGATTTGTTTAGGGTTTACTCCTTAGCCTTTTCTTGTCCCAAATATGTCCCATGAGGCAGCGGGTAGGTTTTAAAAGAAAATGGGACAAATCCAAGGAGGACAAGGCTAATAGTCATGATGGCTAGATATTACCGCTAGCACCAGAGGTGAAGTGTAGCTCTGCTCTGAAAACTAGTTGCTAGGTTGGTTAGGCTGAGTGAGAAAGCAACTGGCCCAATATCACCCAGACAGCATCTCCCATCTGCTGCTCCAGCCTGATCCTGCAGATTTAGGAAGGCATTGCAAGGTATCTTTTCATGAAGAAAACTTCAGGTAGGTCCATAGGGTTTCTATGTATGCTTGTACAATACAATCTAACCCTTTGTACAGGCTAGCCTTGACCCTGGTACTAAGCAAATAAATAATTCTTCTACTAAGTACATTTTTGCTCTGGCTTTAACATACAACATTTTGCACATGGCAATGATGTGGTAAAACAGTTTGTGTTGATCTTTTGGCTGCGAGAGCCTTGCCTCTGCTCTGCAACGTCTCTGTTCACTGTTTCCTCTAGACCCTTTGAAATGTGGGCTGGGTCCATTGGTTCTCAATTAATCCAAACCAAGCATTTTCAAGGCTGCTGTGTCATACTTTGTACTAAGTACAGTGGTACTTCGGGTTACAAACGCTTCAGGTTACAGACTCCGCTAACCTGGAAGTAGTACCTTGGGTTAAGAACTTTACCTCAGGATGAGAATAGAAATCGCGCGGCGGTAGCAGGAGACCCCATTAGCTAAAATGGTACCTCAGGTTAAGAACAGTTTCAGGTTAAGAATGGACCTCCAGAACGAATTACGTTAACCTGAGGTACAACTGTATATCTAATGGAGCACAGCTGGACTGACTTCTGAGGAAACATACTTAGGGATGTGCTGTGCTGCACAGGCTCAAAACCAGGTTCACCTTTAACCAGGAAGAAAGTCTACTAATGTCATGCCCAGTGGACACACAGAAAGTCAAAGAAGGTGACAGAATGTGGAGATGACAGAGTGGGCTGCATCACTTAAGGCTACAGGTAGATGACATGCCTGATACCCTGAATGGCAATCATAATCATAATACCATTAAAACAAACCACCCTGCATATAGAAAACCAGCACAGTAAAACACTGTATTTCCAGGAAGGGTTTTGTTTGTTTATTTTGCATAGAGGAACTGTCAAAATTGGATCCCCCTCACACACTTGCAGCCACTCTTAACAGCTGACTCCCATCTTATGCTCTTGCATGCCTGGACCAGGCACCTGGCTAAATATGTTTAAAATCAGGTTGACAATTGGGGTGTGTGTGCATTTTTTAAAAGCAACAACTGAGGGCTACATGCAGGCTGAGAACAGTCCATTTGATGTTAAGTGAGGGCAAGCAGGGAAAGAGAGATTGCAAAGAGGCAGGAAGCTTCTGACAATTTTTAATGAGTGATAATTACTAAGGGCTCTCTCCCCTCTCTCGGTCAAACAGTCAGATGACTCAGAAATCAGTTATCTGGCCAAGTTTCCTTCAAACTGTACACACTGAAAACCCAACTTCCTTCTGGTTTGAGAACAAGCAGTGGGTATTTCAAAGCAGTAAATTTACAAAGGGAAGGAAAGTTGTCTGAAAACACTTTTTAAAAAACATACTGAAATTTGGAATAATTTACCTGGACGCTATAAACTCCTTTGCATGTGATTAAGTTTTAATTTTAAGAATTAAACTTTCACTTTACTGTTAGGGCAAAGTACACATGTTAAAAAGGCATAAAAGTTAATTCAGCAAGCCAGATTTTTCTGTTACCAAGTTCAAGTTTGCTTTCCCCCCCTTTTAAAGAAAAATAAATTTGGAACTAGCAAACTAAAAACTCATTTTTTAAAGGTACTTTAGTTTTCTACCCATTCAGGGAAGAGTTACAACAACATTAACGTTTCAGGCAATTGGATCAAGTGTGCTTCTCCAGAATCTGTAACAATTTAATAGGCTGGAGTGCTCTGAAGCATAAAAGGATGGTATAGACTAGAACATAAAGACATCAGTAGTATGGCAAAGGAGTGAACCATGCTGCAGGTTATGCATTGTTTCAGAAGAGTGCTCCTTGTTGCAGAACATTACCACCTCCAAACAGAATCATTATCTTTCATTTTAGAACACCAGCCCCTATTAAACATTATATATGGCACTTAGTTCAGGCATCACAACACCAGGGAATTCCGTATTTTAAAAGAGCTCTCTCTTGGCTGCACTCTCCATACCAGGAAGAGACATAGCGGCAGAAATTCTGCTTGCTCCTTTATTTTTCTAGGAATTTGCATCACACCCCACCTTTTGCATTAGTGAATTGGCAAGTAAAAAGTCTTTCAAACATCCTTGCACCCACCGGTCAGCATCATTAGCTGGGCTTTGGCTCACAACCAGCACTCAGCTTCATGGAGCAAGAGGACTGTATCTCTCTTAGGATCCTGTGGGCTTCCATTGCCCAAAGCCATTACACGCTGCTGTTGCAATATAACATAGTGAAAAGTGTTGGGAAAGGGTTTCGGGAGAGAGATTCTTTACTCTCTCGTAGCAGAGTTAGCAAAATGGCGGTCTCTCCAAGCACGTTAAAACTTCTTTGCCTCAGTCTTCTCCGATAAAGAAAACAATGCCCAACCTGAAGAATTTGGAGCAAATGATTCAGCAAAGGAAACACAGCCCAGAATAACTAAGGAGGTAGTACAAGAATATTTGGCTAGTTTAGATGCATTCAAGTCTCCAGGGCCAGATGAACTGCATCCAAGAGTATTAAAAGAACTGGCAGATGTGATCTCAGAACCACTGGCAGTCATCTTTGAGAATTCCTGGAGAACAGGCGAAGTCCTGGCAGACTGGAGGAGGGCAAATGTTGTCCCTATTTTCAAAAAGGGGAAAAGAGAGGACCCAAATAATTACCGCCCAGTCAGTCTGACATCAATACCAGGGAAGATTCTGGAGCAGATCATTAAGCAAACAGTCTGTGAGCACCTAGAAAGGAATGCTGTGATCACCAATAGTCAGCATGGATTTCTGAAAAATAAGTCATGTCAGACTAACCTGATCTCGTTTTTTGACAGAATTACAAGCCTGGTAGATGAAGGGAACGCAGTGGATGTAGCCTACCTTGATTTCAGCAAGGCATTTGACAAGGTGCCCCATGATATTCTTGTAAAGAAGCTGGTAAAATGCGGTCTTGACTATGCTACCACTCAGTGGATTTGTAACTGGCTGACTGACCGAACCCAAAGGGTGCTCATCAATGGTTCCTCTTCATCCTGGAGAAGAGTGACTAGTGGGGTGCCACAGGGTTCTGTCTTGGGCCCGGTCTTATTCAACATCTTTATCAACGACTTGGATGATGGACTCAAGGGCATCCTGATCAAATTTGCAGATGACACCAAACTGGGAGGGGTGGCTAACACCCCAGAGGACAGGATCACACTTTAAAACGACCTTGACAGATTAGAGAACTGGGCAAAAACAAACAAGATGAATTTTAACAGGGAGAAATGTAAAGTATTGCACTTGGGCAAAAAAAATGAGAGACACAAATACAAGATGGGTGACACCTGGCTTGAGAGCAGTACATGTGAAAAGGATCTAGGAGTCTTGGTTGACCACAAACTTGACATGAGCCAACAGTGTGACGCGGCAGCTAAAAAAGCCAATGCAATTCTGGGCTGCATCAATAGGAGTATAGCATCTAGATCAAGGGAAGTAATAGTGCCACTGTATTCTGCTCTGGTCAGACCTCACCTGGAGTACTGTGTCCAGTTCTGGGCACCACAATTCAAGAAGGACACTGACAAACTGGAACGTGTCCAGAGGAGGGCAACCAAAATGGTCAAAGGCCTGGAAACGATGCCTTATGAGGAACGGCTCAGGGAGCTGGGCATGTTTAGCCTGGAGAAGAGGAGGTTAAGGGGTGATATGATAGCCATGTTCAAATATATAAAAGGATGTCACATAGAGGAGGGAGAAAGGTTGTTTTCTGCTGCTCCAGAGAAGCGGACACAAAGCAATGGATCCAAACTACAAGAAAGAAGATTCCACCTAAACATTAGGAAGAACTTCCTGACAGTAAGAGCTGTTCGACAGTGGAATTTGCTGCCAAGGAGTGTGGTGGAGTCTCCTACTTTGGAGGTCTTTAAGCAGAGGCTTGACAACCATATGTCAGGAGTGCTCTGATGGTGTTTCCTGCTTGGCAGGGGGTTGGACTCGATGGCCCTTGTGGTCTCTTCCAACTCTATGATTCTATGATTCTACATCAGCTCTTATCCACCTTTAAACAAACATTCCTCACCAAATACTTAGGCTACAATAAATCACAGACAGTTAGCTTTGCAAATAAGTGAGCTTCTGAAGTTACAGCAAACAAGTCTCCATCCGTTGGCAGTAAAATGAAGAAGAAAAATGGTTCCAAACGACTTTAAGAAGAAAAGAACTTGGTTTCTTTACAAAAAAGATCATGCAGCCTTGGCGTCAGCAAAGATGCAGGCTGTAAAAAAAACCTCATTTTAGAGATATTCAAGTCATTTGGGTTTTCTTTGGCTAGGAGCCATGCCACATAGTTCCTTGTTCTGCATAGGAAGAAGGAGAGAGAGAGAGAAAGTGGGGGAAGCAAACGGTGCTAGGAACCTGCTAAGCTCCACTCACTGGCAACTTGAGCTCAGGCCCCTTTCATGCATATTTTGTTCTGCTTCCCTCCAAAGCCCAACTCATTTTGGCAGTGATGTCAAAAATAAAAAAGAGGTGGGTAGAGACCGGCACCCTGATGGAGATGCAAACTGCCTCCATCCTAGTCATCAAGGAGTGACAGCACCCCTCTTTTGCTTGGTTGGGGGGCACTGTATGTATGTTTGCTTTTGTGTACCCATTTTGGCCACATCCACCATTGGAGGAAAAATAAATAAATAAATAAATAAATAAATAAATAAATAAATAAATAAATAAATATTTATACCCCGCCCATTCGGCTGGGTTTCCCCAGCCACTCTGGGCAGCTCCCAACAGATTAAAAACAGAATAAAACGTCAAAATGAGGCCCCTAGAAGGTTGCCCAAGCGTGAAAGCAGCCCTCGGGCAAAAAAATGGTTAGCCACTCCTACTTTAGGGCTTTAAGTGTAATAACCGGCATTTTTAATTGAGCCTGGAAGAAAAGAAGGCAGTACAAAGAGGAAATCCATGCTTTGACTAACTGGCCCCAGTCAGAAGTATCACGGTTGGATCTGAAACCAGCCAAAGTTTCTGAATGTCATGTCTGCAGAAGCATCTCAATGCACAGAGGATGCATTAAAATAACCTGATCTTTATATAGCTAAGGAACACGTAGCTTTGGCGCCAGAGCTGGCATTAAAAAGAACTATCCCGTAGTTATGGGAAGAGCGCACCATGTGCACCATTAACTGGGTACAGTGTACAAGGATAATAGCGCATCTTGCAGAGTGACAAGGAAAATGTGAAGAAGCAGAATACGAAGGATTGCAGCAGAGATGTGTCAGGGTGGGCAACTCTCTCCCCCCCGCCCCTGCCCTGCTTTCTATACCAGCTCATTCACCCTTCTCTTCTGCAGGCCCTAATGACTGCAGCCACATAATGTGTAGCCATTTGCAGAGGTTCATAATTTATCAACATGACTTTCTCGCTGTTCTTTACAGAAGCTTCTTTCCCAGCCAACTCGGTGACCTGGGAGCCAAAGGGGAGACCTCTGAAAGCTTTGTAAGCAATCAGGCTTCCTTGCCCATGTGGGTTGAATGTTCCTTGGGCAGGAATTAATACAATAGCCACCTACTGCTTATGGACACATTAACATTTGAACGGTGCTTCTGAGATGGAAAGTGCTATTACTTAACAATTATTAAGAGGGGGAGAAATGCGAGCTGTTGGGAGAAGAAAAGGAGAGGAATTTTTGCCACAAATGGAATGTTTTGCCTGCCTCTGATTACCAAAGGGGTTGGGGAAGCAGAAGAAATGGGTTAGCTCTTTGTTCAGATTCTCTGCTGTGCAGAATCAAGAGCAGCCCGTCCCCCCTCTTCATTACGCCCTCCTGTAGCACACAAGGTAATATTTAGCTTAATTAACTGATGTTGCTGCAGCACTTTTGACATCCTCGCACAGCAGCCCCTCTTGGGTTTTTTCGGCACATTGTAAATCCATGCACTTACAGCGTTCCTTTTATTGGTATTAACTTTTATTATGGTGACACAACCAAATCAGCCAAATTTGTAAGCTGCATGTGCTACATGCCACTCTGATGCGCACGCAGGAAGCTGGCGATAGCCCCTGCTCCGAACAACTTGCAGTCTAAAGAGATACGGCAAAGGAAAGAACTGTTGGCTGCTTCCAATTTCAGATAGGGACTCAGATACAGATAAGGCTTCCTGAGCGCACAATATTTTTCAGAAAGATAATTACCCTGGGATATACTTTTCATTTGCATATCTCGCTATATCTGGGGCTGGGAAATGTTTCCAGGTTTTTTCAGGGGTGGAGGGTGGAGTGTCACATGGCCATTTTTAAATTGTCTAGTGGGTTGCGCTAAATAACACCAACGTGTTGCTTCAGACAGAAGGGTCAATGAATACAGAAGGTGATGGAAAGGATGGAGGAAGGAGCCAGCAATGGAATGGGTAGAATGAAGGTGAAATGGACAGGAGTGCCAGCTTGGTCCCACAACTGTGGGTGCCTGGGGCTGTGGGTGCCATGCAGCGTGTATGGCCCTGGCACCAAAATATGTGGGTGCCCTGCCCCTTCATGGGGAATTTTGAGGGTGCTTGGGCACCCAGAGCCCCAAGAAGTTGGCATCTATGTAGGTGGAGATCGGGAGATATCCACCCCACTCAAAAAGTATAGAGAGGCAGGAAGTCTGTGGTTAGCTTCTTCCAAACCTTTGGTGACGTTCCAGTGCCTCTATTTGCTTAAAGCTAGAATGCTGGACAATCTAAGGACATTTTGCACACATGACTCCAACACTACATTTGAATCTTGTCTGATTCATACTGTTTGTATGCATGTATGGATACTGTGCACAAACCAAAAAGGTCTGTGACTACTCAGGCAGATTGTGAGAGAGTTTATTTCATTCATGTTTCTGGAATCCTACTACATGGCGCTGGATCTTACACTGGTGGCAGGGAGCTGTTCAGTCCAGCTGTGCCAAAGATTTGCTGACATTTGACAGCTTCTGGCTCCCTTTCTGCCTCCCTGTACTTCCTCGGGGAATTGTGCCCAGTGTGGCAGAACACTGTCTAGCCTGTAGGCCATGTAACATCCCATTCCTCCTACCTCGAATGGCTGTGGGAGCATGGACATCACGCAGGGGAGGATAAGCCTGGCTATGGAGTTTCCTACTCTATGGATGGGAATTGAATCATGCTTTGTGACAAAGCGTTTTGTTTGCTTTTCTGTGCAAACACTCTGCTTGGAGTAGAACCGGTCTGGTGGCTAAATGGAATTAAGTATTGTTTAACTTGCATGATCAGAGGGGTTTGTGTGTGTGTGTGTGTGTGTTTGTGTGCGTCTGTCCATCTGTCTGTCTGTCCATCCACTCATTTGTTCATTCGTTCCAGCTGTCCGTCCAGAGCACTGGTTAATTCATGGGTTCAGCATCAACAGTCATATAGATCTTTGAAGAACATTTTTTGCCAGGGCCTAAAGAGAGGCAGCACAGGAGCATATACTGTCTGTAACGCCCCTGGGAACACAGTCATCTCTGCTTAGTTGATTATCTCAGTTTGCAAAATTCTCTCATCAGCAAGTCTCTCCTTGCTTCTCGCCAACTGAACCTACAGCAGTGAAATAGCACATATGTGCTGCCGAAAGCACAACTAGCAACCAATAACTCTTCCAAGAAAGAAAGAAAGCTGGAAGCTAACCCACAAGCTATCATCTTTAGGTGGGCCCATTGGATCCTGGTTCTGCTTGGCAAAGCCTGAAAACAAGAGCGAAAGAGAGATTTAGCTGACAGCCCAACTCCAGACTTTTTCCTTCTTTCAGTGTTTCAGTAGGGGAGCTCTGCCAGATGCACAACCTCAGATGTCACGATGATATATCAAGTAAAGAAGAAGGAGAGTACCGTAAGTAAAATGGAGCCATGGGCATTTCTTACATTGCAAGCATGGAACACACATTCTCCCCATCACACAAAAAAGCATCTAAAAGCATCTCTGCATCCACATACTCAGAGACCTCCTATAGGAAGTGTGATGATGACCCAAAGCTTACTGAAATCAATGGGAAATGCTTATCTATGCTCTGAGAAAAAAATACATAGAGATGGTAAACCAATGACCTTCCAGGTGTTGTTGCCCATCAACCACAGCTGTTAGGGATGACAGGAGTCTGAGTGCAACAATGTCTGTAACGCCACAGATTCCCCATCCTTGATCTTGGCCCGTGGTTCCCAATGTGGGGCACGCGCCTCATGGGGGGGCAATTTGATTTTTAAGGGGGGCAATTTGGAAGCTTGTTTAGACCAAGTTAATGGCCTTTTAGGCTTCCTCCAGATGAATAGGAATTCACTTTTTGAATAATAAGAATTACATGTCATGGGGCAGGCATCAGGATTTTAGAGCTGCTTAGGTGAGACATGGCCAAAGAAAGGTTGGGAACCGCTGATAGGCTCTTGCACCCATTAGGTACAGCTGTCCTTAAAGCGAATAAGCAAGACTCCAGCACTCTCCTCAGCATGGCATTTATACCAGAACACTGACTTACATGCCAGCATCTCATCTGTACGCAGCTCCCTCTTTTTAACCTCCACATCATCACAGAGGTATGCATGGCCATTAGGAGAAATGTTAGTGTGAACTGGGGAATGGTGGTCTATGGCAGGGGTACCCAATGTAGTGCCCTATCCCTAGCAAGATCAAGGTTTATGCAAGGTGGACTAGCTCAGTTGGTAGAGCACGCGACTCTTAATCTCCCAATCATGGCTATGAGCTCCACGTTGGGCAAAAGATTGGACCAGATGACCTTTGCGGTCCCTTCCAGTTATTTGATTCCAAGTTGCTTTCCAACCGTCTTGGCTTCCCCTGCTCTATGGTAAGAGCAGATGGGGGAAATGCAGCAGTCAGAATCCTTGGAAATACCTGCAGCCATCTGTCAATGATTAACAGCAGCAACGTGTCCCACTGTGTAAACAGGTTGTAATAGAATATACAACAAGATCCAGAAATTGTGGTTGGATACTTGGTGTCATTTCCTCACACTCCAAACATATATTCAAGGATGTGAGTGGACATAAGGGATAAATAAAGGAACTGAAGGTTTCTCTGAGGTCATGGACCATTCATGATGAAAACAAACATTATGACAAGTCACGGAAATCCTCCTAACCAAGCATAGCTTTGGTGTGAGGTATCTTCCTGGAAAGTTAATGACCTCAGCCCTCTGTACATATAGACAACCTGGGTATAGATTGGCTTGTCCCTAGTGTGGAATAGGATGCTTTAAGTCTAGAAAAGGTTGATTGTGGCAATGGAGCAAACTATACCAGTGCTCCTACAGCTACAGTGTTGTGATATTGTCTTACTGAACAGTTTCCATGCCTTCAACATCTGAAACTGAGACATGTGTAGTACACTCGAGGATAACTTTGATGGTTAAGAGATTTAGGTCAAGATGATCAAAGCCCTTAACCTCCAAATTGGGGGTTGCCTGCAGATGGTTTGAAGGCAAGCTTGTACCCTAATGTGGACTAAACAATTTTCCAAAAGGAAATTGAGATTCCATATGCAAAAAGGTTTCCCATTGATATGCAAAGGAATCTTCTGCAAAATGTAGTGCTGACTGAGCCCCTGGCCACATCCTGGAAGACTCATGTGTGGTTCAGCTTATCCCATAATCAGGAAGGGTCTGTTTATTCTGTGTATGTCCTGGCCAAGAAAGATTAGGGGGTGTGCATTGTTAGCTGAAGTCACAACACTAGCTGTCAACAGACTGCAACCACTTATTGTATGGGCTGGTACCACTTTAAACTTCCATCTGATGGCTTTAACCAACACATGTGGTTTAGAATGGCTTGTGTCCCTTAGTGGCCAGTTTGGTGTGGCAGAGCTGCAGTGCCACCCTCCCAGCAGCAGTTTCACTGCAGCTTACCTGGACAGAACTGGGGTAGGATAGAGTGACAGCCAAAGAAACAACGTATTAGCTCCACCAGTGCATCCTTGCAGCTCCAACCTCACTGCCACTCCACCCTGGCCCCATCTAGGTAAGCTGCAGTGGTGTCAGGAGGAAACTCCGCCCCACCACACTGAGGCTGCTGCTTGTGCCTGTATGAACCTACCATACCTTAAGATAAGCGCTGACACCTTCCTTGCTAGACCCAGTTTAATATTAATTAACCTTGAAGTCACATACCCTCCAACATTTTGAGTCCCAAAACCGGCACGTGCTCCTGCTCAAGTCATGTGACCCATGTGAGATCACGGAGCCCAAAAGATGTGCTTTGGGGGGGCTATGCTTGCATGGTGCCCAAAAATGTGTGTTTGGGGGCACTGCAAGATTGTGGCACTCACTTTTTTCAGGGCAAAATCACAGCACCCAAAATGGCTGTCATGCTCTTGCACAAGGAAACAAGATGTTCCATTTTTCCGGGACACTTGCAGGCTATGTGTCACCAGGGCCTTCTCAGTAGTGACTCCTGCTCTGTAGAACTTCCTCCCAAGGGATGTATGACTGGCCCTTTCAGAGTTGGCCCATCAAAAAGGAGGTGAAGACCAATGTTCCTAGTGGCTTTTCACTGATGTGATTTTGTTGGCTATATTACTAATTTGTTCTCTTTCTGTGAATGGTTTCTGATAACAATTTTGTTGTATTCTATTTTAAAAGATCCTTATTTTATTTTAAATTCTTTGTAATTTAAAATGTTTAGATGGTTTCAGTTTTGTTGTTTATGCTGTCGTAGACCACCTTGAGAGGATTCTGCCCTGAAAGGTGGCCTAAAAATGCTATAAACACATATAGCGAACAACACCATGTGGTGAGTCAGCAGGCAGTTACGCCCTGATCCATCCTTCCCAAGATTTCTGAGCATCTGCAGGAGCAATGGTCATCTCTTTCCATCTTTGGATAAAGAAGCCAGCCTTTGTTACATTCTTTAACACTTGAGGAATCGTGTTGGTGATGACTGAAAGCTCAGCGTGTATTTTAATTACAAGGGCAGCATCAATCATTCTTGCCGCCGCACCCTTCCAATGGCAGAGACAATCTCTCACTTTGTTTGCCTGAACATGCTCGCGTATTTATAAATGCAATAATTCTACAAAAAACACACACAGCGGAACAGGGCTGAGAACTTTATTAGAGCCAAGATGAGGCTTCTTCTGATTTATTTATTTTTTTGCCTGGGCATAACTAACAACACCTAACAAAGAGACTGGAAAGTGAACCCGAGCCATAGGAGCCAACTCCTAGAGACCGGGGGGGGGGGTTCGGGCCCCCACAGTAAAATATTTGAGGGGACCAGGCCCCCACAAAGTTGATGGGCATTCCCATTCATATGGTTTGTGTGCCCTGCATCATGTGATCAGTTATGCAGGGCGGAGCTTACCTGGGCCCCCACAATGTTTTATTCAAGTTGGCACCCCTGCCCCGAGCAACTGCTTTGGCTTAAGGGAACATGCCAAAACGCATAGTTGGAGAACACCCCCGATTTCTCAAATGCCAACAGGTGTTCCTTGCATCAATCGAGTCCGAACTTGGGTTTGGATTGCCTTTTTCCTTTCCAGTTCTGATTATTTACGCTAGATATGGGCTGGCTATTTGCGTGGCGTCACTTAGATCGGTAGTTAAAAGAAACAATCTTACTTGTGAATGAGGAGCATAAAGATGAGTCAGGTTGCAATGGACACACCTGCACATTGCCTCATCTTGAGTACAGAAGCCTTTATTTCCAGGCCTCCCTGCTACCATAGTGTCCTTCTGTTGTCATATTCATAGTAATATGAAGCTAGCCTTGAGGACAAAACAAATGACATTTCCTGCAGAAGACTGAAAGCTAAGTGAATCAGTATATGACATCCAAATAATTGGCCTCCTGAGACAGGCAAACCTTACACGATGGCTGCCAGTTTTGCTGTTTGCCCTCTGGATAATTCATAGCTGCTGATCATCCGCATTCATCGTGATTGGCAATTATTGTGGTTTCAGATTTCAGGCCAGGCCTCATCCCTTAACACCCCCAGGTGACTCTGATGTCAGTTTTGTGGTACAAATCTGTGGGACTTCCTCCAGTGTGGTCACTTTGTCACAGCGAAGGTATCCTTCCAATGATGCCTTGGCAAATATGCCTTTGAGTCTAGCTTCACAGCTGCTGTGGACAAGTCCTCAGATGCTGTAAAAAGCATCTAAGTCCCTAATAAAGACCAGCACATTCCACAGGTGTGTGTTCTCCATAAAAGGGTAAACCACCAGCATTTGATGACAGGGTGACTGGCTAAACAGGACTCTTACACAACCACTGCTGTTAAGTTCCTGGCGATTTGCACAAAAATGAAACAACATATGCCAGATGAGATTGCTTATCTCTTCCAGAAATCAGTCTCTGTGAACAAGCAGCCACCTGGCAGCTGCTGGAATGCGAAAAGAGACAGATAGACCTTTAACCGAGCTGGTTCAGATCCTCCCGCTTTCTAGTTGCCATCTTTCATCTACAGTCATACAAAATTGTGTGTGTGTGTCATTCTGGGAGTGGCCAGATGAATAATCTCTCCATCCATACTTCAAGGCACTTGGTTTCACAGGCTAAATATCCTAAGAGTGGGATGCGGGTGGCGCTGTGGTCTAAATCACTGAGCCTCTTGGGCTTGCCAATTGAAAGGTTGGCAGTTCGAATCCCCACAACGGGGTGAGCGCCTGTTGCTCTGTCCCAGATCCTGCCAACCTAGCAGTTTGAAAGCACACCAGCGCAAGTAGATAAATAGGGACCACTGCAGCAGAAAGGTAAGTGGCTTTTCCATGTGTTCTGGTTTCCGTCATGGTGTTCCATTGCACTAAAAGTGGTTTAGTCATGCTGGCCACATGACCTGGAAAGCTGTCTACGGACAAACGCCAGCTCCCTCGGCCTGAAAGTGAGATGAGCGCCGCAACCCCATAGTCGCCTTTGACTGGACTTAACCATCCAGGGGTCCTTTACCTTTTTTATCCTAATAGTTCCATCAATTAAAAAAATACAAATAAACTCCAAATAAAACATATCTTTCTTTAGAGCTGGCCATAGTTATTGTCCTGAAATCCAGTAACCAAATACTGCTTTATTTTGGTTAAATCCCACTCAATCTAGTCACTGCAACTTTACCACCGCACAACCCCACGACTCTCACATGATAATCCAGTCATAATTAAGTGCCTTAACAGCACAATCCTGAACATACATGCTCATGAAGAAATCTCATTTACTTTAATGGGATTAAGAACATAAGAAGAGCCAGTCACATCAGGCCAGTGGTTCATCTAGTTCAGCACCCTGTTCTCTCAGTGGTCAACTAGACACCTATGGGAAACCTGCAAGCAGAATTTGAGTACAACAGCACTCACCCTTCCTGTGGTTTCCATCTACAGTTGTACCTTGGAAGCCGAACAGAATCCGTTCGGAAACCAAAGCGTAGCTTCTGATTGGCTGCAGGAAGCTTCTGCAGCCAACTGGAAGCTGGAAGCCCCATCAGATGTTCGGCTTCCCAAAATAGTTTGCAAACCAAAACAGTCACTTCTGGGTTTGTGGTGTTCGGGAGCCAAAACGTTCAAGAACTAAGCTATTCGAAAACCAAGGTACGGCTGTACTGCTATTCAGAAGCATTCTTGCCTCCAACTGGGGAGGCAGTGCATAGCTAGGGATGCATAACCCCCATCATTTATCCAATGAAAACAGGAACGTCCTAAGGAAAAACTGGACATTCCAGGATCAAATAATAAACAAGGATGGCTTCTGTAAATCTGGGACTGTCCCTGGAAAATAGGAACACTTGGAGGGTCTGGGGTTGCAAGTATGGAGAACCTGTGACCGTCCAAATGTTGTTGGACTCTAATTCCCATTGGCCCCAGCCTGCCTGGCCAATAGTCAGGGTAATGGGAGTTATAGATCAACAATATGTGTAGGGCCTCAGATTAGCCAGTGCTGCTCCGAGGTGTTTAGGATTGCAGCAGTAGCCACATTTATTCACTAGTTCTTACACTTCCAAGGAGATTCGGTGTTCTTTGACATGTTCTTCCTGGGGGCTGCAAGGAAGGGTGCCAATCACCCTTTTAATGGCTCCTCCAGATGGATGTTTTATTGTGGATGTATTCTGCAACATGTTCTTGACATAATGTAGTGCATTCATGATGGGTTTATTCTGCACTTTTTTCTTCTATGAGGCTTCTCCTATCACATTATTGCTTTCTGGAGGAGCTACAGTCCAACAAAAGCAGAAATAAACAGGAATGTTTGTGGCATAGAAAGTTATGGGATTTTAGCAGGAAGTTACAGGATATGCACTAACTGAAAATGAAGCAGAGTGGCTGCCCCAAAATGTTTGCAAGTGGAAACAGTATTCAAAGTGGGATAGCATGTGGCTGCCCCGATAGCATCATGAACACAAGTTGCGATGAATGTGCAATAAAAAAGACCTCTGGGGGGGGGGCAAGTATCCCACTTCCTTTAGCAGACTTTCCATTTTTTCATCCATTAACAAAGTAGAATTATTATTTATTAAATGTATATGGCCACCCATCAATAAATACTTATTTACGAAAATAAGTACAGACCACAATGTTTAAAATACAAATAATTAAAACCCACAAAAACGTAAAAACACATCACGACACTTTCTCTGAGTGGAATAAAACAATTTACAGTTCACATTAAAAACCACACTGAAACAGTAAGAGCCCACCATTTACTTAAAAGGCCTGGCTGAATCAAAAGGTCCTCACCCCCGGCCTTCATGGCTCCTTCTCCTGCCAGCTCTTTGCGATGCTTCAACGCTGGTCTAAAATGCTGTGTTACGTCAAAGCCTCTTTGGACTGGCCAAGCATTCCTCTCAACTTTGTTAGGCAAGCAGCTGTGGAAGGGCTATAGCTCAGTGGCAGAGGGCTGGGAGAGTGACCCCACCTGAAATTCTGGAGAGCTGCTGCCAGTCAGCGTAGACCGTCCTGAGCTAGATAGACCAATGGTCTCTAAATAGAAGGCAGCTTCCTGTGTTCCTAGGCCATGCTTGGCAATGGCTACTGAGACTTAACGCAAGATGAAGCTCTGATATTTTGGTAACTGAGCCTAAGTGTTCCCAAGTGCAGCTTCAGCCAGTTGTTTCCTTTTTTCTCTTCCCCACCCCGCTTTCATTCTGTCCTCAGCTGGTGAGAATCAATCTCTTTATATGAGCTGGATCTCCTCAGCTGCCTTTTTCCCAGAAGGCCAATATTAAACTGGTTTCCCTTAACCTTTTCTCTGGGGGCTTAGCTCTCTAAACACCCTTTATGATTTTCCTTGCTGTCCTATGACCTCTTTCATCTCTTCTCATTTTTGAACAACAGTGCTAAAAAAATGAAGGCTTCCAACTGTGTCCTTCCTTCCTCAGGAGTGAAACAATCTAGCTGTGCACGTGACTTCCCTGTGAATACAGCCCAATGGGGCGCCTGAGGCTTTTGGGAGTGCATCACATTGTGGGCTCTTCAATTTGTCATCCCTTCCCATCTCTACAAGCTGGCTGCCTCACTAGTGCATCCTATTTTATACATGTGCTGCTTATGGTTATTTCTCCTCACATAAATCATGTTGCGCATGTTCTTGCTGAAGTTGATCTAATTGATCTCAGTCCCTGTCTCTAATTTATCAAAAATTGTTAGCATTTGAGTCCCATCTAAGCACCCCTCCCTTGTGTTTCCATGTACTGATGACTTTGCTCTCATTATAACCATCACAGTTTTCATCACTGGGCACCATATTAATCATCTGTACTACTGCCTTTTTCTTCATATTGCCAGTCATTACATGCCCCCATTCTAAATCAAGACACCTAGTTCAATAGAGCCCCAAGCACATATATTTTTCATCATAGCATGCATCCTCTCTTGGCAGTGCACTGGTAGAGCTGTCCAGTGGTTACCTGGCATGAGAGGGAAATGTAATTCAGAGGCATAAATAAACTGCCAGATGACCTGTAAGCTGAAAAGGTATATAAACAGGCAAGATGAACTGTTGCCACTGCAATCTCCTCCACTAGGTGTTGTTCTACGATATGGAATTGAGTTCCTCCACCTGATAGCAGACTACTTGGGGACCAGATATAATTCCTCCTCGTTTGTTTTCAGAGGTAAGTGCTGTTGCTTATGTAACGAAAATAGCACCATCCAGAGGGAAGGGGAACTGAATTGAGTGATCAGAACAAAAGCACGCCATGTGGCAACTTTTTGTTGTAGGTTCCACTTGTAATTATTGTTATTTTTCCTTCATTTGTTTTCTCAAGTCATATGAGGATATTGTTAGATATGATGATCAATTTATGAACTTGGTTGCAAGCTTTCTTCATCCTGCCAGACAGGATGGAGGATAAATATAATAAATACAGATCAATATATGAAGCTGCTGTGGGTTTTGTGATGTACAAGGCCTTGTAAAGTGTAGGGTGGGTTCCCAGACTGACTCATGCTGTGTCTACAGCATATATTGAAAGCACACTTGCAAATACATTATTTTCCTTAAAAAGAATTCAAGGCATTGTAGTTTATACTTCACAAGTTTTCAATTCCCAACAGCCCTGAAAAAACTACAGTTCCCAGAATTCTTTGAGGGGGAGAAATGTGCTCTGAATGTGCTTTAAAGTATAATGTGTACTCAGTCTTTGAACACAAAGAAGGAGAAAACAGGCATTGCTGAAAGTGATGACAAGGATTAAGTGAACCGTGTTGTGTACAATTATGTAAGCGGAGACATGGTGAAACAATCATGCGACAGCTGCATCATACATTGAATTCTTCACCGATCCACTAAACCTACATTCTCAACACCTCAATGTGGTTGTGGGAATTATCACTTCTTATGAGGTGAAAGGAGGACTAGGGCAGATACTGGCTATTCCAGATTTCTGATATGGGTCAAAGAGGACCAGGAAGAGAAGATTTCTGCCAAATACCCATATCAAATATACCTTATTTGAATAAGCAAACTGGTTGTACTCAATGATGATAAATAGACTTGGGGAGTGCTCGGTTTGACAATCCAATCTGCTAGGCAGGAAAGCCTAGGCTGTGTTCACACTTCCATATACTGTACTTTGTGCTCACTGCCTTTCCAAACCTGGGGTTTTGATCTAAAATGTATATGTATCCTTTATTTTGTTGTTAAAATACTACCATTTGATGCATTGTTTCTTAAACCAGCTTCACACCGACTGGATCTTAAGCCAATCCTAATTTGTCCTCTGCTGTTATTGCCTTACCTTTTTATGGGACCTTTTTATGAGAGTCTGTGAGAGAGGGGGCTACTGGTTGAGCCTTGTGCTGTAGCCTAGGAACCATCTAAGTGGCACTGTCTCCTTGCCATCTGTGCAGCATTGGCTGTCAAATCTTTATTGCAAGAGGATTTCATGGGGCCTAGCCAGCCAGGCTTCCTTCTGGTTGCCAGTTTTTACACTGGCTCCTCCTGGCCTGCGAACATTAAGCAGATGTCCATCAACTGACACCCACGCCAGGTAAAGCGTCACTGAATATTTTTTGCATCTGAAGCCACGGTTAAAGGCACAGGAAGTAAGGTCAGAAGAAGTGGCAACTTCACTTGGAGGGGATTGTTTATTTCTTAATACATTTCTAAACCATCTTTTGTCCAAGGAACTCAAGGTGGCATACACAATTCCCCCTCCCCTTGGCTTTTTCTCCTCACAACAAGGCTGGGAGATTGTGACTGGTTTGGGATCACCCAGTCAGTTTTGCAACTGAGTAGGGATTTGAACTGTGGTCTCACAGGTACTGGTCCATCATTCTAAACACCACCACACTGGCTTTTTTTGACTCGTGGCCATTAGTGGATGGGGTGAAAGGGTGCTACTGTTCACCTGACCTCCAGTAGCTTTTGTCGCTGTTTTGTCACCCTTTATCTGCCTCTTTAATTCCCTTTTCCATTGTGGCTCCTAGTCCAGTATTCATGTTAATTATCACTTTATGATTCTAGTTGGGCTCCTTCTGTTATTTTAATAACATTTGCTGCCTGGGAGGAGGAGAAATAATGAGCTGTTGGGGGTGGGAAGAGAGAGAGAGAGCGCGCACTGAGTGGAACCCTGCACATCATGCCCTAGAGCACTCCGGCTACTTAGAAATACTCCACTCAAACCTGGCTGAGCAGAGCATCCAAGGAGCAGAGCGGCTCCAGGGCTTTTTTTCCACCTGGGCTGTCTGGGAAATGGGGGAGGCAGCGTGATGGTTTCATGACAGGAATGCTGAAACCTCCCCTCCTCTCCATTCCAGTCAGGTTTGGCTTCCCAGGTGTTAGTTCTATTGTTGCTTTGCCTGAACAGCAACACAATGAAACCTGAAGAAACGCGCAGAAAAACCCAATTAAAGCCCTGTCCTTGGGAGTGTGTTTCATTCCCCTCTGACAGGAACAAAAGGGGAATAATTCTCGACACCTCCCAGAACGAGGGAGTTTCGGGAAAATGAAATATCAATCAAGGCAAAATAATAAGGCCTTTAACTAGAATCTCTTTCAGTGCTACTTGTTGCTCCTATTTCTAATTAGTAAAAAGTCTTACCTCAGGAGTGGGGGATCTTAGGCCCTCCAGTGTTGCTGAACTACAACTCTCATCACCCTAGCCATTGGCAATGCTTGCCGGGGCTGATGGGAGTTGTAGTTCAGTCACATCTGGAGAGCCACAGGTTCCCCACACCTGCCTTACACTTTCTTTCCAAGCAGCACCTCACAGTTTTATTTTGCCTCTCTTGTCCAGCTTCCCTCTCTCTGCTTCTTCTGGGCCATTCACTTCTCACTTCCAAGTTGAGACAGAATCCTCATGAGCAGAATGCCGTAGCCTCAGTTACCCATATCTACCCTTCCGTATAGTAAAAGCCATGGTTTTCCCAGTAGTGATGTATGGAAGTGAGAGCTGGACCATAAAGAAGGCTGATCGCCGAAGAATTGATGCTTTTGAATTATGGTGCTGGAGGAGACTCTTGAGAGTCCCATGGACTGCAAGAAGATCAAACCTCTCCATTCTGAAGGAAATCAGCCCTGAGCGCTCACTGGAACGACAGATCGTGAAGCTGAGACTCCAATACTTTGGCCACCTCATGAGAAGAGAAGACTCCCTGGAAAAGACCCTGATGTTGGGAAAGATGGAGGGCACAAGGAGAAGGGGACGACAGAGAATGAGATGGTTGGATGGTGTTCTTGAAGCTACTAGCATGAGTTTGATCAAACTGCCGGAGGCAGTGGAGGACAGAAGTGCCTGGCGTGCTCTGGTCCATGGGGTCACGAAGAGTCGGACATGACTAAACGACTAAACAACAACAACCCTTCTCAATTTGGCCAGTGCTCAAATTACAGAGGGGGGCAGAGGGGGCTGGGGCCCATTCTCTGTTGTGAAGGCTCATTCATAACCATTTTAAAAGTCTAACGGGGAGGGGGGAGGCATGATCTGGCTAAAACTGGAAGGAATCGAGGGGTACAGGGTGTGAATGGTTTTAAGAGCTCCCCTATTCCCCCCCCCCATAATTTGAGTCCTACTTGAGATTGCCTTAGGGGCTACTGTTGTACTGTTCTTTGGAGGTTCTCTAAGGCATACATTAACCTCTTGTCAATGAGCAGCTGGGAGAATGCTTGAATAACAGCCTTTAAGAGACCCAGCAGTTTATGAAAATGCCAATCAAAATATTTGTGGTGGGAGACCTAGCAACATGGTAGTGGGAATCATATAGGCCATTCCCACTGAACTGAAGGTGCTAGTTTATAGGAAAGACCCTGGTTTCATGTGGCTGAGTCATTTAAAAATTCAGTCTCATGGGAGCTACTCATGGAGAAGTGGCTCCCACACAGCTTCTAAAGGGCATTTCTGTTGCACAAGCTGGCAGAGGTGGAGCTAGCTGCTCTGGCACCCGGAGCGGCGCACATGCTGTGCACATAGGGGCGGGGCGAGCCGCCCACGGGGGAGGCTCTGTGAGTGTCCCATGGGGGCGGTGCTGCCTGCGGTGAGTGTCCTATGGGGGGCAATGTCACTCCCCCTCAGGGATGACACCCAGGGCAGACTGCATCCCCTGCACCCCCTTCCTCCGCCAGTGCAGGCTGGTGCCATACTGAGCAATCTTGGGTTCTCATTTACTAAAGGTCTTGTTTCTGATATGGAGGCCCTTGATCCTTGTACACATACAAGAATTATAGCACATTAAGGAACCACTGAAAGGTAGACTACAGGGAAGGAAGAGCAGCTCAGTTGATTCCCTTGACAAGATTCCAGACTGACAGAATGCAACTAGCCTTGAAATCATAGTAATACTTGATATATTACATGACATTACAGGCAGCTGTGAAGTGGGATTTTCTGTCATTGATTACCTAGTTCCAAAGCACAAGAGGGTTTCTTACAGTTACCGTATTTTTCGCCCTATAGTATGCACTTTTCCCCCTCCAAAAATGAAGGGGAAATCTGTGTGCGTCCTATGGGGCGAATGCAGGCTTTCGCTGAAGCTTGGAGAGTGAGAGGGGTTGGTGCGCACCGACCTCTCTCGCTCTCCAGGCTTCAGGAAGCTATCAGCAAGCCTGGGGAGCCCGCGGGAGTTCCCGCAGGGCTCCCCAGACTGTGGATAGCAGCCTGCTTGCCCGGAGCGCGGGGTGCCCTGAAGCAGAGCGCCCCACGCTTCGGGAAGCTATCCGCAGTCTGGGGAGCCCACGGGAGTTCCCGTAGGGCTCCCTAGGCTGTGGATAGCAGCCTGCTGCATGGAGCGCGGGGAGCGCTGAAACAGAGCGCCCCGCGCTTTGGGCAGACATTGGGCAGCCCCACAAGCTCAGGGGACAGCGGGGAGGTGCAGCGCCGCCATCCCACTGTTCCCCGACCTGGTTTTTTGGGGGGGGAAATAAAGGAAAAAATTTTTCCCTTTATTTCCCCCCAAAAAAACTAGGTGCATCCTATGGGTCGGTGCGTCCTATGGGATGGAAAATACGGTACTGTCTGGACCAGTCCATACACACAGCAGAATCAGGCTGTAGGTGGATGGGTTGTATGTTTGAATGCTCAAATACCCCATCCAGTGAACAGCATGTCAGGGAGAAGGTTAGGCAAAAAACTTATCCCTGATGTGCTATTTTTCTACATGCAAACAGAAAGAGAATATAGCTGCCCATCTGCTTGTCCTGAAGAGAGAACACAAATACCTTGCTGTAAATTATAATCTCTATCATTTATACCCACCCATCCACACCCAAGCTTTACATCTTGGTTCTGCTTCTTGTTTAAACAGGTCTACGATGTGCTTAACTGCTATCTTCTATTGACTCACATTGAAAACATTGAAAACATTAATGGCCGCCACTGCCTTGGGAGCAGGCACATCATTTCTGCTGCTGCATTGCCTCGCTGTTCTTTTCCTATTATCTGACTGGCTGCTAACCTGTCTCTCTTTTCCTTAGTTGCACAGCCCTGTTTGCACACCTTTGCTCTTAGGGCAAAAGGCATCAATATCTCTCTGGGAGCAATTTTAACTAAAAATACTTATTGCCGAGATCTTGGCTTTCCTGAAGCCAGCACCTTCTGCAGCGACATTAGCAACAGAATTAAAAGGAAACTGATGTGCAGAGCCATCATTTCTGTATAGTTTATACCCCCACATGGAAAGCTGATTCACACAACCATTTCTGGGGATTCTTGTCGGTTTGCAGGTGGGAGGAGGTTGCTTGTTTTGTCAGTCCAGATATTAATAGCGTGATGGCGCAGCAAGTACTATACTGTATTATCACCACAGTCACAGATCTGTAGTTAATGTGCACCACCATGAGCACTCTTAGGTCCAAGTCACTCATGCACATACATTGCTTGATTACACACTTGTTTACTTACATGGTGGTGCACTCATATGACTTCATTATCAGAGCCGTCTTTCCCATAGGACTTAGTAGTGCGTCGCACCAAGGCCCTGGCCCCTCAGGGGTGCCCCAGCGAGTGGGGGAGCTGTGCGGCTTTGCCCCTTTCACTGCATGCCAGCCAGCTACGCCCCGCCAACCATAAGGCTGGTGGGCATGCAACTTCCCTCCCAAGCTTCTATGGGGATCGCTCTCCTCCCGAGGAGGCTTGGGAGGGAAGCTGCACTCTCCTCCCATGGAGGCTTGGGAGGGGCACAACTTCACTCCCAAGCCTCTGTGAGGATCACTCTCCCGCAGCGGAATGGGGGAGAGTCCCCCCCCCCCAGGATGACTGGTGGTGCGCAGCTACAGCCACCACAACACTATCCATGGTAATTTGGGGGCGCTGAGTGGATATTTGCACCCCAGCACCGCATCTGCTAAATATGTTCATTATGCCCATCTTCAGTCCAGAATAACCAAAAACAACAACACTTCCCTATATATAGGCCTCCAAGAAATGGGTTTGGTTCTAATAAACATCTCGGTTCTGTTCAACTGCCTAGTTGTGGAATTACTGCAGAAAGACATCAATTTTTCTTACAAGCCCAACAGAGGACTGGAATGAGTCTGTAAAATACATAAAAAGAAAGCCAGATTAGATTTATATACTGGTGCTCTACTGGAGTATAGTAGATCTGAATATATTCCTCTCAAGGAATACAAATTAACAAAAAGCTGGGGGAAATTTAGAACCAATGAGGAATTTATAAGCAGATGGCATGCAGCACTCAACAAGTGTTCCTTGGATTCAATCATTATTTATTATTGATACCTCTCATAGACTTGGACATGACAGTTGAGAGAAAAATACTGTCAATTGGCAGGAAAATACAAGGGATGCTGGACTTCAACAGGATCATAAATTATCAGACCTGGAAATTAAATGAATTAAAAGAATTAAAGGAGTTTAGAAGGGAAGCAAATAGCAGAAAAAATTAAAACCCCAATGAGAGAGAATATGTATATATATTAAAAACAGTATACACTTGACATAGAGAAATCTGCCAGTAAAAAATATTTCATTTGCTGTCTCAGGCACTCAACATTTGGATTGGACCGACTGGGATACGTCATGGATAAAAGCAACTTGAGCTGTGTACACACTCATATTTACTCTGCATCTGGTGTGTTTCCACTGCTGGTTTGTGAACATGCCGTTAGCCTGTAGTTTCTTGAAAAATACTGTGTTTTGAGGCACACACACACACCCGCATAAAAAACCCAGCTTCAATCTGATTTGAAAACATAAGCCAAACGAAGTGACTTGGAAACACTTGGAATGTAAGAGGAGCCTGAAGGATTTGAAATGCAGAAGAAAATACAACAACAGCAACCTTGCTGCACGTTAAGCTGGCAATATGCACACAGTCAAAGACTGTCATAATAGTTCCCCTTTTATCTTTTAAATATATGGTTCAGCAGCCTCTCCCTACCTGCTAGTATGCAAAAAGCACGTAAAGTCAATGGAAATCAATGTGAGAGAGCCAGTGTGGCGTAGTGGTTAAGAGTGGTGGACTCGTAATCTGCGGAACCGGGTTCGCGTCCCCGCTCCTCAACATGCAGCTGCTGGGTGATCTTGGGCTAATCCCACTTCTCTGAAGTCTCTCAGCCCCACTCACCTCACAAGGTGTTTGTTGTGGGGGAGGAAGGGAAAGGAGAATGTTAGCTGTTTTGAGACTCCTTCGGGTAGTGATAAAGCGGGATATCAAATCCAAACTCTTCTTCTTCTCTTCAATTAGATTTTAAGCTACAACCTATTCAGCAGACAACATATACACATGGAGTGGGGTGTTTTAAATAAGAATTGTTGTTTGTCCCACTCTGAAACACAAACCAATATCAATGCTTAGTGTTTTTTCCAGTTTAGAAGAATCCTTATATTGAAATACCCTCTTAGAAACACTTTGATCCTACAAAGATGCTTTTTTGATCAAAGCCAGCTTTTATTCCACTAGGCCCTGTAACTCTAGCCATCCATTATTTCTGGGAATTAATTTTGAAAGATCTTCAGAAATGGGAACAAAATCCTTCTTAGGTATGAAACAATATAAGCAATTCTGAATGAGATTTCTTACAGAATCTAGCTAATTATACCAGTATAATTATTATGGGGGCTGACAAAGGCAGAGTTGTAGTAATTATGAACAGAAAAGAATTATGTGGCAGAGGTGGAATGACAATTGTGCAATCACACAGCCTGTACCCTTTGTGTAACACCCAATAAAATACAGAAATGATAATAACAATTTATTTCCAAACCTTCAAAACATATAAACAATACAGTACTCAAAAAATACAATATTCAACAAAAAAAATGGCCTGTGATTTTCACAGAAGTATCCAGTCTTGTGTCTTTTTCTTCTTATTATTCATTTAGCCATTAAAGTATAGCCCTGTAGCAATCAGAAATTTGAGTAGCTCTCAAATGAAAAAAAATGAGGCATAAAATACTATCAGTTTTGAATAAGAACTTGCCCCGAATACCACTATCATACGGGTTACTTGTTTAGATTAATAAGAATGCTTTCCTCTTGCTAAGGACATCCATTGTTCTAAAATTCTGGGCTTTTCTTTAAGTCCTTTCCACCTCAAATAAATTACATTTCATGATTTTGGTGACTTCATCCAAAACTGCAGAGTTTTTTATAAAATGCATGAAAATGATCTGCTAGTTATTTTTATTGCTTATATGCAGGAGCTCCCCACAACTGGATGCACTTACCCAAATCATAGAAGAGTGTTAGCAAAACCAACCAACCATCCCTGTTAGTCCAGCTGAAGTAACTGACCACAAATGTTTTCATTTTTCAGAACAACTTAATATGGCTGGTAAAGGAAGTGATCATGGGGAATTCATGCTCCCCTGCCCCCCAAAAAACCACATTTATGTGGTAGACTTCAGGGAGAAATTTGCAAATCTATTTCTATAAATCGACAAGATTTTTATAAAACGGCATAGGAATATATAAGAACTGGCATTTTTATTTTTTATTTTTACCCTGGGTCAAATCTAGACATGCTAATATGACGTTTGAAATTACATATCATGCCAAGGGAATTCATTTTCTAGATGTTTTACTAGAGAGACTGTAGATAGACAAATGACATCTGTGTATGGGAAACCCATGGATAAGAATATATTCCTGTGCTATGGCAGTCCTCTCGTCCTCAGGAAATAATTTTCTACAAAAACAATTTACAGTATACGTCTCAGGAAGAACTGTTCCAAATGTATCAGATATGAATTCTGAGGGGAAGATAATAATGACTAACAACTTGCTCAGCAGGGGCTAGAAGCTGGCAAATATAGAGAGGACAGCACAAAGGAAAGCAATAAGCCTCTGTGGGGAGGGGATCACGGAGAGCGAAAGAAGGGGGTGGAATTTAATAGGTTTGTGTGTAGCCTGGGTTAATTTAGTTTTGGGGAGCATATAAATAGATACTGTCACATTTTAGGAAGCCTTCTCTTCTGTGGTAAGAGGCCCATGAGAACCTAAAAGGTAAAGGTACCCCTGCCCGTACGGGCCAGTCTTGCCAGACTCTAGGGTTGTGCGCTTATCTCACTCTATAGGCGGGGGCCAGTGCTGTCCGCAGACATTTCCGGGTCACATGGCCAGCGTGACAACGCTGCTCTGGCGAGCCAGCGCAGCACACGGAACGCCGTTTACCTTCCCGCTGGTAAGCGGTACCTATTTATCTACTTGCACCCGGTGCTTTCGAACTGCTAGGTTGGCAGGCGCTGGGACCGAACGACGGGAGCTCACCGACCATGCGATTGGCAAGTCCTAGGCACTGAGGTTTTACCCACAGCGCCGCCTGCGCTGAGAACCTACAGGAGAACTAATTACGAAGGCTAGTTTAGCATATTCTGATACTTCTCTCTAAATAATAGATTGCACCGACTGACTGGAACAATTCCACCCACCCACTTGGGTGCTCTCTGAGTGGTGCTTTTGTCTATTGCCAATTACCCGACGAGTGAAATCTTTCCCCAGTCCCACAGGTAGTAAAATATACCGCTTTAAGCATTGCCTCCCTCCCCTTGTAGCGAACCTGTTGTCATTTATGCCATTAGGTGCCCACATAGCTAACTATACATGGGAGGAAAGAAGCAGGCCTCTCAGGATAAGGATCTGAGGAGAAGAGCACAGCACAGCACCCTGATGAGCAAGAAGAGCTTCGTCATCACTTAAAAGGTTTTTCTTTTTCTTTTATAGAAATGCAAAGGCACTGGATTGAACTTGGGCGCAGTGGAAATGTTAAATAAAGAGAGTTAGCCAAAGCTATTCAGAAGAGAAGGCTGGGCTTCAAATGCTTCGTGCAGTTGTTCTATTTTTCCTGCTTGTGGGTTACTTTCCCCCCTCATTTTTAGCACTAGAAACCCCACAAAAACCTCGGTTCTTTCTTTCCGTGTGAAAGGATAGGCGACCACTAGGCCACATGCACAGTTCGGCCTAGTTCTGTCTTGCTTTTGAGGAGAAAGCGGGAGCCTTGCCTGCTTACCAAAGCGTTCGCAGTAAATATAAACACATTTGTGGCATTTCTGTCCATTAGTGTTAAGTCCTTCAACTATAACATACTGGGGGGGGGGGGTGTTGGTTGGTTGGTTGGTTGGAGGTTGAAGAAAGGCACTCCAGAGAGCCTCAGGGTTGTTTTCCAGTCATTCTGAATAATCAGTGTCCGCCTGCCTTGCACATTTCCTTAATAAACCCACCCGTTTCTTTATTCCTCTCTGCTTTCTCCATTCAACTATGAATTGCGCTCCCAGCCAATACAAGAACTGCGGAGATCTTTGTAAGAGGCACTTGGCAACTGAGTGCCTAACTAACTCAGACAATCCCCTTTCTTCACACAGATTCAGCTGCCCGATGGTTGCCTTCAGCTTAAAGGCTGCAATTCTGTACACACCTGCTTCCCAACCCTATGTGCATTTCCTTAGAAGTATGTTTCATTTTGACACGGGGACAAATAGAAGAAGATGCCTTCACCATGGTATGGTTCCCCTTTTGTAACATACACAGCCCAACATGACAACGACAAGAATCCGCCAACATCATACGAATCAATCTAGCTAACCTGATCCAAAAACACACACACAAAACCAAATTTCACTACAGCCAGTCGAAGACAACCAACCACACCCTAGGCCACCCCCAACCTCTCTCACCACCAAAGAAATAAAACAAGCGAATAGTAAGAAAACCCACACAAGTGACGCTGACACAAAATCCCACACATACACTAAGTAGAAGAATAGAAGCCTTGCCACCCGACTCCACCCCACCCACCATTTCCCCCTCCACCTCTTTCCCCCTTTTCTTTCTAACCTAACACTGTATGTAACACTAATGTATCACAACAAATGAAATTGATCTGTAGAAAAAGCAAACTGAAAAAAGAGACAATGCACATATTTTTTGTAAACTAAGAAATCTTTAATAAAAAAAATTAAAGGAGTATGTTTCACTGAGTTAAACAGGTCTTACTCTCCTGGAAGTGTGCATTGCTTTGCAGCTTTGTTTTTGGAAGGCCTGTTATTTCAGAGGGACTTACTCCTGGGTAAACTTGCACATGATACTGTACAGCTGTAATTTATACTACCTGAGGAACCAGTTCAATTTTCCTCTCAGTCTGCAGCTGCTGTTAAATTTATTTAGTCAGTTCCAAATACTGGATTTCATAGATCCATAATTTCCCTTCCCAGTAGCTTAGACTTTGTCTGAAATGGATGCAAATGTTGACATTATAGAGAATTCAATAGCAGTCCAATAAAGGGAGAAAGGCTAGGGAGAAAACATGGCGCTAGTGCAAAGGCCAAGGTTTTCTAAGGCAGTGTAGTAAAACAAAAGAACTTCAGCTGATCGCTTGGATAACATAGCTAAGTAGAACAACTGGAGTGGGCTCTTTCAAACCTAAGGACTGAAACCACCATTACACTATCTTTGTTCAAGCATTTGGTGAACCTATGAATGGTGGTGGTTGACCAGGAAGGAGATATTGGGGTTGTTATGGATAGGTGGTTGAAAATGTTTACCCAGTGCGCAGCAGCAGTGAAAAGGGAAAAATCCATATTAGGGATCATTAGGAAAAGGATTAAATATAAAACTGCTAATACCATAATGTCACTATATAAATCTATGGTGTAGAGCTGGAAAAGGTTTAAATATAAAACTACTAATATCATAATGTCACTATATAAATCTATGGTGTAGAGCTGGAAAAGGTTCAGAAGAGGGAAAAGAAAATGGTAATGAGGTTGGAGGGATTCCCCTACGAAGAAAGGTTTCAACACTTGGGGCTTTTGCTTTTAGGAAAAAGGTGAGTGAGGAACAGCAGGATGGAGGTGTATAAGACTATGCATAATGAAGAGAAAAATGGGTACGAGAGAGGCTTTTCTCCTTTTCTCATAATAGAATCTGCGGCCATCAAAAAAAGTTAATTTTTGGAAGATTTAGGATAGACAAGAGCATAGCACATAGTTAAACTATGGAATTTGCTATCATAAGATGTAGTGATGCTCTTGCTTTTTGTCTTGCTTGGTTTCACCATTTGCTTCTTCCCTTTGATTTGGGCTGGGTTGTTTCCATTTTTGCTATGGAAACATATGTTTGGTTTGCCACTAGAAGCAGCAGATGCTGCACCAGATGGACTTTTGGCCTCATCCAGCAGGGATCTTCTTGTGTTCCAAAAGTGAAGAATTATGAGTTGGGTCACACCTGTTGACTCTGCCTCTGCTTTCCCTGTGTTTTAGGATCCTGTGTTCATAGAGCCTTTCCCATACATCTGGGGGTGGGTGGGCTTCTGTAAGCGTGACTTGGTGCTCTCAAAAGTGGAAGTCACTGGACAGAACACTCAGGATACTGTGCACTTTTGGGTGCAAGACGCCAGTGGCCAATGAAGACACTGATTTGCACCTTGAAGAATAATACTCTTGATTATGTTGCACTGCAGGGTCCCCATCTAAATATGTTTTAAGTAGAGGGACACACATCAGATAGTGTATTGGGAAGATTTCTGGAGAGCATACTCAAAGCTGGTGTCCCTGTGCTGAAAAAGGTCAACTTTCTGCGTCAAGGCAACTCAAATTCTGCATCAATAAAAGCTAATGTCTGTGATTACCGTAGTAATGTAAGGATTTCAAAAGGGGTAGGGGATCTTGGGATCATTTCCTGGCACCTTCAGTTAAAAGGGTCAGACAGCAGGTGATGTGCAAGACCTCCACCTGAGACCCTATAGAGCTAGGGGCAGAATAGACAATTTTGTTGTTTAGTCGTTTAGTCGTGTCCGACTCTTCGTGTCCCCATGGACCAGAGCACGCCAGGCAGTCCTGTCTTCCACTGCCTCCCGCAGTTTGGTCAGACTCATGTTTGTAGCTTCGAGAACAATGAAGCCTGGCATAAGGCAACTTCCTATGTTTTAATTTAGACATCGTCGTCATCATCAACAACAACAGTTCTGCTTCAGCTGGTTACGGGGAAGTGGCCCTTGGCCACTGTTGATGTTATTCAGCAGCCCCTGCCTGCTTTCTGAGATTTTACTAGGCATTACCACTTTCTAGTTTATCTTTGCAGACAAGAGGACTAAAATAAACTAGTTTTTTCCTTCTTCAGTGAAAGCTGAGGCTCTTGGGAAGTTGATTTTATGCTTGATACCACATCTTGTGCTTTTCCTGCACCTGCACATAATCACAGCATACCCAGAGTCAAGTGCACTCACCATGTTCTGCTGAAAATCCCACACATTTTATTATGTAAACAGAGGGGCATTGGCCAAGTTCCTAGAGGTAAGAAATTTACAGTACCGAGAACCAAACAAATAGGAAAAGCAAGATAGCTATTCTGTCTATACAATGGCACATTTTAACGGTGACACGGATGGGTGGGTGTGGCAGTGTGCTGCAGTGTGCAGTTGTGTTTGGTATGCTAGTTGTTATGAGCTCCCCGCATGTAATAAGGCAAGTAGATTTCAGCCTCATCCGTTTCTGAACCTGGTTGTGGCCAGGATAAAGCAAAAGATATGTAACATCTGGTCATGTCTGTCCTGAGCCTTTGAGGCCCCCAAAAGCAGGTAAAGCAGTTAATATATGCGGGAAGAGAAGAGATTTTTCAGGCAAGCCCCACCCACCAAACCCTCTGTAATTATTTAATCTCACCCTATGGAAACCTTTTTTATTTTTTTAATTGAACTGTCAATATGCGTCGATGAGGTATCTGTTCTCTTGAGTACCCAGCACTGAGAGATATAAGATAAAAGCTTGCACAGTTGATTGGCTGAAGCTGAGAAGCAACAAGTGACTGCAGTTATGCAATGCAAGGTTAACAGCCCTGTTGTCATGCAGATCAAAATTAAGAAAGGAAGGAAAGGGGAGCACAGCACATTGTTGCATAGATCATGTTAGGAACTAGGAGAAATAAGCAGGAAAAAACGGTGTTTCTCATGCATGAATGCCATTATGGTGTGCTTGGTATTTCAGAGACTTGGTGGGATCTAATGCATGACTGGAATACCTATTATTATTAGTATTAGTATTAGTATTATAAGTATTAGTATTTATATACCAACCTATACCTGGAGATCTCAGGGCAGTTCACAGAATAAAATCAAAATATAAAACCACAAAATACATAATCAAAATAAAAGCAACAACCCAATAACCCCCCCCCCCAAAAAAACCCCACATTTTAAAAGGGCATAGGGTGTCAATCAACTCATCGAATCAACTAAAGGCCTGGTTTAAAAGGAACGTTTTTGTCTGGCACCGAAAGGTATATAATGAAGGCACCAGGAGCACAGAGCTGTCCATAGAAGGAGTGGCTATCAGCTTGTTGGATCTCTTAAATGTCCAAGGCCAGGGAAATGCATGTAGCAGTAACTATAGGATGGGTTCAATGGGCATAAAGATTCTAGAAAGATTTGTGTTCCCGCAGTGCTGGAACAATTGAAGGCTCCATGGAATAGCTTCTCATGCCATTCGTAGTGATTGCCCTTAGCCTTTAAGTGTAGATGAACTGAGAACTACCCATTCCACTGAGCTAAGGAAAATGATTAGGCATGGCCTTAACCACAGGACTGCCCCTTCCCCCACACTGTAGACTTGATCAGGGACATTGGTGGCGCTGTGGTCTAAACAACTTGGGCTTGCCAATCGGAAGGTCGGCAGCTTGAATCCCCGCAACAGAGTGAGCTCCTGTTACTCTGTCCTAGCTCCTGTCAACCTAGCAGTTTGAAAGCACGCCAGTGCAAGTAGATAAATAGGTACCGCTGTGGCAGGAAGGTAAATGGCGTTTCCGTGTGCTCTGGTTTCCGTCACGGTGTTCCGTTTTACCAGAAGCAGTTTAGTCATGCTAGCCACATGACCTGGAAAGCTGCCTGAGGACCACCGCTGGCTCCCCCAGCCTGAAACCCCATAGTAGCCTTTGACTGGACTTAACCATCCAGGGGTCCTTTACCTTTGCCTTTGCCTTAGTCTTGATCATAGGATCACAGTTCTTTAACTAAGTGGCCAAGCAGCTTGAGAGCCATGTGTTAAAAGTATATTCTATGGAAGGCAGAGTGATTTATTCCATTAGCAAGTCTTCAGGGACCTGTTCAAATGTACTTCACTGACTGGGCATCTGTTTTCCTACCTGCAATATGTGGCTTAAGATTGCTGCTTTAAAAAATATCACAGGGCATGTCCAGAATAGAGAATAGGAGATTAAGAGACCGTGCAACAGTAGTTTACCTCAACAGCTTCTGCAAATAAAAAGAGAATTATTTACCAGAGCCACTTTTCATCACTTCTTTGTTTCACTGTGTTGAATTGCTTTACACTCTGTGTCTCACATACCCTCACAACAATTAAGGAGTTGCAAACCCAACTGTCTCTTTAACAATGCCCAGTCTCCCTAGTTTCTCCATTACCTCCTGGTGGACAAGTCACATCCTTCCCACCTAGTTCCCAATACAGGTGCTGAGGAAAGGCAGCTGCCTCACACGTGGCAGTCACTACCTTTTTGTATTTGCCTCTTTACTAGAAGTCATCCGATAGCCCCTGGCTATTTTCCTTACTCCATGCGCACTGGCTGGGAGAGGCTGCACTGAGAGACAGGGGGCCATGATTGGCTGCTGCTTTGGACCCAAGGTGCTGAAGCTATGAGGCAAGCCAATGAGAGACACTCCTGGGGTGTGATGTTCTGCACCCCCACCACTGAAGGCTTCAGGTGCAAAATATGTATAAAATAAACCATATTTCTTAAAGGCACTCATCTCTGCTGTGCCTCATTTGTGTTTCTTTGAACACAAACCTGATTAAGTGCCAAGACCCCTGAAATCTCTTGCTACCTCCTGGCAGAGATTGGGGTGGCGTGTAACGCTACATTTTCCTCCTCTGTGGTATCTACTTCCTACAACTCTGTTCATATCTTTTTGGCTTCATCAGATCAGATTGCTAGTAGCGCTCTGTATGTCTATAAATATTCCCACCACTCGTTTGCAACTTGAAAGAGGATAAGCAAACATTCGAAGGCATATTTGAAACTTAAATGCACATGGGATGCATGCTATTATTCTCCATTCCTGGTGTCCTTTTTCTAGAGTCAGATCCCACAAGCCATTATTCATGTCAGAAAAAGGCTTACAGGATCAAACCTTTGCATTGTAAGGCAGGTTATTTTTGGATCAAGAGCTTACCTTAGGAGATTTAAGTTCACAGACTCTGTTGCCGGGGACATTAAAAGCTTGGAAGAGTCACCATATGGGTTTACTGACTTTACACTGGCCAGCCTTGATCTTCTCTTTGTGCTTCATCCAAAGGTCATTAAAGTCAATGGGGTTTTTCCATTGATTTCAAATAGAATTCAATCTAATCCCAAACCTCCCCCACCCCTAACCAGAGCTTTAGTGCTTTGGCAGGGGTGGGGTGGGGGGCGGCTTGCCACTAAAGGCGTGTACAAAGCACTGCCCCTTTGTACCCCAACAATGCCAAGGTAAAGGCAATGCTTTGTCAGTCGCCACTCTTGCTTTCCCTTTTCCCCAGAAGGGGCTGTCATTTGAATCTCTTGGTCCTGAAAGGTTTGCTTATTCAAAGACATGTGCGGTTTGCTGTTGTTTTCCGATTCCTGTATGATTTACAGAACATGGATGGTTGTGGGCGTGTGGGAGGGGAGAGGCTTCAGTATGCTACTCGTCTCATCAGACATTTGCAGCCTGCATGTGTTTTGCTCCCCCACCCCCTGCTTCCCAGATCGAAAGACAGCCAGCTTTGGCAGAACAAATGCACGATTAGCGCCCATGTTGGCAAATTAAGAGAAGCAGTTTGTGCAGACGGGGGAGGTAAATTATGAACAGCAATGATGGGATGGGAGGCAAACATGAAGACAATGCCCCTAGAAGAGTGAAATGGACAGCACTGAGTAGGAAGAGGGAAAGTGTAAGGATTATTACATAGCCCAAGGCCTAGCCAGATTCTCCAATCAGCCATTGGATTGATCTTTTGACTCTCCCCTTCCAACCACCACTGCCCTAGGCCTGAGGGTGGCTGACCTACAGGCCATGGGATGCATAAAGCTCCCACAAAATGTTTTTGGTGGCCTCCTCCAAATATGTAATGTCCACTTCAGCAGCACTGGTTTCATGTGGCCCCCAGAGTGTTGACCGTGGGCCCAAGTGTCCCCTGGCACTGAAGGGATTAACACTACACCTTTTTTTCCTGCTCTTGGTAGTACTAGTATCCAACTTTTAGGACCTTGTATTTTTTTAGCACACTCTCCATGCACAGGGAGTGACTGGGAGAGGAGCACAGTTGTGTTCTCTGGAAGAAAAAGGCCACTTTCTCATCATGCATTTAAAGTCATGACTTGCCCCAAAGAGTTCTGAGAGCTGTAGTTTGTAATTGGTGTGCTGAGAGTTGTTAGGAAGCCCCTCTTCCCCTCTCAGCATGGACATAGCCAATATTTTTGTTGAGGAGGGTGCATGTTTGTTTATTGATTGGGGCAGGGCAGCTTCATGGCCTCCCAGAGTGACAGTGTCCAGTGACGAGGGATTGATTGCTAAATCACTCGTTAGATTTCTAAGGGAAGCACCCTTAACAAACTACAGCTTCCAGAATTCTCGAGGGGACCCCATGACTGCTTAAAGTGGTATCATAGTACTTTAAATGTATGGTGTGAATGTGGCCTTTGTGATTAGTCAGGTGATGGTTCAGGAGCTTGCTGGAAGGCAGGGCTGTCCTGTCCAGCAATTTAATTCACTAATGTAAGATGTGTTGTGCAATATGTCTGCGTGTTGTTTGCCACCTAGCAAGTGAGCAATGGAGGGGTTGCCTCTGGCTGCTTAAGGCTTAGTTAAAAACTAGAATTGTGATAATCCACTGCCCACAACACTCTCTCTCTCTCTCTCTCTCTCTCTCTCTCTCTCTCTGTGTGTGTGTGTGTGTGTGTTTGACTTATCAGATTGGATCCACATGCTCATACTAGACTATTGTTTGCTAGAATCCTTCTGTGAACAGACATTGACTTGGAGGGTGTAAAGGCCTATAGAGGAGCAAACAGTAGAGGCTTGTTAGGCATTTCGAGAGCAGAGGACTTGCTGGGATGAGGCAGGCCAAGCTCTGAGCTTCTTGTGTGTGAGAAAGGAAGAGGGGGGTCAGCTAGCAGAGCAAGTGGCAATGATGGCCCAAGCTACCTAGCAGGAGAGCATGTTCACAGAAGAGGGTATGGAAGTTCTGCAAAAGGCCAGCATATGCACTGCTACTTCTCCTGCCTACTCCTCCCCATGAGGTGAGGAAGAGTGGAGCCTCCATTGAGTCCCTAGTGCTCCCCCTTGTGAAATCTAGTGGGGCTAAAGGCAGCTCTCACATCTTGCTAGCTTCCCAAATTAATTCATATTAATTTTTTCTGCTCCTCCACCTCTCTCTCCCACCCCCTGCAAAATAATTGCATCTTTAAATCATTGGTTGTTTTCACATTTGCAAAAGGCAGTGACTCCTGCATTGTCTGAGGTAGGAAAATCGCTGAAAGGGGCTAAAGGTGAGCCAACTTTGAAAGAGCAAGGTAGATGCCATTAGCCACCTTTTCTTTCAAGATATTTCTAAGCACTTAGTCTAACACAAAGCAGAGAGAGCTGCTGTGTTTCACAAAGGAACTAATTTGTTTTCTAGCTTATTGAAAACCAGGAAAACACGGGAGTCCATCAATGCTTCAACCAGCAAGTGATCTAGTATGTCTGGAAGTGTCTGCTGCCAGAGCTGTTCCAGTTCCACAGGCCAGTAAACACCCTCAATGACATTATTTCAATTGCTTATTTGCTTCAGTTTTGTTTTTGTTTTGCCTGGTGCATAGTGGCTAAGGACTTTAATATTTTAATAAGACTGAGTTTAGATTAAATGGGATTTTGGGGTGCTCTCCAGTCCCTGTGATTTTATATTTTAGGATTGGATTCTGCAGGGAGGGAGAGGACGTTTAAGAGGTCAAACTGCATTGGCAGGCTGAGCTGGACAGATAACCTTTTTGCTAAGAAACTGGACCTTTGCATAACTAAAGAGATGGCCAAGAAGAGGCACAGAAATAGCTAGAGGGCTTTCTGAAAGGAGGCATGTTGTTCTGCTCACTCTGGAGGCGACGTCACAGAGACTGCCTGAAAGGGCAGGATCTGTTGCTCATGTATAAGCCGCTCCCCCCCGCCCCGCCCCCATCATATGCTCAGCCTGTCCATAGGTGTAAATCAACTTTAGATCACAAAATGCTATCATTCTCCATTGATCTTCAATCCAAAGGAGCCAGCATGTGCTGGGACCCATGAAACATCATGGTGTTCAGAGATTAAGAAATGCATAACAATATATAATGTGCAGTCCTACTCATTAAAACTAGTGGGAGATTTGCAATGAATAAAGTGGACAGTGTGTGGCACCCTTTGATATTTATCTGTTTGGTCATCAGAAGACCAATGGAGGTTATGTTCTTTCTTAACTTCATTAAAAACTTATTAAAAAGTGTAATCACAACAGAGTATATAAAAATTATTTGCAATGTAGAAAACCTCTTACATACACATTGATCTCTACCCTTTCTTCATAAAGTCAACGGAAAGGGGAACATTCAGTTCCAAAAAGCCCTCTAAACACTGACTGTTGTCTCTTTATCAGAATCCATGTTTTAGGCATCCATTCCTTCAATGAAGGATGAGAAGGTTCACACCAAATTTTTGCAATCAACATTTTTGCTGCGGTTAATAGACTCCTGAATACCTTTATGTTTAATTGTTTCCCTCAAGTGCCTTCTGAAAATAATGGCCTCGTAATGCCTTGAGGGGATTCCAAAATCCCATGTTTGTGGCACAGGTCTGTTGGCAGGGGAGAAGCGGCTGGCAGGCAGGTGTTGCTCTACACACATTGCCTCAGTCCACCAGTCTCCCCCTTGCAAACTCTCTTCCCTGTCTTCTTCCACCCCATCTGAGACTGGAAACTGGAAATAAGCCTGGCTAAGAGGAAAAAATTGCTTAGGGAGCAGGATTGTGGGGATGGGAGATTTAAACACCACTCTCATGCTAGCCACTTTCCGCTTGTACATTCCCTTCTTAGCCCCACATTCACATTAGGGGCTGCAAAGACAGGGCTGGGACTCCATGCATGCTACGTAACTTCAAAGTCCCAGATTTCTGCCATGGAAGTGAAGAGGCATTTGTTCTGAATCCAGGGCTAGCCCAATACATTTTGCTCTCTGAGGCAAACCAGATACCAGCAAAAACAAAAACAAAACACCCGGGACTCCTGCAAATTGTAGTATGTTCAGGGTTGCTGGGAATTGTAACTTCTGAGGGAATAAACTACAGTACCCAAGATTCTTTGAGGGAAAGAAGGTGCTTTGAATGTGCTTTAAAAGTATAGTGTGCAATATCCCAAGTCTCAAAAATTCACCACATCTCTACTGCTTGTCATTTTGGACCAGGTAACTACTGTCGGTGCTTCAACCATTCTATTTCTCACATTCTCTTCCTGTTCTCTGATTTCCCTGTCCTTTCTTCTAACCTTGCATGGCCCAAGCCCTGCCATGCGGTGACCCAAGTGGTGTCACACACTAGATCCTCCTGGTTAGATCCTGTAAATCTTCTCTACCTCAGTTTTCCCCTTGTGGACATTATCATCACCATGCTTTAGATTTATAATCAACAATATGGCAATATGGGGGAGGGAAGGTGGGAGAGTAAATGATACTGTGGTAGACTTTATGGATGGTGTAGGTTGCGGACAGTCAAAAGGCCTTGTGCTTATTTGTATAGGAAGGTCTCTGCATTAGAGCTGTCAATTTGTGTTTGCACAGAATGCAGCAGATTGAGGAACTGGTCTCAACTGGGGCTACCAGGTGCTGCTGTTACCATAATAATTACTGTCTGATTAACTCTCTGATCAGAACAGCTTGTACCAGATCTATGCAGAGAATCCACATAGGGCTTTATAATGTAATGGATGAATCTTTGTTAATTTAAATTAGCCTGAAGAAGATGCCCTGTACAGATGACATAGCTGCATCAATGTTTACCTATGAGTGTGTGATTGTGCCCTGCCCTCCCATGCATTCATGTGACCTCCTCAAAGAATGTATATGCACACAGGCGGTACTGATGGAGGAACCATGTGTGCTATCTATCTATAGTCTGATCTTTCTAAATCATGTGGGAGATATGGACAGTTAAGGCGGCTCCCTGCTGCAAAACTTACATGTGTTTAAGATGTGTGGACTGGGCACTGAGGATTTGACAGAACAACTGGGGACAGGAAGTGTGATTTCCCCTCTCCCACTCATGTGATTGTAACCGGGCGAGTCAGAACACTCAAACAGGGCTAATGCTGCTGCAGAAGTGGGCCAGCATGCAACGGTCACAGCAGTGTAGCACTTTCAAGGGCTAAAAGCCCGTGAGCAGGTTCATAGTGCAGTTCTGACCCCAAGTGAAGTTGCTCCAGATGTCTAGAATATAGGCTTTGAATACAATATGTAATGAGACAAGTGGGGGAAATTACTCGCCTCCTGTTCCACTGAATAGCCATCTGGGTGCAGGGCAGAACAATCAAATGACACAATAATTAAATGTCACGACTGAGAGCCTAAACTGTGATCTGGGAAATCCCTGGTTCAAATCTCATCTCGCCCATGAAATAATCAGCAATAGAGGGATAAAGATAGTGGCTTACCTTACAAAGGTGTTTCCATGATGGAACGTGGTGTATTTAGAGGACATCTAGGTCAAATTGTGTATAAATGTTATTACAACTGCTGCATCATATATGCACAGAGTAGCAGGCACTAGACATCCTGTGGGTCAATATTTGGTTAAACAAATTGGCCTCAAGTAATAGGCTGAAATATTAAAATGTCCATGGGCTTCCAGTGGTGGTTGTTGGTGAGTGATTGAACTCCCAAGATGTGGTGTATAAGAAATGAGCCATAGAGGCAGAAATAAACTGTGGCAGCTCCAATTCAGAAGAGAAACTATGTAGGGGTGGGAAATTCAATAATTTGAAGAGGTGGGTGTAGGGAAAAGCACAGAGGGTCATTAAACACCAAACCAAGAGTCAATTCAGAGTACCTTCTTATTGTGGAAAGGCTCAGAAGCATACAAAAAGGAATGAATATCCATCACAGAGATGATGCCAAAGGCTGTGTTTGCACATCATGTTAAACCATAATTAATGTTTCACTGGAGTTTAATGCAAATTAGTCATGTGCTAATACACGATGCTCAGAAGTCCCCGCTTCACTCCTGGACATGCTGTTCTGGGAACAATGGACCACAAGGCTTGGCTTGTTGTTATGTCTAAACCTAGACTCATGGTTTGTTTCCCCCCACAAACAAACAATGAGGAGTAAGTCAGAATAAATCTCAGTTTATGACTTGTGGTTTGTTTGAAGAGAAACAAACTGCAAGCTTGGTTTTGGACTACATGACAAGCTAAGGCTTGCGTTTTGTTGCAACAAAGCATGGACTTTTGAGAAGCGTGCACCTGCCTAACATAGTCAGATGAAGATATAAGGGGCTCTTTGTGCTAAGTCATATTCAGCTAGGAACATGTCTCCACATTGCCAAAGTTTATATATGCATTATCATGTGGGGCAATGTCCTTCTTCCTTCCAGAGTGTTGACTATGAAATATGTTGCAGCAACACTAACAAGAAAGTTTTTTTAAAAAATGGTTACCCATTTGTAATGTCCCTTTTAATGGTGGAAGAGATGGACAGCAATGGCTGCTGTTCTTTTCACCATGTGATGGAGGGGCAGCAAATGCAACAGAGGATGCACACTTTCCAAATCCCGCAATAAGGTCACATGGGACAGGCAGACACTTACACATTTTTCTGGAGCCCTCCTCTATAGCACACTTAGCATCATGTGCGATCTAGCCTAAGTAACTGAATAAATCAGCCCTCCAGGACACGGATTCTTGAAACTTCATCACATCTCATCTCCCCAGTTAGAGAAGAAAATTATTCAAGCCTCAAGGCAAAACAAAGGCAGGCTGCTCAGTTGGAGATGCTTAGTGACTTGTTTATGCTACAGCTTACTATGGCTCAGATCCACTCTGTTAAGGTCCTAGGGTTTGAACTGCCTGTGCATCTGACCATTCATTCCTTTGCAAAATAAGAAGCGGTGGCAATATTTACATAGCAGTGGGCTGCTGTGTGCCAGAAAAGAAGGTGTCCCCAGAGTTTGTCACCCATTCCGTTAGCACTCTGTTGTTTTTTGCTAAGACAGAATAACACAGCCTTCCGCCTGAAATCTATTAATGCTGTGTCTTTGTTCTTATTTTGCCTGTCAGCCTTATAGGAATTCCTTTTAAAACTTGGTATGGCATTCTAAAATTTCATGGAGAAATGCCCAGTTAGACAAATACTGCTGAATTGGGCAACTGCTTGAGAAACAACCAACCAGACGCAAAATCCAGTCCTCTAGTTTCTGTTTGTTGGCCACACTACACATCAGGTGTACTGTAGGGCAGCCTCCTGTCCTGCAGGGACCCACACACTGGAAACCTTGTGTGAAAACTATACACCAACAAGGGAGCCTTCAAAGACCTGTAGGCCACTAGCCATCACACTACGGCAAGGAGCACACAGGAGCCATGGCAGAGATTTTTCCTTCCTCCTCCCCATAGTCACTCCAAGGTGGCAACAGGGTCACAGCCAGGGCTGGCCCACCCATGAGACAAGGTGAGGTGGTAGCTTCGGGTGGCAGGATTCACAAGGGCAGCAAATCTAGCCTCCAAGGAGCCTCTACTACTGCCGCAGTGGCCAGTGGCAAAGATTCATGCTCTGGTACCGGGGGTGGGTGGGTGGAGAGCAGCTGGTGGCAGGGCTGGCACGCGTCCTGGGGGGTGGGGTGCCCAACATGGGCGGGGGGGGGAGTTGCGATGGCACCTCACCAGAATCGCGCTGCCAAGGGCGGTGTGCTCCCCCCACACTCCTCTTCCTCTGCCAGTGGCAGTGGCAGCAACAGCTGTGGCACTCTCCTTGGAGGCCAGAACTGTCACCTCTTTGGCAGGTCCTGCCTTGCAGCCTTTTCGCCAATAGGAGCGCTTCTGGTCTCCTCCCACCCTTGTCCCTAACATAGATCTTTATTCCCCACCTCCCTTGTTCCTGATGTAGATCTTCATTCACACCTTCTTCCTTGGCAGGGGGCAGCAGCACCATTTAGTTCACCTCCAGTGCTAAAATGTCTTGAGCTGGCCCTAGGAATAATGAGCCTGCAAGTAGAATATACTGCAATCTGTGCTTGCACACTCATAAAGGCTTTCAGTCAGTAGTGATAAAAAAGCCAATGCAATTCTGGGCTGCATCAATAGGAGTATAGCATCTAGATCAAGGGAAGTAATAGTGCCACTGTATTCTGCTCTGGTCAGACCTCACCTGGAGTACTGTGTCCAGTTCTGGGCACCACAGTTCAAGAAGGACACTGACAAACTGGAACGTGTCCAGAGGAGGGCAACCATAATGGTCAAAGGCCTGGAAACGATGCCTTATGAGGAACGGCTCAGGGAGCTGGGCATGTTTAGCCTGGAGAAGAGGAGGTTAAGGGGTGATATGATAGCCATGTTCAAATATATAAAAGGATGTCACATAGAGGAGGGAGAAAGGTTGTTTTCTGCTGCTCCAGAGAAGTGGACACGGAGCAATGGATCCAAACTACAAGAAAGAAGATTCCACCTAAACATTAGGAAGAACTTCCTGACAGTAAGAGCTGTTCGACAGTGGAATTTGCTGCCAAGGAGTGTGGTGGAGTCTCCTACTTTGGAGGTCTTTAAGCAGAGGCTTGACAACCATATGTCAGGAGTGCTCTGATGGTGTTTCCTGCTTGGCAGGGGGTTGGACTCGATGGCCCTTGTGGTCTCTTCCAACTCTATGATCCTATGATTCTATGATACAGCTGCTACCACTATGGAAGAGGGATCCCTCACTCTGAGGCGGCAGCAACCATATCTTCACTCGTCTCATGCTAGCAGCAGTGAGTGTTCTTTCTGCGAAGAAAATAGCCAGCTACTTGCGGGCTGGGATGAGGAGGGGTGGGGAGAGCAGGGCACATCTGGCTGGCTTCCTGCTGAAACTGGATGTGCATCTTAGAAGGCAGAGTAGGGGTGGGGAACATCATGCACAGGAGCCAAATTCAATCCTCTAGCCCTCTCTATCTGGCCCACATAACCCACCCCAATTCCCCTGATCACACCTCTGACTAGTTCTGCTTCATATCCCATATATTTTTTGCCGGGCTGGAATGTGGATTTAAAAGGCGGATAATGCCTCTTGCTTGTCCAGGTAGAGATTAGAGAGGGGTGTGTAAGTGTTTGTACAAATTACATAGGTAAAATCTGCATTTGTTGTTCCACCTGCTTTTGCCTCTGCCCATGCCCACCTCTAGACCCTTGGAAGGTGTCCAGTTGCACTGACCGTGGATGATTATTCCAGCCGCTGTGAGGAATGCCAGCCTCATGGCCAATCCTCACCCACTGCCTGGCATCAGTGGACAATTTTAAGTGAATATATAATCACAGAAGTCTTTTTCCCACTGGAAACTCACCAGTCTGATTTTGGGCCAGAGTTAAGCACTGAATGGGGATGAGGATCGAGATCTATTTACTGGATTTTATCTATTTTGGGGAGTGGGGATTTAAACATAATTTACCAGCCTTGAGTCTTCAGGGTAAGCCCAGCAAAAAATCTGGGCAGATGAACAAATGGCACCCCCCCCCCAATACAGATAAAATGCTTTTGCACTAATGCTTCTGGTTATAAGGAGTGAGATTTAAAAGGAAGTCCAGCCCAGGAACTTGTCTGAACTTCTTATTCATATGTCTGAGCTCATGAAGCCAAAGCCTTTTTAATAGAGGCAGACCAGGCACAGAGATGGCATAATGGAATCATTGAGATTGACGTAAATCTGAAGGCCTGTCTGGAATGTACACAAGAGAGGGGTTTTGTGTTTTGTTTTGTTTTTAAAAAGCAAGTGTGTGTTTTTTTTTGGGGGGGGGGAATCTATCTTTAGTAAGTCATGGGACTGTGGAGAAAGGCATAGGAGAAAGGGGGAGGAGAAAAAAGAGAGTTCGCTGTAATATATTTGCACTAAGAACTAAATAAGAAATTAGCCGAACCAATTAGCCTGAGCAGAAAATAGCTGTCCACAGAAAAAGCATAGTCAATAATGCAAATGTTCAAGAGAAAGGCTTTTCTCATAGCCAATGGGCTTTATGTTTTTTTAAAAGGCTGGGCCAAAGCCAGCTAATAGCCTTCTTAAAGTAATCACTGATCTTGCTGATAAATGGAATGAAGCACAGAAAGCCTATGTGGATTTCACTTAGGCTATTGTTCCAGTGTCACATTAGAGAGACAACAAAGAGTTGCATGAATATCAAGGGGATAAGAGGCTGCTGCGTTCACTTTTAGCAAAAGGCTCCCATCAGTGATGTTGGGTGGCATCATGGTGAGGAACCCACAAACCCCTTGCCTTATCCAGCCAAACACAACTTGTGACCCACCAAATCATAGCCCTGTGGACTGTAAGCTGCTCTGGCTTAGCTTTCCTCCACATGTACAGCAAAGGCATGGAGGAAAGCACAATATTGTTCCCACTAGCTGCACCCTTGATGCCAACATGCCCACTGGTGATGGCCTCCAGGGGTTGGCATGTTAGTTTGGAGGGGGCCTATGCAAATACAGATTTATGTGCACAGGGTTTTGCCACGTGAGTGGGGACCCTGGACTTGTGTGGAGGAGCCCTACACTCATACCCTTGAGCTGAACATGTGGCTGCTGGGGAAGGTGGCCAGCAGTAACACCAGTGGCGTGGGTGGGGCTGGCAGGCACAGTCTTGCTCCTTCCTTCATCCACCCATCCATCCATTCTGCCTGTGTGTACCCATCTCAGTACTGGTGAGGTCCAGCTGCATGCCAGTTACCTAGGGCAGGCCTGAGCAACATGAAGAAGAAGAAGAAGAGTTTGGATTTGATATCCCGCTTTATCACTACCCGAAGGAGTCTCAAAGTGGCTAACATTCTCCTTTCCCTTCCTCCCCCACAACAAACACTCTGTGAGGTGAGTGAGGCTGAGAGACTTCAGAGAAGTGGGACTAGCCCAAGGTCACCCAGCAGCTGCATGTGGAGGAGCGGGGACGCAAACCTGGTTCACCAGATTAAGAGTCCACTGCTCTTAAGCACTACACCACACTGAAAACCTCCCAAGCGAAGTGCAGCTCACTTTCCATGCATGACCACTAGTGGCTTATTATCCTTCTTCTGTTTTTGCTACCTGCCTGGTATTACAAAAATGAGGCCATGGCAGGGGTTGTCAAGCACCTGGCAGATCTACAGTTGATGTGGCTAGTCAGCTGCATTTGGTTTGGTGAATCAAGAGTAGGGTGGCCACTTCCGTGTCACCAAAAAAGCGAGCACAAAAGGACACCAATTTGCATAGCATTTACACATCCTGATTTATATGCATAGATATAACTGATAGGATTTAAATAGAAGCGCAGTGTATCTCAGAATGGTGGTGAAGACTGTGATTAGGCACTGGTGTGTTTGCTCAGTCTGCTGGGTACTCACTGCTTATGGCCAACATGAAGGCTTTGGCTTTTCTTTCTTGTGGATGCTTATCTTCAAACCACACTTGGACCTGACAGCCATTCCAACAGAGGACTCTCCTCTGACAGCCCTTCAAATAGAGAGCTGTTCTTTGTAAAATGGCAGAACGTAGAGCTGACAGCCCAGGAGAAACAGGCGCTCAAGTTGAACGACCATGTGTGCCTGAGCTCACAACTCTGAGCTGGTTTGCGAGGAATCTAAATAGGCAAAGCAGATGTGCACTGACGTATCAGCTGTAGGCTGATTCAGACTCTGAGCTGTAGGGCCCTTTCCCATCCAGCAAGGTGTAGTCTCTCCCCAAGCGGAAAACGACAGCAGAAAACTTCTAGGGCAGATTGGCATTTCTAGACTGATGAGGCAGATTTGTTGTTTTCTGCTTTGGGAAAGCTGTGCCAGAACAATGGGCTGGGTTTTTCCATGGGGCACAGATGTGTATTCTCTGCAATGTAATCAGGTGTGGGGGTGCAGGTATGGTATAGCTTTGGGGACGGCCAAGTACCCACTGAGCAGTGATAACGGGTAATGAGAGGATTAACGGTTATTAAATGGTAATGACTCTGCAGTTGAGCAATAATGGAAAAACGAGACACTTCAGAGAGATTTAATAATCCGTTATTACTCAAAGGCTGCAGATCACTGGGCTGAGCTGACCAGCAACGTGTCTCCCAGGCAATGGATGTGTAAGGAGGCGGTTGCCAGGCACCTCATTAAGGGAGTGCTTTGCGCCATGCCTGAGGTTCACCTCCCACCAGTGAACTTCATTGCTGCCACACTTGTTTCTCTGCCAAAGGTCCACTCAGAAAACCTCTAAAGAGTCATAAAACCAAGATTTGCAGCATATCCGCCTATGGAGGAGCACTCCAAAACAGCAGCCTTGTAAATTAAGAGCTTTCTGTTAACTCTGTCGCTGGCAATTTCCTCCCAGTAGCTCCCACTTGAGAGACTTCCTTGTTAATCCCCAGCAAGGGCTGCTTTCCCACCCATTCTAGGAAAAATGGTTCAATTTCAGTCCAGAGAATATGATCCTTTGCGCAATGTTGGGTGTCAAAGCAGGGCATCCCATTAGGAACATGAGGTTGAAATCTATGCAGACGTTTTGGTCCATGTAACCATCTGGGAACAACTAGCCTTGTTGGGTCTTGGATGTGACCATTACACAGTAAAAGTCAGTGAGTTTTGCTATGTTACAACCTTAAAAAAAAAGGAACCTAAAGCCGATGTTGTTCTATGCAAAGCCTTTCTCTTGAACATTTGCATTATTGACTACTCTTCTACTGAGATTAATGGTTTGACTAATTTCTTATTTAGTCAATAATGTAAATATTCATAAGATCACATTTACTCCCTACCCCTCTTCTTTTGTTGCATACGTTTCTCTATTCCACGATTTACTAGAGAAAGGGGAAAGTTTCTTTTAACATGTAAAATGCTCTGCTAATGTAATAAGCATAATTTAAGGGTACTGCCTTAAATATGGAACTGGTGCCCTCCAGATGTTAAGAACATAAGGAAAGCTTGCTGGATCAGGCCAATGGCCCATATAGTCCAGCATCCTGTCCTCACAGTCGATGACCAGGTGCCAGTGGGAAGCCTGCAAGCTGGACATGAGAGCAACAGCACTCTGCCCACCTGCAGTTCCCAGCAACTATTGCTGAACTACAGCTCCCATCAGCCTCTGCTAGCATGGCTTGCACTTGCCATTTCAGGCAATACAAGGCACCTCCTATAGCAGGGTTGAGAAAACTACCTCCCTCTCAGATATCATTGAAGCTAAACCCTCATTGGCCCAATGATCAGGGTTAATGGGAGTTGTAGTCTGACAACATCTGGAAGGTCACAGCTTCTGCATCCCTGCTCAAGGGTAGTTTCAGTAGCCCTTTTCTTCCCAAGGGCTATGCGCCTAGCCTGCTTCCATTGACCCAATGAGAAACCAATGTGCTGGAGACCCACCCACCCCAGGTGTGATAACATGGAGTGGTAGGGCAGAATCACTACAGGCATAACATTTTTATTTTAAAAAACCCAATGCAAGTTTAAAAGTTATTAGAGACTTGGAGGGAATTGTGTTATCTTGCCAGAAGAGGGAGGAAGAAGCTAGAGCACCCCCCACTACCCAAAAAACCCTTATTGAAAAGGAAGAATGAGAGGTGCAGCCTGTTTTTTTCTCAGCAATTTTGAAAATTGATTTTATAATACAATAATTGCATATAGATAAAAACTGTAGAGAGTGATACAAATTAGTGAAAGAATAAAGCATAAGAGAAAACCAATAGTGCAATATGGAATCATGAAAATAATTGTCACATAACTAAGTGCAGCAATACATTAAATAAATAATTTTGATGCATCTGGGTGTACAACTAAGGAGGCATTACAAGGCTACAATCAGTGAAACCACAGGGACCCATCAGCAGAAGGAAGAGGATAATCATGGACTGTCCTATTTGTGAAACCTAGTGGCATAAAACTTTCCAGCTTTACATTGCCCCCTGGCTGCCCTGAATTTAGAATAAATCATTTCCAGTAGCATGAACTGTCCCACCAATTGCCCTAAGAGAATGCTTACCAAAATTTCCCAGTCATGGCATGGGCTGCGACTAACAAGTGAGAAAGTAATTCCGTAGTAGTGATGGCTAGGAATTCGGTTGCAAAAAGTTTTGATTGGGCCAACCAAGGGATGGGGTGAACTCGATGGTTTGGTTAGTAATGAAATATATTTTCTGAAAGATTCAAGAATCCTTTTACTTGTAGTAACCATACAGTCCCATCACATGTGTTTGTATAACCAACTGCCTGACATCCTGGGACATTCAGGAGAGGAGACCAAGGCCACAAAAGAGAGGTATCTTGGGGTTAAATACCAATGGTGGATTAATTTCAAAAACATATCCCTAGTGTGTGCCAATGGAGATTCCATACATCTATTAACACTGCTTTCAGTGATGCAAGCTGAGCTGCAAATTGTTCTTTAAGATTTTCATCTGTAATATCTATCATTCTAGAAAGGATGAGTGCCATCTTGTTTCCTTCCTCACTCTCCTTTCCCACTTTTTCTCTGTGTCTATCTCTTGGCTTAGAAAACAAAGTAAGGTTGCCCATTTTTGTCTTAAAAGCAGGCACTGTAACCTGTTCAATATTTCTAGGGGAGAGAATGCTCATTGAGCAGAAGTCTCAGGCCATTAGATGGAGCCAATGCTTCAGGGAGCCATTTTGTCTCAAGCCAGGCTATGTCTTCCAATACATCCTGTTTTCTAGGACCCAACAACTGACTGCACCATCTTGCTGGCTATGCCTTGGGAACAGAGCTTTACTACTGAAGAAATATCTGAGCTCTAATGTGTGGAGAGGAAAGTGAAAGTGAAGAGGTCGAGCCCTGTTTCCAATTCTTATGCCATTTTGTATACTATTCATAGTCATTTTCTTCTTTGGTGATCGCTTGCAGCCAAGTAAGATTGTCTTCCATGAACATGGTCCTAACAGTGTGTATACTATTCTATATGCTATTTATGAATTGAGTCTTTGCAGTGCACTTAGAATCCCTTCTGAATTTCATTTTGAATTGAATATCGACCTGCCTGAACCCTGCCGTTGAAAACACTTCCTGGGTCCTTGAATGGTAAATCATATATTCTCAGCAACAAACCTTTTGCATTTTGAAAGTAGGGAAATGAAATATCCCTGCAAAGAAAGAAGGAAGCAATCTGGGTTTTATTTTGCACAACAAATAAAGTAGCAGAGAATTTTATGCATTACAACTGATTATCTGGAAAGGTCAAGAGAGCTTGTGATTTCTAAAGTACTTGTACATGACTGATAATGTTCTGCTCCAAAGCTAGGACATCACCTTGTCCTCTTCAAAAGATTAGTCTGGAAGTCTGTGTGAAAGATTTTCAATCAGCAATGCAACGGTCAAGATTTCCACCCACCCTCCAATACCGATTTCATCTTTACAGCAAATATTTATTCTAGTACAGGGTTTGATAATGATGCAAATACTGGAGAGAAGCAGGAAACCCAAGAGGAAAGAATGAACCTGCATTGATTTGGACTGTGAGCTGAAGTCCACAGAAGGGAATGAAAAAGCTCCCATTGACTTCAGTGAGCTTTGATTCAGTTTCCTAGAGAGAATGAAGCAGCAGGAGGCTTTCACAAAGGTTGTACGCAATCAATGAAAGCAAGAGGTTCAGCACATCAGGAGACGGACTAAACACAAATAAGGCAAGGAAGCAAGTGGAAACTGCACCTCTCCAGGCACCTGTTTCCCATTCTCCCTACCTCTCTGCTATTGCTTATTTGATCTTATGCATGCATTAGATTACATATCCTTTCCCCAAGAAACTATTCCCACAGGAGCTTTATGTGGAATTCCCTCACTGTTTCCCAGAGATTTACAGGAAAAGCATTAGGTAAGAGACCTGTGGCCTGTCTCTTCTACCTTGCCGACTAGAGCATATTTTCTCTGAAAACTCATCTGCTATATGCCTGCCTCCGCTGTGCTTTGTTTGATACTGTCATTTTATTCTGATATTGTGCATTGTATCCAACCAAGTTATACTCTGAGTCATGCTCATTACCATCACTGGGGCTACTCTGAGCAGGATTAGCATTAGAATAATAGAATTGTAGGAAGGGACCCTGAGGGTCATCTAGTCTTTTCCTTGCAGTGCAGGAATCTCTGCTAAAGCATCCAGGATGGATGGCCATCCAACCTGTGCTTTAAAACCTCCAATGAATGAGTGTCCACCACCTTTCCAAGGGAGTAGACACAACCCTGTCATTTTTAGTTACTGTTAGTCACTTAACAGTGTTAAATGTGTGGGATGCATTTTCTATAAGTATATAAGTATAATGTTCTCTGGAACAGCCTCTATTCTAGACCATCTACACAATATTATATCAAATAATGTGTTCAAAAACTGTCTCCAGAAGTGCACCACTTTTCATGCTCTAAAGCAGAGCTAGAAGCCCACGGTGCACAGTTCTATGCAACATCCTTACCAAGCACTGGGCAACAGGCACCTCTGCTGTATCAGTCAGTCAGTCAGTCAGTCAGTCAGTCAATCAATCAATCACACATTGCTCCTCCACTGCCTACCATCTCCATCTGGGAAAATCTTATCATCTCAGCTCCAAGAGTGGGACTGGGGAATTTTCCTTCCTCTAGGGATGGGATTAGTGAAATGAGGCAACAGCCCATCTCCAGCATTTGGGGGCGTCCAGTTCCTCCTTGTCACTGTCAATAACAGGATTCTAAATCTGTCTCTCAGATTTGGGGGGTGGGAGGATTTGCGTCAGTGGGTGACTTTTATAGCTGAAGGAGAAGGAAGGGGGAGACTCCTGGAATGCGAAACAGCTGCTGCTTGAGTCACAGATAGAGAAGGTTTCCTTTCTGGCAGGCCAGGGGGATTTGCAGTCAATGTTACCTGGGGCATGAAGAGGAGAGAGGTGGGGGGAGCACTCCATCCAGGTCTTTGCCTTGCTTGTACAGTCCCATTAGCTCTCCGTGGGAGGGAGGGATGCTTTGCCAACCTCACAGCTGGTGAGAAAGCTACTTTCCTTCTCTGTACCACTTTCCCCATCTCCATCTCTCTTCATGCATCCCCTGCTCCACCAGCTCACCCCTTTATTTATATTCATATACATCTTATCCCCTACCTTCCATCTTGCTATCTCCTCTTCTGTCATAAGGGCATAAGTTGTCTTTTCCCTGTAAACAGTTAGCATCTTGTGTCCCAGTGTCACTGCAGGAGGGTGACTGCCATTTTTGTGGCATCTCCGTGTCCACCCACATGGAGTTGCAGGAGAATCCATAAGACCCATGAAATGGAGCTCGATCTGCCAAAGGATTTGCAGGCAGAGGAGGATGGAGTATAATAGAAAGACATGAGGAATATTGACAGCAGTATATCTGAGCTCTCAGAGACACTCCCCCATCTGCACTTTACATTTAAAGCAGCATCGTGCCACTTTAAACAGTCAGAACCTGCTCCAAAGAATCCTTAGATAAGGGTTCTGAGAGTTGTTAGGTGACCCCCCTCACAGAGTTACAGTTCCCAGAGTTCCCTGTGAAGTGGGATTGATTGTTAAACCACTCTGGAAACTGTAGCTCTGTGAAGGCAGCAAGAGGTCTCCTAACATCTCCCACCACCCTTAACAGACTACAGTTTCCAGGATTCTTTGAGGGCAGCCATCCTCTCATGAGATGCTACCCATCCCTGTACACTCCATCGTGGCTGACAGAAACTGCCTCTTAGGGGTTTGGCTGAGGTGCCCTTTGCCCCACCTGTCTGAGGGCTTTACCTTGGACAAGCTTTTAAAAATTATTTTGCACCCACAATTTCTGTTAACCTCAATTATTCCTTCATCCCTATTGCAATAACCTTGAATGCATTTTAGACGGCACTCCTTCAGCTACGTTCTCTCTCAGCCTGTTTTATGCAGAGCTACAACAGGGACGTGGGTAGCGGGAGGGACACGGGTGGCGCTGTGGTCTAAACCACTGAGCCTAGGGCTTGCCGATTGGAAGGCCGGCGGTTCAAATCCCTGCGATGGGATGAGCTCCCATTGCTCGGTCCTTGCTCCTGCCAACCTAGCAGTTCAAAAGCATGTCAAAGTGCAAGTAGATAAATAGGTACCGCTCTGGCGGGAAGGTAAACGGCATTTCCGTGTGCTGCTCTGGTTCGCCAGAAGCGGCTTAGTCATGCTGGCCACATGACCCGGAAGCTGTACGCTGGCTCCCTTGGCCAGTAAAGCGACATGAACGCTGCAACCCCAGAGTCGTCCGCGACTGGACCTAACAGTCAGGGGTCCCTTTACCTTTACCTTTACAATAGCAAAGTTATATCAACCTTTCATCATAAGAAACATTCTTGAAATCATTCAAGTTGCTCTTCTATAAAAATGCTTCTTTTTTTCAAATTATTTTTTCTTCCAAATGTTCAACCCAGACAATGCCCCTGATGAATAATAATAATAATAATAATAACAACAACAACTACTTTTATTTGTATCCTGCCCTCCCCGGCCAAAACCGGGCTCAGGGCGGCTAACATAAAATATATAACATTGGTATAAAACAATAATTAAATTACCTCCTAAAAACAAGTCAGGATCAAATTAAAATCTAATTAGATGGCTTTCTGCAGGATTAGATGAAGTTTGCCTTCAACCCAAATATGTTGGTGCTTTCAGTATTTTATAAGGACAGTGCCATTTAAATAAAGGTTGGTTTTTAAATACCATTTTAAGGACTTCCATTTCCTCTTTTGATTTTTGGTACTGGGTCATTTGCTTCCAGTCCAAATATTACCACCACTGCAGTCTTAACAGGGCCTGGTACAAGATTATTCACCACCATCATAAGCAGAAATGCAGTAACAATGCAAATCCATTTTTGTGTAATTAACCAAAGCCTTCATTTCTATTTTTTCTATTTTTTAACCGAAGCCTTCATTTCTTTTTTTTCCCCAGTTCCCGTATCAAGATAACAAAAGTGCTTAAAATGCAAGCAGTGGCAAACCTTCCATTCTTGAAAATTCTTTCAACGGGTCACAAGGCCATTCAATTCCACCTGAATAACAGAATCTTTATTTGTATCGACAGTGCCTCCCAATTTCGTGTCATCAGCAGATCTCATATCCCTAAGCAACTAATGTGTATTCAATAATATAGGCCCTTATGAGAAATTCCACTTGCTTCATCTCTCTAGAAACTGTGGGTTTGCCTTTCAGCACAAACCTTTGCATCTTCCATTTAACCAGTTCCTTACTCCTTTTTTGCTTTATGGCTTGCATAATAGCCAACATTCCCCATTTCAATAATAATTTCCCACATGGCACTGCATCTAATACTTCACTAAGATCTAAATTGATTAGATCAACTGCATTTCCCTTGGACCAAAGGGTGTGGGGGAGACATCAACCACCTTCTCCAAGAAGGATAGCAGAGTAATCCGGCTTGCCTTGCCTTTGATCAGCATATGCTACATTATATCCAATTTGCCCTTTTCTGTAATAAATTTAATTATTCTTTCCTTTAATATTCATGCTAGGCCTGGCATATCATTGTTTAATTTTAAACACTCAGTTATAGAAGTCATTAGGGTTCTTTCGTTTTCTTTTTCTTAAAATATCAGCAGCAAATTTCTGGTTGCCTGGTACCGTCAGAGGGTCATTGGATTTTTAAAAGATTTATTGCAGCTGGACCCGCTCCTTCGTGCGGACCTCTGGTGTTCACATGTCAAGGGTACCTGAACCTCAAAATACAAGACTGCAGTGCCTACTTACTATGGGAGTAAATTCCAATAACTCTAGTTAGCTTTCCAAGCAAGCATGTGCAAGGACACAAGGGAGCCCTGCTCAGTCAGATCAAAGGCCTATAGCCAAGCATTCTGTACCCATAGCAGCTAAGCAAATACATATGGGAAGTCCACAAGCAGGCTATGAGCTCAATAACCCTCTCCTGTTTGCGTTCCCCAGCAACTGCTATTCAGAGACCCACTGCCTCTGACCCTGTAGGTAGAGCATAGACATCATGTTTAGTAGCTACTGATAGCCTCATCCTGCATGATTTCTAATATTCTGTATATTTTTATTATTATTTTCCTTTAAACAACATTTCCAACATTACACAAACAAACAAACAAAATCCTTTTTGCTCTGCCAAGCTTACAACTTCCTTCCTTCCCTTCAACAGGTATCCCATATCAAATCCAATCGCGCAATTTAAATCTTTACTATATGTCCTCATTGTAGGATTTTTTTCAATCCTGCTAGTGTCTTTAAATTTTTGCAATTATCATTCAAATATACAATGAATGTGCTCCAGTTTCTTTGAAATTTCTGATTTTCCTTTTTTTATAAGATATTTATTAAGATTTTTTAAAGATATTACAATACAAAATGAAAAAGAAAAAAAAGTACAAAATAAAAATGATTAAAAACCACTCCATTTTTCTATTACTTATTTTCCTTAGCTTGTTTCCCGGACCTCCTCATACCTCCCTTTTTTGTATTCCAGTTTGATTTGTTGGCTCAGCAAATCCTTACCCTCTTTGTTTATCCTAATCTTTGGTCTTAAAATAGTAACATTAAATTTTTCCCTATTAACAACCCATTTTTCATATTCCCTTAAAGCATTACAGCTGGAAACCACTTAATTTCTATCCAACATCATTCTAACATTCATTAATTTTACAATATTTCTGTAGATAGTCTTTAAATTTCTTCCAATCTTCTTCCACCGACTCTTCTCCCTGGTCTCGGATTCTGCCAGTCATTTCTGCCAGTTCCATATAGTCCATCAGCTTCATCTGCCATTCTTCCGAAATTTCTGATTTTCCTGGTCTCAGATCCTGCAAGTCAGTTTGGCCAACTCTGCAAAGTCCATCATCTTCATCTGCCACTCCGCAATAGTAGGTACTTATTGCAATTTCCACATGATTTCTTTCTTGAGGTGCATTATCCAGATTGAGGTTGAATCCTGACAAGACAGAAGTACTGTTTTGGGGGGACAGGAGGCGGGCAGGTGTGGAGGATTCCCTGGTCCTGAATGGGGTAACTGTGCCCCTGAAGGACCAGGTGCGCAGCCTGGGAGTCATTTTGGACTCACAGCTGTCCATGGAGGCACAGGTCAGATCTGTGTCCAGGGCAGCTGTTTACCAGCTCCATCTGGTACGTAGGCTGAGACCCTATCTGCCTGCGGACTGTCTCGCCAGAGTGGTGCATGCTCTGGTTATCTCCCGCTTGGACTACTGCAATGCACTCTATGTGGGGCTACCTTTGAAGGTGACTCGGAAACTACAACTAATTCAGAATGCGGCAGCTAGACTGGTGACTGGGAGCGGCCGCCGAGACCATATAACACCGGTCTTGAAAGACCTGCATTGGCTCCCAGTACGTTTCCGAGCACAATTCAAAGTGTTGGTGCTGACCTTTAAAGCCCTAAACGGCCTCGGTCCAGTATACCTGAAGGAGCGTCTCCACCCCCATCATTCTGCCCGGAAGCTGAGGTCCAGCGCCGAGGGCCTTCTGGCGGTTCCCTCACTGCGAGAAGCAAAGCTACAGGGAACCAGGCAGAGGGCCTTCTCGGTAGTGGCGCCCGCCCTGTGGAACGCCCTTCCAGCAGATGTCAAAGCGATAAACAACTACCTGACATTCAGGAGACATCTTAAGGCAGCCCTGTTCAGGGAAGTTTTTAACGTGTGATATTTTATTGTATTTTTGGTTTTTATGGAAGCCGCCCAGAGTGGCTGGGGAGGCCCAGCCAGATGGGCGGGGTATAAATAATATATTATTATTATTATTATTATTATTATTATTATTATTATTATTATTATTATTATTAACCTCCCTGCCTTCACCTTATGTCCGTTTTCCTTCCAGTATGACCATTGTCAATTTTTTTTAAAATGAAAAACTGAGTCCAAAGAATGCATTAATTATTTGTTCCTTGCCTTGGCTGTATCGTGCATCTTCAGTAAGGAGCTGCCTCGTGTATTCTGTTTAATGTTTTCCTTTTATTGATGTGACTTCAAAACCTTTCACCTTCTGTAATAGTTTATGCATCAGTCCAGGTGCTTTTATCTTTCAGCAATTTTTACTTTATTCCTATATTCTTTGACCCGTGCAGTATAACATTCCTTAATTGCCAACTCATTTTTCTATACTTTATCAGTGCTCTGCCTTTAAAAAAATCTACGAAATAAATCAAACCAATCCTTCTTGAAGCTCCCCCCCCCCCATTTAGAACAGATATAATTATAACTTATCTAGAAGATTTTCTGCCTTAACCTGGTGCAATGCTTGTCCACTGTAATCAATGTTAGCCCTGCTCAGAGTAGACCCATTGGAATTAATGGGCCTAAGTGAGTTGTGTCCATTAAGCTCTACCCTGAACTAATGCTGAATGCAATCCAATGTATGCAATGCAAAAGTTATAAAGAAACCTATTTTTGTCAGCATTTAAATGCATACAGCCAGCATACTTAACAAGCTCCTTATTTTCACAGAAAAATGCCCTATAAGAACTGAGACGACATGTAGATGCACCACCATATCCCATCTCTAATAGTATCTGAACAGAACCATTGTGGTTATTCTTGTTCAAAGTTATTTATTCATGTGTTTATTTAACTATTTATAGCCTGCCTTTTTCTCTGTAATAGGACCCTCAGGGCATCTAACTATCAGTATTTAAAGCATAACCGCCAAGTAAAACAGCATAAAAACCCAATAAAATGCTGAATACAAACATCATAGATCAGAAGCAGTATTATGCCACAATAAAAACATAAGCTACAATCATTTCCTATTACTCCACTGTGTGCTCCAATCAAATGCCACTCTAAAAACCGCTTTTTTAAAAAAAAAACTTGCCTCCTTTACTCCGAAAGAGAGGAAAACAGGCCACATCTGAGGCTGTATTATCACAATCATCACCACCACCATCAATTATGATATTTCATTTTTTAAAACGCCCATCATTTCATGGGATTCCAGGGAGGCTTACAAAAATAATCAAATAAGATACAACATAAAATATGACATATTGTGGAATAATTATTCATATAAAACTACAGCCATAGATAAGTCCAGAGCAGTGCAAACAAAATGCTAACCAATGGGCTCCAGAAAGCAATCATCTCCCCCAAACATGGGAACAAAATTGATAACAGAAAGTTTCAACAAGGGGGATAGCTGCACAGGAAAGAATATTCACAACCAGGGAGCCACATCTGAGAAAGCCCTGTTCCATGTCACCACATAGTGAGCTACACCTAGTGACAAAATTATGGGACAGGTCTTCCCTACAGGTTTCAAGGCAAGGGTCATCAGATATTGGGAGAGGCACTCTTTTAAATTACGGCAAATTCTCTTCATACTCATGCCATAATAATGGAAACAGATCCCACAAAAAAAAATGGCCAAGTAGTGTTCTAGACACCTCCACCTTCACAATACCTGTTTCAACAATGTCACTTGGAGTGAATATGAGCAATGTTGACCCTAAAGTGCTTTGCAAATTTGCACTGCAGGCTTCTTAATGGCTGGCTGTTCTCACTTCCAGATTGGACCTGACCAGTCTGTTCTTAACCCTAAAGAGGTCTGCTGGTCAGTTTCTTGAAATGATGGTAAGAGAAATTCATACAAAAATGCTGATAAACTTTCATGAGGACTTTTTTGACAAAATTGTAAACCGATGTGGAAATGTGGAGATCTGAACTTAGGACTGGAAAACCGAGAAACTGTAATTGACAGAGTTGCCGTTTCCTAGTTTGACCCACCCTGCGATCTTTGGGTAAAAGAGATGGGATATAAAAACTACAAACAAACAAATTTAGGCTTGCATATATGGTTTAAATCCTTGTTTAGGCAACTAATGATTTTTTTTTAAAAAGTTACTGTTGATAATTAGATGCACTTCTATTGCTGTTAAGTGAGTCAACCTTTTTTTGTTTGACCAATAAAATAAAATAACCTAAAAGTGCTTTTGAGGGCTTTCCATTCCCATAAAACTATTCTACTAGTTTAAGCCCTTTTCAATAATTTCCGGCACCCCTTTCCAACCTCTGTTCTCTTTCCTACACAGATTGTCTCCTCCACACAGAAGTCCAGATGGATGGAGGCTGCTCATGTGATGTGTGACCAGGACTCCTTTTTTAAACTTCCTTCTGCTCAGTTCTACTGTGCAGGGATGAACCAGACAATAGAATTTTTTGACCCAGAATCTATGTAGGTAGGAACCCTTGCTAGATTGTAAGTGGGGAACTGGTTCTTCTCTGGATGTTGTTGAACTCCAGATCCCATCAGCCCCAGCTATCATAGCCAGTTGTAAGTGATGATGGAAGTTGTAATCCACCTGCATCTGGAGGAACACAGGCTCCTCACCCCTCTTCTAGACAAACCTTTGTGCCAAAAGGAAATGGCAGTATCCTGCCTGAAAACACATGGGCCTTTGACTCAACCTCTGTGCTTTTTCTTTCCTTTGCTCCCATGGAACTTAATTTGAAATAGTTTTCTAATTTGCTATGAACTTTATGCACATTGTACAGAATTGCATCTTACCTCTCAGAGAGCTACAAATCCCAGTAACCATAACAAATTACAGTTCTCAGGAAACTAATAATAATAATAATTTAAAAACTGGGCCAGATTGGGAGTGGGGATGAGCATTCAGATTCTCAATGAAATGCACATTCCTATTCTACTCCAAAGAGTCAGTGTTGTACAACTGGATTAGGATGATGCTTGGCTGCCTCTGCGAAGGGAATGCCTTTTCTCTTCTGCAGACACTGCATCCTTGCAAACAGTTTTGCATTCTTTCAGAAAGAGAGCATGTGTGCCCATTTTATAGATGAAGGTTATTGTGACTGATCCAACATCACCAAGTGAGCTTCCTGATTGTGGGTAAATTTGAGCCTGGGACACCCTGTTCTTAGTCTGACACGTTGACCACTATATCACATTGCCTCTACGTAGATCTATAGCTAGGTACAAGTTCTCACTCACTCAAGATCCACCCATCCCAGGGTGCGGATGAGCAGCTTGGAGTGTGGATGGTCTGGAACCAAGTCCCAGCAATCTACAGAGGTCTGGTGGCTCTTATATCTTTCAACTGAGGCAAACGGCTGCTTGTTTCAACACAGTGGACCCAGCCTGAGGAGTTTTCATGTCCTCCTGACAACACATGGAGTGAATAACTGCTGATATCTCCCACTCCACTGCAGTGTGGAAAGTGCAGCCTTTCAAAAGCCACAGAAAAAGCAAAGGTGTGCATGCCTTCAGACCCTCGCCGATGCCATTGTTGCTTTCCATGAGCCAGAACGACAGATGCACAGGACAGATGGGAGAGAAAGGGTGAAGAGCTGGCCGAGTGCAGCAGTGGGAGAGAGCAAGCCACCAACTCCACATGCTGCTGGCAAACCACAGAATTAGTTGAGGTGGATGTGGAGGGGACCTCTGGTTTGGGGGCTCAATAAGCTGGTGTGCTGTTTTGTGGGCTCCAAGCTGGAGCTTTGAAAACCTGCAAGATCTGTCCAGACAGAGGAAGGGTCATAGTGTAGTTGGAGAGCATCTGTTTTGAATGCAGAAGGGCTTATGCTCAGCACCCAGCATCTCCAGGTAGGGCTGTTGGCGTAGACAATTCTGAGCTAGATGGACCAAGGTTCTGACTCAGTATAAGGCAGCTTCTATGATGATATTGGGCCAAAGGGGAAAACATTAATGCATTTGCACATCCAGGCAATGATATTCCACCTTCAACACTCATCTCTCCTTATTTTTAAATGTCACAGCATTTGCAAAACCAGGCTTTCCCCCTCATTTTCTGTCCTTGCCCCACCATCTACCACCCCTTTCTCCTTCAGCCAAGTACAAAGTGGCCAGGTGTCTAAATGCATGCATGCATGCAGATTTCGAGTACCTGATCTTTCTAATTTAAAGCACACCCTCCTTATGTGCCTGTTTTCTTCCTAGTGAAGTGCAAAGGCTCCATATGATACCTGCTGGAAGGGAAAGAAAATAACCTGAGGCTAGGAGCACAAGTTGGGAGGGGCATCCTTTCATTCTTTTGCCAGTTCTTGATTCCAGCTGGATCCTCTAGTCCAGTGTTTCCCAACCTTTTTTGGGCAAAGGCACACTTGTTTCATGAAAAAAATCTCGAGGCACACCACCATTACAGCCCCGTGACGTCAGCGCGCAGCGTCACGCTGGGAGGGACATGAATTGCTAGCAAATTACATAATCACCTCCTTGAGGGCTGGCTCATCTCTCCGAAGGCAGAACCCCATTAATTAACAGCACAGACTCACACCATAGCCAAGACGAGGGGGGAAAACCTCAGTCATGCACAGTCATGCACATGTGGGGGCTAAATGAGGACGAAGACCGGGCAGAGAGCAGGGTTCAAATCACCCCACCTGGCCAGGACAATCCCTGGGTGCTCCCTTGGGCCACTCGCCTGACCCACCTCGCAGGGCTGTTGTTGCGAGGATAACACGGGGAGAACCACGCGCGCCCCCGGGAGCTCCTTGGAGGAGAAAGCAGGCAATGAATGCAATGCACGAAATATATGAGAGGTGACCAGGTTTTGCAGGTGAGGGGCCCCCGCCAGCCTCCGCTTCCAACACCCGGCGCAACGACGCCGAAGTTTCCCCCCGGGCTCGGCTTGGGGAGCAGCGCTGCTCCCCCCCCGGCTCCCCTTCGCCCTCCCGGCTCTCTCTGCCGCCCACTGGGGACCCCCCTCACCTGCCAAGTCCGGAGCGCCGGTGGAAGTTGCATGCATGCATGCAGGGCGCCGCGTTGCCATTGCATTGCACTGCACTCCATGCAACACCTGCACGCATGCATTGCCTTGCACGCCCGCCAGGGGGTCTCCCCGCGGTCCGATGCGTCTCCTCCGGCGCGGATGCAGCATTGCAAAAATAAAAAACCCCTGACGCAGCCCTACCTGGGGGGCAGCCTCCGCCGCTCCGCCTCCGCAGGGATCCCCGGGCTCCATCCTGCCGCCCAATCTCCGCGGGGGCGCAGGCAGGCTGCGCGGGGTCTGCGCGGAAGAGCCCCTGCCCGCCCGGCCGCCGCCCCTGCGCTCATTCCATGGCCGGGAGAAGAGCGCTTCAAACAAAACGCCCGGCCCGCCAGGCCACGTTGGGAAACGTAGTTCGCGCACCCCGCGCGGGCGCGGAGCCCAAGGGCGAGGTGACTACGGATCCCGGCAGCCCCCGCGCCGGGGACGGAGGGGGAGAGGCCGGGTGCAGGGATGGAGGGACGGGTGGGTGAGCGAGTGAGTGAGTGGCAGCCGCCAAGCCTTGGCCGAGAGCCAGGAAGGGCCTCCACGGAGGAGGAGGGAGGCGCAGAGCGGGAGGGAGGGAGGGAACCCCAGGGGTCATCGCCCCAATCGAAAATTTGACCTTAAAAAAAATCTTTCAAATTTTTTAATTTTTCCCGTGGCACACCAGGCAACATCTCGCGGCACACTAGTGTGCCGCGGAACAGTGGTTGGGAAACACTGCTCTAGTCCATGGGCAGGCAAACTAAGGCCTGGGGGCCGGATCTGGCCCAATCGCTTTCTAATTCCAGCCCGCGGACATCAGCATGGGAATCAGCCTGTTTTTACATGAGTAGAATGTGTCCTTTTATTTAAAATGCATCTCTGGGTTATTTGTGGGGCATAGGAATTCATTTATTCTCTCCCCCCCAAAAAAAAGAGTCTGGCCCCCACAAGGTCTGAGGGACAGTGGACCGGCCCCCTGCTGAAAATGTTTGCTGACCCCTGCTCTAGTCTTTGCTACAATACTGAAATAAGACAGGCCCACTAAAAATTAACGAGGTGGATAAGTGTACGACAGCTGCTGAGATAGGGTAGGATGGGTTTAAAGAGTCCAAATGAGCCTCGCTCGGGGTGGGGGTGGGAGTAGGGAATAAGCAGAAGGCTCCACTAAAGGCAGCTTACATTTTCTTGGTGCTGAGAAATGTTCTATGTACATTTAAAGCAAGTCTCTGTATATCTTTCAACACAAGGATTTCAGCGTATGTTTCTAGGCTGTATGTGCTCAATGGAGGGATGAGAAATCAAAATTCTGCCTCAAGGAGATCTCAGTTCTGCAATCAGAAGGTCCATAACTCAAGAACAGAGCATCTGCTTTGCATACAGAAGGTCCCAGGCTCAATTCCCAGCATCTCCAGATAGGCTGGGAGAGCTTCCCTGTCTGAAACCCTGGAGAGCTGCTGCCAGTCAGTGTAGACAGTACTGAAATAGGTGGACCAATGATATAAGGCAGCCTTTTCTCTTAGTAGAATTTATGCAAATTAAGGGGCATTGCACAAGGAAAGGACATGGAGACTGGGACTGCTTTCAGACAACCTGTTTATTGAGCATTCATTCTGATTGGCTTGCAGGGAAATTAGACAACTTCTGTTACTTACTTCTTCTGATGGGTTTGCAGGGAGGTTAGATGATGTTGCATCAAGCAATCCTTATCCCCTACTTTCTGATACATTTCCCCTTCACTCTCCTTATCACAAAAGGTATGATTTGGGAGTGGGTTTGTTGCACAACAGCTTCAAACTAGGCTTTATTTTGCCTGGGTCAAAGACCCAATTTGGCAAAAAAAAACAAAAAAAAAAACAAAACAAAACACACAACCCCAAAAAACCACCACCTACACACACAAACAGACTTGGAGCCTCAATGGCACCCCTCTGGAGGCTTCACCCAGGGCAAAAAACCCAGCTAGTCCTCCTGTAGCAATGCTCTGACTAGGGAGGTGTTTAATTAAACTCTTGCACTAGTACAAGGATAAGCACTAGTGCAATGGAATCCCCCACCCTCCTCTCCACCAAGCATAGCCTGTGCTGTCCCCAAATCTGTTCAAAATACCTCCCAAGGCAGTGCTTCTCAGAGGAGGCTTGCCCCCTGCAGGTTGAACCCTCACTACAGCTTCCTGGATTCTGGTAGAAAAAGGAAGAGCTGGGAAAGGATGGGAAATTCTGACTCACACATTTTCCTCCCCAGCATGCCAGACATACCTTGGGGCACGCTACCTAAGTGAACATTGCAGGGAACCTACATAGGCAAATTCCAGGAAAGTGCCTCCTGCCCACACCCAGCAAAGGTGACAAGTCCACCCACCGAACCCTTCATTCTGTCCAAAATTGACTACAATAAATGCCGCCTGCTCCCCATCTCCAAACTACTAGTGAGGAGGCCCTCCTTAGCCCATGACTCAAGCACCAGCTGTTTCACATTCCAGGAGTCTCCCCCTTTCCAGTCTCTCAGCTATAAAAGTCACCCACTGACGCAAATCCTCCCACCCCACAAAAGTCAGAGACAGATTTAGAATCTAGTTATTGACAGTGGCAGGGAGGGCTTGGACACCCCCAGGTACTAAAAGACGGGCTGATGTCTCATTCCAGTAATCCGTTTCCTTCAAGAGCTTTGACAGAGGAGGAGACGCCCTCCAAGAAAACGATTCCATCTTCTTAAAGATGCTAGTGGAGCACTCGGAGGAAGGTGGGGTGGGAGAGTGAGCCAACTAAAATGGTGGATCTAGGACCAAGTCATTTGTCAGTTTTTGATGTGGTAAAGTACCAGGAGATGGTTTAACTTGTACCACATCCGTGCCACTTGGTGAATATTGCCATTTGATCGTGCCCTCATGTGTATTTAATGTCCCCCGCAGAACCAATAAACACTCATATTTATGAAATTCCATCTTTAAAATATTCCTGTCCTACTTTCCCATTACTAATGCTCAAAGTGTATTGCAAGTTTTAAAATGCAACAGCAAACTATAAACAACTATTCACAAATGCTGGGGGGGGGGGGGAGCAGCAGAAGTACTGAAGCTCCATGCAGTGACAACGGGTCATCCTTTTTATTATCCTCATGGGAAAAGCCTGCACCATCACATAGTGCTATGAGAGGGATCCTGCAGGGGGGAAATAGGGGTGCTTGAGAGAATTCTGTCAGGACTCAAACTAGAAGCCTCACCCAGTGAGCCAGAAAGTTGAAGCAGTTTCCTAGGCAACTAGGTACCCTCAAGCCTTTGACTTGCCCCGCCTATACAGGCTGGCCATTGGACCTGCTTGAACAGGAAGAACTATAAAAGAGCTTTCTGTTGCAGCTGAGGCTTTCATGAGAACAAGGTCTTCCTGAACACTGGTGTGTTTCTGTCAGTCCTTTGGTGCAGGCTTCAGGATTGTGCCTTGATGCTAATTCCTGTTTTGTCCTCAGCTTTGATACCTGATTACCGGTAGTTCCTTGTCTTTGACCTCCTGGCTCATCTTCAATCACTGTCTGCAGCTCTTCCAGGACGGATGTTTAGCAGCTGAAAGATTTGTTTTTGTGTATAGAAGAAACTAAGATCTGAAGGTCATTTAGTGTAGGGAGGTTTTTGGGCCTACTGTATTCCCCAGACATTAGACCCGAAGCCAGAATTTAGACCTTTGACACTTAGCCTGCAATTATGACCGAGGAGCATGGCCTCACTGTCATTTAATGTATACCCTTTGCACCTTGACTGTGAAATCTCCCAAGTGGTTTGGAAAAGTTTACAAAGTGAGAGCTTTGCCCTGCAAGGCAAGAAAGCTGCTGGGTGTTTCTGACCTGTGCTTACATGAATCTATAAGAAGGCACTCTTGCCAATTATACATAGCAGTATGAGACCTCTAGAAAATGCAAATGACTTCCTCTGTACCTGATCTCTCACAGAATCAATCCATCCAAGGCACATCCTTAATCGGCTTACTTTGGGCCCTGCCTGAGGCACTGGTATACCTACTCACACTCCAGCAATGTAACTAGCTGCAATGTAACTAGCATGCACTAGCTACCCGGGGTAGTGCATGCCCTGCGCATAGGGGGCTGGGCAAGGTAACCGTGGGGTGGGGCAGGGCATGCCATAATCCCAGTGCCCGAGCCACATTCCACTCTGGCACTCTGCAGGCCTGCGCTGCTTTTTTGAGCAATGAGGAGCCTTCAGGGAGTCCACCTGCTGCCTCCCCTTCAGCTGTAGGGTGACTGAGGGAGAGGCAGTGGGCCTTTTGGGCAGTGTGGAGCCTGCAGGCCCCTGAGCCATCACGTCACTCCCAGAAGACACGTGGCTCAGGTGCGCTGTAGGCCCTGTGTTACGTGCCACCCAGTGCCCCCCCCCGCGCTACGCCTTTGTGACACTCACTAGCATCCATCAGAGTTAGGAACTTGCACTCCAACTATGCACATGGAGGAGTCTTTGCACAGCATACCCTTTTGTACTCAGCATCTATGGCAGGGAGATTTGGATCCTGCTGGTACTCTAGGTACCTTGTTTCTGGGGGGAAACCCCTCCACTGTGGTCACCAAACTCATAAGCTATGTCCACTTCTGAATCCTGGTCTGCACAAGGCTAGTCTCAGGTCAGACTAGGTTCTATTCCTAGCTTTGTCCCCCTTCTTACTTCCTCTATCTCAATGTTCCTGACCAACTCATAAGGCTTGGAACTCTACAATTCCATGATTCTATGATTCTGTTATATTGTTTCAAGCAAATATCCCTCCCACTTTCCAATGCATTTCTGCATCACTTTCCATATCACAAGAAGTCTGATATTCTGGTGAAGTGGGTTTCATTGCATAACCTGATTCTGGCAGAGTGTTATTGAATCCCACCCAAAAATAGTGACACTCTGGAAATGCCCTGTGTTAATACTTGCCAGTACCCTAATACATCTAAGACTTCATTTGTTTTCTGTGCAACTGTAACAAATTGGTAGCTCACAATAACTTTAAAATTGACTGTGAAGTGCACACTGGATAAAATACTTGAGGACTGACTGTAAAATCAATTGTGAAGTTTGGAATTATTCCTCTAATTTTATTTTGGTCCTACCAGTGAAATTTCAACAAATGCAGTTGGAAGAAGAAATAAAGGAGTTCTATATAGCTCCATATGCTCTTCTTGCCATTGTCAGCTTTTTTACACCATTGACTTTCATGATGCTGACCTATGTGAGCTCTTGACAAATGCCAGTGATGACTGGAATGGACATCTGCAGTATCAGATCTAGAAGCTCTTACTTGTACATTCAGGTCAGAGGATTTGAGCTGTTGGTCAGAAAGTGGAAGAGGTTTTAATCTTTTCCATCTGAATGACCATTCACTCAAGGTGAATCTAGAGTCTCCATTCCAATTAAAGCATTTTATTTTTAGAAATATGTTTCCCCCACAAACTTATCCATTTGTTTTATTAATAAATATGGTAAATACTGAAGATAAACACTCTGAGTGTATGAGGGAGAAATCACAGTGAAGGAAGCAACAGAAAGATCTGGACCTTCTTGCTAGGGCAGGGATAGTCAACATGGCACCCTCCTGAGTTAGTGCAGTTATTTCCATTTTACAATAGTCTAGAATAGACTGTGTGTTTCCCCAGGCACACGATCTGCATAACACTAAGGATTTGTTAAAGCTGAAGTGTTGTTGTTTTTCTTGTAGACATGACTTTGGTCATGAAGGCTAACGTTATCAAATGCACTGGACCTAAGGGCATTGCCCCTCAGGAGGACAGTGACTCAAATGAGATGGACACTTTTACAATGCACATGAATTCTCTAAGTGAGGATGGGAGCCTATCTTACCTAAGTTAGAATTCTGATCTGTATGTTTTTGTTCATACTAATAAAAGTAGATAATGAGAACTTAAAATACGGTACATTGAACATAGTATTTGGCAGCAGCAAAACTAGGCTTCCCCCCTACCTGGGTCAAAACCCAGTTTGGCACGCTTCCCCCACACACATTTGTGTACACACACACACACACACAGGCTGCAAGCCTCCATGATGCCTCTCTGGAGGCTTCACCAGGGGCAGAAAAACATGGCTAGCCTCCCTGTAGCTTTGTATTTGTTTTAAAGACAGACACAAAGTCACTCAGTGAGTGACTGTCGGTATGGGGCTTAAACAAGAGTTTCCTCAACTCAAGGCCAACACACTGCTCATTATGCCACATGGCTCTCTGTTTGTAGACTTAACTACGTATCACAGGGTCCAGAGATTTAAGGGTCCCTCTTGCAGAATCACCTACCACCATGGGCCCTTTTTTAGGCAGGCAGTGATGCAATCAGGCAATTCAGACTGGATTTAAGGGTCTTCCTTTCCCTCCCTCTTTATATGGTAATGTACATTGCTTCCCTTACTTAAAATGTGATGAACTGGCCCTGCTGTGCTTGGGGGGGCCCTCCTGCTCATTTTTCTGACTGGGGCTCCGGCTTTCTGTCCCACAACTCCTACCCCACAGGCACCACCCATAGGCAGAAGCTGCCTATTAAAGCTGCTGCAGCAGCAGCTACTCCCGAGAGCTACTTTTTCTCTGTTCCAGCTCAAAACTGCCCGTTAATCCTGTGAATCACGCGGCCCCGCCCCCTTTAATCAGCTTCTCCCCCACCCCGCCCACCTCGCTTTTCCTCGCCAATGTTTGTTGTCAGCCAAGCGTGTGTTTTGGCCATGACAGCCCTGCGACTCGAGGCATGTGGGGCTGCAGGAGGCCGGGGGCGGGCGGGGGCGGGGCTTTCACCCTCCTCAGCCTCCTCTCTGACAGGGCAGATTATATGCTCCCTGCTCACTTTAGGGTAGAAAAGGAGCTGGTGACAAAGGTAATTAGCGCCCCGTTCCCTCCGCCTGCCAAGTTGCTCTCAAGTGCCGGGAAGCACCATTGCCCAAGGAGCAGATCCCCCCACGCACTGCAAAAGCGACAACAAGCTGCGGGGCTCAGGCAGCCCTCCACTGCCCCTTTCCCTACACGGCTTCCGTGGGGCTGGAGGGAAGGGTTTGTTTGTTTGTTTGTTTGTTTGTTTGTTTTTAAGTGAAGGGGAGATCGTAGGCGGAAGTGTCGCGGATCCCATGCCTCACATTTGCAAAAACGAGTCCCTCTCTCGAGCTTCCCTATCAGTCCGCAGCCTGCTTCCTCTCGGCTATTATTTTTCCCAGACGAGATGCAAAGAGACCCGTTTCTCTTCCTCTGTGTAGGGCTCTGGGGCAGAAGTCCAGTGAGCAGGGGGGCCCTGGGGCGCAGCCAGCCAGAATCACCACATTTCGAAGGAAGTCCAGTACTGTAATGCACACGACCGTCTAAAGCCGGCGTGGAAAACCACTAAATCCAGAGTTTCACGTTTACGTCAAGCGCACTATTCCTAGTGAATCTTAAGCCCTTTTCGAGCGCTCTGTAAACGAGTTAACTAAACCAGTGGGAGGAGACTGCGGGGGCGAGCCCGTAAGCTCCGCCCCCCGTCGTCACTCCTCTTGCCCTCCACGGGCTGCTGTTTGAAACTGGGCGTTTCCCTGCGTCCTTTTTGGAACGTTGATTTCTCCAGGGTTCCAAAACGCGTGCTGAAACATGAAACCCCAAAATATATATGGGGGTGGGGTGCGGTGGGGTGGGGAACCCAAGCAACCAGTGAAGAAATGCCAAAGCAGCTCTCTAAGCTGAGTGAATGGGCAGCAGATGAGGTTCAATGTAAACATAAAGCGATGCGTTCTGGAAAGCCTTCACATATGCAGTGGCAGGTCCTGAACTGGCAGTGATTTTCCAAGGAAAGATCTTGCGGTCATGGTTGCTCGCTCAATGAAAGCATTTACATCAAAGCTGAATGCACACCATTAAAGCACATTTAATGCTACAGTTCCCGGCGCTCTTAACAAACATCAACTCCCAAGATTCTTGGGAGGGGGGAAAGTGCTTAAAATGTGTTTTAAGTGCGTGATGTGGGCGCAGTCTCAGTGTGCACACGGCGGGGGGGGGGGAGGCAAATTTAATGAGAAGGCTGTTAAAGAGAACTGGAAAAGGTGTAGGAAGGTATACACAACAATAATGCAGGTTTAGAAGAAGAAGATATGAATAGCATATAAGACTACTTAATAAAATGTGTTGTGTGAAGAAAAGAATGTATAGAGAGAATCATCTCCTTCACAGGACTCATAATTTGATTAAGTTATGTCATAAGAATTCAGGGTTACCTGTGGAAATTGTCCAGCAATAGATTCAAGAAAGATTATTTATTTATTTTTATTTATTTTTATTATATTTATATACCGCCCTATACCCTGAGGTCTCAGGGCCATAAGGTACTTCTGGAACAATTAAACCTATGGAATTCACACTCCTACAAGGTGTGGTGACAGCCATTAGGTTAGATGCCTTTAAAATGTAATTAGACACACTCCTGTAGGATTGCTAGGTCTATCAATGACTTTTAGGCTCGATTGGGGGAGTTTAACTAAATATTGTACAAGCTGCTCAAAAGTGGAACAGATCAGCTCAAAAGGTGGTACAGGTTTTTTGTTCTTGTTTTTGTTTTTTTGGCAGAGGCTGGATACTGTAGCAGCAGTTTTACTGCATGGGGGTTTGACTAGATGACATTTGAAGTACTTCCTGGCTCTATGGGTCTATGTTCAGAGGCAAAATAGCTCTGAGAATCAATTGCTGGGGTTGCTAAATTATGACTGTAGACTTCATGCACTGTGTGTGGGCTAAGCAAAAGCTTCTGGGTGTTTACTGTTTGAAGCAGGTTACTAGAGTAGATCCATTTTCACCTATCTGGTGTCCTCCTGCTGTTTTGGGTTACAACTTCCATCAGCTCCACCCAGCACAGCTGAGCTGATGGGAATTGTAGTCCAAAACATCTGGAAAGCACCATATTGGCAAAGCCTAGGCTGGATGGAGCCTGATCAGCATTGCTCTTCTTTTGTTTTAGTTCACACTGAGCCTCATTCCAAGTTTAGGAAATGTGATTTTAGAAAGGTATGCCCTGACACAGGCTGAAAAATACAGCACTGGCCTACAAGCAAGGAATAAACTATTGGAAAGAAACCAGTTACTTTGGCTATTTTGGTTGCCTGTTCTATCTCCAGACATTGTCAGTTTACCCATTTTTTAAAAAATGGGCAATACATCCCATAAGATCTGACCTTGTCTTTGCAAACAGCTACAGCTGGACTCTTTCTCAACGAGTTTGTATCTTCAATTTGCAGCAAAAAGGTGGAGATGGTTCCTTTCTCATGGCCTGGCCTATCTCTGCTCGGTTAAATTGTGAATGGCTGACGTTGCTGTCTCATAATCCTGCTGCTTAGGAATGGCTGCTCTGCCTCCTGCTGAAACTGGCCACATCGATCATCCTAGAAGGGGAAACAGCACCTGGAAATATTGTGGCATAAACAGGAGAGAAAGCTGGAAGGGAGAAAAAGGAGGTGGTTTGATGGACTGGTAGGAGTGGGGCAACAGGCCTGATGTGTCTATGACTCTCCTTTTTGGTTGCCGAAGAGACATTCTGCTACTGATGTCTTAAGGCAATCTTTTTGTGGACAATTGGAGCCCCTGAAGTCCTGAACGCATGTTAATGATAGTGTGTGCTGATCTTTATATGTGAACGCAGCTGGGTGTATTTTGCTTCCCTTTGTCTAAGCAAACAAGGAAACTGTTATGAGAAATACAGTACTTCTAACAGCGTGTTGCAAACACTCCTACTTTCATAAGAGGCATATGGCAGATAGTCTTTCTTCTGACTAAACTGTGGAGCCACAGCCTCTTCTCTCTCTCTCTCTCTCTCTCTTTCTTTCTTTCTTTCTTTCTTTCTTTCTGTGGCTTTTGACATAGCTGCTGCTTTAAGGGCTCTTCAAATCACAGGCCAAAGAAAATGACATATGAGAGCTGTAGCTGTGCCTTTCTGAACACAAATTGCTAACTTGGTGGTCTTGGGGCAGTTTCAGACCCTAGATTGGGGGTCAGGTTTTTTATTATTATTTTTAAAAATGGTTCCAATTCAGACTGGGCTTCTTGCACTGATAACTTGTATAGGAAGAAAGCTCCCATTAAAATGAATGGGAAGCTCTCCCCCCCCCCCCCGTGCAAATTGCTAGTGCCGGGTGGGGCAACAATCCAAATCGGGATCACCAGCAAGGCAAAGTCCCCTACCCCCATGCTAGGGTCCCACTCTGTAGTGCCCCTTCCAGTGCTCATAATTTGCTCATACTGGAGGTTTCTGCGATTGAAGGGCTCAAGGTGCCACTTTTTAAAAAGTAATTGCGTTTTTTAAATGACCAGTTGGCTCTCCTATGTCACAACTGTCTTCATCCTGCCCCTTTGCATTGATTAGAAGTCCTTCACTACACACACACACACACACACACACACACACGTGTCCTTTTCTGCTCTCCCCTTTGTAGGATATTAAAAATCATTTGCACCATCCAGAGGGAAATATTGCTAATGTGAACATATTAATTTATTTAAATTCATGCCAACTGAAAATGAAATGATTGCTTTATTTTGCAGCCCAGCCTCAATATGCTCACCTGCTAGGAAAACATATTTAATCCAATATTGCCATAATAAGAGCTGGTGCCAAATGTTTCCATCACTGGGAATGGAGGAGAGAGTGCACTGGCAGCAGCACCCCTAGACTCTTCTGTTTTCCCTCCATGGGCCAGCTCAGAATGGATTTCCCATAGACATTTCCAGCAAGAATTTAAGGTCTTGGATATTCCATTTAAATCAGTAGGAAGACATTTTAAACCAGGAAGGTTGCAAGTTCAATACAGGCTTGTTTGGTTGGTTGTTTTTAGGCCAGTTTGAGTCTGATATGCTACTGTAAGGAGGAATGAAAAAGAACCCATTAGAGATGGCCATTTCTTCTGACCGTGAGTGGTAAGTTTTTTGTTTCTTTCTAATTTAATTTGCATTTCCTCCGTTATCTCAGAAAGGCACCTCTGTTGAGGTTTCAGCCATCTGCACATTTATTTACATTTAATTGATTAATTAAATCAATTAATTGGCTAAATTAATTAAAGCAGTCTTTTAACTGTCTGACAGGCCTTATACACATAAGTCTAATATTCATTTTATCCTTAGTCATCTATCTGCTCTTCTACTTTCCCAAATCTCTTACAAATATGCCTGGCCTTTCCAGGCATATTGCTCACACAGGGACAACATCCGCTGGGTAAGTGCAAAGTGCTATGTTGGAATAAAAGCTCCGACATCTCCCATTTCTCATGCTTCAAGCTCTGCCCTGTCTAGAGGTTATTCATTCAAAGAAAACGATTTTTCGGGAAATCTACTTTTCATAATCTCCCCAGCAACATTGCCCCACCCCCACCAAAATTGGTGTTGGGAACTCAGCTCTCTCTAACAGAGCTGTGACAACATCATGATGAAAACACAACTTTGTAGGGAGCTAAAGAAAGGAGAGGGGAAGACACCCAAAGTGCAGCCTTGTCTCCCAAGAAGGACCATGCCTTCTTCTCTCTGCTAGTGGCAATGTATTAGTGAGACAGTCCAGAGGCTGGTACAGCAGAGAGAGACTTGCCATCTTATTCACTATGGAAAGGATGTGCAAAATGGCAGTGCATTTGGGTGATTGTTTGAAGGAGGGCTTAGGAAGGAGGACTTCAGGGTGGCTTTTGTGGGATGGGTGCTTCTCAAGCATGCAAATGTTTCATGCCAGGGGTTGGACCATGGCATGGTGGGTGGGAAGCAGTCCTGCAAACCGAGCAAGATGGGTATGCTTGACTCTGCCCGAACATGATATTTCGTGACCTTTGATCTGTTGAGTTCCTGAGCATACAGCATGGTGCGTGACATGCTGAAGCCGGGAGATGTACATGGCTGCAACTGGCTCAGTTTTCAACACAGTAACACACAAACCTGGGTCCAGCCTTTTCAGTATAATCAAGTCAGGTCAAGAGAGGCTTGTGCTCAAAATCAGTGGAGGAATAGTGAACACATAATAAAGGCAATGGCGTCCAGTGGCTGTCTTGAGTCCTGCCTCTTTTGCATTAGACTCCATGGTAAACAAAGGAAATGGCGAGCCACAGCAGGTAGGAAAATGCAACTTGGAATCACAATTTCTTCTCTGTCAAACTTTCCTTTTCTACTCTAGGGCACTGTTGTAAAGGAAACCCCTGGGGAAACAGGTTAAATAAATTGGTGGGTTTAATAATGCCCCCAAACTCTCCTACTTAGTGGGAAGCAGCAGCAGCAGCCGCTTGCAGTACTGATGTGTCTGACCAAGCACTAGGAGCAATCTAAACGCTCCCCCTGCTGGACATTTTGGGGAACTTCTCAAGGAGTCATGGACTTTTGAATTAATCCTTTCAAGTGATTCTGGCTGTTCACAGAACAGTAATTTTTTGGATATTTACACTCCGACTGAAAATCTGAAATAGACTACCTGTGGATGTGTTTTGCAGTGAATGAGCAGATCCAGCACCATTATCAGATTCAATTGTAATAGAAGGGAAATGTCAAAAAATTGTTCTTTAGAAGGACTGTGACCTCGACAATTCCAGGTGCAAAATGTTTGGTACTGGGCACGGAATTTATCATACTGAGAATGTGTCAACTTCAGCTGTTATAATAAAGCCCACATGGCTGGAAAACAACATAGCAACAATGACAGCCACGCCCATAGTGAGCGTGTCCACTTCCTAAGCAGTTCATGACATTGGGTGCAAACAACGTCCTCATGGTATCGCTCAGAGAAGAAGCCAGTCAGCCTGTGGCAATGACATGGGTGCCATAATGATGTCACAGAACTCAGCCCAGGCCCTTTCCCACACACAATAAACAAGCAGCCTGCCAAGGAGGACCCAGAGTGCCTCATTGGTTCAAGGCTTCTGTGTCTTATTTGTTAGGAGGGCAGCAACAGATAAGTTGACAGTAGGAAGGAGAAGCTGGTGTGGTCTGAAGAGGTTGTGCCTGCTGATGGGACTTTTACCCTCACCTAATTATCAGGTGGGCTTTGGGTGTCTGCATATGTTTGGCTATATGGATTGCTGGATCTCTCCTTACATACACAATAGGGGTAGGGGGTTTTTTGGGGGGGTGCGTATCAGTGCAAATGTACTCAGAGAAAAAACAAGAAGGGTTAGTAGATATGGTGTGGGCCAGGGCAAGGTAGAGATCCTGAAAACTGAGATGTATGGAGAGTAGCATCTCTGGGTCACCTTGCGGCCATTGCTGGATTCTGCATTCAGGACATCTGCCCTGCAGAAACCCTTTGAATTTCTCCTGGAAATGGAGCATTACCGTAATGACACGGGCCGTCCACTCTCTTCCACTGCTGAGTCACCCGGCAAAGCAGGGAGGGCTACACAATGCACACAGTGCAGACAGCAGCAAGATGTGACATGGCGCTGCATCTCCCTGCAGTAGCTCCTGTGGGCAGTTTTCATGAGCAGCTTAGACCCAGGACGCTCTCTGGGCCTGCAGGAGAAATTCAAAGGGTGCCACTCTGCAAGCAGGCTGCTGGAGAGACGGATGCCACAGAGATTAGAAGGGGGGGGGAATCTATCTTAAAAAAAACCCCACATTTCAATGGACTCTGTTGGCAATGGGCAGTTTCCAATGCCCTTGTTTTGTTGGCGCAACGTAATTACACCCACCGGTTCCTCTCTTGCACCTTCCCCAAATCTGCTCCTGAGGGTTGGGGGAATCCTAGTGCTCGTGGAAAAAGAGACATACTGCTACTTTGGATGAACACTCTAGGATTTGGACCATCAGTGATCGTCTGTGCCAGCAAACCTCTGGGATGACCTAGTAAAACAGATGACACTTCCTGGAATGATAAGCTAGAAGGGCAGCAGGTGTAAGAAAGCATAATAGAAAGTCTACACTAATACCTCCGTAGATTGTCACAGTGTTCTCTGCGTGCTCAGGCGGAGACCCCCAACCCCAAGAGCTACCTGGAAGAAATGAATGACTCATGACAACGTGTTATGGGATTAAATTGGCCACAACTTTATTTAAACTTTCAGATTTAGGAAGACCTTGGCTTAGGCATTGGGTGTGCATCCCTCCCAGTCCCCAGCTGGGGATCTGGAGCGCATCAGGGTAATCAGGTCTGCCTGAGAAGTGGGCTGGCTCTGGAAGACATTTGTTTACGCAGAGTGTCTGCCCCCATTTCACCGCAACACTGGGGAGTGCACTGACAACCTTTCAGCGTATGACCAGTGACTCCCCTCCAACTCAGCCTCTTTAACAGGGAACCCTGGGATCGCTGTCCGGGGGGGGGGGCATCACTGCTTCAACCCCCCCCACCCATTTAAAGAAGATAGACTAAAGGATTCCACCCAAGGCCTAAAACCGCCAAAGTTGTGACATCTGCTACAAGGAAGGCGAAACTTGCCAATGCAGGGAATTTCCTTCCCGGTCCCTTAACAGCAACCATCTTAAGACCATAGCAGCTCCTGAATACCTGTAAAAAAAGTTAACGTGTAATAAAAGAGCATTAAACAAAGGGAGGGTAGGGAGAGTGAAGCTCTGGAGCCGACTGTGCGCTCTCAGGTAGGCTCTGCCCCTTTTAACTACACAAAGAACTCCACCTCCCAGTTCTGGCAGCGGGGGGGGGGAGCAGGCAGGGGGGCTCTCAGGGATGGGGTGCTGCGCACAGCCACGCAAAGGGCACCCTAAAGTAGAGTGGAGGGCACCTCAGGCTTGGGGGCCAGATGTGTCCATCCAAGTTTTTGTAGCTCCATATAACTCTCCTCCCCCCTGCTCAGCTGTGCTTTCCACCCTTGTTGAGTTTGCTTGGCTAGAATGTGTCCTTGAACTCTAATAATGCCTCTTGGGTGGAAGCTAGAGAGGGGTGTGGGTGAGTGTGTACAGAAACTAGCCTACTCCACAAAGGTAATATTCATATTATTGCTCCAATGAATGTGCATATTCATTGCTCCAACTGTCCACCTCTAGCATGCGGCCCCCAGAAGGTTGCCCAGAAGGGCTTGTGGCTCTTGGGATTAAAATAGCCTCCCACTCTGGTCCCAATGAGCGGATGCCTTCAGAAAATGGTGTTTCGAAGCCCTGCTGCCCTCAGTAGCCCCTCAGTAAGATAGCCTTACCTTCCTTTCACTGTCCCTGGTTCTTGGTAGACGCCAGCCTGAACCAGATCTGTCAATTTTGCATAATTAATTTGAGAATTAGGTTGCCAAGGCTGGGGGGGGGGGAATGGGCCATTTGCAACCCTGAGGATCAAGGCCAGTTTGACTGTTTCACCCCTCAGATGCATCCTTAGCGTGACAAGCAGCCCTGCCCCCCACAGGCTCCAGCAGTGCCCAAGGCATGATTTCAGCCTCCTTGCTCATTCTGCACAGAGCCCTTCCTTGCTCCCTGCTCTCCTGGTGACCTGAGGAAGATGAGGCCTGGAGCAGCCCCTTCTTTTATGCTGATTCATCTCCATATTCATGCTTTTGCCCCCAAGTCTGCATTTTTTAATCCATCTGATTAATGAGAGCAGATATTCAGCGTTTGATTTGATTACCCTCTTTTGAGTCCCATAGCATCTGACATCAAGAGACACCCCTGGCACGGCCCATTTCCATAATGGGTGCTTCTGTCTGCCTGCACTTCCCACTCTGCCCTTGGCTTCAGGAAAGGAGTCTGATGTGAGGGATCAGTTGTCCTGGATGTACCCTGTGAAAGCAAAAGGGGAAGGTATGCTGTAAATCTGGTCTCCTTCTTGTTGTACAGTGTGTGAGATAATCCCATATGACATGAGACACATGGAGCATGAAAGAATGAGGACAACTTTCTTCAATGCCCAAATTGCCCAATTACATTGTGACGGATCAGCGGGGGGAAAGGGAGGAGACTTTCCCTACTGGCAGACCTCTTCTATTTTTGCAAATGTTTCCTAAAAAAAGAATCACAATGCACTGTCACCACTGCCTAAACCTACCTGGGGGGGGGGGGGAATTCCCAGCTGCATGTGGTATTTCTAAGCCCTACTGAAGCCCCTTCCCTCCAGCCCAGCTCTAGGAAAATATTAAAAAGATGCTTTTGATTTATTTCACCAAAGCCCATGGCATAAACATAAAACCCTACAGGAACTTTAAACACATCCTTAGAACATAAAGGGGCAAGTTCTGTGTGCACTCTTAGAACACGGGAAAGATATTAGTGAGAAATTTTGTTTTAAACCCAGGAAGGCAAATATCCCAAGTATTAAAGAAGAAGAACTTTGTTTGGTAAAAGGGAGAAAAGGAGGAAAAATAGAAAAGGCAACTATCAGACATACATACTTGCAAATGAAAATTTTAAAGTCTTTCTAACTTAACTAGAAGCTTGCTACCTGCTTGAACAGAGTCCTAGATTACAGAGCATGTGCAGAGATTACTGCAGATTTCTTAGCGAAGGCATATTTGGTTACTTGGCGGGATGGTTCCAAAATACAAAGATTACAGGTGAATTCTAACATTTTTGTGAATCTGAGACAAGTAAAAGCTAGCTTCTTTGTGGAGATGGACTGTTCCTTGCTCTATCTGTGATATTGATGGTCTTTGTGGCCAAAACAGAAATGTATTTAGAGTCTAGATCTACATTTCTTCAGATAATGATGCTTCAGATGTTGAGAGGAAGAGTGGAATCAAAGACGCATCCCAAAGAAAGAATGTTGCAGTAATGGGGACTTCAATTACCTTGACATAGACTGGTGACATATGTGCATCACTTATGACAAAGAGGTAAATTTCCTAGATGTCCTCCAAGACTGTGCTCTAGAACAGCCGGTCATCAAATGGAACCACCTCCCTGGATTTAACTTCAAGTGGCATCCAGGACCTCGTGCGAGATGCAAGGGTTGTTGAATCAACTGGGTGCAATGACCACGGTGCTATTAAATTTAAAATACATGTAAACAGCCGCTTGCCAAGAAAATCCAACATGGTCACATTGGATTTCAGAAGAGGAAACTTCCCCCCAAACAAGAAGATTGGTAAAAAGGAAGTTCAAAGGTGAAGTCAAAGAGCAGGGTGTGTGTGTGTGTGTGTGTGTGTGTGTGTGTTTTAAATAAATAAAAATAAAAAGTGTGTTCCATCAGGTCTGTTACAAGCTGATTAGCATTTTGCCACAGAAACTTCAGTTTTAGTTGGCAAATATCATGTTTAGAGGCATAGAGCTACCTGTCTCGAGTGGGTGAACCCAGTGGATGCAAGGGGGACAGGTCCCTTTTCTTGTTGGCTCTGTGCTGCATGTTGCCACTGTGTGAAGGGTCTGCCTCCATTTTTGAGAATATAACTACAAACCAGCTGGTAGAGATAATATCTGAGAGAGAGAGAGACCGTCACGCCAGTGCTGGCTCTTGCAACCCCAATTGCCCTGCCATGTGTAATCTGATAGGTGGTGCAGAGAGACCAACAGATCTGCGAGCTGCAATTGACTTATGGCTGCAGGCATCTCTATAAACAGCTTCCATCTCTGCCCCAAAATAACCCCACGTGAATTGCGTCACAAGGCTAAGGTTTCTGGCTGCTTGCAGGGAGACATTAAGTCAATGCATGGAGTCTGATTTTCAGTCGCAGTTGGGCGGCAAGGGGGGGGGGAGAGGCTGGAACTGTGCGTACAAAAACCACTTCTGCTGGTAGCAGCAATTTTGTTCCCGTTGGCACAAGCTGATTAAAAAACTCCAAAATCTGAAAGTTGAACAATTAGTGCCACCAGGGCTGAGCTCAGTTACATTTCAGAACTTTGCTCCGACGTGCCAGGAAAATCAAGCACTCTGTCGTGCAAGGACATGCAGGTGGCTGTGGCTCTGTAGCCTGCCGGGTGACCTTCATTCAGGGGCGGGGCCTGCTCCATTATGGCTTGTCTCTCTCCTGCTCAGTGATACCCAGTTGCCCCTTTGAGAGAATCTAGGGGAAGATCAAACCGCAAGAGTCAGAGCATGACCAGATGCCCAGCTGCATCACTCACCCATTTGCACAATTTTACTCCCATTCCTTGGTGATGGAGAGCAGACGAAGGCAGTGAGATACTACAAGTTCCATCCACGTTGCCAAGCGAGTTCCACAGTGGAGCAAGGTTTGTCAAGTGGATGAGCCTGGCAGGTCAGGAGGCAGGACTTGGGAGAGCCTGGTGGGTCAGTAGGCAGAGCCCACAGAAAATGCTCAGTTCCTCTGGTGTACTGCATGTGCTTACATGTCCCTTTGCCGCCAACTAACACAATCCACACATATCGCACCTCGCTCCCTGATCAAGACTATCCAAATATTGCCTGTGCCTAGGATTAGGGGAGAAGTTTGGCTCAGTTTGCATTTGAAGGTGAACTTATTCAATACATGCTTTCTGAAACAATATGCAACTGTCCTTCAATATTTGCATTTCTCTGAATTTTGCAGTGCACCTTTCCAACCAAGCAATGTGTCCATTTACTAGCGTAAAATGTGCCTTAGAAATGCATATGTTGGTAACAATAATATACCCCAAAATTAATTACATTCAGGAAAATTGCTTGCAAAAATGCGCATGTTAGGCAAAGTTGCATACAAATATAAGTATATTAAAAGAAATTCACCCAAAATGCTGGTGAATTTGCATGAGGACTTTAAAAATCATCATCATCAAACTGATGTGGAAATGTGGAGAACCAAATTTAAGACTGGGAAAATGAGAAATTGAGAGAAACTGAAATGAACAGATTCACCCATCCTTACATGTGTCACTGTCAGAAAGCAAGAAATTGACTATGAACAGAGCAGGAACATCCTGAAAAGAAGACTACGGTTTGTGTCACACATGCTATGTCTTATATGCTCAAGGAATAAAGGGTATGTCCTGCTTTTGTTGTGCTATAGCTCAAGGTTGCCCCTCCAGACAGCTGGGCATCAAAGCTGGGGAAGTAGCGCAGAAGAACTAATAAAGCAGAATGATGTGTAGATGCTCTAACGTAAATCTACCGCTAATGAAGTTTTATTGCACCAGTGGCATGTTGCAGTCTGCAGGAGCCCCTTCTGTTCCCACCCATTTGTCATGATGTGTCATCCTCCGATTGGCTGTTGTTCTGTGAGTTTTTGTTTACAAGCCAGCCAGACTGACATAGAGCTGCGAAGGAAAGAGGCAGCTGGGAGGAAACAGGTGGCAGAAGCAGCAGCGAACACTTCCATTGATTATAGCATCTCTGGCTATAAAGCATCCTGAGGATGTGTCAGCAGCAGAAAGTTCCTTGAGCAACTAACAGGGGAATCCTAACCAGGAAAGAGCAGAGTGGTGCATCTGCCACCACCTCCCAAGCCCTGTCTTCTCTCACCAGCCAGGACAAAATAAGGGGAGGCAGCCCACTCTTTGCTACACCAGTTCCAGGCTGGCATATCTAAGGGGCTCGAGGAATGAATACCCCGCTCCATCCCATTTGGGGGCTTCCTGCTTCCTACTGCTGGCAGAAGAACTTCTAACAGTAGCTGCCAACTTGCCTGGGTGCAACTGGGGCCTCTTCCATAGTAGAGCCCGCTCCCTCCAGTAATGGTCCTTTCAATTGGTGGGGGCTGGCAGAGAAGCAACATTGTGCCATCCTCCACCAACACAGCAGTAGGATTGCGCTCTAAAGGTTGAAAGCAAGTAGCACCTGAGCATGTGCAAAAATGGAAGTGTTCCTAGGGGAGTGTCCTGAGAATCTGGCCCCATTTGTCTCCCTGGGCCTGAGATTCCCATTTGCTCTGCTAGACTTAATGTAGCATTTCCTGCCAGAACCAAGTTTTGAGAACAAACGGAGGCTGCTCTACTGATCACTCTCGCTTAAAACAGTGTCAAGTACACTGCAGAACAAGTTTAATTTATATCCTATAGTATCTAAATGTGTCAGATAAGCCAGATGAAGATGTCTGAATGTGTCAGTTGAGGGAATTAGCAGGCACAAGGCACTATTACCCTGTGAGGCAGGAAATAGTGGGCAATATTACCCAGTTCCTGCCTGAGTTGGCACATCCAGTCATCTTTATCTGGCTTAATGAACTGCAGTGCAGGCAGCGTCTCAAGGAAGAGCGCTGAAGACATCTCCCTGTCCTGCTTTGCTCTGTGCGTAACAACAGATATAGCACACACAAGGAAAAATCAATACCAAATCTTAAAAGCAGCAGCAGCAAGTTTCTTTTTATAGAACACTGTCCCATTTGCAGTCTTCTTTTGTCCTGACCTAAAGCATCTTGTCTCCAGTTAAATTTCAAAGAGGACTGTTTGGACTAATACTTTTTAAAAGCAGAGGAGAAATGCAGAAATGGTAAAAGCAGCTGGTGGTCTGTGGTGTGTGTGTGCGCGCACATGCACGCACACACACACACACACTGGTGAGCACTGGGATATTTCAGGGCGACATCGATCCCCACTCAATAAAATCTCTGCAAAATGAGGGCTGCCCCACCTACCAGGAGACGATGCCAGATAAATCATACCTAGAGTGAAGGAGAGACTCTCCTTCCATTGTTTGTCTCTTTTAGGCTGCAACTGTATACCCACTTAGCAGGAAGCGAGCTCCGTTGAATTCAACAAAATGTACTTTTTGTAGACCTGTTTAGGCATTTCATTTGCCCTGCTCTGTTGTTGTTGTTGTTTAGTCGTTTAGTCGTGTCCGACTCTTCGTGACCCCATGGACCAGAGCACGCCAGGCACTTCTGTCCTCCACTGCCTCCCGCAATTTGATCAAATTCATGCTAGTAGCTTCAAGAACACCATCCAACCATCTCATTCTCTGTCGTCCCCTTCTCCTTGTGCCCTCCATCTTTCCCAACATCAGGGTCTTTTCCAGGGAGTCTTCTCTTCTCATGAGGTGGCCAAAGTATTGGAGCCTCAGCTTCACGATCTGTCCTTCCAGTGAGCGCTCAGGGCTGATTTCCTTCAGAATGGAGAGGTTTGATCTTCTTGCAGTCCATGGGACTCTCAAGAGTCTCCTCCAGCACCATAATTCAAAAGCATCAATTCTTCGGCGATCAGCCTTCTTTATGGTCCAGCTCTCACTTCCATACATCACTACTGGGAAAACCATGGCTTTTACTATACGGACCTTTGTTGGCAAGGTGATGTCTCTGCTTTTTAAGATGTTGTCTAGGTTTGCCATCGCCTTTCTCCCAAGGAGCAGGCGTCTTTTAATTTCGTGACTGCTGTCACCATCTGCACTGATCATGGAGCCCAAGAAAGTAAAATCTCTCACTGCCTCCATTTCTTCCCCATCTATTTGCCAGGAGGTGCCCTGCTCTACCCTTTCCCAACTCCTAAGGAAAATTAGGCTGCATATGCACCATGCATTCAAAGCGCACACACCCAAATAATCCTGAGAACTTCACTTTGTTATGGGTGCTGGGAATTGTAGCTATGTGAATGGGTAAACTACGGTTCCTAGGATTTTTTATTTTTGGGGGGAGGGGTTTGCTCTAAATAGATGGTGTGTATACACAGCCTAAGTACAGTATGTAGGAAGAGAGATAAGGAGATATAAACAAGAAAGGGAGAAAGGCAGCCAGAAGCTTCTCTTTCAGGGTGTGTGACTTGTGCCTCTTCCAGCATGGCTTTGCAGGCAGAATAGTCAAGAGGCTTTGCTGCTCACCCACGGTGGGGCTGCCCTCATGGGTGAATTTCTCTAGCCTGGATCTTAGTCACTGAATGTCCCCACCCTCCAGAAGTCTGAAGGTTGATTTACTGAGATAAGGAGGATTATACCTCTACAGTGATTGCTTTGAGAGATCTGGACCTGTTGTCATTTCACAATGGAGGATTAAGAACACCTTTAAACACTGTGGACATTGTTACTGCATGGCAGCAGATGAAAGCAGAGCCAGTTTTGAATTCCATTTGTATTATGAACATGGGAAGAAGGCGGGGAGATGGCAGTTTAAGCACAAATTATATAAAGGGCTTCTACTGGGCTGTAAACCCCAGCAGAAGTCACAAGGGGGCAGCAACAGCAGAGAAAGGAATTAAGATTGGTGGCAGGCAGTTGACTGTAAGAGAAATCTCCCACCTAGAGATATATTACAGGGAAAGCCTAACTGTCTGTTCAGAAGCAAGTCAGTGGGGTTTGCTCCCAGGTAAATGGGGTTAGGATTGTACCGTTAGTAAGACTCCTTGGCAAAAGGAGGCAAGGGAAAGCATTGAAAGCCTACTGAATCTTCCTCTTGGGGTTACTCTGAAGCATCGCAGGGAGGGAGAAACAAAAGTTCAAGTCAAAAGCTTCATAAGATAACATCAGTCACAGTAGCTTGGGTAAGATAATTTATTATTATTATTATTAACATTATTATTATGCTGCTCTACAAGACTGACCAATCTGGAAGCTTCTGACAAAATGTGGATATGTTCACACTTTCATTTCTTTGAATCAAAAGGTAGAGACAGCATAAAATATTTTTGAATGTGGCTTTGACTCTCCTTTAAAGTGGAAATGCGAATTTCTCATTTTCAATAAAATGTAACACACACATACACCCTCCCCGCTTCACCTTCAGCTCTCAATGAAAATTGAGGTTTACTAGAAATGTTTAAATATAAGAACACTTTTTAAAGCAGCAACAACAACATCAAGCCTGCCATTCCTTCCCCACTGATTGACCACCATAAATGCACAACTTCTCTTCTTTGTCAGACAGGCAGAGGTTCCAATCTCTATTAGGTAATTTGAGGGAAATGTCCTCATGAACAGTAGATGAAAAGTAAAATAAAGCACTAGTGTAAACAAGCCAGCATTTTTAGGCCACAAAAAGACAATAGCTGATCTAGCGTTGGTGTTAATTGTATCATCTGTTACCCAAATACCTATTTATTCATTATTTAGAGCATTTCTTTTCCCTGAAAAGACTCCCAGAGAGGGACTTTAATAAGACAGTCCCTGCCTTCAGGTTCCCCACCTTTGCTTTACAACTTCAAAAATATCGAGGGCATGTACAGGTTTGCCCAAAATGGACTGGAGAACTAACCTCTGAGGCTTCGCAGGCTTAATTAGACCCGTGGACTGTAGGTTCCCCATCACTGCTGTAAATCCTACAAAGAAAGCGTCTCATCAGCCACATAGCTACAGGGAACCTAATTATTAGAGCTGGGGGATTATGTATTTTCAGACAAAAAAAACCTTTGTGGCCTTCCTGTTCCGTACCCTTCCCTTGAAATCATTTTGTGCCACCAGCCAATGTCTCTGCCACCTGCTGATGTCTGGTAAGAAGAAAAATGTGATTTCTTCTGCCAGAAATAAGCTGACATGGGGCTCCTGAGCTTTCTAGCTGGGAAGATGAAGAAGCCTGATGGGGAAAGTAACCACAGAGTTGGTGTGTGCGTGTGTGTGCATGTGTGCGCGCACAAAAGACATGATCAAATTACTGGCAGATGTGATCTGAAGTAAAACTGGCAGTTGGAGTGTTTCGGAGAGTGAGTCAGTCAGTGTCACTGGTAATGTGGCCCCAGTGGCCAGGCAAGAGCTATTTCAATGTGCTTTTGCTTCAGCTCCAGTTTCCACTGAATAATGCAATAGGCACACATCCGTTTGAGCTAGCTGGGTTGTCCTAAGGAAGCCTGGAGGGTTTGTGCCCCTCCCACTCCCTCCTCATGACAGCTTTAGACTCGACTTGAAGGAGGATGACTGGCAAGCAGGCTCCTCCTTAAGTGAAGGTCAGTGCAGGCTAAAGAATGCTCCCGGGAACGATCAGGGAGCAAGCCTCCTGCTTGTGCTGCCCTTCAAATGGATGTCAACGTGTTGTCAGGACATATCGCAAATGCAGCCTTGCCTCTTAGCACAGAAACCTGGCGAAGGTGGCATTTTCAGCAGTGACACCCAGAATGCCTCATAGGCTGCAATACTTCAGCATGCTTACTTAAGAGTAAGCTCCATTGAACTCAATAGGATTTACCTGTAATGCACAGAATTGGGCTGCATGCATTGTGTTTTGGCGCCATCACTTGTGGGTGTTATTAATGTGATGTTAAAGGGGAAAGGAGCATTTCAAAGCAAAAGGTAGAAAGTGGAGGAGGGAATATAAAAGGCAAAATAAAAATACAGGTGATTTCTTATAGAGGGTGACACTTTGTTTGGCAGGAGGGGAGACATTTCACAAAGCTCTCCAATTTGTTGTGTGTGTGTGTATCCATTTTGTTTTTGAATGTATTTTCCTGTCTCAGTATGAGGAACAATTCAAATTGGACCAAGAGTGCAAAGAAGCTTGGGAAGCAGGAGGTCACTGGGTTGTAACTACTGTGTCAATGCACAGAACAAGGACCCCCACCATAGGTCCAGTCGATGGCTGAGTACACCACAAAATTCTACCATAGTCTCTGTATTATGCTGTTACATAGTATGATACACACAGCCTTGTAAATAAGGCCACAAAACTTACTATCCTGCTGGGGACTGGCAGAGGAATGATAGCGTGTTCCTTCCCTCCTGCAGTAATCCACTGTATTTCTATACCTGAAGGAGCGTCTCCACCCACATCATTCAGCCCAGACACTGAGGAGGTCCAGCTCCGAGGGCCTTCTGGCGGTTCCCTCACTGCGAGAAGTGAAGTTACAGGGAAGTAGGCAGAGGGCCTTTTCAGTAGTGGCGACCACCCTGTGGAATGCCCTCCCATCAGATGTCAAGGAAATAAACAACTATCTGACTTTTAGAAGACATCTGAAGGCAGCCCTGTTTTGGGAAGTTTTTAATATCTGATGTTTTATTGTATTTTAAATATTTTTTTGGAAGCCGCCCAGAGTGGCTGGGGAAACCCAGCCAGATGGGCGGTGTCTAAATAATAAATATATTATTATTATTATTATTATTATTATTATTATTATTATTATTATTATTATACTGGGTACAAAGTAGGGTGTCTTCCCTCCCCTAGCAACCCACTTGGTTCTGTGCTGGGCCCAGAGGAGAAACAGAATGATCTCTCCTACTTCTACCAGCCCCTTCACTTTCAGGAAGCAAGAAACAGGAAGAAAAGCCACAACCAATGTCAGACATATGCAAAAGGGGGAAAGGGGTATCAGCACCTGCTCCTGTGAAATTTAAGAGCTGGTCTTCTAGTTGCTTAGACTATCAAGCTAGCCTGTTCTGAAAACCTTTTTGGGAGTCAGTATCCTCTGGTTTGCTGTAGCTTTCTAAAGGAAGGCGGTTTCCTCTGTTGATTAGGCTGTTCTTCCTCCAGTTTCCTCCCTTCGTCAGAGCTAGGTGGTGATGTACAAGCAGAATATCTCCACCTGACACCATCAGTTCAAGACCCATTACAGTGGTACCTCGGGTTACATACGCTTCAGGTTACAGACTCCACTAACCCAGAAATAGTACCTCAGGTTAAGAACTTTGCTTCAGGATGAGAACAGAAATCGTGCTCCGGCGGCGCGGTGGCAGCGGTAGGCCCCATTGGCTAAAGTGGTGCTTCAGGTTAAGAACAGTTTCAGGTTAAGAACGGACCTCCGGAACGAATTAAGTACTTAACCCGAGGTACCAACGTATAGGTTCAAGAACCGAAAATGCAGAAAATTTTCAAGAACGGAACATTTTATATGTTACTGTGCCTTTATTATAACTTTCCAACCAGCTAATAATTAAGAAATCAAATGACTGTTCTAGTCAATATAGCATTTTCATTTGCAAAAAAATCTATTGTGTTGCTAGCGAAAATGGCCATGACTCCATTCAAGTGACAAGCAACATTGCAGTCTTGTGACTGCCTCACATTCCGCTGTGAAAATGACCAGCCAGCACTGAGAGGAATTCTGGGAGCTTCATGTTAAACAAGGCCTCATTTATTAGGTATGCATAATCAGTCCTATTTCCATATTTGTTTCCTTTAAGATGATGCTGTGCTAGTAGTCAGATGAGCTGATCTTCATATGCGTGACAAATTGATAACAACACAGCATTTGTACAGGATTTTTTGGGGGGGTGTTATTTGCAGCACTTTACATACAGTATAATACATGGGGGTAATTCTTGCATCAGCTGTGTAAGTGTTGCAAATTGTTGCAAATTGAGAGAGTTTAAGAGACAGAAGGTGGGAGAGAGAGAGAGAGAGTAAGAGAGTAAAGCTAACCCAAGACCACCTAATTTGGCACATATGTGAAGTTGACTTGAAACATACATGCACTTCCTTTTTCCTAACACTATACACAACAGAGAGTTTAGGACTGCCCCTGTTCACATAGATAAGGGTTTCAATATTAAACATTCAGTATCTTCTAGGAGTAAATAGTAAAATAATATTTCATTTCATTTGTTATTTATTTGTATAATCCCAATGTATTTTTGTGTGTGTGTGTTTACTATTTCACAGGATCTAAATCAGGAGCCAGGTATAATATGCAAATACAACGTGCTGACAGGACCTCACTCCTGTTAGCAATTGTGCTGCAGGGTTCTGCAATAACTGCAGTTTCTGGACCAAGCATCAGGGCAGCAATCCAGTCTTGAAATCACGGGTGCCAAGACTACTGTGATCAAGCTATCCTAGTCCAGGAAGAGTTAATGCTCTTGTACCATCCAAAGTTAGTAATAGGTAGCCCTAACCCAGGGGTTGTCAACCTGGTCCCTACCGCCCACTAGTGGGCGTTTCAGGATTCTAGGTGGATGGTAGGGGGTTCTACAGCACAAACTGAATCACTCCCACCACCGAGCACTGGTGGGCGGTAAGGAAATTTTACCATCAAGAAAGATTCATTAGTTGGCGGTAGGTATAAAATGGTTGACTACTCCTGATCTAGCCATTAAGGCCACCTGGGCCTCCAGTTACAATGCTAGATCCCAAAGCACCCGCAGATGGCATATCTGCTTCTGCAGCCCCATCCAAGGCAGGCAATGTCTTATCAGTCACAGGACCCCCCCCCCCACAACACCTTCATCTTCCTTGGGTTCAGGCTTATTTTCTCTCCTCCATCCCACTGCACAGTGTCTCCTGATTCAGATGTTGTGGAGAAGCAGAGCTGAGTATCATCAGCATACAGTAAGGACCCTGCCCCAGATTTCCGTGTTGTTGTTGTTGTTTGGATAACATTTTATTAATTTCCCAAAATAACAAAAAACAAATAAATTCACTTTTAACAATTTCAGCCATAAGTCTTAATTGACTTCCCTCCACTCCCCCTCCTGGTTCCATTATTTTACTCTTATTCATGCACGTCCTTAACGTCTTATATTCTTAACAATCTAATTTTTAAACCTTATTCATCTTATTACAAGTGACTTTTAAAAGTTCAGCTAATGTAAAAGCCTATACACAAAGCTCACAAGGTTATGCTTTAAACATTCCCCTTATATAAAAGGGGGGGGAAAGGAAAAAAACCAATGTCTTTTTGAGTTTCAAATTGTCTAATGTGTCCTGCATATTCACTGAATTATTCTACCAATCTTCTTCATCTTCTTTGGCGGTGGCTTCTACCTTCTATAGGGATGGGCCATGCCCCAGATTTCCCAATGACCTCTTCCAAAAGTTTCATATAGAGATGCCAAAGCATTGGGGAGGCTGAATAGTAGTACTCTCCCAATGCTGTTCTTTGGGCCTAGTCATGTAAGTAGGATTAGAACCACTGTAGCACAGGGCCCCTAATTCCCATTCCTTGGAGCTGGTCCAGGAGGATACAAAGCATGTGGCAAAAGCCACATAGAGATTGAGGCTCATACAATTTTGGTAAAGATAATTCATCAGGGCAACCAGGGCGAGGTCTGTCCCATGGCCAGACCTGAACCCAGACTGAAATTAGATAATATGTGATAGCCATGAATGCCTGCAGCTGCCCCTTCACAACCCTCTTAACCACCTTACTTAGGATGGAGTATTTGTGACTGGTCAGCAGTTAGTCCAAACAAAAGGGTCTAAGGCTGGTTTCTTTAGGAGTGGCCATATCACCACCATTTTCAAAATCACACTCAAGAAAGTGTTCATCACACTCTGGGACCAACCAGAAAAACCTAGATTTACTAAGCCAAGAGGGTCAGGGGTACAGAGGGCTTGTGGTCAGACATATAGCTGCAAGCATTGTGTCCACATCATCAGGCTGCGTGAACTGAAAATAAAAATAAAAATCCCATAACACATCACAGACCAGCACTGGATCTTTTGACTGGAACTGCAATGTTATCACATTGATGTTGAGAGACTTTTATCTTCAAAATGTGCAGCCAGTTGATCACTGTGGGTCCTCAAATGCTCCAGAAGTCCCTCTCCCACAATGAATGTCAGCAGCCTCTGGACCTTAATAAATAGCTCAGCCTGCTGGTTGCTAGAGAATGCAATGCAAGCTATGAAATGTGCCCTTTTTGTGACCCACACTGCTACATGGTAGGTTATGGTATGCTATGTGCACTAGCCAGAATAAGATTTGCACCAATTGGGCTTTAGCCTTCATCCAGCTTCCATCATAACCCATGGCTCCTTAGGCTCCACAGTGTCAGAGACAACACTCAGAGACAAGACACTCACATCAGCAGGAGCAGTCAGCCCCCAAATGAGGTGTTTGGGGGCAGGATGCAACTGTATTGGATCTGTTGGATCCAAAGCCCCACAGATCTTCCAAGGGCATAGGCGCCGACTCCATGGGGCCTGAGGGGGCTCGAGCCCCCTCAAAAAATTTTTTTGGGGGGCTCAGCCCCCCCAATAATCTCGGGCGCCCTTCCAGCAGAGCGCCGCCGCCGCCCGCCTCCTCCCCACCTGCTCCCTCGCCAGCCAGCCAGCCAGCCGCGCGCCCTAGTCGGAGAGCCCCGGCCGTCCCCCGCGAGATTAGGGAATCCCTGGGGGCGGGGGCTCCTGCCTCGCTGCTTCGCAGCACCACCGCCACTGCCAAGGCACTGCCGGGGGGAATTTCCTTCCTCCTGGCGGTTTCAGCGGTTTAGGGCCGGAGCGGAGGGGGCTCGCCCTCTCTTCTCCGGCTAGCCCCACGTTTCCCGCATATCAGCTGTTCCGGAGCTGATTAATAGGCGCAGCACGCTCTCCCCTATTCGCTCACGAGGAGGCGGCGCCACTTTATTTGCATATTCATGAGCTTATTTATTATTCATGAGCTTTCCCGGCCCCCCCCCCCAATATTTTTTATAAGTCCGCGTCCCTGTCCAAGGGCCCCAGTCCTTGCTCCCTCAGCTGACATAGTGAAAAAGATCCCTCCTTTCCATCCTGGCTGGCATGAGTTGGCAGTATTTGGAATGTGCTCGTAGATCTATCACATCACCATCACAACACATGGGCACACTGAGGATTGCTCTGTAGATCACACAAAGCTTTATAAACTGTGAAAACAATATCAGCAAAGAATGTACGTGGTGAATGTCCCACATCATGTAAAAAGGTCAAGTTATCAACAAGGTCATTTGTTTTTATAAAGTTACAAAATGCACCACTACAGCTGACAATATTGCTAGCAATAGAAAAACCAAAATAAAGCCAATTATAAAACAAGTGTTTGAGACAATGAGTTTTTAAAAAGTATGTAACTAGGCAACCATGCAGCTTCAAAAAGGGGAATTTTCACAGACCTTGTCTGGCAGCTCTCTAAATAATAAATAATCATATTAACATCTGGAAAATTGTGTCAAGTTCCATATGGCTAGCAGTTCCTCTTCTGGACTTCCTGCAAAATACTTGTGATGTACTGAGCAGTTGTATGAATCTTCCTCAATATTTAAACCATGCATTCCAGCTGTAGTTCCTCATGGAGGCTGGAGACTCATCTTGCACAAACAGCCCAGAAAAAGGACCCCTTAGTGGAAGCAGGGCTTATAGTGACCAGGAAAACAATATAAAAGAATCTGCAACACAGAGGAAAGAGGACCTTTGCGCTCCATTCCCAAGTAAGTACTCAAAGGTAAGCCCAAGGGATGCTGAGAAGAAGTATACTTATTGTAGCTTTTGCCTGAATCTTACTTATGGGCATTTCGTAGTCAAGCGGGGAGGGGAGACACTTGGCTTTGCTCATGTTTTGTTTTGTTTTGTTCTGTGTCTGTGTGTGCCCTGTCAAATAGTTTCTCTGCCTTGAAAGTTAATACCTTATCTAAAAACATCCATATGCATACCTTAGATCAGAGTCATAGAGAACCTGTGGCCATTCATGACCATTGCTCATGATAGCTAGGGATGATGGAGAAGGCCTCCAGTGTAAAATAATTGGAGAAGAAGCTGCAGTATCAGGTTAAAACTGCCTTGGACACCTAAGTTTTGAATGAAAGGGGCTAGTTATATTATTGTTGTTGCATTTTTGCTGCCGGGGAGAATTGCTTTTGGGGATTTTTGTTTACAGGCGCCAGAATAACGTAGCTGGCTTTGGGTGCTATGCACCTTGACTTGGGGTGGAGTGTGGGTGGAGTGGGTGCCATTTGCTTCTCTGCCTCAGGCAGTAAAATGTCCTGGGCCTGGACATGTCATCCAATTGCTGCCTAGTCTTAACTTATAAGGGTGAACCCAAAGCAATTTTTAAGGCAGATCAAATACGTTGCGAATGCCTAATCCCAGTCAGCAATCCTAGTACCACTCCTTTGCATTAACTTAAATTTCTGAGCAGTTTTACTCATTCAGCAGCCCCTTTCCTATGTGAACAAGGGCATCCTGATCAAATTTGCAGATGACACCAAACTGGGAGGGGTGGCTAACACCCCAGAGGACAGGATCACACTTCAAAACGACCTTGACAGATTAGAGAACTGGGCCAAAACAAACAAGATGAATTTTAACAGGGAGAAATGTAAAGTATTGCACTTGGGCAAAAAAAAATGAGAGGCACAAATACAAGATGGGTGACACCTGGCTTGAGAGCAGTACATGTGAAAAGGATCTAGGAGTCTTGGTTGACCACAAACTTGACATGAGCCAACAGTGTGACGCGGCAGCTAAAAAAGCCAATGCAATTCTGGGCTGCATCAATAGGAGTATAGCATCTAGATCAAGGGAAGTAATAGTGCCACTGTATTCTGCTCTGGTCAGACCTCACCTGGAGTACTGTGTCCAGTTCTGGGCACCACAGTTCAAGAAGGACACTGACAAACTGGAACGTGTCCAGAGGAGGGCAACCAAAATGGTCCAAGGCCTGGAAACGATGCCTTATGAGGAACGGCTAAGGGAGCTGGGCATGTTTAGCCTGGAGAAGAGGAGGTTAAGGGGTGATATGATAGCCATGTTCAAATATATAAAAGGATGTCACATAGAGGAGGGAGAAAGGTTGTTTTCTGCTGCTCCAGAGAAGCGGACACGGAGCAATGGATCCAAACTACAAGAAAGAAGATTCCACCTAAACATTAGGAAGAACTTCCTGACAGTAAGAGCTGTTCGACAGTGGAATTTGCTGCCAAGGAGTGTGGTGGAGTCTCCTACTTTGGAGGTCTTTAAGCAGAGGCTTGACAACCATATGTCAGGAGTGCTCTGATGGTGATTCCTGCTTGGCAGGGGGTTGGACTCGATGGCCCTTGTGGTCTCTTCCAACTCTATGATTCTATGAACAAGCCTGAATGGATAAAAATCAGCACACAAAAATGGGAGATTCGGCTCTCCCAGTTGCCTTTTTCTAAAAAGGCGAAAACCTTCCTGTTAAGGTTTATTTCCTGCGCTCAAGTGAGAAACGGCTAAAGCCTTTGTATAACTGATCTGTTATGCAGAGATTGCTCTGCAAGCCTTTAAAATATTTATTTTCTTCTTTTGAAAGTCAATTTACTGCTGGCGGAAGGTGCTGGCTTCACTTCCCCAGAGACTGGAGCCTGCTCTTGATCAGTATTCACAGAACTGAGGTGAGCACCAGCAGTGCTTGTTCCTCCATCACTTCCTAACAATGCGCCTCCCCTGAAAGGAGTGCCTCTTGTTTATTTGTATTTACTTATCTAAGACCATTTCTTATACTGCTCAATATATAAAATATGTTTAAGCAGTGTAGGCAAATATTACATAACTATACCATAAACCCATCCATGCAAACTACTGAGAACATCAATAAAAATACTAGAAATACAATAAAGCATTAGAACATACGGAAGACAGGATTCAGGGAAAGCCTGAGGGCAGGGAGGGAAGCTGTCTTTTCAGACGATGCAGGTAATCAGTGGTAATGATGACAGAGGCAGCATCATAGAAGCAGCATAATGCTATGCAGCAGTGGTTCCCAATTAGCTAATTACTGAGGACCCTCTATTTTTCAAAAGCCAAGCCACAAAATGTGGGGTAGCCTCTAATAAGCAAAATATTTTAGGTATCCTAAAAAACAACAGACCATAAAATCTGTGATATTACCATGAAAAAAATGACAAAAAAACCGGTAGTTGGTGGGAGGCAAGTGTAGGAGCCATGTAGGGTGTGTTTATTGCAGACCGCAGTAAGAATAAATGATCCAGAGGCGTTCTCCAAATTCTGGACCCCGAATACAAAATTCAAGACACTTTAATAACATTCTCTTTACATGGTTAGCTCGTGATCCCTTTCAGAAACATGACTGGATAACAGAACATGTGGACAGCTTGTGGACTCCTTACTGGTATACAAAAAAGCACGCTCCTGTCTTCTAGCTGTACCATGGCAACAGATAGCTCTGAACAAAGTTTATAAATTCACTGTTCTTCTGTCCCGTGAAAAACATTGCATTTTTGGTAGTCTGTTACATGAAGCAGTCAGTTTGGAGCTCCTTGGTGTCCTGCTACCTGCTGACAGCGGACTGTAAGCTATTGTTCAGTAGAAACTGATTCAAAGCAAAAATATTAGAGCTGTGAAAGCAATGTATGAGAGCAATGTATGCTCAGAAATGCCTGCCTGCCATATTGACCTCAGTGGGTCTCAGGTCATGACATTCACCTGGGTCCCAGGTAATGACACTCAGGTATCACTTCTACTTATTTCCGAGATAAGCTATGGCTGCTATCAGCCTTTGCCAGCTCTGAAGAGACCATCCACTGGGCACTCCGTCAACTGTTTCTCCCATACAAATAAGCTGCTGTTAAAGGATGAAGCCAACATTGCTCTAGTTTTTACATCATACACCTGATCTTTGAAGGCTTGTTTACAGAAATGCCTAGTTAAGGCTCCTCCAGCAAAGACCCATGAAAGAGACCCACAAGAATGAGACATTTGGTATTTGGTAAACAAGAATGACCTTTCTGATTCATTTAGAGCCAGCACAGGGCTTCCGTAAAGCCCAACAGGGGAAGCAGAGCTCAGTTTCTAGTGTTGTGGCTTCAGAGGAAGAGAATAGCCACAGTAGCCTGCCTGGCAAACTGCCACAGTCTTTGGAAAAGCATGTTCCTCTGTGCCTCTTACTGTGTATGTCTCTGAAAATAGTTTCAAATAAGAGGCCTTGTTCTGTAGCTGAACTGCACAGCTCCTTGTAACAGCCTCTTGTGTTCCAAAGGCATCCGGGATTCCTTGGCAACCGAGTGGCCCCTTGCCAGGCACCCATTGTTAGTCACTCGGTGGGTTTGAATGAGCTGCATTGTGGGGGGAAATTCACATTCATTATGTTGAATGTGGATCTGTGCTTCCATTACTGCTGCAGGGAAGAACCAAAAGCTGGCTGAATATAGTCAACAACAACAAAATAAATGTAGGCCTCTGTCAGATGTTATGCATAAAATGCATTTAAACAGCCTAAGTGCCAGACTTTGGCTGTTAATAGTAGCCAAGCAAGCAAGAACTGTGAAGGTGTTGCAGCGATTTCTAGGGATGTAAGGAGCTGGTGACTTCTGTCCCATTCTGTGTTTATCATAAACAGTGCTATTCTACTGACATTCAGCTTCCACTGAAACCTACATTATTCATTTCACTATCCACTATGCCTGAAACTAACATAATTAATTGTGTGATTAATTTTGATGGAAGGGTAATGTCCAAAACAATGCAGAAAATAACATAATTATGTGTGTAACGTTTGCAGTCTAACCCCCCCCCCATATTTCACTTCTGTGATTTCCATTCCTGACCTCAAACATGCACATTGTGACAATTTCCACTCCCATTTCCAATGAAGTTTCTGACATTCCCAGCTTTTTCCTGGGTCTTATTCTCCATGGATATTTTCTTTTGCAAACTTTTATTACTTTGGATATTACCTTCCAATCCTTTGGAAGGGAGGATGATTATATATACCCTGGCCTTTGGCATCTGATGAGATTTCATTTTTTGTAATTCTAAGTTTTTAAACTATTTTTAATATTGTATTTAAGTTGTTGTAACTCTCCTAGGATCCTTAGGTTGAATGGGGATTATTATTATTATTATTATTATTAAACCTTACAGAAGCCAACAACTGAAGGAACCTGGAATAAGTTAACAGAGACTAGTATAATAATTAATCCTTCACTGAGTATATCAGTCCAGTTTCAGGTTCAAATGTACCCCAAGAAAACCATACAAATAAAACACCTGTGAGAAAATAGTAAGCATGACATCATTTGCATGTAACTAAAAAAAACCTTAACATATCTGCAAAGTAGGGTCAATAATACCCACAATGTAAAATACATAAGGCTACTACAAGGATGATGTGTGGGGTCTAGTAGATCCCACTGTTTTTAAAACATACAGCAACATACTGTGCCATTAACATACGTATAATTATTACACTTGAATAACAGTAATCATGAGTTGTGAATTACCCATAACAGTAGCAACAAATTTCACAGAACCACAGAATATTGTACTCCAGCAGCTTGGGCACAATTCACCACATTTCACAGCTGCGTGAGTTGGACAGGCAAAACATGAGGCCCATTGTTGATGCAATTTTCTTTCACTGTGTCACCCACAGAGATGGCACTTGCCCCCTTTTTTGGTGCCAGCAGCGGCAGACCCTACCATTTCCAAGGCTGCCTTTCTCAGCACCCCAGGAAAGCTGGCTATGTCCCTAAACTCAAGCCAGGTTTGGACAGCTCTAGAAACAAATCATCTAGGAAGTTATATTGGGGTGTTCACAACACTGTGGGCTGTTCAGTTTCTAAATAAAATGGGCATTTATATAGGCAATCCCTATTATATTTGTAAAAGCCAGAATTTTCTTTTAATATATTGTTATGAATGTGGGGGGTGGGGGTGGGCAGGGAACCAGCAAGTGTTAGAAACGAATCCAGCCTTTTAATTGCAAGAAATGGCCAACATAGCTTCCTGGTGAGGTGATGGGAGATTAAGGTGTTTGGTGCAAGATGGCAAATGGGTGCGGCCCCCTCCCTCAACAGAATAAGCCAGAATTGAGAGCAGAATTTGGGCAGGAATGTGACCTAGAAGTAAGGCAACAAGCAGGAGAGAGTCAGAGCAATGTTTGATTTCTGTTTGAATCCAAGTCTGCAGCTATGGGAGAAGCAAGATTCCTTTAGGGTGTTAATGTTGTGAACCCCTCCATTGTAGGATCAGGTTGTATACATGTGTAAATAATCCATATATCACAATGGCACCACAGTCTCCGCTGTGCCTCATTTCCAAAAGGAAACACAAACCCTGAGTAAGCGCCTGGAACCCCTGGAATCTCGCACCGCTCGGGGACTGGGGTTGCATGCAACAATATTTTTACTGAAATACCAGCTGGAAAGTCACACACCATCAAGACTGAAGATACTCAGAGCATGGAGTTGTAGAAGGCTAACACAGAAGTTTTACCATTTTGTTCCTTGCTGTTGGGTACGTTTGTCCCCGCCTGGTGATTGGGTCTCTAAACTGGGAACCTGTTACTAAATTTGGAATCTGTCCCTAAATGGCTATTGGAAGGATCCTTCTTGTCATAATACCAAGTGGAGGGTTAATTCTTGGGCACCTTTCACAACTTCAGGAAAACAGGCCAGAAGCTCATTGGTAGTAAAAGAACAAAAGAAAAGCACTGCTGGATCAGATGGAAAGTCCACCTAGCTTAGCATTCTGTTCCCACAATGACCAGCCAGATGCGCGTGGGAAGCCTGCAAGCAGGATATATGTGTACTAGCACTCTCCCACTTGTGTTCCCCAACAACTGAAATTCAGAGGCATAACTTTGATATTGGAGGTAATATATTGCCACCCTGACTAGTAGCCAGGGATATCCTTACATTCCATGAACTGGTCTAATCCCCTGTTAAATCTATCCAAATCACATCCTGTGATTGGCAAATTCCATAGCTCATCTGTGCACTGTGTGCACTTCAACTGTCTGCTCTGAATCTCCCAATATTCAGCTTAATTGGAAAACTCTGGGTTTGAGTACCATGAGATCAGCGTGGAGATTCTTTCTGTACACTTGTCTCCATACCATGTGTTATGTACTGAGTTGAATAGGATCCAAACTGCAGCAGTCTGATTGGTCCTAGAACAATAGGATCCAAAATGCAGCAGTCTGATTGGTCCTAGAACAATAGGATTCAGAATGCAGCAGTCTGATTGGTCCTAGAACAATGCAGCAGTATGATTGGTTGGCAGGAACCACCCAATCCTGCTCCAGATAGAAGTGAATCCACAACCTGATTGGCTTACAGTAGAATTCCGGAATTAGCCAATCATGTGCTGCCCATTTTGTAAATAATGTATATAAAGCAGATACTGTGAGGGGACTTTCATTCATTCCTCCTCACCACTATGAGCTGAATAAAGAGCATGAAATCACTTTGCGACTCTGAGTATATTTCACCATGCATGTTCCCCAGTCGGCAAGAATTTCCACAACACAGAGGAGGCCATATTTAACCCTGCTGGTAAACCAAGAGTATGAACTGCACACCTACTTCAACCGGTGGAAACAAGAACTGTATACACAGCCAATAGAGAAATACCTCGCTGTGATGATTCCCTTATCAATGAAATTATGGACCCTTCGATGGAATAAGTGAACACAATCCCTTTGACTCTATCCTTCTTGCATGGCTGGGTGCTTCCATTCAGGCCCAGATTCAGAAGCAAGGTACGCCACGGAGAGGAGAACATCCCAAATGGGAACACACAGTTGCTGTCTTCTCCCAGCTGTTGGTGTCCTTCACACAGGCATGCCAGTGACATAGAGCTCTTGTCATTTGCCTCAGCTTCAGCAACAGAGCCTAAGAAGCTAGCTGCTGACTCAGTGCTTCTTATGGGCATCTCTCCTTAACAAGTTCTTGACCTGTGCTTCAGAGGAATTGGAGAAAGTAATTCAAAGGGTAGCACACCAAGTCTCCTTTCTAAGGAGACACACAGAAACCACTTCGGAGCCTGCTTTACCACCTCCTGCGTCCATCTACCATCAAACCTCCTGGGAGAAGGATCGTGATGACCTTTTTTATAGTTTGATATTGTTTATTATATTTTGGGGTGTTTTTTAAAATATAGTTCCATTGGCTTGGAAGAATCTGTATCCTGAAAGGCAGGGTACCGTATAAAGAATTGTAATAAATAAACAAGAAATGAACACATCCTTTATCAAAGCAAGCATGCCTAGTGTTTTTTCTTTATGGTGGGGGACAGGGGGATATTTCTGTAAAGATGCCTTAACTAGTGATAACTCTTGGAAAGAAGCTGGTTCTGTGAACATCCTTTGATTTTTCTGGATATTTTGTGGTTTTCTGTGACTCTAGATATTGTCAGGATCTAGGGAAGGGCTCTGGGTGGCCATATTCAGTTCCAGACCTGAAGGGTGAAAGCTCTGCCCCGGGATCTCTGAGCTCAGGAAGCAAGGTGGCTGGAGCCTGAGAAACAGCCGGCAGAAGGTCTTATGTTTTTCTTGTGATTACACTGGAGGCAGGCTTCACCATATACTGGTTTTATTGAAAGTAAAATGTATCAACCTTTATGAACGTATTGCTGAACCTCTTATATAATGTTCCTGGTGAACATTTTCACACGACCGCAGAAACACATTGTGGCCTTTTGCTGAGTTTTTGGGTGGTTGCTTTGAAATTGTTCACCTACTCAGGAAGCATCGTTCTCACCATGTTTTGATTTCATTTGGCATCTGCAGGGAGTCAAATTTGGTTACGTAGTGTTGTGACATTATCCTATTCACTCTTAGATTCAGGGGCATTGTGTGGGCATTGCCGGGGGGGGTGTAGCTCCAGGTGCATAATTTTTGAGTGGGTGTGAACCAGGAGCCCCCCCCCCACTACAGGTGCCCCCAGCCCGGCTCAACCCAGTGCCCCTCTCTGCCCGCCAAGGACCCCATCAGCTGGGTGGGCTTCCCCCTGTGTGGGCAGGCAGGTGGCTCAATATGGCCCTGCTTTGACCCAGTGGCTGTGGGGTTGATCCTGTGGCATCGGTGGCGACAGCTGGGCCACCCCGGGCACCGGCAACTCATATGTATATACCACCCTCTCACAAAATATCAGGGTGGTGCAAAGCAATATAAAAACATCTTGAAAATCAGTTTCAAGCAGGACAGAATACCATTCCACAGCATGGGTCCAGCGACACTAAACGGCTGACTTCTGGTGAAGGCCAGTCCAGGCTCTGTGACATGAGGGACAGCTAACAGCATTCCTCCAGATCTCAGTGATCTGGCTGGGATATGAGGGCTCAGGGAGTACGTTTTGTGGAAATAAGTTATGTGAACATGTTTTAAATGAGCAATTACAGTCAAATTGTGAGAGCAAAAAAGGTGCAAAGACCGTAAGTGATGGGGGAAGGGCGTAAGACCTGCTATTAACCAGTATTGGTCATTGCTGAATTATTCAAAGTGTAATGAAAAGAAGAGTGGTGGTTTTTTAAAAAAGTAATTTATAAACATACAAAACTAGAAAATTACATGGCAATTTAAAAACAGCATACAAAATTACAGAAAATGTGAAAAGCTTGTGGCAATTACAGCAATTATATACAGAGGGAAAAGAACTGCACTTAAAACAGGATTAAGCCAGGGAAAATGATGTAGAGTTATTGATACCCAAGTCTTTCTTATGTGCAGAACCACTGGAGCCCTACACTTCACTTACAGGGAAGCTGTTAATTGAGCCTAACAGTAACAGTTTCCATGCAAAGTCTCCACAGGAAAAGAGCCTTTTCAGTGGTGGCATCATGGCAATGGAATGTTGTCCCCGGAGAGGCTTACCTGGTGCCTAAGGTGATGCTATTTTGGTGACAGGGGAAGAAGACCTTTTTATTATCACAAGACTTTTCTTCTGATTCAGCTTTAGTTTGATTTCTCCCCTTTGCCACATGCTTTTATGCTGCTACATTTTCTTGCTGTCGTATTGTGTTGTATGTTCTTTTAAATTTGCTTTAAAAACTACAACGGGATAACATTGTTGTAAGCTGTCCTGAGAATCTGGTCAGCCTATAAACATTTAGACTAAAATAATTAAAAGAAAGAAAAGAAAAGGTGTATATATTATATAGCAATTGCATAGAACCTTTGACCCTCCACATATTGTTGAACTGCAATTTCCTATTACCCCGACCAAGCTTGCCATGGCTGATGGGAGTTGTAGTTCAGCAATATCTCGAGAGTCAGAGGCAAGCTTCCCCATACCTATAATACAGAATTGTGGCTAGATTTCTAATTCACTGCAGTTTAACAGTACCACAACCACAGTAGGCTTACGGCATATATTTTGGGAAGTGTGTTTTTTTTTCCAGCTTTACATACCAGTACCGGGTTTTTGTTTTCTTGCTTTCAACAAAGCTGACAAATTATTGGCTCCGTTCTCACCTCAACCCGCCTCCCAGCTCCCCCCCTCCCCCAATGGCTGCCTGTCTTTATTATGATTTGGATTGTGGCGACGGCTACATGGACATGTTGACTGGATTCTTAATCACAGGCGCTTCATCCAAGTCAGAGAGGCTCATGAGCCAGCCAGGCCTTGGCACAGTCGTGAGAAAGGCAGAAACCCAAAGGATCAGATGGCATTAAATGTCGTGGTGCTGTGCTCTCTAGGAGACAATATGTCCTAGAGCCCAACCACACACAGAGAGGCACGCCATTCCAGAACCGTCATTTAATGCAGCTACTCCACAGGAGTACCCCAGAGACGTGACATTAACTCGGTCGCTCTCGATTCCAGAGGCACAGCATTAGCTAGGCTGCCTCCATCCAGCCCTCCTAGCAAATTGCTAAGAGGAACAAACTGGCCGAGGTGGTTAATAAAGCAGAAGAGATGGAGGTAGAGGCAATCGTGGGGAAAACAGGGACAGCGAGAGATGGGGGTGGGGTGGCATAGGAGAGAAGTTGTGAGGTGATGGACAGAGCAGAGGCAGTGTGCTGGTGACACCTGTGCATTTGTTGGAAACACATGCCTAAGGCTGTGTGTGTGTGTTTGCACAGGCAGCTTAATTTCCCCCTCTTCCTTCACAACAGGATCTGGAGAGTTTTAAGGCCTGAAAGAGTCAGCAAGTTGTTTGTTCCAACCATCTGTCTCATTTCCCTTAGCAACAATTTGTCCTTCTCTTCTCCTTGGTGAAGTATCTGAAGCAAAGTCTGGCTGTTAACCCCCTCCCCCTCCCAGTCATTTTTGTGTCTTTCTCACCTCTGTTGGCTCTCTTGTAGGTCATTCCCTATATATCCCATACATAGATCTGTGACGTCTCCTCTCCATCTGTCCTTTGGGTATGATGTACATGCTAACATTCTGGGGGCGTGATGCTGAGAGAGGAAGCAAGTACATTAACATTCTGAGGGAGGGAGCTTTGAGATGTGCATGAGATGTACTTGGAGGTATACAAACTTGGTATAATCTTGCTGTGCATTGGCCTCGTTCACCCATCAGATTCAGCCGCTCTTTAAAACGAACTATGGTTTAATTCACACAAGCAGCGTGATGGTCTACTCTACGCTACTCAAAAGGTCTCACAATGCACCTCCCCTGTTCCTGGTGCGCTGTGGATGAAACGAGCCAGAGTGTGGTTTCTTGTGTCAGCTGAATTAGGGTTCGTGGTTTGTTTCCCTCCCAACAAACCACAAGTGGTAACCAAAGTTTGTTCTTGGTTTGCTGCTCATGGCTAGTTTGAGGAAAATAAAGCCACGCGTTCAGGATGGGATGACTGAACAAACCACAACAAGACTCTGGCTTGTTTAGTTCTTATTTATTTATTTATTTATTTATTTATTTATTTATTATTTAGGAGTATTTATATCCTGCCTACTAACTGACGTTTACAGGGTGGCTTACAATATATTTTAAACACAATAAAACAGACAATGATGCAGTAGTCACTACAGAAGGGCAAAGGGGTGCATAAAAGCATCCCCCCCATTCTTTGATGGTCCAGCCATGATGGCTGCCTCTCATGGCCTAGAATGGATTGTTGAAGCAGCTAGATATTAGTCTCACACAGGCCAAAACTTCCTCATTGCATGGCTGCTACTGTTGTCTCTCCCAGCCTCAGGCGGCAGATGCAGGAGGTCCTGGGAGAGCAAAGATGTCCCAAGCCTCCGTCTCATTCCTCAGATGTTCCAACTGCCCAGTGACTCCACCACCCTGCCTACAACCATGAAACACAACCTAGGTCATTCATTCAGCTCCCTGTATGCTAATACTATTGAGCTCGACTCATTCTACAGCCTCAGTTAAAAATAACATTTTAATGAAGGGCTTGTCTACACTCCAGCCTTTTTTATCCAGGATTTTTCTCAAGGCACAACTATGCACAGTGTAGCCCCTGTTCCTCATGTTTGTTGAAGAAGGCTCCAGCTTATATCCACAGAGCAAGAAAAGATGTTCAGATATTACATCACATAAATACCTTGGGGGTCATTGCTGATGTCACATTTGTTTGTTTGTTTGTTTGTTTGTTTGTTTAATTTGTATACTGCCCTTCATCTTTAGATTTCGGGATGGTTCACAACATAAAAATACAATATAAAAGCACAAAATAACATTATAATAAGAACAAAAACCCCCATAAACCAATAACCCCCTGTTCAGCTGTAGCCAACTGCTGCAGCCTGCTTCTGCAGCAGCCATTCTGCCATTTCAGTGTCAAACCATGCATTTATGGCACAGTGCAATTCTTGCAAGTGATTTTTCTTCTTTTTTAATAGTTCAGCTTCGGAAGGTGAAAGACATCGAAGCCCTGCCCTGTGCATCCTGAGTGACATCCCAGTAAGGTCTCCCACAAGATATGCATGTGTTAGGTGCAAGACCACAGGGGATATGGCAGACAAATATTATGTAAGTCAGGCTTCCTCAAACTCCGCCCTCCAGATGTTTTGAGGCTACAGTTCCCATCATCCCTGACCACTGGTCCTGCTAGCTAGGGATCATGGGAGTTGTAGGCCAAAAACATCTGGAGGGCTGAGTTTGAGGAAGCCTGAATTGTAAGTAGTGCAATGTAGAACCAAGAATAATTAGGATGACCTTGAAACACCCAAGAGTTCACTTCTAACAATAGTGTGTATGCAATTTGGAGCAATAAGAGAAGCCAGTGTCTAACATCCTCATTAAACTATGTTAATTATCTGAGGGAAATGTCTTAGCAGAAAAATTACAGATTTCTGTGATATTGGACAATACCAAAGGGAGAATTTTTTAAAAAATATATATATACTTAAGCCTCTGTGGCTAGCACTCTATGTTTAGCATGACTCAGAGTTTGAAGAATAGCTAAAGGATCAATTTGTCTATAGAGTTATTGGCAACTGGTGTGCTCTGAATTACCAAGTGCGGCCAGTAGAGAAAACTGGTTAGAAGCAAAAAGCCGGGGAACTATGCATAATGTAGGTAGCATTGCAACTGGACTTGCAAAGATTTTACTGCCCTGCTCCACTCCAGGCATCCAACAGGGGAAATCTAAAAATGCTGTTTGAATGATTAATACCTTCTTACTACCTTCAGCATCATAGAATTAGCCAGTAGTTCAAGAGCATGAATTTATGTCTGCAGTGCAATCAGACATTTTCCTCTTGAGAGTAACACAATTTAAGAACTGCAACAGACCATTCTCAAAATAAGTATGTTAAGTAGGATAATAGGAATGTTAAGACCAATGCTCTGGAAATATTATCAACACCACATATTTAATGTATTAGTCCAGTAGCAGAAGATGACATCTAAATCTATATAGAAAAATAAAAAGTCTCGTACAGATGGTAAAATATTATTTGATTGCAGGGAACGAAGCTGAGTTGAATCCCAAATCTGTTGCATTTTAACCACACAAGCAGATTACTGGACTGTATAAAATAAAATTGTGACAGTTACTCGGTTTCCTGTAAACAAAACAGAAGTAAACTATCATTATGAGATTAATATGGATGTTTAAAATCAGGTATTGTGAGAAACATGCCATTATAATTCATGTGCCTATGGAAGGAAACATAGAATTAATGTACCAAAACAGAGAGTGTGGTACATTCACACTGATCAGCTTTAGCATCAGAACAAGCTTTTTAATTCAGACCAACGTCTTGAGAATTTTGAAATACAGAAAATACTACCTTTGGCCATTTCTGCCTCACTGTATTTCAATTTGAATTTGCATGCCTCTATACACATCGGAATGGCTTGGTGTGTTTTGAAATCTCCTATTTTGTATACACACCATTGGGCGGAGACAGGGTCAGCTTCATCAGGCGCTTTAAACATTTCCACCTTTTCCCATGCAAGATCAGTAGCCTGAAGTCCCAGGAGAGATGTGCTCTGGCTGAAGCAAGGCTGAGAAAGAGGGAGAGCATCCATCATGGCACTTGCCTTGTCTGCTCATGATGCTTATGAGAAATGAACTATATGACGTTTGATAGGCACAGGGAGGAATACAGGTGAGTAGAGTGCCAGAAGTGAATGATTCCAAAGTGCAGGTAGGAAGTGGAATTACACACACCTTGCTGATGTCATAGACTTAGGACCGCCCCAACACATGTATTCTTTGTACACATCTGGGATTCATTCACCACACATTGAACAATGTTTCCCAGTTAGAAACTGAATCAAAATGCAGGGTTCTTTTTAGCAGAAACTCCAAGATGTCTGTGGATCCTGACTAGCATTGTGTGCACATGGGCTAAAACAAAAACAAAAGCAGTTTGGAACACCCTGGAGCTAGATTAACCACAAATGTGCACACAGCACAATAACAGTAAACTACTCCTCTGGAAATGGTTTCTGCTGCATACAAAATCGGTTGCAACAAGATTTAACATCTGGCAAATGGCAGGAAGAACATGACACGATTTACTTACCTTGGCTAAGGTCAAAGGTCACCACACTGCATCGATACCAAGCTATAAAGTATGACTGGGGTTTTAAGTAAATGTTACATAGCAACAGAAGTACTCATTGGAGTAGGAGTACTTGCATGTAGTTTTATAATAGGAGCGGTGTTTCCCACGGCTCGCAAGCCTCCCAGCTGTCAGTCACATGACATCAGGTGATGAGTGCCAGGACTTCAAAGCAGCACACATGGCTTGCAAAGAGCCCTGCGTTGTGCTTTAAAGTGCTGCTGGACACCTAAAGTGGTGACTTCAAGTTTGTCTTCTGCAAGAACTGGCTACATGATCAAGTTGCCCATGGAGAACTTGGTTGCACAGCCTATCTAGTGGGCTTGGAGTCACCACCCGTCAGCTGATGGGATGGGACGTCCTGCTTGCTTTTGACATCAGGTGCACTGCCAGTGGGTGTAGTTTGTGTGAAACAGTCTTGTGGGCCAAATGGAGTCCCTTGCTGGGCTGAATTTGGCCTGCAGGTCAGGTTTCCGACCACTCTTTTATACTGATATATTTATACCTTACATATTTTCAAAAGCAGTTAGTTATAGAAACATATTTCACAGCTGTAGAATTGCCAGGGAATAAAATATTTTATTTCCAGAAAACAGCTGTAAGGGCAGGAAATAAAAGCTATAATCCTTGATGTAAGGTGATAAAAGCACAGTTCTATAGCATTTATTCAGGACACAAATTGTGGAACAGCATCAATATTTGATCCTGAAGATTTGTACAATATTAAAGTACAAAAAGAAATTAAACTGCAACTGGCAATATGACTTATTGAAGAAGAAGAAGAAGAAGAAATGACACAGTCCTATAGTAAGAAGCCACAGCAGGGTGGGAATAATTCAGAATTTCCAGCAACAAGTGGCAAATTATTTAATATTGCTTGAAGCAAGTGACACAAGTGTAAAGTTTGATAGGACTGATAAGCAGTGACAGGTTTGGCCTCTGGCATATACAGGCTGGGATAGTGCTTTATTTCTATAGCTGCTGTGAATCCTGTTGCTGTTGGTGGGCTGAGTAATGGAAGAGGCACTTGCTTACAATGACCACTGTAATGGAGCAAGTTCTAAACTATAACCCAACACCTGGGGGAGGGCAGAGGTGGTTTTAGAGCAGTGTGACCAGTCCAGAGCATTGGACGCTGAGCAGAGTGCCTGGGAAGCACTTGCCCAGGTACAGGAAGGAGGTGTGGGGGCTCTGTCGGGGGCCTAGAGCAGTGGCGAAGGAAGGCTCTCTGGCACCTGGGGCGGGGTGTCGAGGGGCGGGGCAAACCACCCACAGGGGTGGGACAAACTGCCTGGGGCACATGCGCAGCACTGATACAGACGGTGCTCGAGGTGCCCATAACAACAGCACACCCTAAGCTGCCCTACAGTGAGTGTAGCCCTCAACCGGCCGCCATTTTGTCATCCCCCTCAGGGTGACACCCAGGGCGGACCACCCCTTCCTACGCCCCTGGCCTAGAGTCCTCCTGCCTCCTTCCCAAAATCTAGTTAGTAGTTGCTCAGCTTTGGGAAGGAGACAGGAGGACTCTAGGACCGTGACAGAGCCCTAGCGCCTCCTTCCCAAAGCCCAGCATGGCGGGAGGGCTGGGGGGGAGGCTGCCAAAACTGGAGCATCACCCAAGACTGCAATTATAGATAATTTTAGACTCGAGACTTAAGAGATGGTCCTCTTGACATTGTTATCATTATGTTTATTACTTTACCCACTTCAAAATGTGGTAAGCCAGTCCTACTGCATTTGGAAGTAATCTTGCTCCTTCTGCTAGTGAGGTTCTGGTCTTCTCCCCCCAGAGTTGAGCCCTGATGGTGCCACTGCCAAGACCTACTCCAGCAGTTTCCTAGAGTTGGTCTGAATGTTGCCCCGTTTAAAAGAGTTGCTTTATCTGCTCTGTATTTTAGATCAAGAAAATACCATTAAAAGCACCGGGGGGCGGATATCAAATCCGCACTAATGGTTTATAATACCATCTCATAGGGAATTACAGAATAGTCACCAAGTATGGGGTTGGAGGCTGGTAGACAGTAGACATCGTTTACAACTTAATTTCTTTTAAATATAATTTTCGTATTTGTTTTGCAGAAGCAAAAAAAAAACAGGCCCAATCTGATGTTTCCCTGGTTTACCAGAAGATGGCGCTGAAGAATAAGTGTTCCTTGAAACCTTATTTGGTACCAGCGTGGGTGGTAGAACAAACAGGTAAAAAGCTGTCATTGGTTCAATTTCCACTAGTGAGAGAGGCAGCAAGCATTCAGCATTTGTTATGTTTTTTGCATGCAAGTCACAGGGCTGTGAAAGATTTTGTGCAAACCTAGTTGACAAACTAGTAGCAACATGCGACAAGACAGCAGCCTTTACACTGCAAACCAGGCCGTTCGCCAATCTTGGCTGCTGCTTAACAGAAGCAGGCAGAAATATAATCTCTGGCTCCTACTGACTCAGGCAAGCAAAGTCCTCCAAGCAAGGCACATTTTGTAGTAGGGAACAGCAACAAGCTAATTTCTCTTGTTACTGACGCCAGCAAGGAAATCTGCCCGGGGTGGTTTCATGGAGCAAGGAGGTTGAGCCTTATCAGAGGGCTTGTCTATTGCTGTCAAAAATGATGTTCACTGCGGGCCTTCAACAAGAAGCCAAGGAATGTGGAGGATTCCGCCTGTGAATCACTAGCAAGCTCTGGCAGTGGAGGATATATTGTGCCTGTGCTCAGCCCTTTCTGAGGGCCCTGTTCGTTCACCTCACTAAACTTGACTATGTCCAAAAATATTATGGTGCTAAATGCAGAAGAATGAGTTAGCTTATCACATGAGTTATCTTCTTTTTTTTTACTATTATATTGTTAAACAGTACTTTTTGTTTCTATATGTTGAAAAACAAACTTTATTTAAAGGAACCAAACGAACGAAAATTCAACAGTTTCTGTAAAATATTCATAGATATACATAAAATATATACCATTTCTTTTGTGCAAAACTGTCAATTAACTTGTTGTCATTGTGTTATTCATTCATTCATTCATTCCCTGCCCTTCATCCTAAGGTGGAGTTGTATCTTGCAAAATTCAATGCAGAACTTTTGATCGCTGAAATTGCTGAACAAATTAAACGTTATTGAGATATAGTAGAATGTAAGTACTCTCCCCCCCCTTTAAAATTATTGAATGACCTTTAACTGGTTGTATTCACAACTGATAAAAGAGAATTACGTCACAATGTGATATCACTGATGTAAGGACCTTCTCTAAAATGTATGCTGGTTTGGTTGGAGTACATTAGGAGGCACTAATACTTCTGAATACCAGTTGCTGGAAGCCCCAGGAGGGGAGAGTTCCCTTGTGCTTAGATCCTGCTTGGAGGTTTCCCACAGGCATTTGGTTGGTCACTGTGAGAAGCGGATGCTGGACTAGACAGGCTATTGGCCTGATCTGGCTTGCTTGCTCTTCTTGTGTTCTTTTTGCATTCTCAACATTTGGAGGGCATCCCATTGGCTACCTCTGCCTTAAGATTGCTTGCTGGTGGTAGCCTGGAAGTAGAGTTCTAATACCAAGGCCACCCATGGCTTCACATTCTACGCTAGCTTTGAAAATGTGGTTGTTGTCTCATGTAAATAAAATTTATTCCTCACGGGGGGGGGGGGAGTTCCAAAAACAGACAATGTGAACAGTCTTCTTTGAGCAGTCCTAGCAAGTTCAAGATGCAAAGGCTGATGTCCTCTGTACACTTATTCTGAATAAAATTTCATTTAAATCAATAGAACATTAAGTAAATGTGATTAGGGGTGGGTTGCAATGCTGCAAAGAGGCCTAACAGACACAAATAAGCCACCAACACGCCTGGAATCTCCTAAACAGAATTCCCTTTGGTGACTCAGTGCATGATTTTGTATTCTTTGCTGTGGTGCTTTTATTTAGCAAAACCTGCAGCAGAGGCATATGTAAGCAGTCAAGTGCTGCTTAACAAATGGGCCCTTTCCTTAAGGAACCAGACAAGAAAAAGTCGTAAGTTGCACTGAACATAAAATGCCTGTGTAGTAAAAGGTACTAGTCGCAATAGCATCCAGCAGTTACTGCTGTGTTTATTCCCTATTTATTCTTTATGTACACTATAACGTAAGCAAAACAGTCTACCCCAAGGAACATGCCATCTAAATCTCAACAAAAGGGAGACAATGGAAGGACAAGAAGGGAAGGAAGATAGAATCATGGAAACTATGAATGCAGTTAGCTTAGTATTTCTAGGAAGTGAAGGTTAAGAGGTTGGGCTAAAGTCTTCCTGGAAAATGTATTTTGAAGAGAGATTTGACAGGAAAGAGGTGGCATAAGGAGCTGGCAATGGTGAATGGGTGGAGTTGTTTCAGATTGCAAACCTATGCACCCTTATCCAGATTTGATACTTGCTTCTGAATAGGAGCTAAGATGCATCTGGTTCCAGGCAACTCATTCATCCCGGATCTTAATTAAAGTGGGCAATCCTATGATCACACATAAGTGGCCTGCCAAGGTGGTGGAACTGAGATATACACTTGGGAGAAGAGGGTGGGGGATAGGCCATGTCTTATTTCTTTCTCCAAATTCAAACTGGAAAACCTCCTTTTAGATTTTCCTTCCTGTCCCACTTCCAAACTCTGATGGACACTACAACAGGAAGACAGTGAAAAGGACTGCGTCAGAAGGTGGTAAACTTTCCTTCAGTGGAAGTTTTAAGACACAGGTTGGATGGCCATCCATTAGAGATTCTTTAGCTGTGCACGGGGGATTCTTGTATTGCATGGGGTTGGACTAAATGACCCTTGGGACCCTTCCAATGCTACAATTCTATGATTCCGAAGAGTGGAGAAGTATTCTAGAGCAATAAGCACCACTTAGCTTCTTCTGTTAAGTCTCTGGTTACAGACTAGGTTAGTCAGGCAAAACTACAGTGAAAGACCCATTCACATGAATCAAGGCAGCTAATGATCTGTTCTAGGAAAATGATCCCACTGTCTTATTTATGTCTAAAAGATGTATATTGTTGCTGTTCAAATGCTTTCCCTTTTATTCAATTAAAGTCCTTGCTTTTTAGTCTGCTGCATCCAGATGGTAGTTTCTTCCAGAGTTAATTTAGCACTTAAACATTTATCTGGAAGTGGAGATAGCAAAGTATCTCAAGAAAGAGGGAGGAGGGTTGCTAAGTGAACAACTTGTTTCCAGAGTGCTGCTGGTGTATTTTATTGTTTATTGTTCATTTTAGTTATTAAATTTGTATACTGCCAATTGGACTCCCTACTTGATTAAATGAACATTTCTTGTATTGTGTCACACCTCTTGACTGTTAAAAGCGAACCATTAAATGAATATTTCTTGAAGCCCAAGCCTGTACTGTTAAGCTACTGTTCTGCATTTTCATCACAAACTTCTTGTGGACAATTGCCTGGACGTCACTATTTTGTTGATGTGTAACTTATCCTTTTATTAAAGACTTCTGAAGAACTGTCGAAGGCCAGCCTTCCCAAATCTTTCGTTGCTGATTTCTGCAGCTCTGGGCCCTCCCTTCCTTGGCCTTGTCATCTGTCCATCCCAAGGGACTCACATTTCCTACAGAAACTGACAGAGGACGAGCATGTAAAACTGCATTCTGGATTTCTGCCCCTGGTTACTGGCACAGAGCTGCAGGATAGCACTTACTTTGAAATTATGTTTTCCTGGTAGAGGATCATCTGTAACTTGTTGTCATAGGTGGAGTGCAACCACAATCCTCCCTGCCTCCACAGCAAGAGAAAGAAAGACAAGTAATAAGCAATTTCTTTCACAATTACAAAAACCAAAGGCAAGTAATTGTACTCAATAATTATAACTTGGAGTATTATTTGAGATGATTGGATGAGTGGGAGTGACTACCTGCCTGCCACAAGAGGGGATTGTGAAGTGCCTAAGGTAGGAGGTTGTACAGTTTTGTGGAACCCTGGGGCATGCTCACAGAAGCTGAGGGTTCCATGGAACTCTGGGTAAAAAAACCAACCCTGTGCTACAGAAATAAAGTAACTATTTGTGAATCTTTCATGAGCCTGCCAAGTATTTGTAAATCTTTCAGGAGGCTAACTATATTGAGTCAGGAGCCAAAGAGAATCACAGAACATAGAGCACATTACAGCAATTCAGACTGGATTGTAACCAATGCATGTGTCACTGAGGGAAGACCTCCACTGAATGACTGCTGTTCTCAAAGGTCCACTGAATTTGGGAAGCAACTTGCAGGGCAATATTATATTATTATATAGATGTGATCAGAACTGCAGGGCCACTGAAGTGGAACAAGCATATGGAAGCTCACTGGGAACTGTATTTTAGATCCTGGCCCCTGGGCGTGCTTCCTTGTTCTCAGTAGTTCTCAGTCAAGCCTGAAAATTCCTCAAGACACAAGGAACAATAAATGCACTGGATTATTTCACATTGTCAAATGACAAATGTCAGTGCATTCCTTATGCCCTTGCTGCTCCTTCTTATGCAAACTGACTGCTCCACGAAACAAAAAACTAATTGCACCAGTCTGCCACCACTCAACTCTCTCCCCCCCCCCCTTTCCTACTGTATTGTTTAATTAATGCCAGGGCTCTGGAGTGAAAACTGTTTTTCATATCAGAGCTAACCTCAGATTTAGGAGGATAAACAGGTTTCTAAGCATGTGCAGAGAGCTCTTCCTTCGACACTGAGAAACCACTGCTCCCCCCCCCCCCCCATTATTAAAGAGCAAGGGACATGGCAAGGATTCTAGACAGGCTCGAGCATAGCAAAGAAAAACCTCGTTTTAGGAATTTAGCAGCGAAGGAAGGCTTCTCTTTCCCCTCTCAGCACCCGCCTCTCTTTGCCCCGAGGTGCGTGCAATCGGCCGCCCCCTCCGCCCCCGCGAGGCCTCCTCTTTTCGCCAGCTCGCTTCGCCAGGCCCGCGCTTCCCGACAGCAGAGGGCGCAGGAAGGCCCCGCTGTCGCCATAGTTACCGCTGGGTGCGTAGCGGGACTTACGGAGCTGACGCAGTGGGCGGCCCGGCGGGCGGAGGCGGCCCTGGCACGAGCGGAGGCGGCATTAGAGAATTGGGGCGGCGGGGTGCGGGGTGGCTGCCGAGCCCCGGGATGGAGGCGGCAGCGGCTGCGGCTTCGGCCCGGTGGCGGCGGCGGCGGAGACGGCGGCAAAGGGGTGAGCGGCTGCGGGAGAGCGGGGTGGGGTGGGGTGAAGGGAGGGCGGGTGCCCCCTCTGTCGCTGCGGGCGAGGAGTGAAGGCGCGCCCCTGGCATGAGCGGGGCGGGAGGCAGGCGGGGCGGGGGGCGGAGGACACCTCCTCGCTCCTTCGCGGCGAAAGGAGGCCGTTGCGTCTCCCGCGCGGGAGCGAGTCGAGAGGCGCCCCTGCCCTGGCATATGGCAACGCGGCGGCAAGGCAGCGGGTGCCTTCGCCTGCCCGCCCCCGCAGCGCCGCCGCTGCCAGAGGTGGAGGGCCCCGTTGCCATGGTGAACGGGGAAGCATCCCGAACCCCGGCACCGCCGCTCCGCCGGCATGGCAGCAGGACGGGTAAGAAAGCAGCGCGCCCTGGAGCTCTCCTGCTGCCCAAAAAGCTGCCCTCTCCGCCCGCTTCCCCTGATCGGGGAGGGGGCCGTGCGGGGCACAGCCTGCGGCTTGGAGCGGAGGGAAAGAAGCAGGACGTGGGGGCGGAGGAGGAGGCGGAAGCGCATCCTCGGGTGGCTCTGGCAATGGCTTTTCATGTGGCCTTGGGCTGCGTCTCCCTTCCTCCCCCCGGGTCCGCCCAGCGCCCTCTGCCAGGACTAGGTGGGGTGGGCTGGTTGAGAGATTCATTTGGGCGTCGGGAAATTGAGAAGCCGGGGTTGGGGCTCCCGGGTAGCAGGCGCAGATGGATGTGCGCGCGCGTGCTTGCGTGGAAAGGAAGGAATTTTGTGGCCTTCGGCACAGCAGTTTTGTAACGATCCGTTTTTGCTGAATGTAATCTGGACACTCAACACCACGGTGGTTTATGTTGGGCTCATGCTGGCCCTTGGCGGAGCTGGCGGTCTGAAGCTACTTCCTTAATATATTCTGGTGTTCCTGTCTTGGATTGCAGAAGAAAATGTCATTCGCCTTTGCATGTGCATTATGGGGGCTGGATTTGTATTAATAGGCATTTACTTCGCAGGAAAAGGGGGACTCGTTCTATATCTTGAGGGAGTGGGGGAAGGAACTGGTCCTTTATATCTGAGTGGGTTGTCTCCGCAAGAACATACCTGCTGGGGCCTGAATATCAGGCAATATTATCACTGGGTGCAATCTGTTGAAAGTTGCATGTGCTCAGATTACCTTGAAATGTAATGAGACCTAGCAGTATGCAGTGTGATCCAATGCATGTTTGCTCAGAAATCCTTTTTAATTCAGTGGATACTTCTGTGTGTTTAGGATTGTAGCTTTAATTCCATTGACTTGCACAGAATTTAAGCATTCCTCATTTTGATAGGACATTGTGTTTATGTTTGGCTTATTAGGTTTGGCTTAGTTCAGTTTAGTTTATAAAATTGTGAATTGCATCCTTTAACCAGTGGAAGCCCCAAATAAACTTAACGAACAATAAATAAAATGCAAAAAATAAAATATATATGAAAGTATTCCTTAAAACAATAGAATGCAAACACACCGCAGAATTTTTCCAAAATATCATCTAAAGAATAAGTATCCCCATACAAAACTAGAATTGACACCAAATGACCACCAAAAGCCAGGTCACTATCCAAATGCCCGGAAAAATAAATATGTATTTGCCTGACAGCATGACACCAGAGGAATATTTTCCATAACTGGGGGCTGCCCAGAAAAAGCCTGTTTTCTTGTTACCATGCTTTGGACATCTCTTGGAGGGAGTACACAGAGAAGAGACTCAGATTGATATATTTATTTCACAGGTTTGCAGGAAGCTGCCTTATCCTGAGTCAGTTGACTGGTCCATCTAGCTCAGTACTGTCGACACTGACAAGCAGCAGCTGTCTAGGGTTTCTGACGGGAACATTCCCAGTCCTGCCTGGAGATACCAGGGATTGAACCGGGGATCTTCTGCATGCAAAACATGTGTTCTACCATTGAGGTACAGTCCTTTGTATATATTTATATCCTCCCTTTCCTTCAAGAAGCTCAAGGTGGCATACATGCTTCTCCCACACCTGCTTTATCCTCACAACAACCTTGAGGTGGGCTAGGCTGAGAAGCTGTAAGTGGCCCAAGCTGAGTAGGGATTTGAACCTTAGTCTCCCAGATTCCAGTTCAGCACCCTTATTCTAGGATCCTGGTAGATTCATATGGAGGGAAATGGCTATAATTGTCTAGAAGTCACACACTGAGATCAGAACAAGACAAATTTTGGAACATACTGCCTCAAAAGCCTTACAGACACAGGCAAAAATTGTTAAAATGGAATTGGGGGATAAGCCTATAGCCAGGTTGCAACTATGGTGTGTGTTTCTACACGCTTGTGATCTGGACTGGACAAGTACCCACTTGAGGGGCATTTTATATTAATATTACACACGCTTATTAAAAGACAAAGCCAATGATCTGATTGTGGATGTGTGAAGGATGCCTGTGGGAAGGGTGGTCAAATGGTGAATGTGTTTTAAGACTTTGGAATACAGTGTTAATGGGTGGGTCGCTAATTCAGTGCACTGGATTATGCCATTTCTTTGGATGATGTTTTGAGGTATTCCTAGAGAAGACAGCGCTGCTCACAGTGAAAATAGTCTTGCTAAACAGAGCAGGTCATGAAATTCAATGTTTTAATAAATAATTGAGAGTATTCTGAGTACTGTGTGTGCTATGATATCAAGGCTCACAAACCTTCTGATTAAGGAATGTGCATTTTGTTTCATTCATCTGTTACAAAGACATCCTCGTGATAATAATGAGCTTAGTGGAACAGATGATTTTTGCCCTTTTTAAGCAGAGAGGTCATACCGTTAAGGATTGTATTGCCTATTATGCTATATTCATGCAAACTAAGATTAACAGCACTTATGATACTTCTGTTAGGCCTTGCAAATTTTGTCCCTGCTCCATCTGTAAAATAGCACAGATAAGCTCCTTACTGCCAATAGAATCTTATTATGTTGATCAGAACTTCTGCTGAAGGTGAGCTCAGAAGACAGAGTCCTACCAGGTTCCCCACCCCCCTTTCACTCGTTGCAAAGTGAAATTGTATTCAGCACTGGTGGTGAAGCTACAGCCACTAAGTCCACAATAGGGTTTTGGTAATAGTTTTATTATATCGGCTCCAAGCCATCCCATACTCTGAAATTCAGTGTTCTCCATCAGATGAAGTGCATTTTCAGCTGTTGGTTGGGCCTTATTTAGAGTGCTTTACTTCTGTATTGTACAGTGATGTAAGTAGAAAAGTTGCTTGCAAGCTACTGTTGGTCTTATTGATCAGAGCCCCACCCTTCCTTCTTTCATGCTGCCCATTAGCAATACCACGTCATATCTTTGACCATGTTGTTTCTTCAAAGAAAAAGACAATTTATAAATTTCAAAAGAAAATGGTGCCACGCATTGCTAAAAAATTGTGCCATTATCAAGGTTTAAACTGTTCTGGGTTTCATCCCTGCAATAATCTATTTTCAGTATTAGGGGTGAGCCCTCTAATATGTGAAGAAATAAATAAAAGTGCTTCTGAACATGTACTTTTACATTAGTATTAAGTTACTGCAGTGGACACCCACCCTTAGAAGTGAGGAGAAATGGATTCCAGGGCAAATGCCTTTACTCCCATGCAGACCTTACTACCCCTGCACCAACTCAGTTAATAAGATGTTTGTGGGGGTGTTGCAGTGTTAATACTGCAGCAGAGACTGGTCTGCTGTATGAATCGTGCTCAATGTGGAAAAAGGCACTACTGTAAACGGAGGCAACAGCAAACTTCAAAACTATTTGACACTTCAATGCTCATAGTTCTGACGTCACCAGCATGGCACTCGTGGGGACAGTAGAACCACTGTGCCCTCCCCATGGCAGCTGTGGATTCTCTTTAAGTGCTGTCCTCACTGCCCCTTCATCATGAAGTGACTTCCCCTACCATGAAACATACATGGAGTTGAAGGAGGAGGTTGAGAGCATTAAAAGCTTGGAACAACATCTTAGCAGAAGAAAAGAAGAAACATACCTGGCTGAGAGGATAGGAGGGCAAGGGGAGCAATCTGGGAGACTAGAGGGAAGAAAATGTAGCACCTGGGGAGGAGAAAGTGGGGTGACTCAGGAATTGGAGGAGAGAGAAAGGGAATACTCCACTTGGAGTAAAAGCCTAGGGATAGGAAGAGTTGCTCTATTTGTCATGCCTGTGGATGCCCACAGCAATTACACCAAAATATATAAATGAAGTTGCAGAAGTGGTGGTCAGACTGTGCCTTATTTTCAGGGCTTAGCTTGAAAAATGATGGAGTATGCAGCAATGATTTGGTCAAGCTTGTAATGGAAAACAGAGAAGTGTGTATTATCAGGCAGTTACATCTCTACAACACTTCTGCATTTCTGAAAAAGTGATTGCTTGTACAAATATATAGTTGTTTGCTTCATCACACAGACCTCACATACTGATTTCTGATACTATACTCCAGTGTAATAGAGAAGTTACTGCATTTTATATTGGGACTTGGGTAGCAGGAGGAAACTTCTGTGTGGTCGGATTGTGCAGAAAATGCTCTGAAGTGGTGGCAGCTGGGAAATAATAGAATTACAGGATAGCATAAACTCCTGTATTGGTAAGCATACACCTGGCATAATTTGGTTTTTTCATTGGTTACTTTGGTTGCTGCTAGGCAGTATCTGTATGGTGAGCTGTGTTGGTAATAATGTATAAGTATAGCTGAAAACATTCCAGTGGTTTGAAGTATTCAAACTGTAATTTATTCTGTATGGGAACAAGGAGTTTTGCTCACAGAACCACTGTTTAGAATGTGTTTGTGCAATCTGTTAGATAGCAACTGTGAAATCTTAGTAAAAATGACACCACTACCATATCAGACTCATTTTATGAACTACTCATGCAGCATTTTTTCAAAAAAAGAACACAAGCAAGGCTACCACCTTCCCTTGTGGTAATGGTACACTGATTTATGAATCTCTTACCTTTCACCTTAATTCTTAGGTCTTTGGCAGCAACACATTGTCATCAATGTTGAAACATATCTGCCCTTCCCTAGGTAGGTATGTAGGTAGGTAGGTAAGTAGGTAGATTATAGATAGATAGATATACATCATCCTAGGTAGCAAAGCTTTCCTCCTCTACAGCATGGTGACTGTCATATATTGTGAATGTATTGAATATGAGTTGGGGGTAGTCTACTGTAATGGCTGAAATATAGTTGAACCATGTGTTGTTAGCTGGTAGTGTGATTAAGCTCTAATAGTCTTTAGGCCAAAGGAGCAAGCTACTGCCCACACATACCAGAAAGTCTAGTATTTTGAAGCAAGCCTTAAGTAGGCTATTCTCTGTCTATTAAATGCAACCAATCACTTCACAAAGCTTCCTTATTATTTTGTAATCCTAATAAAGATATTGCCCAGCTGTGGATTTTGAAGTTTATAAAACTTGACTCAGGAAAACATACATGGAAGAAGTCTTACTGGAAAGTGTAAATAATCACATGCTTGTAGCAGGAACTACTGACTTAAAGTTGAAGAGTCATGTAAGTAATCTGACAATAACTGTTGAAACGGATAAAATAAAAAAATTCCTTCCAGTAGCACCTTAAAGACCAACTAAGTTAGTTCTTGGTATGAGCTTTCGTGTGCATGCACACTTCTTCAGATACCACGGATGTTGAAACGGATGTTTAACTTCTCTATTGGTGGAGCTTAGTGGAGAGTAAGAAAGCTGGTTCCTCAAATGATTACAAATGATGGTTTTCATTTTAAAGAACTGAAAACAATTGTGTAATTAGGGAGAATAATCAGCAATGTAGATATAATATCTGGGTACATAACTTTCTGCTATTGAATCAGAAATAATGATGCTAAATGAGTACAGATAATTACGTCCCCCACCCACTTTTTGTAAAAGAAATATTCCAGAAAAGACAGGTTCAGTTATTGAAATGAATTCAACGTAGCACTATGGCAATCTTTCAGTCAGCTCGCCAGACGGCATAATCCCCCCTCTCTTCTCCCTGAACGCTGTTCTGGGGTTCCTCATGACACCTCCCCCCAGCCAATTTCAGGGGGGAAAGCCCTGTTGCACTAGTGGATATCCTTGGGTGGGCTTCTGCTGTGTGCTAGTTGAATCCTGCCCATTATAGTCACTGTACCAAGTTTTGTAAGAAGACGCTTCATTTAGTATGTGTGTATAGAGTATCATGTTATTTGAGACTTTTGAAATGTATGTATGTAGATTTGAGTGTTGAGTTACAGTTACAGTTGCACTTGTTCATGTGTTGAGTAATACAGGAAACAATGTCATGATAGAGGGGCATTTCTTGTAAATGTTGTAAATGTCTCTTAATACTGAAAGCTGAAAATACAGTTTTTAAAAACTTTATCTCTCCTCCCTCTTTCACACATATAATCTACTTTCAACAGAATGCTATGGGCAAGAGATATGCCAGTGCTTATCTGTGAAATGTCTTAGGGTTCCTTGTGAGAATGAGCAACAGATTGTCATGCAACCCAAGTAACATTAATAATAATAATAATTTTTTATTTGTATCCCGCCCTCCCCGGCCGAGGCCGGGCTCAGAGTGGCTAACATCATAAAAACAACACAATAGGCATAAAAACAGACATCAGTTAATTAAAATGCAACTTAAAATTAATTCAAACAAGTTAAAAGGGCAGGTGGCAATTATCAGGTTGGAATTGAGAGTGGTTAATACTTGCAAGGACCAACTGTTTCCACTGATCATACATTACAGTCTGAATGAGGATATCTTCGCAGTGTTGGTCTCCCAGAATGGGAAGCTGACAACCTAAGTTTAACCATGTCAGTTTGGAGGTGAGTCTTAATTTCAGTGAGACATGCTTCCTTATAAGTATACTTAGGATTGCAGTCATTGAATATATCATCTCCGATGCGTTCTAGTCAGCATCATGCTCAATGGGAGTTGTACTCCAAAAGGTAGGAGAGGATGAAATAGATTGAGAAGCTGGGCCAACTTTTATTGATTATACTATGGGGTGTGTGTGTGTGTGTGTGTGTGTGTGTGTAAGAATAAACGTCTATCTCTCAATGATAGAGCACACATTTTGTATGCAAGAGACCCCAGGTGCCATTGCACAGACTAGTCTCTGTTCTACCACGTCTTTCACAATTAAACTCAGATCTTTAGAGCAGGGGAAACACTGTGAAGGTAAACAGCTATGCTATCATATTTAGTTAGTTCCCATAGGCACATCTATCTTTGTGATTCTGTGTGTATACAATGGAGATGTAGTGTAACATGTGCATTTGGTATGGAACATGTAAGTTGATAAGTGCTGCTGTAACTTCTATCAGTACTTCACATCTGTGTGGTATTCCCTGTACCTCAATCCATACACACGTACTTCAGTGCATGTATAATGCTAATATATAATATTGCCATGCCAAGGCGTATGCATGCAATATATTGTACTAGATTATGATGATCCAATATTTCTCAAGCAGATGGGTCAGTCCATGTGAATAGGCTATTGTTCCCAGTAGGCTTTGTGCCAGTATGTAACATCTTTTGGGGGCAAGTGAGCCATGGAAACAAATGCTATGGAGTTTATAGTCTTCCTTCCTTCCTCAGGGTGTGGTTTCTTTGATGTGAATCAGTGCCATGTGCCATGAACATCAATGGGAACTGCTTGAAAAACGTGAAAAAGCTATTTTGTCTTATGATTGAATGGCTTCTTACACATCATGCCAAAAGGAAGCTTTGCAAAATAAGAAACACACTAAATTTGAATACGTGAGTTGTTTCTTTTCAAGAAGCCACGCTGAGATGGCAGATGCTGTCTAACTAGTTTTGCTGGAAGGCAAGCATTTAATAGGCTTAACATATACTGTAAGGCAGAGGTTTTCAACTTTTTTGAGTCCATGGCTCCCTTGACCAACTACCTTCTTTCTGCAGCACCCCTATGGGACTCAGGAGCCCAGTTATGTCACCCCTTGCCTGCAAAGCTGGCAGCCTCGCACCCTTTTTCAAACACCCTCCCTTGTGGAGTGTTCCTTCAGCCCCCTCTCCACTCTCCTTGGGAGTCCTCTAGGCAGCCACTGCTGCTGCCCCTGGTCTCTGAGTTGCCCCACCCCACCCCAAAGATAGGTGCACCCTCACACTGCTCCACAGGGGCCTTGGAAGAGGATTCCCCCAGCCTTAGTGGCCCAGTGAAGAGTGACCAAAGGTGAACATGGGGCCAGCACCTTACCTTGGGAGGTAGCAGTGGCAACAGCGAGCACTGCCGGGCCTGCATGGTGGAAAGGCTCACCTTCAGCACCGGGCACTCTGTTCCCAAGCAGGTCTTGCACACAGAAAACCCAAGAGAAGCCAGTGCAAAGCCTGTCTGCCTGTCCGGCCTCCCACTTGTCTACCATTCCCAACAGTAAGAGCTGGTGGGCTGGCTGGCTGGGCTCCCTCACCCACTTGCTTGCTTACTCCGAGGCCTTCTCAGCTTCTGTCGGCCAGTACCCCCTGGTCAGCCCCAGAGGCACCATTTGCCTGGGGAGCTCGTAGCCAGGGCCGCTGCAACAAACACTTGTGCAAGCCTTTGGGAGGCAGAGACGCAAGAGGGCATCAGTGGAGGGAAGAAACGAGGGACAGAGGCCAGTGTTGCTCATGGCACCCCGACCATCATTCAAGGCACCTCAGGGTCCCATGGCTGGCACACTGATTGAAAACCACTGCTGTAAGGCAACTGAAAGCTAATATGTGCAAAAATATATGTGACTCCCACTCTTTCTTAGCTTCTGTAGCCATTGGTTTAGGTGTAAGATTCAAGTCTTTGTTTGAACACATAAGACTGACACTTCTTTACAAACCTCTGAAGTATAGTCAGAACTTGGAAGAAAAGAGTAGTTTCATTTGAGCAAGGAAAGAGAGATGAGATGTTGCAATCCAGTATGAGATAGAAAGTACCTGTTGTGGGTATAAACTTTTATCATAATAAAAACAGTGGACTCGATCAGAACCAAGCTTAATATCTTTTGACTGTGATCCTTTGGTGGATAAATCCACACTGTGTGTTTTTGACCCTGCCTTCTGTTATTTCCATTCCCTCTATTTGAGCACAAACCAAACATGTACAAAGAGAGATTTACCTGCTCTCACACCCTTAAAAAACAACAACCAGCTATGGAAAATAGCAAAACTATTTAATTATGATTTATTTCCATTGTGCTCCTTTTATTTATGTTGCTATTTTATTGTTTTTTCTAACATCCAATATTGTGCACAAATAAGAAGGCTTGCAAGTACATACAGGTAGGTGGAAGCAAGTAAAAGTAAAAAGGAATCACAAATCTCAACCCTCTAAAGTTGGAGATTTCAAAACTATTTGAAAAACATTTACTCCCCCTGCCCCACCCCCCGCAACTGATCAGTACAAATAAATTTATTTTTTTTTAAGTGGCTGCTTTCGTGCCAGGCAGAGCCTATCCAAAAATAGACACAAGCACTGTCATAAAAGAAATGAAGGTAAGGGTGAATGAGGGGTCATGGATCTGGAAGTAGCTGAGAAGATTTATCCATCCAGCCCCACAGAAAGCACTAATGGGATGGATGGAGTGGTTAGGTTTCGAATTTTTAACCATTTGTTGGATTGTCCATAGAGAGGGAAATGAGCAAGATTGTTGTTGGTTGAAGGGGATGTCATATGGATGGCATTAATTTAATGATAAGACAGAGTCTAACCCACACTAAAGGGCTTCTAATTTTTGACCTGGCAATATATCACAAATCAGGGTGGGTGCACGTGTGCTATGCAAACATCACAATGTGGGAAAAACCATGAAGCCAGCCAATGCTTCTCTTGATTTCTGCAGTCCCTGTTAACTCAGCTCTGCCCTGCCTCCTGTAGGGGGCAGTGAATCAAAAGAGCAGGCGGTGGCAAAAATCACAGTGTGGGCAAAACTGTGAAGCCAGCCAATGCCTCTACATAGCTCCATTCATATTTCAGACATTGTGATATATCAGTATGTCAGGATGTTTAGCTGGTGATACATCACAGTGTTGAAAACCAGATATTGCCCAGCTCTAGTCCAGAGTGCATGTTCCAACTACACTCTTGCCTGTGTATAATAAAGCCCAAGAGGACATGATCACGTCCTCCCAAGGTTCCCTGAACTTTCACTTGGTTGATCAGTTCCTTCCTGTTAGTGAGGACCAGGTCCAAGAGAGATGACCCTCCTGTTGCTTCTTCCACCTTCTGGGAAATGAAATTGTCAGCAGGGGAATTTGGGAATTTATCTAAACGACTGAGCCTAGGGCTTGCCGATCGGAAGGTCGGCGGTTCGAATCCCGCGACGTGGTGAGCTCCCGTTGCTCAGTCCCTGCTCCTGCCCACCTAGCAGTTCGAAAGCATGTCAAAGTGCAAGTAAATAAATAGGTACCACTCCGGCGGGAAGGTAAACAGCATTTCCGTGTGCTGCTCTGGCTTCGCCAGAAGTGGCTTAGTCATGCTGGCCACATGACCCGGAAAAACTGTCTGTGGAAAAATGTCTGCTCCCTTGGCCAGTAAAGCGAGATGAGCGTCGCAACCCCAGACTGGGGTTCACGACTGGACTTAACTGTCAGGGGTCCTTTACCTTTACATTCTTGGAAGAATAAAAAAATTCCTTCCAGTAGCACCTTAAAGACCAACTAAGTTAGTTCTTGGTATGAGCTCATACCAAGAACTAACTTAGTTGGTCTTTAAGGTGCTACTGGAAGGAATTTTTTTATTTTGACTATGGCAGACCAACACGGCTACCTATCTGATTCTTGGAAGAGTTTGAGTTCCAACAGATATTGGGGTAGCTGAAGTCTTCCATGACTACTATATCTCTCGTTTTTGAATATTTGGTAATCCGCTCTAGGAAGGCATCATCCAAGTCTTCAGTCTGGCTTGGAGGTCTATAGAAGACACCAGTAAGGTGCCTCCTTAGCATTGCACTATATGCCCTGTTCATTTCTGTGGGCGAGATTTGAGTTCATGCTTAACTTTCTTACATTTAAACCAAGAGGATATAAATAGTGTTTGACTTTGGGTGAGTTGGACTGACTGGGTTTTGTAACCAACATTTAAAAAAACTTTATCACTCCCCTGAGTTTGCCAGCATTAGAGTTGTCAACATTTGTTGTTGTTTTTTGAGGAGGGGGAAGGAGCCTTGCATTTACCAACTAAATGATGTCTGAGGGGAATTACACCTAAAGCTTTTCTTTGTCATCATTCTAGCAAAAGCTTCAGCTGCTTAATTTCTGCCTGTCATGCCCTAGTTGAAGGTGTTAGGAGTACTGCCAGAAAAAAGGTAGTCCTAGCCAGAATGTAGTATTCAAATACTATAAGAAGAGAGGAAAGGATTTATCTGGGCAAAGAGCGGATAATGTCTGTATAATACCTAGCACGATTTTAGCTATTTAGAGAAGTTAGGCTTATGAAACCCTTCTTTCTTCCTTTAACCTGTTAGAGATAGTGATGGGAAAGATTCAGGAGCATAATTGCTTTAGTACCTAGAAAACTGAAGACCTCATTATTAATTTGAAATCTATTTCCAGTCACTTGAATAGGTTCTGCTTATTACTGTAGTTTTGTTTTCTAGTCCAGATCTATTGATACAGAGGTCTGCCCTAATAAAAATCAAAATTGTATGGGTATGTTTTCAGTTTTGATCCATAGCTGCAACAGACAATCTGTTAACTTTTTCATATATGTTTTTGGTCTACAACTCCTGTCATCCCTGATCATGCTAGCTGGCAAACTTGGGAGAAGAAGTCCAGCAACATCGGGGGGGGGGGTCCCCCCATACCTGTCATAGTTGGATTAAGCTGCATTTCTGATACAGTGGTACCTCAGGTTACATACGCTTCAGGTTACATACACTTCAGGTTACAGACTACACTAACCCAGAAATAGTGCTTCAGGTTAAGAACTTTGCTTCAGGATGAGAACAGAAAACGTGCTCCGGCGGCGTGGCAGCAGCAGGAGGCCCCATTAGCTAAAGTGGTGCTTCAAGTTAAGAACAGTTTCAGGTTATGTAGGGACCTCTGGAACGAATTAAGTACTTAACCTGAGGTACCACTGTATGTAGATGTATGCAATGGTGATAAAATCACCGATGGATGTAATAGCTAAAGCTTTTGCAATTTTACAAAGGCTTGGGTGAAAGATTCCTACTTCTTTGGGCTAACTAGTCCCTTTTCTGCTCTGTTCCCTTTCATTATCTCCTGAAAATCTTCCACTGTAGCTAAACAGCAGAGCTAGGTTTTGTGATGCAAGACAACATAACAGAGTAAAGCTTCAAATCTATTTTGTTTTATTCTTCAGAGTGGTATGCTTGTGTTACATTTTCTCCATTTTGCATATATCTTAGAAAGTGTAGAATGAGTTCTGCAGTGGAGCACTGTCAGTTTAATCCAGGAAGTTTCTCCTTCTAGTCTCAGAGTGAGCAGTTCCAATAGGAGGGAAAGAAGTAGAATTTCAAATCAAGTGCTCTCCGAAATATCTTTAGCTTCCTGATCCTAGTGCTTGTTCCGGGATACAGAATTTCAAACAGAGCTTGATTAATCAGCTCTCTGCTGGGGAAATTTGTCATCTAAACCAGTTGTTCCCTGCTGTTAGTTTAGTAGCCTTTGTTATGCATTGTTTTCTGCTTAGTACTTTGTAGTCACCAATATGAAAATCTAGTAATTAGCCAATAAGATAATAGCCCCTATAAAAATCAAAACATAGGTGGAACCAAATGGGAACAATTAACTAGCTGTTGGAAGCTATTCAGCTTTGGAATGATAAAAGTAAACTTCCCGTTCAGCCTCTCCCTGCTCATAAAATTATTTTAAAGCCATCTATTTGCCATGTATCATATATTCCAAAATTCCATATATTTGAAAATCATCTCATTGTCATCAACTCTTTATTGTGGTTACATACATTTCCCCCCAAACAAGTCCTTGTAACATACACAAAAGGAGATTTAAATCATTTTACTCAGGTAATCAGATATCAAATATGTCTGTCCACAACATTTTTAATTATTTATAAAACGTATTTGTAGACTGTCCTCCATATAAAATATCTAGGGTAAAGGTAAAGGGACCCCTGACCATCAGGCCCAGTCGTGACCGACTCTGGGGTTGCGGCGCTCATCTCGCTTTATTGGCCGAGGGAGCCGGCGTACAGCTTCCGGGTCATGTGGCCAGCATGACTAAGCCGCTTCTGGCAAACCAGAGCAGCACACGGAAACGCCGTTTACCTTCCCGCTGGAGCGGTACCTATTTATCTACTTGCACTTTGACGTGCTTTCGAACTGCTAGGTGGGCAGGAGCTGGGACCGAGCAACGGGAGCTCACCCCATCGCTGGGATTTGAACTGCCGACCTTCTGATCGGCAAGTCCTAGGCTCTGTGGTTTAACCCACAGCGCAACCCGTGTCCTAATGAAAATATCTAGGGAGTGTACAACAAATGCACAAGTACATAAAAATACCACAAAGAAATACAATATGATACTAAAAATGACTGGTTCATCTTGAAAAAGTTTAAACAACTGAATAGGCCTGCCAGCATACAAAGATCTTCAAGAGACATTTGAAAATTAGCAGCAAACATAGTGACCATTGAACTTTTTTGTTCCAAAACCAGTGGCAGATCATGAAATAAATAAAGTGTAGCCTCTCTTCAATATCTCTTTTTACCTACTCACCTCTTATCTCTGCTTGTTTTGTCTAGTTGAAAACGGAAGTTCTAATAGCTGCCACTGTCCTACCAGAAATTTATTTTTGAGTAGGTAGATAGATGTTCTTGGTTAATTCCAAACAGAAGTATATACAACTGATGGGAAATCTCTTCATGCAAACTTTTTCAGCTCTGTGTTGAGAGGAACATACTGGCACTTTCCCGAAAAGTATTATATTCCAGTTTGTGGTACAAAGCAGCTAAGCCTCACTGGCAGGCAAGAGATTCAGTTAAATCCAAAGTAAAACATTGAATGTTTTTCTAAAATATATCCCCACCTTCAAATATTCATTCAGGGGAAGCAAAATAGAGTATAAAACGAAATATGCAAGGTTACTAAAGGCAAGGGATTACAAATGCAGTGATCCAAACCTGTGTCTTTTTGTGTGTGACTATGTTTAATTTTGATTTTCATGCAGTTGTATTTTTTCCTTATTTTAATATGTTATTGAACTTTTATGTTATTGATAAACAAACAAACAAACAAAAGTGTCTCTCTCTCTCTCTGTGTGTGTGTGTGTGTGTGTGTGTGTGTGAGAGAGAGAGAGAGAGAGAGAGAGAGTTACTAAAGGAAAATAGTTTTCAAGCTGCCATGTTTAGGTAAGAGTCTTGGTTACCTGAGTTCCTTAGGGATCCTTCTTTTGCTTATTCCTTCAGGGAGCTAAGGGCAATTAATAGGAGTTCTCTCATTTCCTCCTGTCAGCAACCCTCTAATATAGAGCAGATTGAGAGACAGTGCCTTCTCCAAGGCTGCCTAGAGAGTTTTGTGATTTAGCCCAGCTTTTCCTTGTCCAAATCCAGCCCCCTGCCCATTACCCCAAACTTAAGTGACTGAGAGTGCAGTCCTAACTCCCCCTTTTGTTGGCAGAGGGAAGATTAGGATGGTGTGTAGAGGTCTCTTCCGGCAGGTGCTGGGGGAAATAAGTACTCTGGGATGTTGATGGTAGGACCTGAAAGATCCAAAGTTTTGTGAATTCCCAAAGGGGGCCAGACCTTGAGCTGATCTGCAACAAATTAGCAACTCCCCCTTTTGCTCTGGCAGCAGGACTTTGGATGTACGGTAGTCGTGGATTTGCCGCTCCACTTTCTGGATTGACACCCAGTGTCAGGTTCTGCAACTGTATTCACCACAACTGATGAGAGTGATGAGCTCCAGCCTCCTCTCAAGTTTGAAGCTGGGATGAGCAGGTGGAGGGTCACCCCTCCAGGTTTGCTGTGGAGGCACACAGGGCACCGAGGAAGCACAGCACCACAGCACATTTCGTCCCAGCTCCAAACTGAAGGCAGCTGGCTGCATGTTTGGCTCTTTACTTCCAGGGTGCTTGGTGTGCCTCAGAAGCACAGCATAGTTCTAAGAACAATCCTTCCTCCCTCCAAACTTGGAAGCTAGGAAGAAGATCAAGGGTCTGTTCTTCACCTCACACAGTGTTTCAGGGATTGAGTATAAGGTCAGGGGTGCAGTCCTTTAGGGAAAGGAGAGGTTTGGTGATTGCACAGCTTTGGCTGACTATCAAGACCAGCAAAAAATTGTGGACTACCCTGTTGAGTACAGTATAACAATTTATTTGTAGCTAGGTGCTGTTCCTCCTTCAGAGAATGTAAGAAAAGCCTCCCGGATCAGGCCAATGACCCATCTTGTCCTCCACTTTGTTCCCACAGTGGCCAACCAGATGGAAAACCCATACTTTTCAGGAGAAAAATTCTATGAGTTATGTGACTTTGAACCATTCAAAAGCCATCTGGTTTCAATCTGAACTGAAACTTAATTTAGCATGGCTAAATCAAATGTAGATTTGATCCTAGCTGGGAACTAGAATTTGTGAAGCAGACAGGTGGAATCCACAGAGGTCCACAGTGTCCTGGGTTCCAGGAAGCACCAAATTGACTAGAACAATGATCAAAGGGCTAGTTTTTGGATGGCTTCCCATGCACATTCAAGAGCAATGGTTTGCTAATGGTGAAAGGATAACTCTTGACTTCTGCCTGTCTTATATTACACAACATATCAGTCAAGATAAATACTAATATTAGTAACACAGAACAGCATATATTGTATTTCTACCACACTACAGCTTGCAAATGCTTTGTGATAATACCTTCAAGAACAGATAAGCTGATTTTGTTATAACATCATACTAAGAACAATTTTTTACTTTATTAACTACCACTCATTTGGACAGTTGATAAATGAGTGCATTTCCATTCTATAAATAAAGGTAAAGGTACCCCTGCCCTAAGGCCAGTTGTGACCGACTCTAGGGTTGCGTGCTCATCTCGCTCAAGAGGCCGGGAGCCAGCGCTGTCCGAAGACACTTCCGGGTCACGTGACCAGCGTGACGAAGCTGCATCTGGCAAGCCAGCACCGCACACGGAAACGCCGTTTACCTTCCCGCTATAAAGCGGTCCCTATTTATCTACTTGCACTTAGGAGTGCTTTCGAACTGCTAGGTTGACAGGAGCTGGGACCGAATGACGGGAGCTCACCCGCCGCGGGGATTCAAACCGCTGACCTTACGATCGGCAAGTCCTAGGCACTGAGGTTTTACCCACAGCGCCACCCGCATCCCTTACGTTCTATAAATACCTACTTGCAATTATAAGCATCAGTTAATTTAAGCACTTTGGATGTAGTTGATATTTATTGCATTCTTGCTTATATAAATGTTTATGTTACTTAGTTTTTGTATAGGGCGTCTGTTAATGACACTCTCTTTCTACATTTCATATGTATGTTTGTGATGGTTTGTTTTTAGTCAGTCAAGTGTCATTTTTTTAAGGGTTAGAAAGACAAAAATGGGAGTCAAAGGAAAGCTCCTACTCAGGAAATTGGTATTTATGTTTGAGAGGAGGGAATGTCTCCTCCTAAAATTCTCTTTTAGTATTAAGTTGATATTTCATTTCATTGTGATGTTTCTTTTTAAAAATGTTTTGTTGCCCTTGTTTCCAAAAATGACAATAAAAATAGATTTAATATTTTTTCTGATCTTAGAGCAATAAGCTTTTAGCTTGATTAAAGCAAGCTGTAAAAATTGTCACAATAAGGTTAGCAGAAATCTAGTGAAAAGTGTTTGCTGTGTTTTGGAGGATGGGCCAGTGGGAATCACCATTAGCTCATCTAGTTATAGATGTATAAAACGTGGTGATACCTTTCAGTCTGAAGGCATGAATTTATCTTACTCCCACTTACTGTGTTCCTATTTCCATGTACTGTATTGTTTATTTCTGAGAAGGGCTTTGCTGTCCTACTTTAACAAGGTAATTGCATGAAGTATGAGGGACTATGTTGCTTTCCAAATAAATATGGCAGTATTTTGCTATGTTCAAATTAAATTTCTACAAATCCTAACTAATGCCTAAAGGCGATTTTTCTACATGAATATATATTGCAGTTTTGCTTTGCATATGTTTTGAACAATATCCTTAGGAAGTGGCAGACTTTTATCCTAAAGCAACTGCTTGTTTACTATGAAAGTTCACTGCTTTGTATTAGCAGACAGAAGCTATGCGTTTGTTTTGAGGAATGTACACAGGAGACCAAATCTCAGCTGCTAATCCTTTCTGCTTACTGTTCCATGCTCTTAAAACTACTGTTTACTGTAGATTTGTGTCTTGCTCCCTTTCTAAAGTTTGCTTTTAAGAGGAACAATAGCTGTTGTTCAAGTAGTGGAATTTTGCTTTGTGACACTTCATCTTATGTGAGAAGGTACCTTGTTTTTGGACTTTTGAGTCTTATTTTTCAAACATAGATGCATTTCTTGCAATTATAAACTGGCTGCTCGCATTCATTTGAAACTGAAGCCCAATTATAAACAGTAAAACAGTGTGTCACACACATGACCCAACTCAGGCTTATGAATATTCTTTTCAGGGACATTATTAGCTCAAGGAATACTTCTCTTTAGCCTTATCTAGAGGATTTTTATAGGTGCGCAGGGTCGGAGGAGAGTCTGCATAAATACGGAACCAGACTAGCAGACATCTACGGAGGTTGCCATTTGAAACATGGATAAGGAATCCTGTCCAGCCTGCAGTATTCTTATGGATGTCTATGACCCAGTTAATCATGTAATGTTGCCTTCTCTTTTGTATGAGAAGGAGGGGCAAAAGAACTAGGCAGGCATTCTTGGCTGGAGAAGGTAGGTTAAGGGAGGAGGAGAAAAAAGGTGGGCTGCTGCAAGAAGTGTTCATTCTGCACAAGGATGTCTGATTGGTAGTATACATCTATATATTGTCTTATGAAGTGTATATAGCGTAGGGGGCGAACCATTTCTGCAAAGCCTACCAAATTATTTTCTGGAGAGCACTGCATGTCCTTAAGCCTGTTTACTGTGGATACTGGAAGTATTTAAATGGAAATAAACATGGATATATATGTTGACTGAGACAAGCAAGTGTGAGCTTTCTGGTGATTGTATTTAGCATTATATTATCAAGGTGTGCATATCTATTTTTGCTTGTTAGCAGAGTGGAAGACATCTGGTTTTTGAACTTCCAGAAGGTCAATATTTAGCAGGAGGAATTAAAGTACATACTGGAACTTTAGATTTGTGCAGTCCCCTGTCAGCCTAGTGCAACAAATTCAGTAAAAAATAAACAAAAAGCTGATGTACTTTAGTTTATTTAAGTGACAGGGAAAGTATTGGTAAGTGTAGGGTACATGAATGATTAATTGGAAGATGTGTAAATACCCCACAATCAAATCAGAATGAATGCAGGACAAATGTTTATTGTGTAACTGCCCTCTGAATAAATCAAAATGAATGCTCAGTGAAGAGTGAACATAGTCTAACCACCACATAAGCTTTGTGCAAGTGGATCAGGATGAAGGCTAAACAAACAAGTATTCTGGTAGAACACTTTCAGTCAGTTTAGGGCATTTTCCGTCTATACTTTTTGTATTGCTTTGCGCACTGATATGTAAATGGACAGATCAGTATCATTATGCATACTTTCATTAGGGTGACAAGATGCAACAGGGAACAATATTTCTATCCAGGTAATATTTCTCATGAAGAAATTATAGCTGGTACATAGTTAGGCAGTATTAACATGATAGGTTGCACTTGTTGATATTACCACTTCTATGCAACTATTGAAGAAATAGGAGCTCTGGTCTCCTTTCTATTTGTTCATACTAATTTTCATAAATGTGCTTATAGATGCACACCTTCTCTTATACTGTTCCTGTAGCTCCTTGTTTGAATTACAGAATGTGTGTGCAGTTGCTATCTATAGGTAAGGACTCTTATGCCCTGACCTTTGAAATTGGACAAAAGTGTTTTGCTGCCTTTATAACTGTAAGTCATGGGTTTCGTCTGGCCTTTCTGCTTTGAAACATGCTTCACTCGTATGGTGATGAATTAGCCTGACCCAAGATGCTACTTAATGCACTAGTCCATAGAGTCAAAGTGATTAGCGAATAACCAAAGGAAAACAATTCATCTTAATGTCTTTTGGAAAAGACATACAGTATTGCTCATAGGCACATATTAACAAGTGATTTATTTCTTTGATTACCGTATATGATATGATTCCAGTTCTGCCAGTTTATGTAGGAGAATAATAAGCAGCCCTGGGAAAAGATGTGTAGATAATAGTCTTATGGCTTATATGAAACTAGTAGCTTCATACTGAATTAGCTCTGCTTTTCCAGAGCATCCAATAATAAATAAAACATTTCCAAATGTCAGGAGGTCAGACCAATGGGTCATGATGGGTGCTGAGGGTGATTGGTAGTATAGGAGGTTAAGCAGTTTTCAATCCTGGATCGTGAGATGGGAATAATAGGTAGGTGGCATCCACAGATAAAAATCAGTTCAGTTCAGAATCTCTGTTATAAAGGGTGCTTCAGGTAGTGGCAAAAATAAATTTCACAGCCTTCTGTAAATCTGAAGCTTTGTGATAACTTCCTTTTTAATGTTAAATGTCTACCTATTTGGTATGTTGCCTGCTGGAAAAATGCCAGTGTTATTATTATGAAAAGCAGCCAGTGAGTTTATTAAGGCTGAGCAGTTCTGATCTCTGGCTTCTCATTTCCAAGTACAACACTCTATTTGGTTATTACTATTTGCTTTAGTTTGCAAAGTGCTTATTTGTTCTTGCACTAAGGGGGGAACGGAGACTGAAAGAGAACAACAGAGAGACATTTCCTCAAAGCCACCCAATCAGCATAGGACATTGAATCCAGTGTTCTAGGTCTATATACTTATCAAATGACAGCATCTTTCATAGCTGGATGTTTAAGTATTATTTTCTCCTTTACGGGGTTCTGTTGTTGTGTCTATGTCCTCTTCACCCATAGCTTAAAAACAAGGAAAAATCAACTGTAGATGTACAAACCCTTTAGTAGTTTACTAATAAGATGTGTTCAGTATTACCTTGAATTGCTCCTTAGCCACTACTTAATGTTTAAATATTAAAAGGAAAGAGTAGAAACAATGATCCACAGCCAGACTGCACCAACCATGCTTATGCTGCCACAACACAAAGGCCACATGTACAGCAGTTTGAGAAACACTGAAATAGAGGCTGGGCTAAATTCTCGAACAGAAAACTCACCACTTGTTGAAATCCACATTGTCTTATTTTGTTATGTCTTTACAATAGATAGCCCTCAATATGGACTAGAACCTGGTTGTGTTAGGCACTGAACAATCACTTAACAAGGGGATTCCCAGTCCTGGCAGAGTGACCCAGCAGGTTCCAAATGAAGTAGTCTCTCACTTGGTCATGACAGCATCTTTCTGAAGTCAGCATAGTTGTACACCAAGCTACATCTGCAGTGTTGTCTCTTTCAGACCTTTTATTATTGGTACAATTGTACCATTATGCTCATACAGAGAGAGAGAGAGAGAGAGAGAGAGAGAGAGAGAGAGAAACTTGCATTTTAAAACAAAGAGCTATTCTGAAGCAATTTAATGCTTGAGTTGAACAAAAAACAGGAAACTGTTACTCTCTTGCTCTGCTTCAGCGCTTAAAAACAGAGATTTTGAATCATCATGGAATGGGGCAGTGATCACTGCCTGGGCAGTAAAGCAGTTTGGAATGCAAGGGGGAGGGCAGATGCATAGTAAGTTTACATGATGTGTGTGTTCTGTGGTCATGAGACCTTGGGAGGCCTTTGGAAATCCAAATTAGCGCAGGGGGAGAAACTCTTACTTTCTGGATTGTGCAAATTAGGTGTTGTTTAACTCAAAAAAACCCATAGGTTTGAATTGCAAAGCATCAATATGTTCTTTAGCTGGTAGACAACCACTGCTTTTCTTGCTGATGGTATCTACCCTGTTGAGTTTGAACATCACAAGGATTAAGCATTCTTTAGGAAGGAGTTTCTGATTTTATTCAGTTTAGCTCACTTCACTGATTTCATATTTAATAAGTTTTTCCTTTACCCTTTTGCATTTATTCTGTATCCAGATCTTAATATCTTAGGCAAAGTCAAGGATAAGGTCTAGTTCTTACAGAGGTTGTAAACCTGTGGCTGTCAAAAGGGGGCGGAGAATCTTTTTGGCCCAGCGGACTAGATCTTAATTCCCCCATCACCCCTTTGACATGTGGGTGGGGCCACCTACCGGTCAATTATCTGGTGTCATAATGATGTCAGGTCACTGATACATGAGCAGTCCCTTCCAACCACCTGTCAAAGTTGACCTGAAAGTTGGGGGAAGGAGTCTGCTTCAGTGGCAAAGTAGCAGCCAGGAGTATTAAAACTCACCTCCCCATCAGCTGATGCCACCCAGTGATGCCAGCTGATTGACAGGTGGGCATGGTTTTGGGGGAAATTGGACTCCCTGACAGACCAAACACTTCTCACCCCTTCTGTAGTACATCACATTTTAGATAGGGGCTTACGTGACTGAATAATCCTCAGTAACCAATGCTGTAGAACAATGCTGTGCATAGAATGCTAGCTTGTCAGGAAGAAGGTTAGACTTTCCCTCTGACATCTAGCATTGTGCAGAGAAGCATTCAGTCGTGAGATTTGAGAAGATATATGCCCCAGACACAGATACCTTAATGAGAATCAGGCCTAATTTCAATACACTTTAAAAGACCCTTTAAATGAATTGGACTAAAATTAGTTGTGTCCTATTTATTTTTGTGAGAAATAAACATGTAGAAGCAAATTTCTCTGGGTTGCACTTACTACAGCTTGTTTGGTTCAGCTTCCAGAAGCTGGAAGAACACAACTCCTTATTATCCTAAGATTTGAGTGGGAATATTAAGAGCTGCTTAGTGGGTAGTAGTAGGAATAGCAGCAGCAGCAGCAGCTGAGACTTCAACCAGATGTTCATAGCTATGTAAAACCCAAAATTTCCACCCTCAGAAAGAAACACCTCAAATCTCCCTGTGGCTGATTATTAAAACCATTCCAGAAAGTGTTTCTCTCTGTGTCCTCCATTCCATTGTTTGCCATAGCCTGAGATGAAACTGGAAGCATTTGCTCAAGTGTCTTGTACCTAACTACATAGTATTTGCAGAACACTTTTGCTATAATTTGTATCTCACTCTGGAGATTTCTGTGACCTAATTAAATGGTAAACTTTGATGTAAAGTAAAATTTTGAAACCAATGGGAGGGATCATTTTTTTTTAAAAAAAAAAGCAAAATGGATGGGGATCCCTCCTTTTTTCTGAAAGGTTTATGAATGGTTGGTTCCTCTGCCACAGACTCTCCTACTTATATTGACACTACTCTGACTCCTGTCGTCTCAGATCACTCCCCGCCCCGCAAAGCGATCTGGGTAAAAGTCTGATCTAGTAGAATTAATATGAGCCTTGAAATATATACAGATGCCTTTCTTCAGCTCTATGTACTTTTACAAGGAGAAAAAACTAACCACCCATACTACCTTATGACCAAGGGTGGCAGTGAGTGGCTGTGGAGAGGCTCAGAGGCTTTATAGACAACAATAGGAAGGCCTCAAGAGTGTCATTGTGCACACAGGGGCCACACTGGTGACCCCTGCTGTTATCCCCATAGGACTTCAGAGGTGGGCATTTAACCTAGGAAAATGGCAGAAATGGACAGGATGGCTGCTTTACTTTAAAAACCAAAGAAGACACTTAGGTGATCCAATTGCCAATCTCCCGATGTCATGTCTGGTTTGGCCCTCACTTCAGGCCATTTAGATGTTTTTCCTGCACTGTGGGGAGGGTGTTAAAAGGGAAAATCACATGTAGCTTCCTTAATAACAAATGCATTTAAAAAATAAAATAAACGGTGGTGTGATCATTTCTGGAGATATAACAAATGAGATCTGTTGCACCATCAATATGTAACATGTCAATTTTATTATTTGTGTATTTATTACATTTATATACTTCCTTTCTGCCAAGGCACCCAAGGTTAGTTACAATTTTAAGTTACTGAAACAAATAGATTGTATAAAATATAGAGCAACAGAGTCCTCTCAGGCTGTTGATGGCCCTGTCAGGAGCTGATGGTATGTGTGCTCCCTGGACTGGGCACCACAGCTTCTGCCTTCCCTCAGGGCATGCAGGTCTTATGTCACTCCAGGGGTGGTGGGATACAGGCTGCCTTAACAGCTCTCTCAGGCTGTTGATGAAAGCATGTGTGTTTTTCTTGACATAGGTCCTGGCTTCTGCCTTCCCTCAGGTCACAGAGGTCTGAAGTATTCTCAGGGAAGGCGCCGTACTGGAAAATTCTGGATCCTTTTTAAATGGTAAATTTTGATAAAAAGTCAAATTCTGAAACCAGAGGGAGGGAATTTTTTAAACAAACAAAATGAATGGTGAGAAAGCCATGCACATGGTGATTCCTCTGCCTCAAACTTGGTCAAACTACAACATTAGTAGCTCCCCCCAAGCAGTGAACATTCACTGACAGCATTCTAAAGGATTGGGACCCCTTTTACTTGAGACAGAAGCCTTTTCAATGTTTTATATTTGCTGTTAGCCACCCTGTGCCCGGTTTTTAAACCGGGAAGGGCGGGGTATAAATAAAATATTATTATTATTACGTATTATTATTATTATTATTATTATTATTATTATTCTCTTGAAAATAATTCCTGGTATATTAAAGCCTCCAATTCACCACTTAAAACACCCTGTCTATATTATTTACCTTCAAGAATGGCTAAATGTAGCACTGACCACTAAAGTTGCTAACCTACAGTGGTTTATTTTTTATTAACCCACCTGCCCACACCTACCTTGCTAATCACTTGTGGTTTAAAAGGGGGGAGAATGATAACTATTTGTCTGAAAGCAATTCTTACCACAGACAAGCAGACAAACCTGATTAAAAGCAAAAAAATGACAGTGAACAAATTCCCCCCCCCCCTCACAGCCCATTAGGTTTGTTCCCTTGATAGAGGCTCTGTGCCTTTGCCAGATACATTGAAGACAGAAATCTAGCAAATTCTTCTTTTTCCATTGCTGCATCCTCAGGGTGGGGGTGGGGGAAACAGCTGAAATTCTCCTTGACATGATGTTGTCAAAGATACCAAAGCCCTGCCCAAAGAAAAGACCTAAGAGGGTTCCTGTACCTCTCATATAAAGGAAAAGTTTACTGCAGCACTGTAGAGGGAGAAGGCCTATCATTTAAAGAGTTGGGTGCCCTCAGGCTCTGATCTGAGGAATAGATGGGATGGAGTAAAAAAAAAAAGCCATTTTCAAATGTGGTGGCTTGAGTGTATGTGAGGGAGAGAGACAGAAGCAGTTACGCAGGAGCTCCCTCTTTATAGCAGTTCTTGGCTGAGACACCATTGCACTACTGCATGGAATGCCCTAAGATTCCAAAGTTCGTATGTTATCATGTAAGCCAGGGGTAACTAACATGACTGGGGCTGATGTGAACTGTAGTCCTACAACATGTTGCCTACCCCTGATGTATATACTGTATACTTGTATACTGTATACTGGCACAGTTTTTGTTTTTCCCATAGATGACTATATTTCCCCCTTTTCATCCCTCCATCCTGCTTTTAGCAGCATCTCTTGCTGTGTTGTCAGGATGTCTTGAGACTTGCTTAGCTTGCCTTGAGCAAGGGGCAAATCCAAACAAAGGGCAAGGTACCAAATGAATAGTGCCCCAGTTACTGCTCTTAAGGCACAACCTTGTATTGAGAGTACTGAACCTCTGCAGGGGTATAATGAGGTGGTGTATAAAGGTGTGGTATGGCTCACCGAGGTATAAGGCTGAATCCACCCTGAATCCACTACAGCTCTATCAAAGAGTCTTATTTGAGCTATTTTATATACAGTGGTAGGGGACGCGGGTGGCGCTGTGGGTAAAAGCCTCAGCGCCTAGGGCTTGCCGATCGAAAGGTCGGCAGTTCGAATCCCCGCAGTGGGGTGCGCTCCCGTTGCTCGGTCCCAGCGCCTGCCAACCTAGCAGTTCGAAAGCACCCCTGGGTGCAAGTAGATAAATATGGACCGCTTACTGGCTGGAAGGTAAACAGTGTTTCCGTGTGCTGCGCTGGCTCGCCAGATGCAGCTTTGTCACTCTGGCCACGTGACCCGGAAGTGTCTCCGGACAGCGCTGGCCCCCGGCCTCTTAAGTGAGATGGGCGCACAACCCTAGAGTCTGTCAAGACTGGCCCGTATGGGCAGGGGTACCTTTACCTTTACCTTTATATACAGTGGTACCTCGGGTTAAGAACTATATTCGTTCTGGAGGTCCGTTCTTAACCTGAGGTACCACTTTAGCTAATGGGGCCTCCCGCTGCCACCGCGCTGCCGGAGCATGATTTCTGTTTTCATCCTGAAGCAAAGTTCTTAACTCGTGGTACTATTTCTGGGTTAGCGGAGTCTGTAACCTGAAGCGTCTGTAACCCAAGGTACCACTGTATTGGTAAAAGGTTTGCAGTAGTTTGCAGTGTCTCCCTCTGGGATGTTGGACTTAAATAAGAAAGAGGTTAAGTAATTGATTATCTGGATACTTGGTATGCTGGAAATCTCAAGTGTTTAGTAGATCAAAAGGTTTGTGGGATGATAATTATGAAGGTTGTAATAAACGAAAATTGCCCTTTTCCCTTATGGAGTATCCAAGAGCCCATATAGAGTCCTTACGTAGGTTCTCTATTGGTAGGAGAAAATAACAGAGGCCAACCAGAGAAGATTGAGAAGCAAAGCAGCTAGTAAGCTTGATCTTTATTGATCTGTTGCAACAGGGTGCTCCCCTCACATGCAGGAAAGGAGGAGGAACCCAGAACAATGACGCGCAAGGCCTTATAAAGACTTTGAAAATTGCCACCCTGTAGATCAAGACCACCCCCAGAAACATCATACATACATCACAGAAGGGATGTAACCTAAGACCACCACCACCCCGGATACATCATACCTACATCACAGAAAAGGCAGTCTAAAACAGAAATTTGAATGTTGTTTTTCCTGTTTGCCAGGTTATCTGATTGCCTTTCCTGATTGTCTGTCCCCCATTAAAATGCTGATTACTCAATTCATGAGACAGTGGGAAGGCTCCCTGACCCCCCTCCCTCCTTGCAGGGAAAACATTTGGTCAGTTTGGGAATCAAAATGGTTTCAGGTGGATCTTCCTGTGCTGATCTATGTACGTGCTTGGTTGGTACACTTATGAACATTACCATATATTTAAGACCTCAAAATTCCTATCACAATATCTGATCTAGTCTCCTGATCACTTGAGGTATTTGCTGTCAGGATAGTGAACAATGAGGTTCAAGGCTCTCTTCTGTTCCTGTTTTATTGATTTCAGTGGCTCCTCTTTGATGGCTTGATGCTGGACATCCACAGACACTTCTCTTTTAACAACAGAGCTTTTAGCATAGCCAAAATGTAAACTTCTGCATTAGTGAGAGGGCTGGTAGTATTTTGTCTGCATGGTTCAATTTCTGACTCTTAAGACATCTTTCTAGAATGAATTGCAGAGTTTTCTTGAATTGCGTTTTTCTACGCTACCCTATACTGAAGATTAGAGGAGCCACAAGCTGAAAGAAAGCTTCCTTGATAAAGGAATTCATATTCTTGAAAACCACTATACAGTATCTTATTTATTCTACCAGTGATGAATTATGAGCTCTGATTTCTGTACAGTAGTAGAGTTGTAGTGGAAATTTACCCACCAGAACCCAGAATATGTGGCTGCAATTTTGATAAGCTCTATGTGTGTGATAGAGTTTTTGTTTAAAAAATATTTTACATCTCCCACTCACTTGTCTGCCTGGGCTACAGCGCTGACTCAGGCATACTCTAGTCAACTTCTCCAGAATCTGAAGAGCTTTTATGAAATTGCAAAAAAGGAGAATTAGACAACAGGTAAGTGTACTAGTTGGAGGAGGACTCAGGTAGCTAAGACTGAATAAACAGATCAGTATTTTAAGTTATGCCATTAATATGTTAATTATACCAAGTAATGAAGAAACAGGATGAAAAAAGTATAAAATATAGTTACCTTAAATAATTTAGTGGTGTGCGCACGTCTTTTGTGCATGATGCGTATGTTCTGTCCCTTCAGTCCTTTCTCTTGGCCTTTTCTCTCCTCCTTCCTTTGCTGTTTACTCTGTCCTGGGAGAAGAACATCCCGGATCCAAAGCACTGTCATTCATTAGGTATCTTACTGTTGATTAAGGGCTGCTTGCACCACATACAAACCGACTCCTGCACAGAGGGCATTTCCATGCTACAACCAAAATCTCTCTGCAAATGTAGCATTTGACAATTCTACTCCCTGGTTTCTTGCTTGAGGTACACTTGCTAGGAAGCTGCAACTGACTGTACATGTACATCTAGTACATGTTTGTTCAGTGGAAAACGCATGTGTAGTTGTTGTCTATACGTAGCTTCATGTGAGAGTTAACATTAAATCTGTCTTCTATCTAGGAATTTGGTAATGTGTGAAGTTGCTATAAGAAGGAATTAAGCTGAGATCTAGTGCTATGCACCAGTGGATAGTGGTCCCTCTGAGGTCAGTTGGCAGCACTGATGACTCGTGGAATGCCCTCTAGTCTAGTTCCTTGGCCTCATTGGTGGGTAGTGCAGGAACTAGTCTAGTTCCTTTCTTTATCAGAGGAAATAATTGAGGAATAACTTTTGTTTTTAGCATAATTCAAAAATTAGAGGAAATATTGCACATATTTGTAGCTGACTAAAGGACTTTTGTCCATGCAGCATTCAACCGATTATTGTCACTCTGATATACTGCTATCTATGAAATGGGCAGGATATTTATTCTTTTGTTAAGGATGCCCTGATTAGTTTTAAGGCCTATTCAATTCTTCTGTATAATAGGGGCTAGTTAGGATTGTGATCTGGATGTATAGAGAATAGGACTACAACAGAATGTGAGTAGAAGTGTATTTGGTTACTTGCATTTTTAAGAAAATGGAGGACACATGGTCAAGTTGTATTGCCCATCCTGTCCTATTTTATGCTGTTTAGAATAGCTGCACTTGCCGGGACTGTAGAAGTTGAAAAAGATAACTTAACAGTCCTTGATTTTGGTTCCCATTGGATTTGAGCTACAACTGTGGTGCTTAAGTTTGGCCATATTTATAAAACATTATTTAGGCATTATCTTACATGGGCTGATAGTAGAGCCTTTGCCAACAGAGGACCTTGTGGTTATGGAACCATTATGCTGAAGGTTTGATTTTTAAAAGTAGCTTGCCAGAAATAAAATAATCAGATAAGGTAATCAACAGCATGTAATCAAGAGATGATGTGAAATAAAATGAGAAATGGGGCTGCAAGTGACCTGAATATCGTTTCCACTGAAGCAAAACCTCATATACTCAATATTTCCACAATTTAGTATAGATTATACAGATGATAGAGAATCACTGGTAGAATGTATAAAGGATTAATATACCATGATGATGGCAATATGTGAACAACTTGAACTTATTGCAGGACTTAAGTTACAAATGTACATTGTTAAAGTCACTATGTCCCAAGAACAACTGCTGGCACCATTGCCTGTATCATTTTGTGCTGAACCCCTTGTACCATGGAATATGTGCTCTTATCTTTTATGATCAACTTGGTTAAAATTACTGCTTTGAAGGATCCTTGAAACCCATGATGGCTTTGGATTTGGTGGACTTGAGGAGAAAGCCTAACTTCTGGCTGGGAGCAGTGAGGCTGAATGGGGTGGTGTAGCAACCACCACATCCATAGCCCTGCACTTGTGCTGTCCAGGGCAGAAGGTTGAGGGTGGCAGTGCTGCTGCCAATTTCTGCTGCATCAGTTTCAAGCTGGCACATAGAGAGTCCAGGATCAGTCCCATTAACAGGAGTTGAACCAGGTTAGGATCCAGTGGATCCTTTGCCAGCCCAGCTCTGCCCCTAAAGAACACTGTCGATGAGGCTGCTACTGGCAAGGGTATCACTGGCAGAACCTTCCACTCACCTGTACATTTGGCAGGTGCAGTGAAGTGCTGGCAGAGTTTATGTTTTATAGTTGTTGATTCCTGTTCATACATTAAAAACACACACACACAGAGATTTTGTAGCTCTTGTGCAAAACCTCTCTATTAAAAATAAATCAAAAGACTGATTGATGATCTGCATGCTATCATTCATTTACATATCCCTTCTCTCCCGCTTCATGTTTAACTGCAAATTCCTGTTTGTCCTGATCCGGCAAGGCTCTTCTTATGGTCTTATTTATGGATGGATGGATGTTAATTCATTTGCACACAACATTCAATTGTTCTTTGATTAGCATTGTGTTTCACCATTTAAAAAAGAACAGCAGGGGCAAGCGCCCTCACCCCCACCCCACTGAGCTAGCTTAAAATTGGCTAATGCACTATGACAGAAGATACCTGTTCACTGAATGTTTGCCATTGTGACCAGTTGCTGTAGAGTACCGAACTCCTGGCATTGTGAAGAATTGCTGCACAATAACATCCAAAATGCTGCCAAGTATAAATTATGCAAAAAGGCAAATTGATTCTGCAATGTAGTACATAGTGGGGAGAAGGAGTAATCCCAGATGTCTTGTGTAATGTACATTCCACGGATGTCGATTTCTGTTAGTTTTGTGACCAAAGAATCCATAGAATCTTATTCAGAGTTGTTGGTTTGTTCTCACAATCAAGGGAAAAGTTAAGGCCTTTGTTGTACCTACTTAATTTTTTATGTTACTCTTCCTTTTTAGACTGATTCTTGTGTGCAACCTGTTCACACCTCCTGCCATCCAGCAGGTGATTTACTTACGGTTAATAGCAATGTTTCCCTAGAATCTCAGTTATCTTGACACAGTCAGAGGGAGAAAAATAGTGTCTGGCTTGCATATGTGAAGCAACTGCCATCTTTAGGATTTTTGTGAAGTTAGTCCATTGGACACACTGTTTTCAGAGGCATTTCACAGCCCACCTGGTTAGTTTTGCTTCGTATTGAGATTATTTTTGTGCATAAGGTGTCAGCAAAATGTTACACTTAGCGTTTTACAAGCAGCCATATACCATATGCAAGTTAGGATTGAGATTTCTTTTTTAAATGCTTTTTTATTAAATATTTTCTGAGGTTACAAAAGTACATACTGAAGCATTCCCTGGAGAAAGTCAGTGAAAGCTGACTGCCATTCTCCACTTCTTTATCTATGCCTATCTATATTTCCTTAGGAGTTAGAAGGGAGAGGAGTAGGGACAATTAGCTGCTAAAGAAGAGTTATGATAAGCATAGATAAACAATGGAAAGCGAGAGATGGTGGCGGCTGCATGATCTGTCTAGCTTTCTCTGGGGGAGACTTCTAACTTCTCAGCCGCCAGAACTTGGTTTACATGAAGCTAATTTTCACATAACGAATGTAATAGGTAACTATTTTCTTATTCAGAAGTTGAAATACACCCACAATTAATATGTTCTGTTATCCCTGAATATGGTTTCTTTCCACGTAGATGTGTTGTTGTGTTTTCTTCTCTTTTGTCCTTCCAGAACAGATATACACTGTTCTAGGTACCTTTTTGTGAATTTCTTCCTTCTCCAAGTGCCTAGAATGTTTTTAAGGCTGTTGTCAGCAGATATCCATGGACTCTCAGTGAATTATTGATAGCTCCATTCCACTAGCTTTCTTATTTTCTCTCTCAGCAAGGCTTCTACTTTGGCCAGTTAGCACGACTGTCTCCTGAATCAAAGCAGGGTTCTGCATGCTAATGCAGCCTTTTTGGCACAACACAGCTGTGACCAAGAGAAGGAGCACTGTAAGAAGAAGGAAGGAAGACATCTGTGAGAAATTTTGAAGCTTTCAAATTGTTGGGAAGCAATTTTTGCTTTGAAAGCCAATTTGTATAACATGCTTCACTGTGTTCTGTATTTGGGATTCATCCCCATTGCTCTTAAAAACATTACATACAGTAATATTGGTTGCTTTCCCAAAAGTAGTCTATTTATGAAATGAAATATAATACATGCCCTGGAAATTCATAGTTCACTACAACAACCTTTGCAATCTCTAAAACGTAATGTGTAGTTGTGAAAGTTGGCATCAATGAAACCCCTGACCAATTGGTTGTCACCAAATGCTTTATACATTTTACCTGAATCTCTTATAATAGGTGTGTTGCTTAATCTTCCTTTTCTGATCTGGCAGTTATTTTCTTTACTCTGCCTGCTCTTGGATGAGACAGCTAGCCATTCTTCCCTTCCCCCTCCCTTTGCTTCATTAATTCCAGTGTCACAAAATCTTGATAGAGTTCCTTACAAAATGATGTTTATCTTGTGGATTTTGAGAGAGGCTCTGTTTTTCTCTTCTTGTTGAGGTTGCTTTAGGATTCTTCATTTATTTTGGAGAACAAGGGCAAGTTGGCCATAAACTAGAATGATCCCAAAAGCTTCTTCAGGTGCACACAAAGACTTAACTTTTGACTTTTTCCTCACCCAGTAGCAACCCATGCTACCCCCAAACCTGAGGTTGGGGAACCCTCAGAACAGATTTAGGGGGTGCATGGAGGGGGGAGAGAGGGAGAGGAGGAAAATCCTTGCACTGATGCAACCATAGTTTTAGGGCTTCACTGATACAACTTCTGATGCTTAAGCTTGATGACTCAATCTCTAGAGTACTTAGCCACAGGAGTACCGCATTTTTTAAAGCAGCTAGGAGACAGAGGGTGCCTGTATCAAAATGGTCCCAGGCTATGCCTTGAACTACAAAATAGCACCAGCATCATGGATTGGATTGCTACCCCTCATTATTTCTCCTGGACTCTGCAACCATCTTCTGAGGCCCTTCTTTGTGTGCTTCCTCCACAAGAGGTCCAGAGGGCAGCAAATGAGAATGGACATTTTCCATGGTGGCTCCCTGCTTTGGGAGTGCTCTCCCCATAGAGGCTCATCTGGTGCCTTCATTGCATATATTTAGGTGCCAGGCAAAAACATCCCACTTCTCCCAGGCCTTTGTCCAATTAAACAATCTATGGCCTTTAAAACTTTATGGGGGGTATTGTTGTTACTATGTTATGCATTTTTGTGTTTTTATATTGTAAGCTGCCCTGTAATCCTTGGATGAAGGGCAGTATTGAAATTTAATTAAAAATATAATAAATAAAATAAAGTCATGTTACTCAGAATACTTTACCTCTGTAGAGCAGGAAGTAAGAGAGCTTCTCTTTGGTCACTGACTACAAACAGTTATTGGCTTTCATATTCAACCAAAATTCATGGGCCCTCAGTTGATAAAGGAAGCTAAGCAGAGACAGTGTGCAGCAAAGATATAGGGCAGTTGTCGATTCATGACTGGTGTAAGAGATAAAGAGGTTCGGGGGAAAATATTCCACTGGCTGCTGCAGAGTATTACAGTGCCCTGAACTATATAACGAGAGAGGATCTGGGAATTGAAAGATATTTTTAAAAATTGGGTTATCTAATTAAATAATTAGACTAGAAACAGCTTCTAATTTTCTGCAGCAATCTTCCTTGTGTAGAGAACATAAGGGGTGATTTGAAAAGCACATTCTGTGTGATAGGAAGACAAGTCACAGTTACATTGAGGACCCTGTTACATGGGCTTATGCAGAAGGTAAGTGCATGCAGATTATGTGCTTGCTGTACATTTGTGCACAATGTACTGTGTGTGGGTGTTGAGTAGGAGGCGTATATGCTGGGTGTTTGGGAGTGTAGTCATTAGAGAGTCTGTGTGCAAAGAGAGAAGCCATTTAGCTCTGGGCTGCTGCATGTGTGATTTAAATGTGACACAGACTTGCAGACATTAAGCTTATTTTGCATGCATAGAAAAAGAATCCGCATCTTGGCATTTTCTCCTTGCTTCTGGGTTTTCATCTTGTCCATGATATTACTGATCTACTTTTTTCTATCTTGGAAAGTAAACTATGAGCATGACGGAGTGGAATAAAGCAGGTAACAGTAAGATTGTGAAGATAGTTTATTTAATCTAAAAAAATTATCCTGTATCTTAAATAAACCAAATTGTCTGCAAAAATTAGAAAATGCAGTAAAATCAGCATAAACAGTGAGAATATGATTACTGTAAGTGTCTAATACTAGTTAATTTAGCTTTAAATTTAGTCTAAATCAACATTAAAAATAATGAAAAGATCTATGAAAAGAGCATTCCTACCTACCCGTCCCCATCCCCGTAAAAGCAGGCAGTCACATACTAACTTCGATAGAGAGACAGTTATATAACCTAGAGGACACCACCATGTGTCTTTAGAGATTCTGGCTCCAAGCTGTTTAGGGCTTTATAAGTTATAAATCAACACTTTAAATTGGGCCTGGAACTGAACAGGCAGCCTGTATAGTTCAAACAAACAAAAAACCTCATGTATCTCTGCTGCCTGTTTCTGTGAAGAGCTTGGGCCTAGGAAATTTAAAGTGGCCTCTAGGTATACCTTCTTCCCTCTTGAGAGAGCATTTTTAATGCTGAAATGAGAATACTGCTTGCATTGTCTCACTTGTTGGGTCTGTACCTAGTCTCCAAGATAGAGTGCAAAGTAAAAAAATGGGATTGCAGCATCCAGTAAATATTTTTCTGGCTGCTTTGTGAGACAAAACCTTATTCTCCAGGGCCTGTAACTTAAGCCAAAGTATTTCCTTTGTTCTTAGTTTTGCTTCATGTCCTTGGGCCAAACAATGACCTGAAATCACATTGATGGCTTAAAAGTTTTAAGTGTGGAAAAACCTGTTTGCTAATCTGAGGAATGAAGCCACCCCATACTGCTAACTGCACTAGATATGTATCATTAATATATATATTTCTGCATATTTTGGTTAGGCAATACTAGATTTCAACTTTTTCCCTTATCTTTGATGATGATGATGTTGAAAGGAAGACATGCATTGTAGATCAAGTAAAACAATGACAGGTTGAAACAACAATTCTATACTGCAATCCTTTGAGAATATCAAATGACTTCTTGTTTCCCTTGAAAATATACCCAATGTAAATTCTTTTGTTTGCATCAGAGGCAAGCGACACTGCATGAAAGCATTCAGAGTTTTGTGAAAACCTCCCATGTCTATGTGCAGATGTTCACAGACGTGCATTCCCATAGGGGTGCACAGCACATGTCCTTTCCTTGATACAGTGTTGGATACTTTGGCATTTAAACACTGTTTCCTTAATACTCTATGGAGAATATTCTGTGGTGATTCTATGCAGCCTACATTAGCGGCGGGCTGAAAGAAAATTGACTTTAAAAAGTAATGTTCCCTAGAATTTAGGATGGACTAAAAGGACACCTCACAAAATATTGAAAAAATAAATTCAGATTCCTATATATGATAGTGGCTGCACGAACTGTAGCTTAGCTAAAAGACTAGACCCAGAAATGAATGGATTGATGTTGTCAATGAAGGTATGTTGTAGAAACAGTTGTAACTGGAAAGTGGCATGTGCTGGCAATAGCATGGATGTCCTTCAGAACGTGTCATGTAATAATAGATTACCATTGAGATATTTTCAAGTTCTTTGATGTTAAGAAATGTTGCCTTGTGGCAGTATGCACCTAGAAGTAGAAGCTTGTTTCACTAAGCTAGAATCCAGCATGAAAAGAATGTAACTGATTTCATAATAATTTCCCCAGTTCAGTGATTTACAGCTGCAATTCTGACCCCACTTATCTAGGAGTAAGCCTTATTGAATTCAGTAGGACTTACTTCTGAGTAGACATAGCTAGGATTGAATCATAAGGCTGCTATCCAGTGCACAGTGAAATTCAGAGCAAATCCTTTTAAATTTTGTGTTGCTTATTTATGAACAAACAGGCATATAATTGTGCTGCATGCATAGGAAACAACTCTACATAGTATCTCATACCTATAAAGCATATTGTCTAATATGTCCCCCCATGAACCTATTTGTAAGGATTTTAGCATTGATATCACACAAAATTGCATTTATCTGGAAGCTTACCTTAGTTTATGTTTAAGAGAACAGCAATTGAATATTTAAGTTCAGATATAAAGTTACTGTGATGTGTTGGAGCTTACTGTAATTGTAAGGAATTTTGGAGGTGTAAATTCATTTAGAGTAAGGAATGTACTCAGATAAATTCAAGTTGGAAGTAACATAATGTTGTCACCTATAAATGGAAAACTTTGCAGCTTAGGAGTTACCCTCATATGCATGAGAGTTGGTTCATGTCTACCACAACAGAAATCTGCAGAAATGGTCTACAAAGGATGTAGTCAATTACATTCAGCCTTTAAATCAGGGTGAAGAAACTGTGGCCCTCCAGATGTTGTTGTTTCAGCTCTTTTCACCACCAAACATGGCCAATGGTCAGGAATGAAGGGAGTTGTGTTCCTTTGTTGCAGGTCTACTACAGAGGTGGTGAACTGGATGTGGCTGGTGGGCCATATTTCTTACTATCTTTAGCCCTCACAGGCCACCTGTCAATCCCTTGACTTCACTATTACATCAGGTGATGGGGCACTTTGAAGTCTACAGGACTGATTGTAGATGCTCCAAAGATTTTGCAAGCCCCTTCAAGGATTGGTAGGCTGCAGCTGGTGCAGGAAAAAAAAAAAAGAACAGAGAAACTAACATGGAGAAGAAGTCAGATTATATCATTTCATGTTCCTCAGGCAAGAGGAGTTTCTTCTCTAATGGAGTCATACGTTTTCTTTAGAAGGATATTATCTGCAGCTGAGATATATTTCAGTCTCTTGGTTTATATATTATATAAACACATTATTGACATACATTAAAGTTATATTAATTGAGAATTGTTTCCAGATGGAATAGTTTTATGTAGGATGCTTATTCCCGTAAGACTATGATTCAGGTTGCCATTTTAAAAACATACAACAGTACAGAGTGAGTTTGATTATCATTAGACTTTTAGTAATACCGAATTCTGGACTCAGTCCTACTTCTACTGAAGATAAAGTCATTCTTTTTAGAATTAATTGCCACATTCCTTGAATCATCATCTCTCTTGGATTTGAACTCAGTTTAAGCATTACTACTCTCCATGTGCTTATTTTTCCTTTCTCAGGTGGCTTTGGGAGTTAACAAGCATGTTCTGACTAGTTCTCTGAGAGTTGTTGGCAGCGGTTTGCTGCTAATGTTTGAGCAGGGTGGGTGGGTGTTGCTTTTACCCAGACCACCTCTTGCTGCATTCTTTGTATGTTCTTTAAGAAGCGGGTAGGGAACCAGAGCTCCTGATAGTTTGTTTCCCTTCTTTTTTGAAAAAAAAGTTTCCTCACAAGCACAGCTGAGAATTTAGGCAACACCATTGGCAAACAGATCTATTAAGTGCACTTGCTGGGCATGTTTATCTATTTTATTTCTGAAAAATATCCTGAGGGTATTGATAGTATAGCACTCTGTTCGGCTTGTGTAATTTGCAGAGGAGGTTAGTCAAGGCATTATTGGTGGGTGTGCAAGTCTGGGGACGTCTTCTTACAGAAGATGGATTTTAAAATGCTTGTTGCTTAGTGCCATCTGGTGTATTTTCAGTTTAATTTGAACTTGACAGGAATTAGACAGAAGGATCAGTCATAGACAAGGAAGGCACTCTCGTTTTTTTCAGGAATTAGATAGAACTTCTAAAATACCTTGCCTCGGCCATCACCAATGAGTACAAAATTGTAAGAGGATAATGAAATACTAAAATCGCCAGAGCTATACTTCAGTGAGTGACATTTTTCAGTCTCCATTTATGCTTATTCTCAGTTCTGAAGAGGAAGTAAGAAACATAAAGAGGCCTGTGGCTTGAATTTGAGTTTTCAAATTTTCCTTATACAATCCATACAAGTAGGAATCTAAAAGGAATTGAGAGGGGAAGGAAGGGGGCCAAATAACGATTCTCATTCCTTTTACCCACAATAGCACCCCCATAGTTCATGTAAAAGGGCTGAAACCACCATCCTGACCTTGAAGTAAGTGTTGAGAGGAGGGCACTGAGCTGTGCCAAAGTAGCATACTGTCCGTGAACCCAACTCTCCTCTCTCAGTTGTGGAGGTGAAAGGAGGGTTCAGCCTCCCTTTGCCTCTGAAGTGACCGTGGGTGGAGGAGATATTTGAGTAGATCTGGAGAATGTGATGCTGCAACTCAAGACTCTTAGGATGTGTGTTAATAGCTTACCTAGTGTCATCTTACCTGGTGGCTCCTAGTATTAATTAAGTGGGAAACAAGCTATGCTCACTTTCTGCTCCACCAGCACTATTAACCTTTCTCCCCAGGCCCATCACTGATGGAGTGGCAGGCATTTGTTCTCCTCTCCTGCTTTCTTTCTGTAAGTATTCTGCAAGTACCGTATACTGTTGGTAGAGGCTGCCTCCTACCCTGCCATTCTCCTCCCTCTTTAGGTCTTTGGACATATGTCTTTGGACATACCACTTTAGAAATAGGTATTCCCAGTCCAGGATTTCCCCACAAAGGAAGCTCCAGCAATAATATATGAGCCAGCCCATATTTTTTCCACTCATATTGTAAAAACACTGACATTTTGTTTTGTAGCTGTTTCAGACTTCCATTTCCCATTCACATCAGGAAAACAATTACTCCTGATACTTAGCTTCATCCTTCCTCTAGGGTCTAATGGCCATGGGCAACCAGAGCAAGAAATTGATTTGAGAAAGCACACCACCTAATTTCACAGTGACATTCCTTCAAAGATGATGCCCAAGATTCTGAAAGAGAAGCTCATTTTTTAGATCAGCTATAGGCTAGAAAGCTGAAGACATTTTCTAAGGATGACATCACATCCTCCAAGGAAGAACAATCTCCAGATTGTGAAGATGCACGTTCTGAGACAGAAAGAGCTCTATTCATAGGCTTTAAAATAGCAGCCTGAAGATTGATGATGTTTTATACATGTTATAATTGCTGGTTTCCGCTTGAATCGGGCATGCTAAGTGCATGCCATCTGGAATACTTGTAGTCAGGCTGATAAAGATTGGAGGTTCAGCCATAAACGTGTCTTATCTGGCAAGCTTGTAATGTGGAGGGCAGGGGGCACAGAATGTACATTCCTTTTGTAAAAAATGAGATCCAGGGGCTTGTTGTTAAATAAATAAACTGTAATCATACATTTCCAGTTTATTGAGACTATGTTAAAAAAAATCTCCAAAACTCCAACAGGTTGTAGAAGTGGACACACTTTTGAAATTATTGTTTTTCATAAAGTACATCCTGACAAAGAAAAGTACAACAACGATAGGAGAGGACATGTCTTTCATGCAGAAGTTCCCAGTTTCAATCGCTGGTTTCTCCAAGTAGGGCTGAGAAAGACTATTGCCTGGAACCCTGGGAAGCTGCTGCCAATAAGTGTTGGTGGTGCTCAGCTAAATGATGGTCTGCTTTGCTTATAATGCAGCTTCCTATGGTCCTCCTATCCAGTTTCACAATGGCTAGCAATTGAGTTTTCTTCGGGTGCAGCTTTCATATATAAATTCAATATATAAACAATAAATAATAAATTCCAGGTTCAGACATTGCACTAAGCTAACCCCTTCACAGTTTGCTTGCACCTTGCATGAAGGAAGGAGCGAAGCAGACTCTGGCTGCATTCATCAGCTAGTATACACCTTGTGTACCTTATGGCTTATGGTTTAGCGTTAGCATGTGAAACTGACGGGGGGGGGGGACGACGGGACAGCTGGACATCTACCTATCCATTTGGACTCTTAGGTGACTTCTCTATCTCCAGTACTAACCTCATGTAGTTGCATACTATTCACTTACAGAAATGATCACTGGGTTGAAATTATCCTCCCCCTTTATTTCAGCTACAGTTTTTCTCTGCCCTTCCTTATTACTCGCCCCATCCTTCATCGGGCTTTGCATAATTAGCATTACAAAACTTCAGAAAACTATTCTAGTCAAACAAATAAAAACAGTGAAAGGACTGCATGGGTGAGGGGTGCTGAATTTCCCTTCCTACAACTTCCCAAAGCCACTATTCTCTTTTCCTAGCTCACTTTCACAATTAGAGAAGAGTAACTGACTACAGAGTGTTGGGAAGCCAGAGTGTAGCTCTCTCCTGAAAGTATGTTAAAATTAAAGCAATCTTATGTACACCCCTCTTTATATGTGAATGAGGCAGATATGTGAATCATGGCTCCAACATGCCCAGTTTGGCTCTGCTTACAATGGCTGGATGGCATAACAGTATTAAGGTGGAGTATAGGAAGTTATTTTTAAAACTCCAGGGCAGTTTTGCCAGCACTTTGCAATGAGCAGTTTGAATTATTTTGTGGGTGGTAGGGCTATTTTTCCATTTTCTGAAAAGGGGAGTCTTAATAAATGATTAAGTAAAGGGATATTCATGGACTGGTCTGATCGTATTTACGTGTTATACAACCCTCTTATTGCTGCATCAAAATAATACGGCTGGCCATTTCTAGTTAGCAGGTGGTCCAGCCACCACAGGGTTGACAGAGCTGTCGGTTTGTTATGCCTTAAATATGTCACATTCAGCTTAATGTCTGATCTGTGGGTGGAAATGGCAAATGCATCAGGAGAGCAAATCACTTAAAACCACAGATGTCTCTAGCATGCTGTCACTCTCTAGCTTTGTGTAATTGTTGGCACCACAGTGGAGCAGTGGTTTGGACACTTTGGTTTGGTTTTCTGTGGTCTGTTAGTGGAGTAGTATGCAAAGTACACAAGGGGTCATGCAGGTCTCACTTCTTCCCTTTGGCCCTTATCCAGCTACAAATGTGTGCATCAGCCTTGGCTGCATACATACAGTCTCTGGTCAGATAATTGCTGGTACCATTATTCTGCTGTTTTGGGCGGAGAAATATTATATCCAGCTGCTCCCCTGCTCATCTCCCTCTCTTGAACAGTTCCTCAGGACTGCCGCACAGTTTGATGCACACAGTCATAGCAACTGAGCAGGGGAAGGAACCACAAGCACAGCAGATACTTGTGAGCACGGTTCCTCAACCACATAGGGATATGCATGCTGAAGCCTTCCTCCACCTACGCCTCTAAGCTTACAAACATAATTCTATTTGTATACCACCTTTCTGCAGTTCAAACCATGCTCAAGGCGACTTGCAACATGAAAAAAAATACATAACTACAACATAACAAAAATAGAAACAATAAATAAAACATTAAAAATACACAACCAAACTGAACAATTACCACATAAACCACAATATCTAAAATAAAGATACAAAAAACCAACATCAGCAGGTCCCCCCAACAAAATCCCCTAGCCCAAGAGTCTGTTTATCAGCGTCAGTTTCTGTACCTGTAGTGAGTTAAAGCCCCACCCTCTGGGAAAAGGTAGGAAAAGCCCTGCAAGGCAGGGAGAAGGTCTTCCAGGACTCGCAGGCATTTAGCATTAGCATCTGATTCTATTTGTAACTCTCAATTTTTCTCCTATCACTGATTTGTCTCTGCTCTATTTCCTAGTTGGTTTGCATGAAAGAAGTGGCCACACTCTGATAATGTGTTGTGGTAAGCCTCATGCTCACATGTCACACACAGCCCTTTCCTCCACCCGCAAGAGATTGACAGCTTCCAGTTATTATTTGGAAACAACCCGTTCCCTACTTCTGTTCTAAACCTCAAACAGAAGCTTTAATTCTCTTCCCCTTATGCACAAAGAAGGAAAGAAGAGGAAGGAAAGCCTGTGAGACAAAAACTTGCTATGCTGCATTCTGAATGAAACCTATATATTTGTAAAGACAGTGCTTGTTTATATTTGGGGAAAAGTTCACTGTATCAGTCATCCTGTCTATGTTCTATTGGTCCTTACTCATTATCAAAGTCCCTTTTTAAAATAAAAAGTTGAGTTTGCATGCAGTCATCCATTGCACCCAAAAACTGTCCCAATGAAGGGGAACCCCTACTGGGCCTGGGTGTGTGCATACATTGTGTGCTGAAGCTGTAACAATTTTCAGAGACTTGAGCAAAACAGGAGTCTACTTCATCAAATGTTTGAAGTGATAAGTTGGCAGGTGATGTTGGGAAAGATGGAGGGCACAAGGAGAAGGGGACAACAGAGGACGAGATGATTGGACAGTGTTCTTGAAGCTACCAGCATGAGTTTGACCAAACTTTGGTAGGCAGTGGAAGACAGGAGTCCCTGGCGTGCTCTGGTCCATGGGGTCACGAAGAGTCGGACACGACTAAACAACCAAACAACAACAACAACACATGGTTGTACAGAAAAAATAAATCTATAATGAGGTCATTGGGAAATGAAATGTAAAAAGTATAGGCTTTGACCATTTTTATTCCATTACACATGTTAACTTATCAATGACAGGTTGTTTGCATTATCATCAGCACTGCTTTGTCAATGATCACTGTACTTATTTTACATAGCTTTAAGCTTTAACGTAACTGTCATAGCCTTTTTTTTTTGCATTTCATTTCCCTCTGACCTAACTGTTTACATTTTTTTTCTATATATGTTCCTGACAGCTTAGGATAAAACCTCATGCATCTGATGAAGTTGACTCTGGTCCATGGAATCTTATGCCATAATAAAGGTGTTAAAACCTAAGGTGTCACAAATCACTCTTGTTTATTTTGAAGATGGTGATTGAGTTGAAGGTTTAGCATATTTCTGGCTCTGACTGCTTCTTTCTTCAGAATCTCTAGGTTCTTGACTGAAGGAGGAGAGCCCACCAACTCAAAGGAGTTAGATTATATTGTACAAAGGTGTCATTTATATCCTTCTCCCTCCTCTTCCCTCAATGTATGCTCATCCACCCACACTATAAGCTATAGGCTATTTCACACATTCTCACATCTTGCTGCCACAATAGTCTTTCTCCTCTCATGGATACACAAATACCACCTGATCTTCCTTCCACATGCACCTATTAACAAACTCCCCCTCAGATAATGACCATGTTCTCTTTCACACATACATATACATGTGCACTCTACATCTCTCACTCAACTGCTGCTCATGGCAGACAGATTGCAAGGTGGACATGTCGTTTTATGAGTTTTATATTTTGGTAATTTTAAAACAGAACATATAGTTTGGGAATGGATGTTTGCTATTGTTTTTGTCATTGCTAATCAATAATGGAAATACAGGTGCACCATGATGTTTCTTTTCTCTATGCTCATCCCAGCGGTTATTCCTCCTCTGGTTACTGCGGTGGATACACGACCTGCCTGTCTGTGTCCAGACATTATGATTGTCTGCAAGTGATTTCCACAATGCAGAGTTAATGTTGCCAGCCTTCAGATCACATTTGTAGACACCTTTGTAATGCAGAGTTGGTCTGCCAACAGGTCTGGCGCCTGAAACCAGCTGCTCGTAGAGCACACCCTTCAGATCCTGCCATCTTCCATTCCGTGGGCATGCTACCCCATCACTGCTGCCTCTTCTGGCTGGCTGGGAGCAGGGCACGGAGGGTTCCATGCCCTGTCACCGCATGGCGCTTGAATGCCTGTGCTTCAGTGGTGGGGACGGGGCGAGTGTGGAGGACTTCCTCTGTGCTCCCCCAACCCCTGCCACTGAGGGGTGGGCACTCACATGCCGGGTGGGGCAGGGCGGTCCACTTTGCCCTCTGGTCCTTGCTTCTGCCCAACAGGCCAGGGCCAGCTCGTCATCAGGCAAGCAGGCACTTTTGTGCCAGGTGAGGGCACAGAGGGTGGAGAGCACCCTCCATGCTCTTTCCCCATCAAGTGTGTGAGTGCCTGCCCACCAGCTGACGGGTGGGGGCTCGAGTGCCTGGCAGGGCATGGAGTGTGCTCTTCACCCTCTTCACCCTTTCCAGCGCACGGGGCCCATTCATCTGCTGGCAGGCAAAGAGACCTTCTGTGCTCGCCCAGGGGGCTTGCACGCCAGGCACATACGGGGGGGGGGGAGGGAGGAGGCTCTTGCTTTGCACCCCACTCAGATTCTGTGCCTGGGGCCACAGCCCCAGTGTGGGTGTGGTGGTTAAGAGCGGTAGTCTCGTAATCTGGGGAACTGGGTTCGCGTCTCCGCTCCTCCACATGCAGCTGCTGGGTGACCTTGGGCTAGTCACACTTCTCTGAAGTCTCTCAGTCCCACTCACCTCACAGAGTGTTTGTTGTGGGGGAGGAAGGGAAAGGAGAATGTTAGCCGCTTTGAGACTCCTTCGGGTAGTGATAAAGTGGGATATCAAATCCAAACTCCTCCTCCTCCTCCTCTTCTTCTTCTTCTTCTCCTCCTCCTCCCACTACACCACTGAGTCACACCACTGGTTCATCATTTCTGGTATTGGTTTCTCCAGGGTGTTAGGTAGACATCTTCATTCAACTTGAGCTCTTTTGATTTGAGATGCTGAGAACTCAACCTGAGACCATTCTAATGGAGAAAAGCACTCACAACACTGAGCTGCGTGAAATAGTGCACTAATTCTAGGACATCTGGAAACCCAAATGAAAACTTGGGAATAGGAGTTGCAGCTGCACTGTGTTTGTTGGGATTGTGATGGGGCAAGGTGACAGCAAGGTCAGTGGACCTCTGAATTAATAGCAGTGCTATTCCACAGGTGAACACACACCTGCTAGATGCTGTCACCACAAACCCACAGCTCACCCATCTTGCTGCAGCCTTTCTTTGCTCCATCCTTGTCCTAGCAAGGGCACTTCTGCTCTTCCTTCCCTTCATGAGCTGCTGTTGGCTGCTTTGAACTCACAGTGTAGCACTGTATATCCCTTCCTTAGGAATGAGTAGCTTTGGGCTGGTGTGCTAACCTAAGGGCTGCATATGGTGTCTCTTATATCTAATGGGATATGCATAAGCCAATTTCCGTATCTTCCTGTTCTCAGCTTCTGTAGGTATTGTGCTTCTGCAGCGAATGCCAGATCTAGTAGCATTGTGGATTTAACTAAATCTCCCTAGTTTTATCTGAAATCTTGTGACTTTATCTGAAATCTTGTGGCCTCGTTCTTGTTCTTTTTCTTTTTCAGCCTTTTGCTCCTACAGTTCTGTCTCTGATGTAATCTGTTGTAGGGAAAGAGGATTTCTGATATTTAGGAAGGATTTAGAGTGTTCCAAAGTCATTACAGTGCACTCAATTGCTCTGATTTGTCTAGTGAAAGAGGTGCTGCTTCTCTGCTGCTGCACTTGCTATCTGAGAGCATTCTCTGTCCCTTGGTGTTTCTCTCATGAGTGACAGCATTGTGTGCTCTCATTCTCAGTCCTTTCTCCCATAATTCATAAGTCTCCTGAGAGCAGGAAATGAGGTCACTTCCTTCTAGAGTGAGATCAAAATGTAGAAAGAGGTGGGGGGAGTCCTGATTCACACATGCTTTGCTTGAAGCAGCTTCAGTGGAATAAATGAAGGTTGTGTCTTGGAGGGAGGGACCTGTTGTGATGGAGGTAGTGTTGATGCTGCTGTTGCTGCTTCTGGTGATGCGGATGACTGGCTTTGTTGGCAGACAGTCACCAAGCTGTTTTCCCCCTCCTGCTTGGGATTTTCAGTGGTGCCAGGGCGAGTATGCTGATTCCTCCTTCACTCATGAAGACTCCGTCCATGGACACGGACTATCCCAAGAAAGCTTCTTGGGACAGAAGAATGTGCTTCTACTGGACTACATGCTATGTAAGCATATTTTATTCACACACACTCCTGTTTCTGTTTGAGCCTGGGAACCCAGCTTGTTTAACAGTGCACTTGAGACATTTTAAATGCATTTCTGTGCAAATAAGTGCCTCCCCATGACTTCATAAATACACGCTCTAATCCAGGTGTAAAGTCCTTTTCAAACACTTGGTAATCCTTTACTGTTTTAAGTAGTCAGGACATGTACTCATCATCACAGCAAATTAGTTAATTTATACAATTTGACTGCACTATTCTACATAATAGGGGAAGATAAAGTGTGGTAACGTATTATTTCCCATCCTTTTAATGCATGCATGTGGAAGAATTGGGATTCTAATGTGTGTTAGTGATCATGAGTACAAGAGTTATATTGATTCCAGGCTACTTAATTAATCTAGAGTAACATGATATGATACCTTCTATGTGCTGCCTTATTTCTGCTTTCTTCCAGGACTCATAATTGCAGGTCCAGTGAATTTTGAGTGCATCTATCAATTCCTGATTTTTTAACTGCTCAAATAAAAAAACATGAATGAGCTGCCTCTTAACTTTCAGGATAACATACTTTTTTCATTTAGCTCTTATGCTGCCTATGTACCATATGCTTTTTCATTCTCAGCTGCTACTGTTCTTACTCTTGACTTCCACACTACCTTCAATAGTTTGGAGAAGAACAGGTTCAGATGCCTGTCATATAAATAGTAGGCTTGCTAAGGTAAAATAGGTAGCCTATTCAAAGTTACTTGGTTTTAAACATGAATCATTCTTTGTTCATATTTTCTGTGAGATTTCATTGCTGGAAAAGTTTCATGGTTGCAAAATATAATACAGGAGGTAGAGTCCAGCTAATTGCTCTAGACGGAGTAAGGGAAGGCTAGTAATGCTTGCCAATTTTTTTGGGTGGGAAGAGGTATTGCTGTGTAAAGAGAGAATGAAAGATATCACCAGGGATTTTCGCTAGAGCAACTTGGTACCAATTCTTCATAATGGTACCAGTTCTTCAGGATGGTACCAATTCTTCATAATGTCTGCAACTTGATGGGTTAGGTGAATGAATCTCAAATTAAGAAATCAGCCCCTGCTACTCAGTGAATGCAGATCTGCCCTTTACAATTAACTTCATAAAAATGGGAGGACATACATATTTTCTCAGAGGGGACAGAAGAGGGACAAGACAAAAAAGATAGCTTCCTTCCTTTTCCCTTCTCTCTAGAATTCTTCTCTGTCATCTATACTTCCTTACCCAATCCAATGAAGGAGAGCCACTCTCAGATACTTGGATGTGTATCTAATTGTACATCCTTATGGGGAATAAGGGACGCGGGTGGCGCTGTGGGTAAAAGCCTCAGCACCTAGGACTTGCCGATCGCATGGTCAGCGGTTCGAATCCCCGCGGCGGGGTGCGCTCCCGTCGTTCGGTCCCAGCGCCTGCCAACCTAGCAGTTCGAAAGCACCTCCGGGTGCAAGTAGATAAATAGGTACCGCTTACCAGCGGGAAGGTAAACGGCGTTCCGTGTGCTGCGCTGGCTCGCCAGATGCAGCTTTGTCACGCTGGCCACGTGACCCGGAAGTGTCTCCGGACAGCGCTGGCCCCCGGCCTATAGAGTGAGATGGGCGCACAAACCCCAGAGTCTGTCAAGACTGGCCCGTTCGGGCAGGGGTACCTTTACCTTTACCTTTACCTATGGGGAATATATATTCCAACGGTGCATCTACACTCAGATGTACATTTGCATGTTCATCTCATTTATCCTCCTGTTTTAAGCTGAAAGAGAAGATTCTTTCTTTCATTTCAAAGGATACTGTTTGGTGGCAGGGGTAGCTGTGCTTGGATGTTCAGCTCAAGGTACAATATTTTCTCTGGGAGGGCCCTCAGATTTAAGAAACAAAATGACACTTAATTAACCTGGAAGGTGTCAGGCACACTTTCCAACAGCATTTTTGAGAATTCTCTGAAACCACTTCACCAAAGTTCCTATGGTTTGAATCTTGGAAGTAATGCTTAGATCATTTGAATGTGAACCTTGTGTAAAACAACAACATTATATGATAATTGTAGATAGACGTAGAAAGTATATTGGTGCTTACCACAAGAGTGCTTTGAGAAGCAAATCCTGACTGTGATGCATATAGTAGAAATGAGATTATTTAGGTGTTGCCCATTTTGTTAATTGCTTAAGAGAACAATTAAAAAAGATCAAGTCTGAGGTGCATTGATAGCAGCAATGAGTGTGCACTCTCTCTCTAGCAATACTCCTGGGACAGCAACAGAATCAAGATGCCGGAGGATACGGAAATAGAGTAGCTCAAAATTATCAAAAATGTTGGGCCTGATTGAGACTTATTATAGATCATGTTCAGGTCCTTCTTAAACTATATTATTAGTGCTTGGTGAAGTCATCAGGATGGATTATAAATTGAGATGTAGCCAGGCAGGACTGAGGAGAACTAAGATGCTGTGGACATCGGGAAGATAACCCCCCTCCTTGTACCTACTCTTGCCAAATTGTTCTGCGAAGAACAGAGGAAGTACTACTGGTGTGAATCAGGAAGCTAAGCTATTTATTCCTGAATAGAAATGGAGCCACTTTCAGCTGTCAAATCTGTTGCAAATTTTTCAGCTGAGAAAGGCTCTCTGGTTTATGTGGAAGGCTTGAGTTCCTACTGCTAGATTTAGTAGGCAGACCCTTCAAGGTACCTCAACTATCCTTCAAAGCAGCAAAACCTCTCCTAGGCCTGATAGTCTCTTGGAACCTGTTCAGACATTGAAGAGGACATTGTGGACAAGTGATGTTCATTTTCAGAAAGAAACTCAATACCAGTACAACCAACCTGGATATTTAGAACAGGGTAGTGACTCCACCCATGAAGCAGTACAAAAATCACCAGTTTTTCAAGGACACATTCTGCGGGGAAAGGCCATATAGACAAGTGCTGTATGCTTTGACTTATGGAGTTGAGAATTACCGTATTTTTCGCTCCATAGGGCGCACCGGACCATAGGGTGCACCTAGTTTTTAGGGGGGGAAATAAAGGGGAAAAATTATTCCCCCCCCCAGCCGCAGGACTGAGGACGGGGGAAGCCCGAGCTTCCCCCGACCCCAGCCCCCAGAACAGATTCAGGAGCGGTGGCAAGATTACGCACAATTTCGCTGCTGCTCCCAGAGCTTGTGGGGCTGGGGATGGGGGAAGCCCGAGCTTTCCCCGACCCCAGTCCCCAGAACAGGCTGCTATCCGCAAGCCTTCGGAGCCCGGCGGGAACTCACGCTGTGCTCAGAAGGCTTGCGGATAGCTGCCTGAAGCCTGGAGAGTGAGAGGGGTTGGTGCACACCGACCCCTCTCGCTCTCCAGGCTTCAGCGAAAGCCTGCATTCGCTCCATAGGACACACACACATTTCCCCTTCATTTTTGGAGGGGAAAAAGTGCGTCCTATAGAGTGAAAAATACAGTATATTGTAGGGATTAATTTGAAATTCATCACCAGAGTTTGTGAGTAGGAAAGACTCTATGCATAGGCCCCAACTGCAATGTTGCCATTAACAAGCTTCTGAGAAAAGGAAGCACTAGAGAAGCATCTGGCCATTAAATATCCAGAAATATTCAGGGGGACTTGCCAAAGGATGATCTGGGCTGGCTTCAGCACGTGCCTTCGGCATGTATGCCTGTGGCAGCTGTGCCTGGAAGCAAGCAAGGGCTGACTGAAAACCACAGCTGCCACTTGCTGCAAGGGCACTGAGAATAGGCTCTTTAGACATTGAATTTGCCTGGAGCTGCTATGCAAGCTGGGTTTGGGCAACTCACAGAGCAATCTGTTGTATCAGTTCTAGTGTTTCACAAAGGGGTATAGGGAGATCTCTTCATAAGCTGTGGGGAGCGGGGGGTGAAGTATAAAAAAAATTCTGATTGTGATGTTCAGGCTAGAGGAAGTTTTTGAACAGTTGCTTGGGTGAGCAGAGAGCTGGGTGAAGAGAATTATTGTACAGCTGCTGTCCACAGAAAAATGAATCATTCCTTATGGCCAAATGAGTTAGCATAATTACTGTTTCTGGGTGGATAAATTATGGACCTTACAGTCTGATATTCTGATATTCAGATTTAGACTAGTAACGCTCTTGAATTTTGTCTAGTATCCCAGTGTGACACTGGTATCTGAGATGACTGATGCCAGTGGTAAAATGAATTATATAACTCAGAAGCTCTTTGAATATCCAGCCCAAGGTGCTTGCAGCCAAAATATTACTTGTAGGATTCCCTCCAGCTGTGAATGCATTCCCATTTCTATTCTAGGAGAAGTCTGTTATTATGGCCACAAAAGTATGACATGAATCTGTGAAGATCTCCTCCCCTGCTATTCATTAGTGGGATCTTCTGCTGAATCTAAAGTCTTCTATAAACAGAAGGAGCTCTTCCACTTGTAGAAGGCTTAGTATCCAAGCCAATGGATTCAAAAGTCTCAGTGTCTAATTGCAGTCATAAAAATAGCTGATAGCAAGATTTTAGATTATGTGCATCATGTTTTGGTTCATAATGCTAAAACTGATACACTTTATAACTGATGTGGCTAACCTTCCTGTTGCAAATCCCATAACCTGACTAACACCTTGCAGACATATGGGTAGGAATTTCTGCTTTAATAACATCATGGGCATACTGTATATGCTGGTCTTGGAGAACCAATATTAAAAGCCTTCCTGTTGTCCTGTGGGTTTTTTGGTTGTGATTCAACATCCATTTCCATGCACAATCCTGTGAAGATATGACAGAGATGTCTGTGCACCTTGTTTACCACACCTTGAAAAGGTTAACATTTGACAAGTACCATACATATTTACTCTGAAGTGAGTCCTACCTCATTCAGTGGAGCTGACTTTCATGCAGGGATACATACATTTGTATGCTTAGACTTCACTGTCAAAACTGGAAAAACTTGAATGTTTGTCATGTATGACAAACTTCAGCTTCCTGATTGAGTGGATCTCTTTCTTCAGAATAATCATTCTGTAGAAAAATTGCCACCCACCCATTCAGGAAGCTCCACTTCATTGGTTTTGACAGGCTGTGTTACAGGCTGGAATTTGGGTCACAAGCACCATGCTGTAGCAGCTGACTCTCCAGAGGACCTACTGGACCAAAATGAACAAATTAATAGGTGCCAATATGGATACGAATTCCAGAATTTTTTTAAAGTAGGTTAGCAGACTGGTCGAGCATTCTTGCCAGGGAAACAGTTTGGGAATGCCAACCTAGCATCCATACTTCTTTGCAAGTGCAAATGCAATTTAGAGTCTGAATACCTTATAATAGTTCATAGGACTGGCTTTAGATTATGTCCCCAAACCCAAAATTTCAGTGCTTTTATCCTACGTGTAATATGGAATAAAGTCGCTAAGCTACCTGTTAGAGCTTCCACAGGCATCTAGAAAAGATCAGTAACCAATACAGAGCTCTGTAATAAGATTCCCACTAATCTTGTGAATTGGAATCCAGTGAGCATGGGCTTTACTCCACTTTCAGCTAATGCTCACCTCCCTTCATCTATAGCTGTGTTTCTTTTGATCCTCCTAATGCCTCTTTTAAACATTCAGGTGTTGCATCATCTGTAGCTCTGAATAGCAGTATCAAGAAAGTTTAGGAATCTGCATGCCCTTAGGGATAAACTCCAGAAGAATAGTCTTTTATCAGAATAACGACAACAAGCCCATGAGCATCTTTAAAAGTAACACATTTATTGTGGCATGACCGCCTCATCTTCATCATGTTCAAGGAGATGGCACAATATTATTTTTGCTGGGCATGATCAAACATTCAAACCATCAAAGCATGAATAAGGAAATCATCCTGACAATTACTGCAGAATCTACCTAACCTAACCTTCAGTTTTAAAAGAGCAAGTGATTAGCTTTTAGTGGTTATATGAACATTTATAAGGGGGTTGGGAAGGGGAGACTCTCTGGCTTCTAAAGATTGCTAAATAGGCCCCGTTTTCTGGTCCTGGAGTGATGAAAGTAACAAGACTAGGTTGCAAGTGATTTTTACCTAACCCATTTCATTTACTGTACAACATTGTGAATGTTTAGCCTCCCTCTTCTTTACTAAAGGCAGCATGAATGCACATGTGACTTTGTGGCTAGGCACCCCTCCTTTCATATAATAATGTAATTTTTAAAGGAATGAAGAATCCTGCACAAAATCCTCCTGTGGGTGGCATACATGTGGGTCACTCACCACGGCCTCTCCAGTGGGTACTGAAGAGAGCCATACCAAATATACCTATGTCAGTAGCACTGGGTCATGCACCTAGAGGCTGCTTTCAGCTTTTGGAGGGCCCAGTTTGAATCTAAAAAAACAAACAATCTGGACGGCCACATTAATCAGAGACCATGGCAGTTCACAAAAATGAATTTGGCTTGCCTTATGGCCATGGGTTGAGAAAGAGACTTGGGTAGCCAATATGGTGTAGGACAGTGTTTCCCAACCACTGTTCCGCGGCACACTAGTGTGCCGCGAGATGTTGCCTGGTGTGCCGCGAGATGTTGCCTGGAGGGAGGCGGGCGAGTCCGGCGGCGAGAGGCGGGGTGGCGGCGGCGAGGAGCCAAGCCGCGCTCTCCTTCCTGCCTCGCTTTGCTGCCTCCTCCCCCCCCACCCCCAAAGCTTGGAGGTTCCCCGGCAGGAAGGAGGGAACTTAATCCTCTCCAAGGGCTGCGGAAAACAGACATGCAAATGGGGGCTTCTCAGCTCTTCAAGCGCCGCCGGCTTTCTTCGGGAATTACCACCCGCCGAGCCCAGTAACGCTGACAGGCCGAGCCGCGGGGCTTGGCAGCGCAGCCGGCAGAGTGTGGGAAAGGGCGGCCGCCACGCGCCGGGCAAGGCGAGACTCGACGGGGAGGACACCGGCAGCAGCGCCCCCCCCCCAGAAACCCGCTCCGGGCAGGTAATTCACAGAGAGTGGACAGAAGGAAGCCTTAAAGGGCTTCAGCCTCCCAGAGTGGCGGGGAATAATAATAATAATAATAATAATAATAATAATAATAATGATGATGATGATGATGATGATGATAATAATAATGATAATAATAAAATTCACAGGTGGTGTTTTTCTAGGTGAGGGGGTGGGGACTGTAATAACAAAAAAATCAGCTGTATATCAACCACTGTTTTGCAATGAGGAATTGCAAATAAGGAAGATCAAAAGGAGAATGTTTTTTCCTCCTCTCGTTCTTGCTCCTCTTCCTGGCAAAAGGGCTGCTGAGACCCCTTCTCTCTTGGGTGCCGGTGGGTGCTGTGACGTTGACGCTGCTGTGGCAAGTGCCTTTACTTAGCAGAGTGCATTCCCCTTTACACAGGAGGGGAGGGGAAAAAATTGAAACTTACACTTTCGTGCGTCCCTCCCGGCGTGACGCTGCGCGCTGACGTCACGGAGCTGTAATGGTGGTGTGCCTCGAGATTTTTTTCATCAAACAAGTGTGCCTTTGCCCCAAAAAGGTTGGGAAACACTGGTGTAGGAGATAGAATGTCCAACTGGAAAGGGGAGCCCTGGGTTGAAATTAAACTTTAAAACTGGATCACTACCTAACCTATCACTCAGAGTGGCAGGGTACAAATGTGAGAATTGTGTGGGGAAATTGTCTGAGATATCATTACAACTATTCTGTTCTTGGAACAAGTGAGCAGCCATGTTTTTGTGATGGCTGGAAAAACCTTGCTTAATTGCTATTTGTTCTTCTGTTTCAGAAGGTGAGCATTGTGCCTGGTGATCCTCCCCTGACCCATTAGCCATGCCAGGGATTGTGGTATTCCGTCGTCGCTGGTCTGTAGGCAGTGATGACCTTGTTTTGCCAGCCATCTTTCTCTTTCTCCTTCATACCACTTGGTAAGTGAAAACATACACCTGAGCAGAAAGCTTTCATGACTCTACTAATGAGCAGAGTTTTTTGTTCTGTTTTGCTACTCTTTTTTCAGTTATTGGTAGCATCCTGCTCCCCTATAAAAAGTGTCATTCAAAACACTGCATTTTTAAAAAAATCATTTCATAAAATGTATATGCTGCCTGTTTGTAGAAAAATCCTCAAAGCCGTTTTCAAAAAAGATAAAGCAATAAAATCATCACTAATCATTTATAACCATTGTTTAAAGCATAAAGTTGTAACCACAACAAAACAATTTAAAACTCATACAAACTTTCTAAACGTCTGATGTTAAAGCTCAGAATGTTGTCAGTAGGCACTGAAAATAATACAGTAAAGGTATCAGTTGGTGGGATTTCCCAAGTGTTGACTCATAACATCAGTCTTTTTTAGACTAATGCCATAATTCACATCATTAGAAAGGTAAGTTAATGCAGAATTTAATGCAACACACTGTGTTGAATTATCTTGATAAAACCATGGTAAAGTGTATTTCATACCTTCTCACCATTTCTGTTAATACGTAGTATGGAAAACTTTTGTCACAATTAAAGCCCTACAATGGCATCCCATGGAATTATTATTTTATTATTATTATTATTATTATTATTATTATTATTATTATTATTATTATAATATTAGAGTTTATCTACTGCCCTATACCCAGAGTTCTCAGGGCAGTTCACAGAATAAAATCAAGATATAAAACCACAAAATACATAATAGAAATAAAAACAACAACCCAATAGCCACCCCCAAAAAACCCCATTTTAAAAGCACATAGGATGTAAATCAGAGCAACCAAAGGCTGAGTTAAAAAGGAACGTTTTTGTCTGGTGCCTAAAGGTGTATAATGAAGGTGCTAGGCAAACTTCCCTGGGGAGAGCATTCCACAGACAGGGAGCCACCTCAGAGAAGTCCCGTTCTCATGTTGCTACCCTCTGGACCTCTCGAGGAGGAGGCACATGAAGAAGGGCTTCAGAAGATGATCTCAGGGTCCAAGTAGGTTCACATGGAAAGAGGCAGTCCTTGAGGTATTGCAGTCCTGGAATGAACCAAGGATGTTAGTTTGTCAGGTGTTATAATGTAAAACCAATATTGTATGATTGCTTCTTATCAGTTGTTCCTTGGTTGCTTCTGACTAACAAGTTTCTTTATGGATAACTCAGCAGTGGTGTACTGGGGAATCTACATGTTGCCACACATCTTCCCAGAGGGCAAGCAAAGTGATGAAAGTTGTGACAGCTTATTGTTTTACCCTTTGTCATGTGGGCACACTCATGTATCATGTATAATAAAATCATTATGTAGGCAAGAATAGTAATACCATATTGACATTATAATCTCAATGTAGAGTTTACAGCACCATGTGCCTGCCACATTTTCTTCTGCCCTCTAGTGACTACTGAAAGCATGTCCACGCCTTTACTATTCTCATTTTAAGACCTCCTGATGGCAATGGAGAAGTAGACAGATCTGTCAAAAGGAATTTTCTCTCTCTCAGTTATAGAGGGACACAGAATGTGTTCTGGGATGCCATCCAGAAATCTGCATGTGGGCGGAAAAAAATCCCCACTAGCTAAGCAGCAGCATTTTACTATCAAAGTAATCCCTAAACATATACCACAAATAAATGGATGACATTAGTGGAACAGTTGAAATTGGCTAAGTGTGATATTTGCCTGTAATCACAGAAACCCAGACCCAGGTGTATACTGAATATAATACCACTGATAGCATTCCTTTAGTGGCTGACTCTGGAAACTCTTGTCAAATTTATTTCATTAAAAGTAACAAGATAATTACATTGTGAATAAAATGTTAAAAGGGCTCTGATGCCTTTAGAGAGGATAACTGTTTTATTATGGGATGAGCTTTGATAGGCAAAAGCTCGTTTTATTAGATGTATGCAGTTGTGAATATGTTCAAAGCTAACTACCGTATTTTTCGCTCTATAAGAAGCACCAGACCACAAGACGCACCTAGTTTTTGGAGGAGGAAAACAAGAAAAAAAATATTCTGAATCCCAGAAGCCAGAACAGCAAGAGGGAGATTGCTGTGCAGCAAAAGCAGCGATCCCTCTTGCTGTTCTGCCTTCTGGGATAGCTGTGCAGCCTGCATTCGCTCCATAAGACGCACACACATTTCCCCTTACTTTTTAGGAGGGAAAAGGTGAGTCTTATAGAGCAAAAAATATGGTACTTATTTGTTTAGCGCATAAAATAAACTAAGCACTTCATGGAAACATTAAAAAGAGACATTTTCACAGACCTGCAATTATAATATTGCTGTTGACATTCTTTGAATACTATTTTTTCATGTATATGGTACCTTGAGGTTTATCAAGGGAATATTGTATGTGCTTATGTGTGGCAGGTTCATAATCCTTTCTGTGGTGCTCTTTGGACTGGCCTACAACCCCAATGAGACCTGCTCTCTCAACCTGGTGGACCACGGCAGAGGCTACCTGGGTATTCTGCTTAGCTGCATGATCGCAGAAGTCGCAATCATCTGGCTCAGCATGCGCGGCAGCATCTTGTACACAGAACCTCGGGATTCAATGCAATATGTCCTGTACGTCAGACTGGGTAAGAGACAGTGACCAAGGGACTTTATACATTTTTGAACTTGATGCAACCATCTGTTATACACTCAAGGGATTCCCCCGTCAGCACACAGATAAGCAGACACAAAACACATTCTTTTTCAGCCATTTAAATACTCTGCTCATTTAGAATATACATACTGCAGAGGAGAATCTCTTCATCCAAAGGCATTTTCATTGGTAGCACCAAGGATGTTTTTTAGTCTAGAAGCATCCTCTGAATGTTAAGCAGGGGAAAGCCATTTATAAAACTAGTTTTTGTTTCACTTCTACTACAGATGTGGGAAATGCAGAGATTGAATTTTTGCCAGATGTCCCCATGACGCTGCATAAATTTACCCTATGTAAACTTTTGATTAGTTTAATTTTTTGGATCCCTGTCACCTCACTTTCTTAAATGACAGAAGACATCATTTCATTTGTCTGCTTTTTAGCATTTTACATTTGTAATAACTACATTTACCATGCCATCCTGCAGAAATGCAGACACTGCATGTAACGATTGCCTTTCTCCATGTGCCTTGATACTTCTTTGGTAGAAATCTAATTCATGCTTAGCATGCACACAGCCAAACCTAAACCCACCTGCCCTGCTTGAGCACATAAGTTTATTTCTCCCCTTGCTTGTACACATGTCCTAAAACGTTTCCATTGATAACCCTCCTCTCTCACAAAATATTCTTTGTAGGTACTGGCTACTTAAAGGAATCTCTTCCACTGATGACGTGTGCATGGAATTTGCTTTGTCTTTTGAAGGAGGTATAACCTTTCCCTACAGTCTCCCTCAAGACATCCTGATTCTCAAAGATGTTACCAGAAAAAAAGAAACAGGCATTGCTCACTCACAACATTTTTAACTGGCCTTCCATTCATATCATATAGAAATAACTAGGCTTCCTCTGCTCTAGATGGGTGTTTATTTTTGTTGTCTGAGACACATATTTTTATTAGAATTGTATAAAAAGACATTGCACACAGGAAGGGCATCAACTCAATTCTAAACGCTGTGACATTGCTGCCTATTCTTGTTTAATTACTTCTTCACTGGATGTAATTTTTTGTAGGCATGGTTTCTCCTTTTCTGAGCCTTGCTTAAATAAGTTTGTGAATCCAAATTAAAACTGAGCTGAAGTGGAGGGAGAGGGGAGGAAAGCAAATAAAATCCTAGACTCACTCTAGGAAAGTGTGCAAGAAGTTCTCTCTCTATAACAATGCTTTCAGCTTCTCATCTTAAAAGTGCTTCTATCCCATGCTACCTTGCAAGCAGCTTTTGCAGTTTCTGAAGAACTTTTCTTAGTTGGTGGGTGGCAGCACTATTAAGAAATTAAATTATTCCCTCCCTATTCAGAAAAAAAACCCCTGTGCATAGAAAGGTTTTCATATTTTTCTCCTTTCCATGCCTTGAATTCATCCATTCAGTGAACATTAGTGGGTAGCCTTGCAGGGGCTGGAACCTCTTTTTTGTTTTGTTTCTTAATTTTACTTACAATATTTAATCAGTGAATATACAAAGTAGATGCTATCATTCTTTAGGGAAGCAAACTAGGAAAAGCCCTTTAAAAATCTGAAAAGTTCAGTTGGTACAGGGATAGAGTGCTATCTCTCATCGCTGATGGTGTTGGAACTACTGGCCAGTAGCAGCAAAATATTGAGGATTGCAGGTAAATATGATAACCTCAAAAAAGAGAGGCAATAGTTTGAAGGAGAAAAAATGGGGCTTTTCTCCACAGCATGAGCGGCAGCTTCACATTTGTTACAAGAAAAAGGTTCTCACATTACTTTGGTAGAGATTATTCCTTGGAGCATTTAGGAGTGGCTTATCAGTGTCGTAGTGATGCGGGTGGCATAGTGATGCGGGATGTCGTAGGGATGCGGGTGGCACTGTGGGTTAAACCACAGAGCCTAGGACTTGCCGATCAGAAGGTCGGCGGTTCGAATCCCCGCGACGGGATGAGCTCCCGTTGCTCGGTCCCTGCTCCTGCCCACCTAGCAGTTTGAAAGCATGTCAAAGTGCAAGTAGATAAAAAGGTACCGCTCCGGCGGGAAGGTAAACGGCGTTTCCGTGCGCTGCTCTGGTTCGCCAGAAGCGGCTTAGTCAAGCTGGCCACATGACCCGGAAGCTGTACGCCGGCTCCCTCGGCCAATAAAGCGAGATGAGCGCCACAACCCCAGAGTCGGTCACGACTGGACCTAATGGTCAGGGGTCCCTTTACCTGTACCTCTCACTGTTGTGCCACCGGATCTAACTTAACAGTGGCAAATTTATAAATAATAACTTTTGGGGAATTTTTTTTAAAAAGTAAGACACCCCCCCTCCCCTTCTTGAATTGAGGTGCGTTGCTGAGATGGACACTAGCACATTTTCTTCTTGAACTACTTTTTAAATGGCTACATGAGTATCCAAAAATACATCTTTTTTTCTTTAATCGCTTAAAAAAATCTTCCTGGACTGAAGAGAGGTAATGTGTTGCTCATCATGATCAATTTCTGTTACACGTCTGCAACAGTTACACCAAAATATATACACATCTATAGCTGCTATGCCACTCACACTTTAGCTGTTTAGCTTGAAGTGCTGTGAAAACTTAGAAAACAGGTTTTTACCTGAGAATGGAGTGTGACATTCAAAAAAGAACATTTCAGCATTTTATTCAATCTTTTATTGATAAAAGGAATTATATGGGGGGGGGGATTGAAATTACATGCTACAGGTAGCACCTCCAGTCACTGAAAAGTTTTGTTAGACTGTGTAAAATGTCACCTTTTGATATCTGAGAACTGAGCAATGCAGTATGATAGCAATTATGTCTTATAAATTAGATATGTAGCTTAATGGGCTTTTTCTTTTACTTTCTTGCAACAGTAACATGTTGTTGTTATCTGCCATGCTCTGCTTTGAGTCAAAGTAGGGATGGGTGAGCTCTCTCCAGTTTGCCTCAGAGTTCTTTCCCCAAAATGAAAAACAAACACCTGGGATAATTTTCTGAGCCAGTCTGAGGTTGGGAAAATCATAGAACCATAGAATTGTATGAGCTCAAGCTTGAAGAAATTCATCAGCATCTCAGGGTCCAAGATTCTGCTGTCTAGTCAATTAGTATACAATCTATATTTCTGCATTTTGCCTCCCCCTCTTTCACCCCCCCAATTTATTTATTTTTTTTGCCAGAATCAGATGAAACTCATGTGTACCTGAGATTGCTAAAGCCAATGAGGAATTGAACTATATCATAGGTGGATTTCAGGAGAGAAATGGGATTGGGAGTATTTACTTATTTACAACACTTATAGTCCACCTTCACTAAGTGGTCCCAGGTTGGGGTACACATATATTATGACATCAGATCTAAAATACATAGCATCATAAAATATTTAAGACAATTCTTTCAGCTGTTCTGTCATTTTAGTGGTTGGAGTGGAACAGAGGAAGATTTTATGTATGAAACTCTATTTCCTGTTGCTGCACTACCTATCTAGAAATATGTCCATATTCTTAGGAAAGTATTTGTTATGATGCTCAATGGGGATGAGGGAAAGATTTGTTTTTGCTGAGAGATTTTTGGGAGCTTTCCTTGAGCATTAGTATAAAATGCTCCTAAATGTAATTCTTTTTATGCGGTTTCCTTGAAAAATGGGGGTGGGTATGTTTAATTGAGCTTAGACAAAAATCTGGTTTTGCTGGAAGTGAAATAATAAATTGGAATGGATACATGAGAAGTGCTAACAAGAAATACTGTGGTGGTCTCTTGACATCTTTGAAACAAGGTATTCATTAGAATAATGCTGCTATTGTGCACTATGTTCTTATTGTTTCAGCCATCCTGGTGATTGAGTTTATCTATGCTATTGTGGGCATTGTTTGGTTAACCCAGTACTACAGCTCCTGCAATGATGTTACTGCCAAGAGTGTCACTTTGGGTGTGTATTTGAAGGTTTCTGCATGAATTCACTTTCTGCCTATAAAAATGTACCCACCCTGAATGTTTTGCGGATAGACTTAACCATTGCACAAACTTCAATTAGTATGTATGGATGGAAGGACAGTAGCTGTTGTTTTGCTGCCTGACTAGGTATTGTATGGATTTTTGCAATTGCTCTGGAAACCAGTGCAAATCCTTACAAAAGAATCCAACAGTACATCTCTAACTACTGTTTTATCCATAATTCCTTTCACTCTATAATATCTGGTTTTGAGATCTCTGGTGTTACTGTGGATGCATGCCTTCACTTTGGTCAGTGAAATTCAGCTTGAGTGTGTTGCTTCAGAAAAAAAACCCCATAAACTCAAAGCTAACTTGCCAAGAGAGTCATAGATGACACTTTGGAATTGAGCATTTGAATCTTCTTTGTTTTACCAGGAATGGTCGTCTGCAACTGGGTCGTCATTCTGAGTGTCTGCATCACTGTCCTGTGCGTCTTTGATCCAACAGGAAGAACTTTTGTCAAACTGCGAGCCACAAAGAGGAGGCAGCGTAACTTGAGGACGTACAACTTGAGGTAAGTCACAAAACAGCATTTCAGCAAGATAGAGTCTGGATTATGTATCTAATGTATCTAACTCAGAAGCTATTTTCCTTGATTTGTTTGATGATTGAAAAAACTGTGTTGTGACCTGATTAACTGATTTATATGGACTTTTTCTTTTTTCACCTAAGTATCCCTCTTCCTCTGTTGCCACTCAAGGCAGTTTAAAAAGGAGCTCACAATGCAACATGTGGACAGGGCTTGCTGTTTGTCAGTAGTTGGGGGGGGGGACACCCAGCTGAAGGCAATTGCTTCCAACCACCACCACCACTGTACAGTGGTACCTTGGGTTACATACGCTTCAGGTTACATACGCTTCAGGTTACAGACTCTGCTAACCCAGAAATAGTACCTCGGGTTAAGAACTTTGCTTCAGGATAAGAACAGAAATCATGCAGCAGCGGCGCAGCGTCAGCAGAAGGCCCCATTAGCTAAAGTGGTACTTCAGGTTAAGAAGAGTTTCAGGTTAAGAACAGACCTCCAGAACGAATTAAGTACTTAACCCGAGATACCACTGTATATACTAATAGTGATCCTAGTTCTCTGAGTGCTGGTCCTGATGTAGCTAAAATGACAGCACACACACACAGGAGATACTGGGATGCATGGGGGCACCCTCAGGTTTGCTCATAGCATCATCATCATTTTTTTAAAAAAACACGCAGGGGGAAAACCCTAGGAGGCAACCTCCATTCACAGTCGCCCAGTGAGGACTGTGCATTATCTGTAGGCATGGGATACTGAATGTTGTGGGGATCAGAGTAGGGATAGAATTAGGTGGCTAGGATCCACACAGCAACATTTTATTGCAGGGTTGACTTGTGTGTATATATATAGAAAACTCAGATTTCTGACTGCCCAGTCCTTAGGTAGCCAAAACAGCACCATCCACAACAAGAGCGTGGAATATGAGATTCACAGAATTACAAAAATTCTGTAGAGGGGGGAAAATCAGCAGGGGCAAAAAAAACCCTGCAAAACTATGTAGTGCAGACTGAGCATGCTTGGTGGGTACTGGATACTGATTGATTGCTGGGTGAAACAAAAGAAAACTGGCAGGAGCAGGGATAGAATTGAATATCCTGAGCAGAAGCACTCTACACTGCTGAATTTTGTTACGGGTCCAACTTACACTCCTCTCAGTCAAGGCTTGCAATTAAAAGTCAACTGTCTCATTTTTGGTTGTTGGTGAGAAGAGACTGGAGGACATTCCTTAACAGGGATAACTCCTCCTACTGGACATGGCAGGCCGAGTCCCTAGAGCCTTTTTGGCTCCCCTCCAGGGGGAGGAGTTCTCCCGCCTACCAGACTAATCCTGCTTGCAGCCAGTGATAGTCTAGGTTGTTTTGTGCTGGAATTTCCCAGACATATCTGGAATACTGTAGTTTGTAGCAGTGTCCGGGCTGAAATCAGCAAAAAAAGTCCGGGAAAATTCAGACGTATGGCAACCCATGTCGGCAGTGTCATTTTCACTGCTTTTCCTTAAAAATAGTTCAAAAACGTCAATTTTTTATGTGATTTTGCAAAAACAGCTCAACAACTTTTCTATCTGGATTTTCACTGTTTGAAATATGGCAACCCTAGTTATTGTGTCTGTCTTTTTGGTTTCTGTTCCTTTGTTCCTCTCCTGTTGGTGTGTGGAAGAAGGGGTGCTTTGTTTTTGTTGTCTTTTTTCTCCCTAGTTGCTTCCTGCACCTCGTTTTCCACTGGCTTGTGTGTGTTTTCTTGATTCTTCCGCCCAGTTCCTCTTTGTCTCTGGGTGTTTCGGGAGTGGGGGGTATAAGCCGCACCAGTTTAGGTGCTAGAATGCCTAGCTGGGGTGCACCCTATGTTCTCAGGCCATCAGTGGGACAAGAAAAGCATGGAGCAGCAGTTCTCACTGGTGGTTCATCTGCACCCGATTCCACATATCCTCATGTCATATGCAGTTGCAGGGAAGGAGTGTTTGCTGGACCCTTCCTGGGGAGGAGCTCACTGGGGAGGAGGAAGCTCCTGTACCTGCCACCTCCTCAGTGGGTGCTGAGAAGGCCTTCCCATCAGCTTCTCACAAGGCGGTTACTGTTCCTTTTCCATACATTTTTGACTCAGCTTAGAAAGCTGAGTGGGCCCATCCAAATAAGGCTAAACTGGTGTCTCTGGTTGCTAAGAAACATATTTTTGATGAGAAGATTATGCAACAGCTTCATTTTCTTGCTCTTGATCCACCCATGGCAGCTTTATATTCCTTGGCTGTGATTACTTCTAAAAAGGAAGTGGGACCCAAAGATTCCTGTGACAGATGGGTAGAGGGGGCTCTGTGTAGGAAATTTGAAGCTGGCTTTGTGACCTTTAGGGCTTCAGTTACAGTGTTTGCATTTGCCAGGCAGTTTTTATGTGGGTGGATGAGTTTGGGCCACAGGAGGATGGGCCCCAGCCCATCAAGGATGTTCTGAAAAAGATGTCTCATGCTTCCGCTTTAGCTGCAGATGCTCCCATAAGATCCATAGCTTCCTCTACTGTTTTATGCTGTTTCATGCTGTGTAGGGCTTCATCAGTGTGAGGTAGATTCACATTCTCAGGTGAAGCTGGTCAGCTTTCTATTCTGAACTGTTTGGTGAGCTGCTTCAAGAATCTCTCACTCTCTTCTGCAAAGAAGGAGGAACACAAAGGACAGCAATTCCAAATTTATGTCTCTCCCCCCCCCCCCCGCCATAATCCATTTCTGAACTCTTCCTTTCTGCATGTTGAAGGCACCGTTTGGAGGAAGGGCAGGCTAGCAGCTGGACCCGACGGCTCAAAGTTTTCCTCTGCTGCACACGAACAAAAGATTCCCAGTCAGTAAGTAGCACCTATCTTTTCATCACAAAGCAAATATCTGCTTTCTCAGACCATTACACTGAGAGATATCAATGGTAAATCTGCTTCATGTAATATTTCATAGAACTCTTATCTGGAGTTTAGTCAGCCAGTCCCCATGTGATTTGATGTGTACATAAATCTCCTGATTGCATGCTTAAGAGACCTGGAAACAGTTCTGAATGTTCAGTTGTATTATCTCTGAATATGCTGTGAACATGGTGGAAGGAGCCATGGCATTTTGGACTCCTGTTGGGATCTTCCACACATGGGTGCCGCACCTCTGGCACAAGTCACTCATGCCCTATATAAGGAAATAATTACAAAGAATTGGTGCAGACATAACCATGGGTGAGGAACTCAGAGTGAGACATTTGCAGTAGAGTAGAGGAAGAATCAACCCTTTCCCATCTGCATGGCTTCATATTTATTGCAATCAGATTGTAACTAAGCTATTTATGCAATTGCAAGAAAGAATAACTCTGTCCAGAACTTTTAAACCACTAAAACTGGCAAAGGACATAAAATGATGGACTCATTTTAAATGGACAGCACTTTCTTTTTAATGACCTGAAAAAGTGATGCGCTGTCAGATTATCAAGTATTACTTAGATTATTCTTCGTTATGAATCATAGAATCATAGAATCATAGAGTTGGAAGAGACCACAAGGGCCATCGAGTCCAACCCCCTGCCAAGCAGGAAAAATGAAGAGTTGAGAAGATTTTTTTCAAAGGGCATATGAAGATTGTATGTAACACAATGGTAGATGCAAATCAGATTAGTTATTAACATAATAACCCCATGTCAAGGAAGCCATGTCCTTATTTATTTACAACATTTGTAGGTTGCCATGACATAAAGATCTCTGGATTACTTAAAATAAATAAAATGACATCTCATCTAGTGGTCTGTTTCACTTGTGCAAAAAATATTTTTAAAAGGGCAGTCACCCAGTGTGTAAGAAGCAGATGCTGCTGGTGATCAGGACTTTTGTAGCATTGCTATGCCACTTGTCAGGTGCTGCAAAGCAATGGTGGTCAGTCACTGATGGGTAAAACTTTTTATTATATTTAGAGGTGTATATTTTTCTTACTAGACAAAGCAAATGAGCTCAAATAATTGTATGTAAGCCACTCTGGGAGACTTTTTGGCTATAAACAAATAAACAAACCATTTAAATATAAAGATGGATCTAAACTGAAACGCATGGTTCCAAGGCATAATGTTTAATATGTACTATTAAATTATGCAGGTCTTTTGTACATATCTAAAGTGTTTGCTGCAGAAACATGGTATAATATTTACCTAGAGCAAACATAATTGTTATTTGTTAATTGTTAAGTGGAGTTGTCAAAACTACTATAGATTCTTTTGTATCTGATTTCCAGATTCTGGGGACAAATGGCAAGGGATGTCTGTCTTTATTATGCATTACCTGTAAGCTTCCTAAGGACTTCAGGCTATGTGCTGTTGGAGACAGTAAAGTGGTCTAGGTGGACCTTTTGGTGAGAGCGATGCAGAACATAGAGTAGTGAACTTAGTTCTGAGAGGTCAGACTTGAAATCCATTATTCACCATAAAGTTTAATGAGTGCCCTTGAAGAAGCCACTGACCCCATTTGCATGTACCCCCAAACCATAGCTTAGCATGAACATACAAATATGTGGGTTCCCAGAGTGAAGAATAGCTCTCATTCCCCACTCTTGCTTACTATCTGGGATTAAACCTTGTTTGGTCTTTATATTATGCTCCTTTAGGTATACTGGGCCTTGGCCTGGTATACCTGAAGGAGCGTCTCCATCCCCATCATTCAGCCTGGACACTGAAGTCCTCCTCCGAGGGTCTTCTGGCAGTTAGTTCCCTTGCTGCAAGAAGTGAAGTGACAGGGAACCAGGCAGAGGGCCTTCTCGGTAGTGGCGCCCGCCCTGTGGAATGCCCTCCCATCAGATGTCAAAGAAATAAAGAACTGCACAACTTTTAGAAGATATCTGAAGACAGCCTTGTATTGGAAAGTTTTTAATGTTTGATTGTTTTACTATGCTTTCATATGTACTGTTAGCCGCCCAGAGTGGCAGGGGAATAAATAATAAAGTTGTTGTTGTTATTGTTATACCTGTTCTTAATATTTCCTGTGAACTGGGCTTCTATCTCTCAGCCTAGCCTACTTCATAGGGTTGTTATGATGATAAAATAAGGTAACCCTTTGTATGCCACCTTGAGTTCCTTAGAGGAAAAGTGTAATAAATCCTGCATAATTCTTTTCTTAGAATAATAAATTAGAATGAGATGGGGAAGCCAGTTCTAACCTAGGTAACAAAGTGGATGTTTTGGAAGAGCATCTGAGAATTACGTTTTCAGTCCCAGTGATTGATACTAGCTCTTTGTCTTTTGCTTGTTACAAGTTCATTTATTATCTTCCCCTTTTGGGATTTTTCAGGATGCCTACTCTGAAATTGCATATCTCTTTGCTGAGTTTTTCCGAGATCTTGACATAGTCCCATCTGATATCATAGCAGGCCTGGTACTTCTGCGCCAACGACAGAGGGCGAAACGCAGTGCAGTACTGGATGAAGTGAGTATGCAGACTGCTTTATGTGCTCTTTCACTGCTGAAATACAGATGTTACTGATATGTTTATCTGGCTTTTAATCACCTATTGTCATGTGTTTCAGAAGTGGGGAATCACCAAATCTTTGCCTAGCTGTCCTAAGATATAACAGTCCGTCACCTCCCAGTGACCAGTAATGAAAAAATTGTAACATGCATTTTTGAGTTTTTCATTGATAAACTTCACAAAAAGCTTGGTACTGGAATGTGGGAAATCACGATTTTTAGGGATCAAAAACTTCAAGATGTTACAAAATTAGCAGTCCCAGGATATAGTCTGAAGGCAACTGAGGCACCACCATGCTTCAGTTAAGCAGGTCTGGTCTCTGTCTGAATGGATTACCCCCTTGAATTCCATGATGGAAAAAAGGAGGGACAAAACTGAAATAATAATAAACCATTTTAAAATAGTGGTTAGTTTTTCATGTTTCTAGGCTTTAGAGTGGAGGTGTTAGGAAGACAAACAGAACTATGATGAAACTTTGGCAGAATAGAGTGAGAATCTTGTTTCTCCTTAACAGTGATCCAAGCCAAATGGAGCTTCCCTCTCCTTGAGTGCAAATGGAGTGTTTCAGGGTCATGATCTCAGTCTCTTATTATGTGATTTACAGGCAAACAACGATATTCTAGCTTTCTTGTCGGGGATGCCAGTAACCAGGAACACTAAATATCTGGACCTGAAAAACTCAGTAAGTCATCAGACTCTAATGCTACTTTGACACAATTGTAGAGTGCACACTATCTTATCAGGCCCAATAAATCAGTTATCTTGTATTTCCTTTAATGCAAACTTTTATTCTAATCAGAATAGTAAAAAATGAAGAGGCACAGTGCTTTTTTCTGGGGGGACGCAGGGGTATGCATACCCCTAAACATTTTGTGAATCTTTGTACTTTTGTCCAGTTACTGTATTTATTTTCCCCAATTTGAACTATAAAATGGTGATTTTCTTCAGTCAAAATGAGAGTACCCCTAAACATTCTTTTTTAGAAAAAAAGCACTGGAGAGGCGTATTAGTATGTTGCAGCAAAAAGAACAGAGCCTTGTTTAAAGCTGGAAGTGGCAGCATGAATTGCTCGGCATTTAATTTTCCCAACCCAATTTCATGTAATGAAAGCAGTATAATGCTCTGGATGTTACCTGCAGGCCAAACTATTCATAACTTCTCAAGCCACATGTGCCTTCTTCCCTTTATCAGTGTAGGGATAAAGTCCTTGTCCTGTTAAATAATGTATCTTAAAAAAGAAGCACAAAAAATGAAGTACAAATGCACTTTCACTTTGTGAAACCTTTTAGGCAGTCAAGAAGCCCAAACCCTTTTTGCATGCTGCGGGAATAAGAGCCTCAGATGCAGACTTCTGTTCCTCTTTACAGCTGAACTTGGTGCAACCTTGGGTTAGCTTAAATGTTGTTTGTAGTTTAAATGAACCAGCATTCCCCTGATTTGGATGTAATGTGGGACTTCATGTAGTTTAAAAGCAGAAGTGAGTGTTTCCAGTCTCCTTTCAGCTGTCCCCAAGATTGGGGGCAGGAGAGCGCAAGCCCAAGCCAGTGTGGCCAATGGTTAATGGTGATGAGAGTTGTGATCTAGTAACTTCTGGAAAACACCATGTTGGCTACCCCTGCTCTAAACTATGAGCTAGTGTTGCGTCTGAAAATGGCCTTTGGCTGTAGGTGGTTACTTTCAACTAGAGAAGCCTAGGAGGAGGGAGGGCAGGGTTTGAAGGTCCAACAAATTTTTAAAAAATGTATTTTGTGGGGTAGGGAACTGATACTGAAACAGTGAGAGGGAGACATCTCCAATGATGCCATCAGGACACTAAATATCTCTTGTTTCCTCCAGCAAGAGATGCTGCGATACAAAGAGGTTTGTTACTATATGCTCTTTGCTTTGGCTGCCTATGGCTGGCCCATGTATTTGATGAGGAAACCTACCTGTGGACTTTGTCGCCTGGCCAGATCTTGCTCGTAAGTGTTCACCCAGGCTGTCTCTGTATACATTCCCTCCTCACTTTCTACTCATGTATTTATTGTTCCTTGTCTTCTTTAGTAAATCCTTAATTTCCCTTTCCTCATTCTCTCTTCAATTTTTGTAGTCTCATTTTTGGCCTACACAAGCCTTTGCTTTTTAAAAATGGCTTGCACGTATCTCACTTTGAGGAGGTTACAAAGTAACTTTATCCTATCCACATTTACTTGCTATGATGTTTTAGTTGAGATTCCTGCATTGCAGGGGGTTAGACCAGATGGCCCTTGGGATCCCTTCCAACTCTACAATTCTGTGATCGTATGAAATGTCATTTCTGTCCATGTAGCATCTCATTGTTCCTTAATAGGCCTTTGAGTATTCATATGCATGTTTACTTAGGAGGATGTCCACTGATTTCAGTGGAATTTACATCTTCGTAAGCATGCACAGGTTGTAGTCCTAAGTGCCTAAATCAGGGTTTGGAAGGTTTATTATATTTGAGTGCACATATTCATAATGTCAACTCTGCAGATAGTTAAGGTTTATGTCAGATATACTGAACTTGCATTATTAAATAGTTAATAGTGTTCTGGTGCCTCTATAAAGTCTGATTTCTTTTTTCTTTTCTCCTTTCTGACCTGCTGTCTTTCTCTTTAATTTTTACCCATTTCTTCCTTTATCCTATAAATTCACAGAGCTATCTTTTAGGTTGCTGGTATATTATTTTTTCCAGAATGAAAACAGAACTGGCATTTTGTGTAGGTAAAAATGTCTTCAGTAAGCTAGGCTCTTCTATTGCTTCTCTTTCATCCTTCATCTCTTTTTCCATTCCTTTCCAAATGTTATTTACCTGTACTTTTTATTTAAAGATGCTGTTGTCTCTGCCCCTCTCGGCCACGTTATGCACCTGGTGTCACAATTGAGGAAGATAATTGCTGTGGCTGCAATGCTATCGCCATCCGTCGCCACTTTCTTGATGAAAACATGAGCTCTGTGGACATTGTGTACACTTCCTGTCATGATGCGGTAAGGGCCATCTAAGAGCTTCCTTGCTCTGAAGGACATTTCTGGGGCATTTCAGAGCCACGTTTTAAGCCAACAGGTCTAGCAGCTAATTTATAGCCTGAAGTTGCTATCAGTGATATACAGATAACGCTTTATGTATGCTCAAGTAGATTGAGCTCAAGGATGCTGCTGTCCTTTGAAGGCTTATCTGCTAGCTGTTTTACTTGTTTGTTGGGAGGGTGAAAATCACTTCATTTCAGTAAGGCTATATTTAGGCAAGACTGATGTGATACTGCATTTCCTTTAGGTCTATGAAACTCCCTTCTATGTTGCTGTTGATCATGAGAAGAAGAAAGTGGTCATCAGTATCCGAGGAACTTTGTCCCCAAAGGTAATGTTGAGTCCTGCTCTGTTCACTCACAATAGATGCCATTTCATGCTAGGCTCCTAGGAATCCTCTGCTCCCACATTTCACATTGCATTGTTCTTGTAGAAATGATTCATTAGCATTTTATGATTCATTCTAATATACAATTGGTTCTCCAGGATGCTCTGACTGACCTGACTGGAGATGCTGAGCGTCTCCCTGTGGAAGGTCATCATGGAACCTGGCTTGGACACAAGGTATTCATCACTTTCTTATTTTACCTAGTTGGTCTATAATTTCAGCCCTCTCTTTTCTCAGTTTCTCTTGAAAGCAAATGATTTAAAATGATTTGTGATCCTTTCATGAAGGACATGACATAACTGTAAAGTGCTACTACTGAAAAAGTAACAATGCAAGTGCGTCGAAGTTGCTAGTCAAATAAAAAAAACACCAAGAACCAACGCCTGGTAATAACTTCACAAGGTTGCTGGAGTCCAGAAAACAGTTGACTGTTGCAGAACTGAATTTAAAAAAGCCAATGTTCATAAAAGCTACTGCACTGAGAAATAGGTTTACAATGAGGCACAATGGCTCTGTGCTTGATGAGGCAGCATTACCATTTGCGGTCTTGCAGCCACACCCAACGCAAGACACCAGGCTTGTGCAGCACTGGAAGCGCCTGGAAAATTATCAGTATAGGTCAACTATAAAGAGAAACCATGACAAAATGGTCTGTACGTGGTGCATGGCCCCTGTGATAAGCATTGGAGATGCAGGAGAGAAAAATCAGATTATTTTTCCATATATTAGACATGTCAAAAAAGGAAATTCTGGAAGAGTATAATCAATTAAGGATATAGTGTGTGTGTGTGGGGGGGTTATTACTAAAACTTGGGCTATAGAAAGCACAGTGCCAATGTAAGGGACATAGAATGAATATTAACCCTTCTGGTTATGGCTAGAATTGAAAAACCAGTCGACGGAAAACAGCTGAGGTATTAGAGAAGGACTGAAGAATGTGGAACATGCCCTTTTTATCTCTGACACATGTAGTGAGAGCAGGAGAAAGAAGACTTTTTTAGAAAAATAGAATAGGTTTGTGCAACAGCCCTCCTACCCCTGGTGATTGCTGAGCCAGGATGTTCATGAAAACCATCAGCCATGGGTAACATGATCCTCAGCCACTGAGAGCTCACTTCACCAATAGCTGGCTGATGTTGGAGATGGTGAGTGACCTCATCATAGTTCTAGGGCCCTTTAAATGGTCCAAGGAGAGAGGGGGAAAGAGGAGTCAGGGAGGGTCTGAAGGAAAAAGAAATGAAAAACTAAGAGCACATTGATCATTTGAGTATGATCAGATATGTTACTGAAGTGCTGATGCAGGCCACTCAGCTGTGCTAAAACTCACCTTTTCACTTGTCCTTTCTTCCTCCTTTTAGGGGATGGTGCTGTCTGCTGAGTACATCAAAAAGAAACTAGAGCAGGAGATGGTGCTGTCTCAGGCCTTTGGGCGTGATTTGGTGAGGCTTTGCTTCTATGCATTGTGGTCAGGAGATAGGTTCATATTTCCACCCACGTCCCTCTGTTAACTATAGAACATTATGTCTGAATTACTAGAAACAATGTCAACATCTGAACACTTCTAACATTTGTAGCTGTTCAGTGCCCTTGGCCACCAGATGAATAATTTACTGTTCTGTTGAACAGTTACTGGAAACAGTGTTGGGGGGGGAAATAAGTCACTGAAGTTAGGAAATGGAAAGGAAGGCAGAAAAATCACCTTATTCCAAGATGCTAAAAACAGGTAAAATTCAATTGAAAATCAGTTTCCACATTAATGACTTGCTTGAGTCTTGCAATAAATTATAAAGTAATTTTGCACACATGTGTGCACACATAAAGAACAACTTAACCTATCTGTTCTATAAAGCAAATTACAATGTGTGCTCTATCATTACATCTATAATTCTTTTGACAGCAGAGTATGTGTATGTTGCCTATACTAAATGTTCTTCAGGAAGTGCTCAAAGAAGAATTAGCCTACTATAAGGATGTGTAAGGAATTCAGTCCTTGTGAATATATATGAAATGATCCGATTCACACATCTTGGACTAATGTGCAAATTGGAATTTAGCTTTCCACAGGATTTTAACACTTCTCTAATGCTGAGATACAGTCCTTAGCCGTTCAAGCATATGTAAAATACACATTTTGATGTTGTCCTTAAATACGTATTTAAATATATAATGTGTTTTGAGAAGGCCTTCTAAAATTGCAGAATGAAAAGTAAAATATGTAAAAATGACACAACTCAGAAATAGATGACACAACCTTCGAGTGCTCTGCAATCTTTTTGCCTTTCTTTCACATCAGTCTGTTTTCAGAATTAATCCTGCTGTTCTTTAGACTGTGGCTCCAGACTTTTGTAATTACTTAGGAGCTCAAGATTTGCTTTTTATATTTATCCTATAATTGAGTGCATTTATAGTGCCTTACATACATTCTCTTACTGTAATACTCAAAGGTTTTTTCCTCATATTGGAGATTTGGGGCAGGGATCTGTGAGTGGCTTGCCTTAAGGCCACCTAAGTGAGTTTATGGCTGGGGTGAGATTCACATTAGACTCTCTTATATTTTAGCTAAAGGGGGAAGGATTTGATAAGAATTGCCAAATTATGCAAATACCTAATTGTTTTTGTTTTGTAGGGCAGAGGAACAAAACACTATGGCCTAATTGTTGTGGGCCATTCCTTAGGGGCAGGCACAGCTGCCATTCTGTCCTTCCTGCTGCGTCCTCAGTACCCAACTCTAAAGTGCTATGCCTACTCTCCCCCAGGTGGACTCTTAAGGTAAGTATTTGCATTTATTAAATAAAGGGAAGGGGGAGCCATAGCATCTGAGATTTTAGCAGGCCTATTCTGTGCATTTTCAGGCTTGCATCTTCAGGTTTAATGATTTTTTTAAAAAAAATGAAAGCTAAGAAGAGGATGTTGACCTACCTCAGGTGTCAGCTTCTGACGTGCCCTGTCACAGATGGGAGTTGCTTCTGTTGAATGCCCAGAGGGATGCCTATGATGACAGACTCCGTGGCCACAGTTGTTCAATACATCAGTAGTGATGTAAATCATATCAGTGTATTTGGATGGGGAATCACAGGTCAATTAACCCTGAAAGAAATTGATTTCTATAGTTTCTTTTCTTTGTGACACATCTGGGGCGCGGGTTCCTTATTTGGAATTAAGACCACATTCTACTACTAAGCCTCATGTGGGCTAGCTTAGTTATATATTGGTGGTGGGCATTCTGGTATTGCTCTCATTCTCATTATATGAAAATGTTTCCATCCAGATGCCAATGTAGTGTTTCTTCACTTTCTGCGTTTCTCAAATGCACTCTGGATTTGCCCATATGAAGTACAACATATGAAGAATACTCTGATGATCCAGTTCACGTTTGGGCTACCACACTGGAGTATATTTCAGAGTTGTATCTCTAGAATAGTACTGGGGGTGGGGGGGCTGTTGGTTTAGCGAACAGGCAGTGTGCCAGCCTTATAAATTTGGAAACCGGACATTTCTGATTCAGAGAATTAATTGGATATTAAGTGTCTCTTTCTGACAATGAAATCCTACCAGTTCCTTCTTGTTTCCCTTCTAGTGAGGATGCAATGGAGTACTCCAAAGAATTTGTTACTGCAGTTGTGCTAGGCAAAGACCTAGTCCCCAGGCAAGTCAAGAAGTCTGAAATTTCTTGTTTCAGTATTTCTTAGTTTTATACCAAAGCTCCATGCTTCCTTTCTGAAAGATCCCAATTCACATTTGTCTCATTTTCCTGTTTACCAATCTTCAACCCCCGTCTTGCTTGTCCCTCTTTTCCTAGCTACCTGTATTGCTGTGTCTTTTACCTGGACTCATTCATTGATGTATTGCATACCTGTGTATTGGCATATCCCTCCCCTATCTCTCAGTTTGCCTTTATTACTGAAAAAGGTGAATATTCTGATTCCACAATTATGTTCATTGTGGCATCTGGCATCTATTTGCCATCTCCTTAGTTATTTGTGCTGTCATTTACACATTTGTGCTCTCTCCCAGGTCACCTCTTCTGAGCCATCTTACACCTGTGAATTGTCTCCTGGCTATATCTTCCGTGTCATCTTCCATCTTTGCACTGTATCTTGAGCTATACGTGTTGTCACCTCACTCCTGCCTAGCATCTCTGTAGTATGTGAACTGTGTCATCTTACACTTGTGTACTGTGTATCGTTTTATGTGCATTATCATCTCTTGCTTACCTGTGTGCTATTTCATTTCTCACCACCTCACAATTGTGTATAAGGTTCTTGGCTCTTTTTTATGTTAAAAGCTCATATCCTTTTGCATTTTCTTTGTCCTAGCACACATCTGTGGCCCATGGGTGGCATGCAGCCCTTCCATGAGGTTAGCATGGATGCCCCAACTATTATTCCACTAAATGCCTCCCATCACCAAATTTATTGAGATGGCAGTGGAGAGGAAGGTGCGAAGGGAGGAATCATCCAAGTGTACCTTTGTCCTCATGTAGATCATGCTCCTCCACGCATCTGAGGCAGAGAAGACTGCAGTCTCTCCATGCTGGAGTGGGAAGCTGCCTGCTTTTCTTTGCCTGAGATGGAAAAAAAGTTCAGTACCCATTATGTAGAAGCATCTCCCGCCTGTTTATCTATGATTATCTGGATAGTGGTACTTCACACTTCTATTCCGTCTTCCTAGTTTGCTTGTTTTACCTGTCATATGGCATCTAAAATCTCTGAATAAATTGGTTAAATTGATTTTGATAGCCTGCTTCCCTTTTGAGTATTGACTTCTCACACCCCTGTGTCATATTTTTTGTTATCTATAGTTTTAGTTAAGTAGTTTGCCTACTGTATTATTCACTTACTCGTTGGATTATCTGTAATGTATCTGCTCGTATCTTTCTAACGGGTTAGGAATTGTCTTCAGTATATTTGTATAAAATAGCCTTATACTGAGCCGTGGGTAAGTCTACTCTGATCCCATCTCTCTTTACTTTCCTGTATGTGCTCCTCATAATAGTTATACCTGCATCAGTGCATCTGATATTCTTTATCCCTCAGGATTGGGCTCTCGCAACTGGAGGGATTTCGCCGGCAGCTTCTTGATGTTCTGCAGAGAAGTAACAAACCAAAGGTAAGAAGAGTTGGACTCTCTTGTGTTTTTAGGCTTTTGATGTTAAAATGGAGGTTGCTATATATTTCCATTGTGATGTTTTAATCTGTTAGCCAGATTAGGCAGGATATGAAAATTAGGCAGGTTAATATGTAAAATAATAAAGAAAGATTTCAAGTCTATCTGAAATTAAATTATTTGTGTCACGTGCATTCTTAAAATACAGTGGCACCTCTAGTTGCAAATGGGATCCATTCCAGAGGCCCGTTCGCAACATTAGCAGAACGCAACCTGCGTTTGAGGGTCGCGATTTGCCGCTTCTGCGCATATGCGTGATGTTATTTTGCATGTCTGCACATGTGCGAGTGGCGAAACCCGGAAGTAACCCTTTCTGGTACTTCCGAGTCACCGTGGGACGCAACCTAAATACCCTCAACCTGAAGCAAACGTAACATGAGGTATGAGTGTAGCTGAAAAGGTTACTGCTTCACTTTTATTTGTTTAGGACTTCATGTTTCATCGGCTGCTGTCCCAGGTCTATGATAAATTCATGATAACAGCAGTGGCATAAGCAACCTAATCCTAGTTATTTTAAGATTAGACCTTGTCTGCCTTACTGCAGATTCACAGTCTAAATGTAAATTTCATGTGTATCTGTCATATAGCATCTGCCTGGGCTACAGCCAGAGATTAATGTAGCCTCTTACCTTCTTGTTAAAAACTGTCTCAAATGAGAGAGGGGCTTCCTGTTACTACTTGAATTCCATTTGTAGTGAAATGTAATTAGTTAGAAATCTGATAATTTAGCCTCTGGCCAGTTGGGGCATATTGGCTTAGTTTGACATGTGCCTGCCTTGATCCCCTTGTGACTATTCCCTCGGGGTTAAAAGGTGATGGTATTCTTAGTTGAATCTATTTTCAAGGTAGTTCCTATTATCGTTTTTCTCATTTGCCCATTCCACAATTGTTCAATTGCATTAATATGCCATTAAGAAGACAAGGTATTTTGAAGGCTGTGACACTTGCATAGCAGTGATAACACATTTTTAAAAGTTTACTCTGGGAAAGTAACACACAAGCAAACTCTGTAACTGCTTCTTGTGTGTTGTGTGATACTGTGATAGCTCAGTATGCAGGACAAGAGAAGGTAATAATTAAATACACTATCAGGGAAAGGAGCCAAAATTAAAAGGAAACGGTGCTATTCTGATGAGGTAAAGAGAGATGCAGTTCTATATATTAACATTAGTATTCTTTTTGATCAAATGCGGTTCTGTTTGTGTGTGATGTCAGGCCTGGAAAGTCACCAGACTAGGCTATCATATTTTCCCTATATTTAGATTCTGTAGATTTCGCATGTCTTAATCACTGTTCTAAGAGGGAGTTTGCCTGAGACACTTCCTGCTAAATGTTAATAACTTCCTATTGGACAACTACCCTCCTTTCTTTCTTACAATAATATAACCCCAAACCTCCGTCTAATTTGAACTATAACTAAAAAGTATAGTCATACCTTGGTTTTCAAACAGCCTAGTTCTTGAATGTTTTGGCTCCTGAACGATTGAAACCCAAAAGTGAGTGTTCCGGGTTTCGAACATTCTTTTGGAAGCCAAACATCTGATGGGGCTTCCGATTGGCTGCAGGAGCCGTGCTTTGGTTTTCGAATGTTTTGGAAGTCGAATGGACTTCTGGAACGGATTCCATTCAACCTCCAAGGTACAACTGTAATTGGTTGGCTCACAAATGATCAGATTTATGACATCACTAGTTGCCCCTAAAAATTGGAAGTTTTCTCCTTCAAATGAGATTGCTACTTGTCCTTGCTCAAAGTAGAAACCTGGGTGACTGATGCTTCTTAGAGATGAACTCTAGCTTCTTCTCTGAATGCATGCACTCATAATCAGATATGCTCAGTGATTTATAGAGATAGAAGAAGAAGAAGAAGAAGAAGAGTTTGGATTTGATATCCCGCCTTTCACTCCCTTTAAGGAGTCTCAAAGTGGCTAACATTCTCCTTTCCCTTCCTCCCCCACAACAAACACTCTGTGAGGTGAGTGGGGCTGAGAGACTTCAAAGAAGTGTGACTGGCCCAAGGTCACCCAGCAGCTGCATGTGGAGGAGCGGGGAATCGAACCTGGTTCACCAGATTACGAGTCCACTGCTCTTAACCACTACACCACACTGGCTCTATCTATAGATAGATAGATAGATGATAGATAGATAGATGATTGATAGATAGATAGATAGATAGATAGATAGATGGCTGTTTTTCCATGTTTTTATTATTGTTAATATAAAAACCAAGGAATCTAGTCCATAGTGTGATTGCTGCCTTCTTTTCTGCATTATGAGTATGAGTGTCAAATGGGAACTATCAGGGGATGATTAGCTGCTTGTGCTTAAAATAGTGCCCCTTCAGAGTTTGTGCGACCCCACAAACCTCTGTGTGTGACAGAGCTCCTCAGACATGTCTGCTCTAGTCACTTGTAGAGTCCGACAGTGGCTGTCTGCGGAAGCGCTTCCAGCAAAGAAGTTCCTTAACGGAAACGCGTCTCCTGGACTCACGACGTGACAGCTTCCGGCGAAGCATAGGTCTCCCTGCAGTTGCTTCTGACACCTCCCCGCTATTTTCGCTCGAAGTGTCTCTCACCCCTTTCTCTCCCCTGCTGCTTCCTGCCTGGGCTGCTGCGTCTCTCTCAGCATTACTGAGATCCTCCTCCAGAGACCCCGCGCTCCCCCTGCTGGTCCCTGCTTTGGCTGTTGACTCTCTCCCAGTCTCTGGGAGCCCTACCACGTCCCTTTCCTCCGATGTCAGTTCCCTGACATCCACCTCCCCTCCAGGGCCCCCCTCTCCCCCGCCCCTACTCTCTCCTCTGGGCGGTGAGGAGCTGAAACCCCTAAAAGAATCCTCTTCATCTTCCGACGTCTCGAACATTTCCCTCCATCGGTCTTCGTTCCGACTCGCTGAATCCTCCTCCACCTCGGAATCAGCGAACCCCTCCAACTCTTCTTCTTCGTCGGTGGTGGCGAAGTATTCCCTCCGGAACCTCGCCACTGGCTGGGGTTTCCGAGGGAATCTCTGATGAAAAGTTTCAATCAAAACCTCGTCATCTACATCCTCTGCCCTGACCCAGGTGTTTTCCGACTCCGGCTCCCCTTCCCACATTACCAAATACTCTACTTGCTCTCCCCTCCACCTGGAATCGAGAATCTCCGCTACATGGTAGCTGTGTTCTTTTTCCTCCATAGCTGGTCCCCTATTGACCCTCCCCTCTCTGTCCCCTATATACGGTGACAGCAATGATCTGTGGAACACTGGGTGCAACTTCATGTGGTTCGGTAACCGGAGTCTGAAAGCCACTGGGTTGACCTGTTGCGTGACTTCAAATGGGCCCAGCCTTTTGGGTCTTAACTTCTTACAACCTCCTTTAAATGGTAACCCTTGGGTGGACAACCACACCTGGTCCCCCACCCTAATGCTTTCTCCTTCCCTTCTGGTTTTGTCTGCCTGCCTCTTATATTCCTCCTTCGCCCTGTTTAAATTAAGTTGGAGCTGGCGATGGATCGCTTCCATTTCTTCAACGAACTGTTCTGCGGCTGGAACGCTCCAGTTCTCCCCCTCCCCCCCTGGGAAGGCTCGGGGATGACACCCGTGATTGGCCAAAAAAGGGCTCATTCCCGTGGACACGTTCTCCGCATTGTTATAGGCAAATTCTGCCAACGCCAGCTTCTCCACCCAATCATTCTCTCTGTCATTCACATAACACCTCAAATATTGCTGGAGGACACCATTAGCTCTTTCCGCCTGCCCGTTGGTTTCTGGATGGCGGGCCGTGGAAAAATTCACCTCTACATGCAATAAGCTCATGAGCTTCCTCCAGAACCTGGAAGTAAATTGTTTCCCTCGGTCCGAAACCACCCTCAAGGGGGCACCATGCAATCTAAACACATTTTCCACAAACAATTTAGCGGTTTCTTCTGCTGTGACCGCATGTGAGCAGGCTATAAAGTGGGCCATCTTGGTTAACAGGTCTACCACAACCATAATGGCTGTCTTCCCTTTGGACCTGGGCAGATCAGTCATAAAATCTATTGCCACTGCCTCCCATGGTCTTTCCGGCGTGGGTAGTGGTTCTAATAAACCTGCCGGTGCCCGCCTCTCCCCCTTGGCTCGTTGACATCGGTCACACCCTCTCACATACTCCCTCACATCTTCCCTGACCTTGGGCCACCAGAATTCCCTGGTAACCAGCCACATGGTTTTGTGTTGCCCAAAATGCCCTGCTGTGGGGCTATCGTGCAGTTGCTTGAGTACCTTTTCCCTCAATTCTCCTTCAGGTACGTATAACGCTCCCTTGTAGTACAACGCCCCGTTTCTCTCCTCAAACCCCCCGGGTTTGTCTCCCTCCCTCCTGAGACTCCTGAGTTTGTCCTGGGCATATTCATCCTGCACCGTTCCCTCTATCAGTTCCCTTAGCCCCACCAATGCCGCCCCACACACCCAGCGGTCCTCGGGAATGACATGGGTCTCTTCGGGTGCACCCTCTCCCTCCAAATATTCAGGTTTGCGTGAGAGAGCGTCCGCCCTAACGTTCTCCGGGCCTGGTACGTAACAAATCTCAAAGTTAAATTTGGAGAACTCCTGGGCCCATCTCAACTGCCGTTGGTTGAGCACTCGCGCAGTTCTCCAATACTCTAGATTCTTATGGTCCGTGCGCACTTGCACCTTCTGTTGTGCACCAATTAGTAGGTGCCTCCATCTCCGGAAGGCCTCATAAATCGCAAGAAGTTCCCGGTCGTACACCGTGTAGTTTCTCTCAGATTTGTTCAGCTTTCGCGAAAAGAAGGCACACGGTCGCCACTCGGACCCCTCCTTCCCCGGCTGCAGAAGAAGCACCGCCCCTATGGCTCTGTCAGAAGCGTCTGTTTCGACCCTCAGCTTTTTTTGTAAATCCACATGTAGAAGTTGTTCGTCAGAGGCGAAGGCCTTTTTCAGTTCCTCAAACGCTCGCTCCGCCTCCCCCGTCCAAACAAACTTCTTTTTGCTGCTGAGACAGTCCGTGATGGGCGCCGTCAGGTGAGCGAAGTTTCGGATGAACTTACGATAAAAGTTTCCAAACCCTAGGAACCTCTGCACATCCTTCTTAGTCTTGGGTGTTTTCCATTCCAGCACCGCTTGAACCTTGCCGGGGTCCATGGCCAACCCCTTGTCTGACAAGCGGTACCCCAGGAATTCCACCTCCTTGGTATGAAACTGACACTTCTCCAGTTTCACCCACAGTCTGTTGGCTTGCAGCCTGCTCAACACTTCTCTGACGTCTCTCACATGTTGCTCCTCATTCTCCGAATACACCAACACGTCATCTAAGAAGGCCACGCAATTCTTGTAGAGCAAAGGCCCCAGTACATGGTTCATAAAGGCTTGAAAACACGCGGAGCCTGCTTGTAATCCAAAAGGCATAACGAGATATTCAAATGCCCCCAAAGGGGTGAACATGGTGGTCTTCCATTCATCCCCTTTCCTTATACGTATCAGGTTGTACGCCCCCCTTAGGTCCAGCTTTGTAAAAATCTTTCCTTTTCGTACCCTGGTCAAAATATCATCAATCCTGGGCATAGGAAAAGCCACCGGCTCTGTCACTGCATTTAGGGCCCGAAAGTCACATACCAGCCTCGGCTTGTCCGTGTTTTTTTTATCCACAAAAAACACTGGGCTACCCCCCGCTGCCTTGGACTCTCTGATGAAGCCTCTCTTCAGGTTCTTGTCAATGAACGCTCGCAACTCCTGCATCTCCCTGTCTGACATGGCATACAACCTGCCTACAGGAAGCTGTGCTCCAGGGAGTAAATTGATCTGGCAATCAAAGGGCCTATGCGGGGGTAGTTGGTCAGCTTCCTTCTCGCTGAACACGTCGCTGAGATCAGCATACTGTGATGGCACCTTCCCCTTCTCCATCACTTCCGTCCCTGCTAGGGTGGCTTGGGCCCCTGCTGACCCCTTTTCCCCCCTGCAGTGTTCTAAGCAATGTGCGGAACCGAAGGAAACCACTCTTTGATGCCAGCCCACCAGCGGATCATGTAGGGCTAGCCAGCTCATTCCCAAAATAATGGGAGCGCCTCCCAAGGTGGCCACATTAAACGCTATCAGTTCTGTGTGCCTTGCCACCCTCATTATCATTGGGATGGTCTGCAAGCTGACGCCTCCTCCCAACAGTTCTCTGCCATCGATCGTGGTCACCTGCAGGGGGTTGCTTAAGGGGATAGTCTGTATCTGGTGTTCAGCAGCAAACTCCTTGCTCATGAAATTGCAGGAGCTGCCTGAGTCCAACAGCGCCTTTATTTTTAGGGGGTGTCCATTTTGCAACTCTAGCGACACTTCAATCACTAGAGCAGGTCGAGGAGCTTCTGGCACTGGCACTTGGGGAAGGGGCACTTTCACTGCTCTTTGGCCTGGCTGCAGTGCCCTGCTGGCAACCAGGCGTTGGCTTTTACCTGCTCCGTTTCTCCCTGCTCTTCCCCCTCAACAGTTCCCACCATCCCTTGCCATTCCTTCCTCTGGGGGCAGACTCTGGCAAAGTGGCCTGGCTGTTGGCAGAGATAGCATTTCCGGGGTCCCTTTCCCTCCTTCTTCGCCCCCTCACTGGGCTTTGAAACTGCGCGCGCGCGGGCTGTTCCGATTTCCATCGGCTCTGCCGGCGGGAAAGCTGGCTCAGGAATGTCTGGAATGCGTAACTCCTTCCAACGTTCCCCTCTCCCTTCCCGCCTCTCCAAGGCTCTTGCCTCCTGGCGCGCTCCAATGGTCAGCGCAGATTTGGTCAGCTGATCCATAGACACCGCCCTGGGGCTCCTGGCCAGCTCGTCTTTCACAGCTGAAGAAAGACCTTCTTCAAATAGCATCTGAATGGGTGCTGCCGATAAATCCCACCCCAATCTGTGAATCAGCATGGTAAATTCAGTCCAGTACTCACGGACAGATCTGCTTCCCTGCTTGCAAGCCATTAGCTGTCTGCGCACTACCCCCTCCTCCATATCGCTGGAGAACATGATATCCATTGCACGAAAGAATTTCATAGTGTCCTTCAGGATATCGTTGTGCGTTGCCATCAGGGGTCGAACCCAATCTCGCGCCCCCTTCTCAAGATGCCCAATTACGAAAGCAACTCGGGATTCCTCATCAGGGAACTCATCAAACTGCACATTCAGGGCATATTGCATTTCAGTCCTAAAGGCATGGTAATCCTTGGGGTCCCCCCCAAACTTCTGCACTAATCCTGGTACCTTTCTGGGGAACTGAGTGGTTCTCCCCTTCTTGTCTGCATCTTGAGCCCTCCTCTCCTCGAGCCTCGCCGTCTGCAGCGCAAGTTGGACCTCCAATGCTCGGCATCTGTCTTCCAAGCTTGGACCAGCTCCACCCCCTGCGGCTCCGGCTCCTGCTGGGTCGCTCATGATGCCTTCTCCTGCACAGGCAGCGTACAGAGACTGTCGGACTGCTATCAGGGGATGATTAGCTGCTTGTGCTTAAAATAGTGCCCCTTCAGAGTTTGTGCGACCCCACAAACCTCTGTGTGTGACAGAGCTCCTCAGACATGTCTGCTCTAGTCACTTGTAGAGTCCGACAGTGGCTGTCTGCGGAAGCGCTTCCAGCAAAGAAGTTCCTTAACGGAAACGCGTCTCCTGGACTCACGACGTGACAGCTTCCGGCGAAGCATAGGTCTCCCTGCAGTTGCTTCTGACACCTCCCCGCTATTTTCGCTCGAAGTGTCTCTCACCCCTTTCTCTCCCCTGCTGCTTCCTGCCTGGGCTGCTGCGTCTCTCTCAGCATTACTGAGATCCTCCTCCAGAGACCCCGCGCTCCCCCTGCTGGTCCCTGCTTTGGCTGTTGACTCTCTCCCAGCCTCTGGGAGCCCTACCACGTCCCTTTCCTCCGATGTCAGTTCCCTGACAGGAACACAATGCATTTTTTAAAAAAACAACAACAATCAGCCCAAATGTGAACTTTTCTCAACTTTTCCCCTTTGTACCGTGATATAATGTCAGCACTTCAGCCTTGCACTTAATTGCATTACTTCAGAGTCCTCCTTTCCTTTCTCTTTCCTTGGACAGTGGAGAATCATTGTGGGTGCCACAAAATGCATTCCCAAGTCTGAGCTCCCTGAAGAGCAAGAAGTGAATTCAGTAACCAGTCACCGCCTCTGGACCCATCCTAGTGACTTAACCATCGCCCTGTCAGCAAGCACACCACTCTATCCTCCTGGGCGCATCATTCATGTTGTTCACAATCATCCTGCTGAACAGTGCTGGTGGGTAGAGCTGGGAATAATATTCAGCAAACTGTTTGATGGGCTTTCTTGGTGGCCAGGGTGGGGTGGTGGTGGTGGTGATCTTATTTTCTGAGAGTTTCTAAATTGTAATTTTGGTGGCAACTTTACTGATAGTGCAGCACATATGGATATTATTAAATTTCCCCCATGAGAACTCCAGTTTGGTTTTACGTGCTCTGCATTTATCCCATAGTACCAGCCGTGGTGGGTGGAAATTGCTGGGGTCTTCAGCTGTCACCTCCCCCCCCCAACCAAAAAGCAAAGCCACCCAGGAACAAAGGATGGTTTACATCTGGGTGTGAGACTAATTGACCCAAACTGAGAAGACAATCACTAAACAAAAGGTTAGGCCAGGTAGTTCACTGCAGTCAGTGAGTATTTCATCAAGGATAAACTATTAATATTAAAAAACCGCTAGGTATGCATTTACATGCAGCTAGTTTTGTTTGCCTGGTCTGCTGAATGTAACATTCCAAGCTATAGAATAAAAAAATGGGAAATGCAGCTGAGCATTAGAATGACAAAATTATGTAATAACCAGGTACTCTTGATGACATTTTAACCTTGGGAATATAGCCATGATACCAAGGTATCAGCAAAAGTCTGTGGCTTTATTCTCTTGACAGTTTAGTTCCTGCCTGAAATGGTATTTAGTAGAGGAGCACTGTAGTGGGGATAGAGATGGATGACAGGAGATAACTGCTTGAGTCTTGTTTGCTTCTGTTCATTTCATAATGTCAGTTAATTGTGCAGGACAAGATGTGATATGAATGCTTCTGCCTTAGAATATGGGCCTGAAAGAACTGCCTTTGTGTTCTGTTATTCATTTGGGTCCTTAGAGTGATGTCCCCTACACCCAGCCCTACTGTATGTCCCAGTGTTTTTTCTCTGGGGTCATCATTCCTTCCCCCTCTAATTTGCTTGCTTTCCCATGACTGTGCCTTTCTTGACTTTCCCCCCAGCTGCTGTGATCAGGAGGAACCCACATACTTTGCCATTTGGGGAGACAACAAAGCATTTAATGAAGTGATAATTTCCCCAGCAATGCTACACGAACACCTGCCTTATGTTGTCATGGAGGGTCTTAACAAGGTAATAATGGGCATTATTGGGGGAGGTACCAGAGGGGATAGAAGACGAACCAAAAAGTTTGTGCTGAACATCTGAACAAACTGATTCACGGATGAAGAAAAGGACAGACATTATGATGAAGGGATTGTGTATCCCGCAAAATGTAGTCCAGCAAAATGTGAGGCATATATACAAAAATTTTGTTGAAAATCAAAAGCACTGATATAACATGATGCTGCGATCCATTTTAGGCATGCTGTGGGACATTTGACTTTTATGTTAAAAGTCAAGGTGAGGTTAGGTTGGAAATGATAACTGAAGAAAACTATTCTCTACCAATTTATTTTGCACAGGTACTGGAGAATTATAACAAAGGCAAAACAGCCTTGCTTTCTGCAGCCAAAGTGATGGTGAGTCCTACAGAAGTGGACCTCAACCCGGAGTTAATCTTCCAGAATCAGCCTCTGCCTAGGCCTTCTGTGCAGATTGGAATTGGAGACATAGTAGTGGACAGAAGGAACAGCAGCACTAAGTAAGGATGTGGCTCTGATTTTTCTAGAAAGATCTACTAAAGACCCCTGATGGACGTATTCCTTCCTGCTATGTGATAACTGCTGTGGTGTTGGTGGATATCGTGATGTCATAAATGAGGAGTTGTATCTGCAGTGTTCTCTTCTGTGGCTTGTTCCAAGAGATCATAGCGTAGCCTTGTATTAGTCTCATATTTTTGTCTTCTCCTTTTGCAGGAGTAAGGCTCACTCTGAAATCAGTTTGGAAGGGTTTTATGAGACCAAGCTTCTATCTCCAGTACAGAAGGATCCTGTGGAGCTGCTGCTTCTAGATACCAAGGAACGCCTGTCTGTTGAACTGCAGGACCGGCGTGCTCCTCTTGCTACAATGGAGAGCCTGTCGGATAATGAATCCATCTACAGCTTTGATTCAAGGCGTTCCTCTGGTTTTCGTAGCATCCGCGGCTCACCCAGCCTCCATGCAGTCATGGAGAAAGATGAGACTCACTGTTTTTATATCGACCCAGCAATCCCTGAGGAAAACCCCTCCCTCAGCTCACGGACAGAGCTGCTTGCTGCTGACAGCCTCTCCAAACACTCCCAGGAGACTCAGCCTCCTGAGGCCCTGCACAACAGTGGAGACACCACTCCTCAGCGGCGTGGCAGTGACGGCGGTGCTGGCAGCGATGCAGACCACGTTTCCTTCACTGCTCAGGAGGAACTGACCCTCCAGAACGGGAGGCTCAGTGATGACCCCAGTCCGCAAGTGTTGGAGTTTGCCGAGTTTATAGACAGCCTCTTTAATCTGGACAGCAAAAGCAGCTCCTTCCAGGACATCTACTGCATGATGGTATCGGACAGCACTAGTGATTTTGCTGAGATGCCCAAGTCTGTCAGTGATCAGGAGATCCTGCTAAGAGCACAGTATGAGCCCAACTTAGTCCCAAAGCCCCCCAGGTTATTTGCGGGCTCAACAGATCCCTCCTCAGGCATATCAGTTTCCCCTTCTTTCCCTCTGAGTTCTTCTGGAGAGCTTATGGACCTCACTCCTACAGGCATGAGTAGCCAGGAATGTCTGGCCACTGACAAAATCCGGACTTCCACTCCCACTGGCAATATGACCAGCCCTGCCAAACAAGAGGACTGCATGATCTCAGCCCTCTAGTGTAGGAGAGAAGGGCCCAAATAGCCAATCCCATGCTTTGAGTCATGGGATAAAACGTGGAGGACCTGGTCACTGGGCAGGTGAGAGTTGTGGAAGATGCATGGGGAACGGTGGCATTCTTTCCTAGGTGCTTTGTTAATGGCGCCACAGTGGAGGTCAGCACGAAGGATGCCACAATGTGGTTTGTGTTCTTTAGTTAGGGAGAAAATCACTGCCTAACGCAGCCTGCTGCTTTTTGAGGACCTTGTTCACTGAAGTTAGATGACTGGTTTCCCTACCTCAGCATATTTCTTTTAAGGAGGAGGCAGGATCTCTGCCTTTCCTGCTGAAATTAGGAAGTTACTGTCCACAGGCTAGAGGACCAGAGCTACATAAGCTGAGGGGTCAGATAATGTCCTTGGAATTGTGTCTGAATCAAGGAGATTGTGACTTTGGGCCCTATTGCACTAGCGTATCATGTTTGACTCAAGCACCTGTCCATCATTGTCATCATTGTGATTTTTTTTAAAAAAATAATCAGACACACTCTCCTGTTTTATAGCCATTAAGGCTGTGTTCCAGAGGAATGCAGTCCCTCCACTCCCGATCCTGACAGTGCAGTGAAAATTGGGCCGGGGCTCGGGTGTTTTGCTCCCCTGATTAGCTCTGTGTTCAGTGATAACCAGACTTCTTCTGAGAAGAAAGTACATGTACTGGAGGGTGGGGCAGGGGGGATGAGAGGTATTTTGGGTCTCACAGCATTGCACAGCTCCCCAGATCACTATGAACTAGGGACAATCTTGCTTTATCTGACAGAATTTCCATCTCTATTTGCATGAATCAATTGGTTTAAACTAGCTTTTGGCTTGCCAGTGCCCTATATTATTCCCCAAAACATAATGGTGCCCAGAGCCAGTCTGTCCCCATTCCTGATCTTGCATTCACTGGCAGCATCACGTAAGGTCAATGGTGGTCTGTCCCTGAGTTCAGGGAAAAGATGGACTTACCGGTATGTTGTGCATTGAAGTCTCATGTATGTTTACAAAGCTACTAAGCATTTTGGGGAGGTAGTTACTAAGTGTATGAGAAACACCTACCTGAGTGGGACAAATGTTCTCTCTGCATTCCCATCTCTCTCTCAACTTGGGTCCTTAAGAAGCATTGTTATTACAAATCCTTCTTAGAAAGTAATGATGGGTGATAGGATTAACCCTGTTCATATGCATTCCTTCAGCCACTCTACAATCAGGGGCTTATCAGCATCACCCAACTACACATCAGAACAGCTTACAACATTGCATCTCAGCCACTAGATCTTCTCACAACAACATGGCGGCACTGTGTAAAATTGCAAGTATTTTCTAGTGATGAAACTTAGGAGTGAAATAATTTTAATGTAGGAGGTTAAGCATATTGTGACCTACAAGTCATATCATACCGGAATGTAGCATTAATGTGAAAGAACAACTCTTACCATAGGCCTCTTCAGCATGCAGCCTCGTATGCCATACACAGCATATGACCCATGCATGGCAACCCAGAAGGTACTTGGCACATTCCCTGAGGTTGCGGCCTCAGGTCCCCAAGCAGGCTGCCAGAACAAAGGGCACCCTGAAGGTTCTGGCAAGCTCTAGCCACTTGTGCCTCTTTGTGGTTTAAAGGCTGCTTGTTTGGAAGAACTGGAAACGAGTGGGAGAATTTCCAGTTTTCTTGGTGACTACTAGCACAATCCTGTATGTGTCTACTTGGAAGTAAGTCCCACTGAGCTCAGTGGTCCTTGTTGCCAGCTAAGTGAGTACAGGGTTGCAGCCTTAGTTTTGTTTCCTATGGAGGTTCTAGGGACTCGTTTGCCTTTCATGTTTTAACACTCCTTTGTATGCTAGCTTGGAAACCAGTCCCCATTGAACTCCGCAGGACTTTTCCTTCTGAATAAACTTGCATAGGATAGGACTGCAAATACATGGGTGTAAGATAGTACACCCGCATAACATTAAATGATTCTGCAATATGCAGGGCAATTGTGAATTGGGGCCTAATGCTAGTGGTCAACATGACAGAAGAGTAAATCCCCCCTTTCTACCCTGAAACAATTTTTCATTGGAAGTGCAGAAGGTTTTTATTGATAAAATTCCAGTTTTCAAACCATTAATCTTAATGATTTAGGCTTGAGCCAATCTGTCTTAATAATTTAGCTCTTCAGTGTTCCCATTTTTTCAATAGCAGCTGTATTGGTTCATGTTAGTTGACTAAGGCTACTGTAAACCAGAACTAGACTGATAAAATATGTTTCTTTAAGGAAGACACAGCAGGAATATATAGTTCTGGGACAAAGCATATAATAAACTGCATGGTTTATGAGGATCTTTTGGGATGCAGCGGTGTTGCAGAGCTTAAGCTGCAGGTACTTACAGCAGGTTAAGCTCACCAAACTGGACAGGCTGCTTGAGCAGCTGATGCCACTCCAATCAGTCTGCCAATCTTGAGGAGCACTGCCTTGTGAATCAAGCTATGATTCAGTGCAAATACTTAGCACCTAGAGAGCGCTTTAAACTTCAAAGCACTTTACAAATAGAAAAGAAGGAAGCTTCCCAGCTCTTGTGGGTCATGGGAATGTAGGGGGGAGGGAAGGGTGTCTGTGCGTGCAGCATATCTACTGTATGAATCTGAAAATCTGCGAAGGTGGAGAGCAGGCAGTTTCCTGCCTTAGGACAAGGATGGCTAACTATTGGCCCTCCAGATTGTGTTGGACTACATCATCCCTGACTGTTGGTCATGCTGGTTGGGGCTGATGAAGGGCCACAGGTCCCCCACCCCTGCCTGAGATGATTATTTTAGGCTTGGAGAGCCAGGTTGAGAGGCTGTTGATACAGCTTTGCTTGGAGAAGGTTTCAATATGTTCATTTGGTGGTGATCAGATTGTGAATGATGCAACAAGCTATTGCACTACAATGTTGTGCCTGACCGGAGCACCAGTTCATTGTCATTTTCATGGGTTTTGTTACTTTTTAAAGCTGTTTGATTGTATCCCAAGAGTGTTTGTTATCCTCTTCCTTGTCACTGGTAGCAGGAATCAGACTGTCTTAACTGTGTTTGTCCCAGATTGTCTGTGCTTTTTGTGACTGTTGGGCTTCTGCCTGGAAGAAGGAAAATACACAGATTCAGGTGTATCAAATGCTTGCACTCAGCAGGAGAGGCAAGTATAAAAATGGGAGTTGAGTTTATTTACTGCATTACATTACAGCATCTTATTTGTCTTTTTTTTCTTGAAAAAATGGGTCTTCTAGCACTTAATTTGTTTTACACTAAAAAGGCCAATGACTACACCAACACTCCACAAGTACACCTTTATTTATTTATTTTTAGCATACCCATATCCCTTGTAGTTATAGGAAAGAACTAGAAAACGCCATACTACTGACACACATACTGAGTTTCTATTGAGTTTCACCCCTGAAACATGTTGGTACCTATTTCATGCACACTGCATCCTGCTTGTGCGCTGATAAATTGGTTTTCCAACTCTTCTACCTGGCTTTAAAAGCTCCTTCATGGCTTTGCCTCTGGGCTTCATCCCCAAGCTGCTGTGTCCTCTCCCTGCTTATTCAGCACCTTGGGTGTTTAGACTGTCCTTTGAAAACTATCTAGAACTTCAATATGCAATCGGTTCAGTGCTAGGAATGTATCTGAAGCAATAGCCATTAACTGAGCAGTTCCTAGTTGTAGCAAAATCACTGCAACCCTTTTACTCACCCAGCATCAGTGGGCTAGTAGATTTTGGGTGGAATTGCACACTCCGCTGAAGCTTTAGAGCAGATGCAGTGAATTAATTCACACTCCCAGGCAGGTTTTCGTTCACTTTAAAAACTAAAATAGGTGATCAAAGGCCCCATATAGATGCTGATGCAGCTTTGCCAAAGATGCCCTAACAAAAGATTTCTCCCAGCTGGGAGAAATACTTCTCTTACTAGCAGGGCGACTAATGATGAGCACTTTCATTCTTTTCCAACAGAGGGTACTTTCAAACTTTCCCAAATACACATACAATGCCATGTCAGTCCTTTTAAGTGCTTTTGGGCTGAGACATGCGTTGAATTTGGGGAGTGGGAACTGAAAACCAGAACCTCTGGTAATAGCTTTTATAAGTTCTCTCCTTTTCAACTCTGTTTGGCACTTCCTATTTAATTCTGCTCGGTACCTTTTCCTTACTTGATTATCCTGTTGATAAATATGTTACATCTCCTATGTCTCCAACATTTCATCCTGGTTAGCACAGGCTGCATCTCATTGCTGCAAAAGGTTGTCTAACCTTCTCCACATTTCAAAGCTATGGACTTCGTCCAGTGGAATGCTAACATTGCAGGGATGCTGTGTTTCCCCAGTACTCAAGACTTCAGCATTTTGTGCTTGGGAAATGTGATTCTTCTCCCAGCTAGATATTTATAGTTATTTTGATTGCCACATGAAATGTGGTTGCATGAGTTTCATATATATGTATGGCCGGGATGTCCTACTGGTAGATCACGGTCGATCTCTGGCTCCCTTTCCTTAGTGTTGCTAAAACTGACTCCTGCCCTGCCCCCTCACCCTGCCCTCCATTGTTGTATGATCTCTGGAAGGGAAGACAGAGCTTTCTCTGTGCTGCTGTTTTGATCCATCGCAATCTTTTTGTGAGTGACTTTACCCCTTCTTTTTTTAGTGAGGGGCTTTTCTCCTCCCTAAAAAAAGCTCAACAAAATTGAGCTGAACCCCCCAAAAAGCTGGTAGATGCAGTCTCTTGAGAGTTGGCCACCCCTGATGTATGGAATAGTACCTATGAAAAACACACTGTTTCCTCTTAGCATAATTTTAAGTACTTATGGTGTTACACACACACACACACACACACACACACACACACAGTCTGCAGCTCACTACTGGAGCAATCATCTGGCTGTTTTTTGTTCAAAAACAAGCTAGCACTAAATCATTCAAACAGTCCTGCTTGCCTAAAAGGAGTGGTGGCAACAACTTGGATGTCCCTTCACCCAATATGTGAGGGTAGGATGTATGTGCCATTGAAGCAGAATTGGACCTAGCCCACATATAGTGCTATAGATGAAATCCTACATATCTGATCATCTGAAGCTGCCTTATACTTAGACTATTGTTCCATCCAGCCCAGTATGGTTTACTCTAGCAGAGGCAGATTTAGGGGAGTGTGACCAGCTTATTTATATCTTCGGTCTTCCATGTTGTTGTTTTGCAGAATGAAGTGGTAGGGATCTTTTCATGGAGACAAAAATGCACCCATCACTCAGTGGGGAATCACATGTTTTGCATACAGAAGGTTCCAGATTCAATTCCAGCCTTCCTGAAAAACTTGTGGAACTGTTGCCTCTTAGTGTAAGACAGTGATGGGTGAATAGTCTGACTCAGTATAAGGCAGCTGTTAATCTGATTTTCATTCAGGATTACAGTGCATGATTTCGTTTAGTTTTTCAAATCTGAGAAGCTGTTCATAAAGAATTGTGGTATATACAAAGTAAAGCTACCACATGTTCAAGTAGAAGATTCTCCTATTATGGCACTGTTATCCAATGAGAGTTAAAGAAAGATCTGTGAGAACTAGATTCAAGGCCCATATTAGTCAGCTTGTGCTCTGTGTCTCACTCACATCTGTAAAATGGAAAACAGTGACTGTGTCACATGATGATTGTAATGAATTAGAATGGTCTAGAAGTACAGGCAGCTCCCCACTTACGTGGCGGTTACATCCCAGGATACCACACATATATGTGAAATCATGTATAGTGGGGAACACCATCCTAAAAGCCTGTAAATGCCCTTTAAACCTTTGGAAACCACTGAAAACCCTTTAAAAAACCAGCAGCACTTTCCAGACTGGCATGAATGGTAGCAATGGCTCTCAGTCTTCACTGCTGGAGGACGATGTGGGAAGAATGGCAAGGGTGTGTATGTAAAGACCAGTGCCCCCATGTGCTTGGCTGTGGGTCATATTCACTTGCTGCTGATGGCACTGCTCTTTTTGCGCCATTTTTGCACTCTCCCCCACTCTTTTCAGGCCATTTTTGCACTTTCTGTGCCTTTTTGCAGTTTAAATCAAGTTATTTAATTATTTCCCAGCACTGCACATATATACGGTCACACATGAGTCGAACGTGCGTAAGTGGGGAGATGCCTGTATTAATAGTTTTCAAGTAGCTGTTTCTGGGGGCTAGTACTATTTCACCGATGCCAGGGTTGCCATATTTCAAGAGGTAAAAATCTGGACACAAAAAGTTGTTGCGCTTTTTTAGGGCAATAGCCCCTCTGCCAGCACCAGAACCAAGCCTGAACCAGAGCACAGGCTGCCCTAGCTGCCTGAACCAGAGCCACCAGTGCACACACACTTTCCTTTTTTTAACCAAATCCAGGACATTTGCTTTAAAATGTAAAATCCCCCCCCCCCGGATGGGCATGCAGGGCTCCCAAAACAGGACATATCCAGGAATTCCTAGACATATGGCAACCCTAGGTATACGTAATGGCATTTCCATCTTTGGTCTCTCACCATATTTCATGTCTGATACATTTCTTTTTAGCCATAGTTCATTGTGCAGAGGGTTGGGGCATTGAGCTTCCCATTATATAAATTGCAGCCATGTAGTATCATACTCACTCAACAGGATAACATCATTTCATTGGGAGATCAAGAAGAAAACAGTGAACAAAATACTGAATGTGACGAAACCCAAGTTACTTTAGACAGTACCCAACTGTTCTTGAGCTCACTGCTGCCTTGCTATTTGTGTTGTTTTCTCTTGTTTCCCATACTTCCGTTGTGCCTTTGTTTGTTAGTTTGAGATGCAAGGAAAGGACACAGTGTCAAGTGCTTTCATTCTTTTCTCTCCTTGTACTGTCATGTTGCTTCTCTTGTTATGTGAAGGAGATACGTCCTCATCTTCCATGATGTTAGGCTTTGCCAAATTTCCCAAGTGTCCTCTCCTCCTTCAGGTTGTCTTAACAAGTGCCAATAGCAATGCCTCATTTGTCTAAAGCAGGCTTTCCCCAGTACCAGTGGCATATATAGAAGTCATCCTATTGGATGAGATTGTTGACTATCTTAATTGGTAATCTGTGCGAGTGAGGGAGCAAGCCAGAAAGCAGCATGTAGAAGAAGTGAGACCATGCAATACATGTATACGCATTATTGCAAAGCATATCTAGAACTTCCATAGTCCAACCCTGATGTTTGGTAGCAGTTTTCCTTGAAAACAGGAAAGCTGACTGTGTTTGATAAGGGTTCGTAATGAAATAAACTTCACCTGAATAGTACTGCAGTGAGTTTTGGAGCAATTGCCTCATTGAGAGAAGACATTTGTACCAGGGTATTAGAAATTTCCCCTTCTTTGCTCCCCGTGTTTCAGTTATCCATGAAGAATGACTGGGCCCTTTGTTGTCTAACTCTTTTTGTTTTTAGCATAAGGGAGTTCATTTTTCATGCCTCTGGAGAAACTAGACAATTAGACAATGTCTGACATAATTTTTGGGGGGGAAATGCATTTATTGGGGCTTTGTGTATCTCTTATTTATCACAACATATCTGAGGCCCAGATGTTCAAGATCCTGAGTTTCTGCTGCATAGGATGCTACTGAAGGGATTCCTCCCAGTCCCAGGCACCATGTTAGCATTCAGACTGACTTACTGGTACTTAACTGCATGGTCTGTCATGTATTTGCCTGGTTTGGATGTGTCGTGAGTCCAATGCTATCACACAGGAGATGCAATTGATAAAGCACTACCACACACATTACCATTAACGTTCATATCAGCATGTCAGAGGTGCCTGCTGGCGGACACTACCTTGCAGATTATCTAAGAACATGATGTAGTAGCCTGCCCTTATTTGTCACTCCCAAACTGCTCAAATTCTAGGGGGAAAGGTCATTTTAAAATCCTGTATCCCAGTTCTGATGGTCACCTTTATTGAATGGTATTTATCAACCACTTATAGATGGTCAGATGGTGCCTTCAGAATGCTGGGCATGATGAGAGGGATGTTGTTGTCTTTTAGAATCCTTTCAATTAGCTTGAATTTACATTGGTACATCTGTAATCTTAACTACCTGCTTGCCCTCTGGAGTAATATGTAGGGGGCAACAGCCCAGGTAGTGTTATCTTTACCCTAATATGCTCACTTTCCTTGTTATTCGAGTGGAACACACTTAAATGTGGAATCAGTGTTGTGGAGCACTCAATTTTGTCTTAAGAAATCTTGGGCTCTTGCCTATATGAGGGGCATTACCAACTTTAATTTTATTTTGTTATTCTGCAAGGTTTGTGTACAGAAAACTACTTTCCTTCCTTTTCTTTCTACAGCAGTCTCTCTGTATGAAAGCCTCACTGCTTGTATCCTTTTCCCTTTTTTATCCCTCTTGCTGGAGCACATTGGAGCCAGGCATTTACCAGTGGATTCCAGCTTCTTGATTTATTTAAATCGGAATCTTCCCTTTTGTGGGAGAAAAGTGAGAAGTCTCCACCTAATGCCTTTGATCCTGATGTCCTCCAGTTCCCATTCATGGATTCTAAAAGCCTTTGTATGCAATCACTGGAGAGGCAGCCAAGAGTCTGTGCATTGCCGTTTCTTGCAAAACCACTCATTTACCCCTTCCAGGAATGCTAACTGTTGGATCCCTGCTCTGATTTGCCCCAGCATGGAGGCTGTAGGGGACTCTGAGCACCCTACATGTGCCATTCTCATGTGACTTTTTTACTTATGTATGAAAGATATTAACTAAGATTGCTGTAAAGAAAGATACAAATTATTATAGCATATTATATAAATATATATGTATATAACAGTTCTGTACCTTGTTTACCTCAGTGTATGAAATGGTGGTTGAAGCACGGTTGGAATGTTTAACAGATCCCACTCCCTATATACCTTCAGAGCAGATGCACAGTTGGGCCTCTGCACTGTAGCAGAAGTTAAATCATTCCAAAAAGAGATGGTTAAAGAAAAAAAAAGAAACTGCGTATGATGCATCAAGCTGACTGTCCATCTAGTCTAGCGCTATGTGACAGCAGCCAACCAGGTACCTCTCAGTTAGGAGAAGCAGAGACAAAGGTAGCAGCCAGGTATGTTGTCATTAGGGCCCAGAAAAACGAACCAATTACTGGGTGTCAGAAGCCAGGAGGGTGACAGAACATGGAAAAAATGGTTGCCTTTGGATTGGCACAAACAGTATGTAATGTAGATGCAAACATTCACTGCCTGCCCCACAGATGAAACACCACCACAAAACTAACAGGCACACACACAACTGACAGTATCTGAGAAGAGGGCAAAGAATGTGTAAATAAGAAACAGTATTAAATTGCCTTTGCAGACTTCATTAAGTAAAATAAACTCAAAGCACATGGACCAGCCATTAATGGATAAAATGCCTAAAGCTATTTTAATGAGAAATAATGATGAGCCTAACCTGGAAATGGTAAAGTAAATGGACTACAACACAGAAATGAAGAGAGGCTGATGTGGAAAAACATGAAAACAAATTAATTTACATGCTGTAAGAAATTATTATTTAAAAAAGAATCCTGTTCTGAAAGGTAGTCAACAAACCCCTGGTGCAGTAGGCCAGTGACTATCACAATTAAAATGGCAGCACAATTTATTACAAATTTAATCTCTCATGATTAAAATAATAAACATGGGCATAGCTTAAAACTGTCAGACATCCAGGGCTGCAACTGGGTACTGAGAACAGGTATGTGTCTGGTAGCATATAAAAATGCCTTTTGTGAGCCAGGAAAATGTTAGGGTAAGTGTGTGCATATATTGTCCAATTTGAAGAAACATACTGAGTGAGTTGCTATAGTATAGCTTGACAGGAGCACACAAGTTGCTTCTTGCATCATGTTGCTGGGCATGCATACATGCCAGGGATTTGGAACAGGAGCCCAACACATAACAAACCCAAACGTAAAGTGTACTAAGGAAAACATACTTTGTAACCACTATTTTTATTTCATTTCATAAAATTTATACACCACTTGATTGTTAAAAAAAACCTCTCAAATCAGTTCACAAAAAGAAAACAAGAAAATCAAGAAAAATTCACAACCGTACTTTGAAATATACAAAGTTAAAAATACTAAAACATATTAAGTTACCTCAACTTTCTAAACATCTGGGCATGCTTGTCCAAACAATAATGTCTTCAGCAGACACTGGGAAAAGTTCAGTGAAGGGCGCCTGCTGAATCTCAACAGGCAGGGAGTTCCAAAGTGCAAGAAAGTGAAAATGGCTTTGTAAAATTAGCCAGTGTAGCTGCCTTAGCATCCCGTCAGGATAAAGCATTAGCAATACTAGCTGCTCACAATTTTGAGTAGTAGAATAGAAGCATATGTGGTTACTGATGTAGACAGGGAGTGATCATGGCGCTTAACCCTCTGGTAAGTAATTTCTGCATCTGCACAAGTACGAAGAAGGTATCTATATAGAATACTATTAATTTTTAAAGTATATTGCTAATATTTATAATCTGCCTTTCTCCCAAGGGTACCTTGGATAATCCACAAAACCGAAAGCACACTAAAGATAACAGGCACAAGTTTAATAAACACAATGCGCCTATTAACAGATCAGCAGCAAAGGAAAGACTAAGTACCAACATTCCACAATATGCAAATGGGTTTTTCACAAGGTCTGTTATGGAGCGATTGATGCAAAATGCTGAGAGGGATGGATCCATGGAACCATAAGTAAATTAGGTTTTTCTGTTTTAGTAACTCATTCCAGCAAGAGGGGATTAGCATGTTTTGATAAGTCGATGGATGATGCTAACTTGGCAAGTTGTCATTCTAGCTTTGCACATTAAAACTGCACTTTACACCAATTCTGATTTATTATGGTTCCCATTTTACATACTTGAATTGAGACTGGGCTATATTGAGAATGGATTCCAGTGAGTCTGTGGCTAAGCAGAATTTGAACAGTGTCTAAATCACACACACTGGCCAATGGATTTACCTGGAAATCAAGCCCAGACAGAATATCCTGTAAAAATGATATCATTAAAATATGGCTGTCATCATTGGACATATGCTTATTTTCACAAGGCTACTGGATTTTCCAGTGTTCTCCTTTGGCTGCTGTGGTCCTGTGATTCATCAAGCCATGAGATGAGAGTATCAACAGAGCTATCTTGGTATCTTCTGTCTTAAATGCCTTCACACAGTGCATTGCTCATGGCCAATACACTTCCATATCCACACACATAGCACATACCTGTTGTACCCTGATTCTTTGCCACCTTCAAAATTAGCTCTTCCAGAATTAACCAGTGCATGCAGCGCTCCATTTTAAATGCACACAAATCTTGTGCGGCTTCTACTGCTTAGAATCCTAGAATTGTAGAGTGGGAAGGGACCCTGCAGGTCATCTAGTCCAACTCCCTGCAATGCAGGAATCTCAACTAAAGCATCCATCACAGATAGCTTCACATCCCTCACTGCACTATATAGCACACAGGCATGGCATACAGTGAAAGAGAAATCTTGATCCACTGTAGTAATGTTGAAGATCAAGCGTGGACATCAATACTGCCAAAAGAATTTGCCAGTAAGGTAAGGGAGACTTCTCAACGACAGGACGTGTCCAACAATACAATTTTATATGAGTCTGCTCAAAGTAAGTATTTTTGAATTCCATAGGGCTTACAACTGTGTGCACAGGATTGAGCCATCAAATTCTCTTGACTAGTGTTTCTCAAACTGGGCTGGGACCCATTAGCAGGTCTCAGTGCCACAATCTGTCCAGTGCTTCCTCACTTCCCCCTATCTGCCCTTCCCCCTAGCCATACCACAGCCTTTTGGCTGGATCAATGCTATCACCAGCAGTTTCTTGTAAAGATGCCCAGGAGATGGGGAAGGAGTGAAGGAAGGTCTCCCTTCTCTGAGATGAAAGGGCCAGGGAAGATGGTGAAGGAAATTAGAAACGGAGAAGGAAGTGGTTGCTGTTATCATCCGATAAGCCACCGAGGAATAGAAAGGGATTGGATAAGAGAGGGGAACTTCTAGGAGGAAAAAATGTAAAAGGCCCAGGGAGAAAAGATGAAAGAAACTGGAAGTTGTGGGGGGTGAGGATATGGTACTGAGTGTGAAAGAAGAATGGGAGAATAAATCACAGGAGATGGGTAAAAATATGTTGAGAGACCCATGGAGGTAGGAAGAGAAAAATACAGAAGAAAAAGCTTTCTCTACATACAGCTTGTGAATTGGGAAGGCTGTCACAATGCCTCTGGAGCAAATGTCTGAATATAGTTGAGCTACAGAATGTTGCCACAAGAAAAGTGTTTTGGTGTTTTAGAAAAGCAATTCCCGAACATTGATTAGATATCAATAGAAAGTGACATTAGTAATTGCCATTTGATTATGCCAAACTCTGCCTCCATCTGCCATCATTTTGTGACTGCCTGTCCCCCATTTTGTGGCTGGTGGGCCTCAGCAATTTTCAGTTGTCTCAAGTGAACTCCAGAGCTAGAAACTTTGGGAACCCCAGCACTAGATCAAAGTATAAACCTGTGGGCAGAATGGCATACAGCTACTCCCAATAGCAGGGGTGGGTGGGTGGTCAAATTAGTGACAGAAGAAAGCAAGAAGGTGGTGTGCAGCAACACAAAACTAAAACGGGAAAACAAATTCGTCTGAGGGTGCATTGATTCAGACAAGAATATGAGGCTGCCTTGTTGGTCTGACATCCACTTTTATACTCACACACTCCTATATAATCTTGGTAAGACTGTGTCTATCTGCTACAAGGATCTTGATGCAGTTCAGTTTGCCTTTTGATATCTCAAATTGTTCCTATACTGCTTCTTGCAAAGTTATAGCACTAATGCAAACCACAGCACAATATCCTGGTGTTCTAGCCTGCCATGTCCAAATGGCAAATTGTGTGGCTCCTCAGTAGGAGATCTGTTCACAATTGTTGGTTGACACAAGAGACTGGCACTTTCTTGTGGGTAACCTCTCCAGTCTACCATTTGAAACTGTAAGCTTAAGGAGACAATGTTCCTCATGGCAAACATAAGGAGAAAAGTTCTTTAATAAGCTACTGACTCTCCTGTAATAAAACATCTATTAAAAATACACCACGTAATTTCATAAACATCTCTTGAGTGGTTTACATGAAAGCAATAGAACAAAGTTCAATATTCAAATAAATTTACTTCAAAATAAATACAAGCAAAACACAACTATATCTTATAAATAAAAATGGTGTACAAAACAAACACTTAAAAACTAAGAGGTGGTCCACCAAGGATTGTAGACCCAGGTTGTTTAGGACCTTAAATGTCACTGAAACCTTGAACTTGGCTTGCTAACTAATAAGCAACCAGTGCAGATTTTGGGACACTTGTGTAAAATGATGTCATTGTTGTTAAAATTTGTATACCGCTCTGGGCTCAAAGATCCCATGGTGGTTCGCCACAGAAAAATACAAAATGAGAATACAAAATACATCAAAAACGAAAACCATGTAGTCTTAACTCTGTGGATCACTGAATTTGGGAATAGCTGATCCAAGCCACAGGTCACCTGGATCTCTAGTCATAGAATTGTAGAGCAAACTACCCCAGCAGATTCATATTAAGTAGCACTTAAGACAAAAGCATGCCCTGTGGCACCTGAGATCAACCACAGCTCCTAATCCATAGACGACTATCATGGTTAATGCTAACAAAAGTCAAGGAGAGATCCAGGAGAATCAACACTTGCACTCTTCCAGTCCTTCAAAAACGCCATCAGTCAGAGCATCTGCAACTGAAGCACCACAACCACCACCTCATCACACAACAAAGCATTCATCACACCCTGAATTCACCCAGTCAACCGTTCATACCTAGCATAAACCAGCCAAGATGGGCATGGGTCAAGAGAGCATGTGCTAGGCAGGCATCAATAACAAGCAAACAAAAACCGCACAGGATAGTAGTGCATTGCACAACACACATGGTATCAGTGGTGGAACTCCAGTCCACACAGCGATGGACTATCTTGTCTTCAAAATGTCTTGCAAAATCACCAGAGGACTCTAAGGCTGGCCTAAACACAGTAGGCAAAGCAACCCTTATACCACTATGAAAAGCTCACTGAACCACCATGTGCTTGGTCACCTTCACAAGACTTGCACCATTTCTACCAGTTGTCTCTGGGCCTGTTTCCTTGCCTGGAGCTTCCCAATAAGCCTGGGGCTTGACAGAGCCCCACAGTACCAGCATGGGAGTTGCATAGGCTTGGGCACTTGGGAGGCTGCTGAAACTAGGCGTGTTTCCAGGAGGACTTTGAACACCTTTTTTAACTGCAGTTCCTCTGATGCTGTTTAGGAAGGTGTAAAAAGCAGCTTCCGACGCAAAACAAGGGAACTGCTTTTCAGACGGGAAGTCAAAAGCTCCCCCCACCCACAGCAACTTCTAAACATATTGATCAACAACAAAGTGGAAAGAGAGACCTTTCTCATCTGATTTTCCAAGCCATTCAGTCCTCTAGCAGAATACCAGTAATAATAATAATGATAATAATAATAATAATACCCCACCCATCTAGCTGGGCCTCCCCAGCCACTCTGGGTGTCTCCCAACAGAATATTAAAATCACGATAAATCCCTTCCAAGTCCTGAAGCAGTGGAGGGAAACCTCTGAGGAGGAATTAAGGGGGCTCTCGGCTTCAACAGTGGTCCATTTCGATCAGGATTTCCCTCCCACTAAGCTGCACACTCTACTGTCTGGTCTTTAAGACAAGGGAGGAAAGCATTGGAGCAGCTATGCTCTTGAGCCACTCCAAACCACTCTGGCTCAGCAAGCAAATGAATGAGGGCAAGCAGGAATCCTTCAGGGCCCAGGATTTCTCCCAAAGGCTCCAAAGGATATGCTTCCTCAAAATTCTTGCTTGACTTGATTTTAAAAAATGCTATCCCACTACTCTGACCAATACTAAGACTTTCACAGTGGCTAAAAAGCCACCATGTATCAAAAACACAAAATATAACAAATACCGTATTTTTCGCTCTATAACACGCACCTGACCATAACACGCACATCGTTTTTAGAGGAGGAAAACAAGGGAAAAAATATTCTGGATGAAACAGTGGACGTATCATTTTTGTGCTTCATGCTGTGGCCACAGACATGTGATCTGATGGTGAATTTGGGGTGACCCAATGCAAAAATCCTGAGAATCCCTGTGGATCCATGCTTTGTAACCACGTTTTTGCACCATTGCAGCCCCAGGCAACAGTGGGTGCGTGATTTTTTTTGGGGGGGGGCAGGCTGTAGCCATGGACATGCTATGTGCTCTGATGGTGAATTTTGGCTGACCCAATGCAAAGATCCTGAGGATCCATGTGGATCCATGCTTTGTAACCACGTTTTTGCACCACTGCAGCCCCAGGCAACAGTGGGTGCGTGATTTTTTTTTGGGGGGGGGACAGGCTGTAGCCATGGACATGCTATGTGCTCTGATGGTGAATTTTGGCTGACCCAATGCAAAGATCCTGAGGATCCATGTGGATCCATGCTTTGTAACCACGTTTTTGCACCATTGCAGCCCCAGGCAACAGTGGGTGAGTGATTTTTTTTGGGGGGGCAGGCTGTAGCCATGGACATGCTGTGTGCTCTGATGGTGAATTTGGGGTGACCCAATGCAAAGATCCTGAGGATCCATGTGGATCCATGCTTTGTAACCACATTTTAAGTGGGGAGGGAAGGAAAAACACAGAAGGCTAAGAATGCAGGAGAGGGCTATAACGTGAGGAAAGGAAGGCAAAAGTTTCCCCCCACCCACCCACACAAGCCAGCCAGCGTGCTCTCTCTCTCTCTCGCTCTCTCTCTCTCTCTCCCCCTCTTTAAATGGAAGAAAGCATATTTGAATGCTGTGTGTCTCCAAAAACAAAAAGCAGGAAGTCAAATCAGAATTTTAAGCCGAACCTGTAATCTCTCTTCCCTTCACAAACATTGTTCCTCCGGGGCAGGGAGAGGATAGAAGGACGGACGCTCTGCTTTCCCCTCTACTTGCCTGGAGGGGAGGGGCTTCCCCTGCTCTTTGTTCCGTTTGAGCAAACACAGTAATGAAACAGAGAGGGCGGGCAGTAAGACCCTGAGGCAGAATGCAGGAAAGCACCCACTTCCTCTCTTCAGGCTTCCCTTCTCCCTGAAGCGCGGTTTGATTTTTGCCTCATTTTTCGGCTCCAGGGACCACACATTCGCTGCATAACACGCACAGACATTTCCCCTTCCTTTTTAGGAGAAAAAATCTGCGTGTTATAGAGCGAAAAATACGGTATATTAAGAACGATACAAAATCAGCAAAACAACTGGAATTGTGTAACGTAAAGCCTCTCCTCCTCCAAGAGGGGAGGTGTTGTGGGCGGGAGGCGATTACTGCGTCATGCAGGGGGCGTTACGCCCCCTGCCCCACTCACCTGGCTGGCGCACCGCGCCCACAGCTAAGCGCCCAACCGGGCGGCTTGGAGGGGGCGTGGTTTGCAGTTGAAGATACTGCTGTGCCAGCCATTCTGCCTCATTTTCTGCCTTCTCGTCTTGAGTTCTAGTCACGAACTGTGTAACGTAACATTACATTTTACATACTCCCCTAGTTTGGAGCAGGGGGTCAGTTTATAGCCCTCTTCACATGCTTCATACTACTCTTGCAAAAAGGTGACATGGATGCAAAGGGGCTCACCATTTAGCATTTATCTCACAGTTGCACAACCCGTCCTGGCCTGTCACTTGTTGCCAGAGAACCTCTGAAGTGGGGAATCTTCACTTACAGATGGTACCTAATACCACAGAAACTAGCATTGATACGCCTCACCAAAATGCCGGAGAGGGTGCACCTCCACAGGCACATACCTCCACATGTGGTATGTGGTATTAGAAATCACCCTAGAACTGGCCCTACTGAATATCTTCCAAGATAACAATGCCCACTTACATTATAAAGAGCTCATAACCCACTTATTCTCAGCAGCCAGAAGCGTCATAGTCAGATACTGGAGAGAACTGTCAGGAGTAAACATGGACCAATGGTATCAAATAGTATGAAAAACAACCTTACAGTGGTGCCCCGCAAGACGAATGCCTCGCAAGACGGAAAACTCGCTAGACGAAAGAGTTTTCCGTTTTGGAGGTGCTTCGCAAAACGAATTTCCTATGGGCTTGCTTCGCAAGATGACAATGTCTTGCGAGTTCCTGCTGGTTTTTTTCCCTCCCCCCCTTTTTCTAAGCCACTAAGCCGATCAGCAGATAAGCCGCTAAAAGCTGCTAAAAGCCGCTAATAGCGTTAATCCGCTAATCTGTCAATGGGCTTGCTTCGCAAGACGAAAAAACCGCTAGACAAAGAGAATCACAGAACGGATTCTTTTCGTCTTGCGAGGCACCACTGTACTAGAAAAACTAACCAATAAACTGAAACTGACATGGGGACAAATAGAAGAAGATGCCTTCACCCCGGTATGGCTCCCCTTTATAGTAGTAGTAGTAGTAGTAGTAATAATAATAATAATAATAATAATAATAATAATAATAATAATTTATTACTTATACCCCACCCATCTGGCTGGGTCTTCCTAGCCACTCTGAGTGGCTTCCAACAGGAGATTAAAAATACATAAAAAAGGGCTGCCTTTATCACATACACAGCCCAAAAGACAATCACAAGAATCTGCCGACAGCATACAAATCAATCTGGCTAACCTGATCCAAAAATCCACCCCCTCACACACATAAACAAATCTCACTACCGCCAATCAAAGACAACCAACCACACCCTAGGCCAACCCCAACCTCTCTCACCACCAAGGAAATATAACAAGCGAATAGTAAGAGAACCCATACAAGTGATACTGGCACAAAACCCCACACATACACTTAAGTAGAAGAAGCAATATCACCCCACCCCACCTCTTTTCTTCCCAACCTAATACTGCATGCAACACTAATGTCTTACAGCAAATGAAACTGAACTGTAGAAAACACAACTTGAAAAAGAGACAATGTACATATTTTTGTAAACTAAGAAATCTTTTATAAAAATAAAATAAATAAAAAGTGGGGAGCCTTTTCTACCTGTGCAGGTTCCCTGTGCCATTTAGAACTCGGCAGGCCCTTTGCAGCTACACACGCTCTGCACAAGCAATATTTATTGACTTGTTGGATTTATAAGCCCAACCTTCACTGAATGATCCTAAGCTGGAACGTGATAGCAACACAGCAAATGCAGTGGCTGCGTGTAAAAAACAACCAACTACACTAATAGTAATAATACCCCATTAAAATCTAAATATTAAAACCAGTAGGAAAACAATGCTCATGTGGCAGGGCAGAGGGCTTGCAAAGAACAGAAAAACCCTAACAAAATATCTCAAATGTTTAGCAAGAATTCAAAGCAACCCCCTGCTGTGTCTGATATCTGAATATAATGAGTAGAATGATAGAAAATAATGACAAAACTCTCAGTGGTATATGCCATACTCTCATTCTATAGAGTCATTTGCACATTGCTGTTTTATTATATGGGACATCAGAACATCAGAAGAGAACTGCTGGACAGATGCTAAGGGTCTCTCTGGTCCAGCATCCTGTCTCCAATTGTGGGCAGCTAGATGCCTCTGAAAAGCCTGGAACAAGGCATTTAAAAAAACAGCTTCCCCTGGTTACTTGCTAGCAGCCACTAGTAATCAGAGGCAGTGGCGTAGCGTGGGTTGTCAGCACCCGGGGCAAGGCAAGTAATTTGCGCCCCCTAACCCGTGGATTTGCGCCCCCTAACCCGTGGATTTGCGCCCCCTAACCCTAACCCCCAGATGTTGCGCCCGGTGCGGCCGGCCCCCCCTGCACCCCCCACGCTACGCCACTGATCAGAGGCGTACCACCTCTGAACATGGGGAGCGGTACTATGACTGGAAATGAGGCTAAGTGCTGCAACCCTCAGGGTTACTTTGCCCATGGCAGTTTCACTATTTGGAGATAAATAATGCAGATGTTCAAAAACTTTAGTATGTGATACGGCCCTCTCCATGCCACAGGCTGCAAATGTGACAAGTACTGATCATATTTCTTCTTGCAAGCAGGTGGCGCTCTTTCCTTCTTCTGCTGCTGCTGTTCTCCGCATGATCACATCGCATTGTGCTTCTGCCCATACGATTTCCTAGAGCTCAGAGGCTAGGTATATTAATGGTACCATTAATAGTATGATCCTTCAGTTTGTCACTTCTGAATGTTGTCAGTGCAGCACTGAGAACAAAAGCAAGCAGTTTTTAAAATGTATTTCACTTCTGACCAATGAGGTGGTGGTGATTAGCTAAGGAACAGTAAGCATTCAAATATTGGCCTTGGTGCCACTTGCAAAAGCAACATTCAGTTGCAATGAACCAGATGCATGAACATTGTTTACTGAAAGCTTTCTCTTGCCTTAGCTATTTTCTGGCCAAATTCCTGTACATCGCCATGGTGGTATTTTCTTAGCAATACATAGAACTAAATAGGCATACGTAGTGAATCTCAAGTAGAAACTGGACTTTTCAGCTGTGAGGCTAACTTTTCTTAAATGCCCAAGAGCTCTTCTTCCAACAATGTCTGTGTGAGAGGCTGGGCCAGCTGTGTGAGAGACCAAAATATAAGAACGGGGGGGGGGGGGGGGACGACGACTTGCAGTTATCTGGTTTCCTGGCTACAAACTAATTGCAACTATTCTGCTGCTGAACACCAGCTTGTGAAATGATGCAAAAACATTTGTCATAAACAAAATACACCTAATTCTGAAAACTGCACCTTTTCACATGTGTTAGGCAGCTTTGCTGGTACAAAGAATAATAGATTCATGGAATTCTAGAGCTGGAATCACACTGGTCAAATTTGCATTTGATGTATGTAATGTCCAGTGCCTCACAATTATAGGAGCAGCTTTTTGCAGTTAACTGAAGAGTCAGTAGGAGATTTATCATGTAAAAACCACAGGATGTTCCCAGAATTTTGCAGTGACAATGCAGATGCTGATATCAGGTTGAGTTACTATCACAGCCTACAGAAAATAGGTGTTAAAATGGACATAGTGACAAGAGATCTGTAGAGATGACACCTTGTCCTTTCTGAAGGATATGTGGGATAAAATTTAGGTAGGTAATTACTATAAAGTTGCCTGTTACTGTGGAAAGCAGACAAAAAATGTAGGTAGCCACAATGATCCATTAGGGAAAAACCCACAAGCACCAATATGGTAATATCTTTTTCAAAAGCCAATCAAAATGTCCCTAAGTTGTGAGCCAGCTCTTGAGCTCCCGGGACTCTTCCTTAGGTTTTACATTAAAACAAAACAGGGGCAGCAACAAAGGGGTGGGGAATGTGGGAATTATGGTATTACTTAAAGCCTGGAGTTTTCAACAGTATTTAAGATGGGCTGAGGAAGAAGTGGCACAGATATAACTGGAGGACCCTCACCACATGCAAGGCAGGTTGCAGAATGCAGGACAGCTGCTCCTTTATTTCTTAAAATATAAAATCTAGTTGTTCCTCAGTCCCTCATGCTAACACATAATTTCAAAGACAAAGTGGGCACCAAGGTGTGTGACGACAAACTGGGGAGGAGGCCTGGGCAGGCCTCAATTTATCCCCCCCCCCCCGCCCGGAGTGGGCCCAAGTGACGCCCGTTAGCCAGTTGGGCCCGCCCCCCTGGGGAATTGCTGCATATGCTTGCCTGCAATTGGCTGATCTGCAGGCAGGCTGCAATCCTCCTTAGTTTGGTGTCCCCAGGCTGCAATGCTGCCTGACAGTTAAAGGTAAGCTGACTTCCCACTGACTTTAATTAAGATCCTCAAATGATCACTCCTTCTTTTGGGGGGAAAGACTCCCAAAGAATGGAAATAATTGGAGGCGCTAGACCATTGTACCTAATTTCATTTTACCTATTCAGAGAAGAATAGTTGAACTTTAAATATGCATATTTAGGAGCCCTACTGGTAGAAAAGCATATTGTTGCATTTCTCTGTAAACCTTGGCACCAGTTCTATAAACAGAAGTGTTGCCTTTGGTACAAGGCAGATTTCACCAGCTACTCAGTAGTTACTACCGGGACTTGTATGATACGGGTGGGTCAATCAGCCTCAGGAGAATAGCAGGTGGTTCTCTCTCACCCACGCATCCATAAATGTTGGCACCATTCATCAGGAAGAGAGCAATCTTGGCTGCAAATTACATAAATGTTGTTGCAACGACAGCCAATAAACCCAATAAAATGTCAATGACCTAGGAGTGAACAACTTAGTGGTTTTAGGGCATTAAGGCTACCTGCTGCATCAAATGATGACAAAATGCATCTTCTCTCATATGTATTATCTGATAATAAGAAGAATGCTGCGTTAACATTACCGTATTTTTCACCCTATAGGACGCACTCTTTCCCCTCCAAAAATGAAGGGGAAATGTGTGTGCGTCCTATGGGGCAAATGCAGGCTTTCGCTGAAGCCTGGAGAGCGAGGGGGGTCAGTGTGCACCGACCCCTCTCGCTCTCCAGGCTTCAGGAAGCTATCCGCTAGCCGTGGGAGACGCAGCACGCCCCAAGCTTCGGGCTTCGCGCAGCGCTCCGCTAGCCGTGGGAGAGCCGCGCGAAGCTCTCCCATGGCTTGCGGATAGCAGCCTGTTCTGGGGGCTTCCCCCGCCCCAGCCCCGCACCTGGGGGAAAAATAATTTCCCCCCCCTTTATTCCCCCCCCAAAAAACTAGGTGCGTCCTATGGGCCGGTGCGTCCTATGGGGTGAAAAATACGGTACTTCATACAAAGAAGCCCCAAAGCAGCTTATTGTGGCAATCATATCTGACATCTCAAGGCTCAGTAAAGGACCAGGGTGGGGGTGGGAGAGAGGCTCTGCTGTGTCCCAAACGCCCACACTCCTCCTGCATCTGCTATGTGGTTCTATTACTGTCACACATCAGACAAAACTGAAATTGGTGGAGCATAAGGGCGCCTGTCTCTGCTGGATTATGGCCAGTGTCTCTTTCGCAGCCAAAATGTTGTTATCATTGACCGTTTCTAATCAGAGCCATAACTCACGCTTTATATTGAGAGACTTATTCTTTACATCTGTTTACTGGTTTATTGTCCAAGCAGAGGAAAGCCCTGTATAAAACTTCAAGGAACTCCTCTGTCATGAGATGCAAGATCCAGATAACTGCAAAATATGTGTCACGTGGATACCCCTGGTGTGCAATATTTTTCTTTTACAAGCTGCTGCCACGGGGAGCCCTGAGCAGAATCGAGATCATGGCACTGGGGCGGAGGGAGCTTTGCCCTTGGTTCCCCATGCTATTATAATCCTGGTCAGAGTTGGTCCCTACAGCTGCTGTTCTCCATCGGAGCACAGCAGCTCTGGGAGCTTTGGCTGAAGACTAATGTTGCACTCCAGGGTCAACCACATTGAAAATGTCACATGTTATTTGGCCCTTAGTGTTTTATGGGGAGGGGCCACCACTCCACCTTGCATGTAGAAGGTCCCAAGCTCACTCTCTGCCATATAACAGAGAAACAAAAAAAAAAAGCATTTCAGGTAGCAAAGCTGGGGGAGACCATCACCTGACATCCTGCAAAACCAGAGCAGTCAAAAGAACAGACAATTCTGGGTTACCAGACTAATAGTCTGATTTAGAGTCAAATAAGCACAAAAGAGTTCCATGATTTTTCCCTCTGTAGTTTGTTGTCGTTTTGGCTATTATTTCAGAAGCCAATAAAAGACATGGAGCCAGATTCAACTACAGTGGTACCTTGGTTCTCAAACGCCTTGGTACTCAAACAACTTGGAACCGAACACTGCAAACCCAGAAGTAAGTGTTCCGGTTTGCGAACTTTTTCCGGAAGCCGAACATGCTCCGGTTTGAGTGCTGCACTTCCGTTTTGAGTGTTACACTGAGGTCTGTCTGCTTTTGCTATTTATTTTGCGTTTTTGCTCTCTCTTTTTTTGTGACTGTGTGGAAACCAGCTCATCTACTGATTGATTGATTGATTGATTGATTGTGTGACTGTAGTACATTGTTTAATGCTTTCATTTTATGGATCAATGGTCTCATTAGATAGTAAAATTCATGTTAAATTGCTGCTTTAGGGGTTGTTTTTAAAAGTCTGGAACGGATTAATCCATTTTGCATTACTTTCTATGGGAAAGCGTGCCTTGGTTTTGGAACTGACTTCCGGAACTGATTAAGTTTGAGAACCAAGGTGCCACTGTACCTGGTTCTGTTAGCAGAAGCCAGCACAACATAGTTTTCCACCCCTCTGCCCATGCCTCTCCCCAATCCACTCTGGAAGGTTGGGAGAATCTCTAGAACAGCACATGGGGGAAGGCGAGTGAAGGGTCATTCCTTAGCACTATGTTGAATCTTCAGGAGGAGCGAGGAGGAAGTCCCAGTGCGCTGGTGGGAGTCCTTCTGCTGGCTTCCCTTCTCTTTTTGAGGGTGTTGGAGGAGAGGAAAGTTATTTTGCGCCAGCGGAAGATGGTTGCATGAGTGGAACGGCACTGTTGGATACAACCCTGTGACTCCACTTATCACATTATACAGCTTTGTACAATAAATATGCATAAGAAAGCTTCCGTTCTTATGAATGTATCTGAAGAACTATATCAGAGGTGACATAAAAAGAAGTTTCAGAACTAAAGGAAGACTTAAGAAGTCATGGGGGCAGGGTGCAGTACAATCCTAAGACTAACATCCCATTAAGTTCAATGGGGCTTATGCACATATAAATGTACTTTCGACTTAACAGTGCATGCTTTAAAAATAACAATAAGAGGGGCTTATTCATAAATAACTATTCATAGCACTGCAGCCAAAAAACTTGCAACTTGTAAACTGAGCCCCCTTATGAAACACGATTTGAGAAAGGAGGAAAAATATCTGGGGTTGTTGAATAACTTCTAGCTGTGTCAGTGTGCCAGTAGAAATAATTAAAGCTAGGATGCTAAATATAGAGAAGAACAAGGCTTGCTGATCAGGGATAAGCATGGTTCCTGCAAAAGGAAGTCTTGCTCCAAGAATGTTTAGAATACTTTTAAAATATCAATAAACATGTGTACAGCCATGATGTTTGGGTGCAAAGACTCAATTTTTTTGGGCAAAGTTCCTTACTTAAATATTATTTGGGAAACTACAGCCATAGGATGCAGATAGGCTTCTTTTTTCTTTTCTCCTTATGACAGTCTCACATTTTTATGGCCCTGGGTTGCAGTGCGAGTGTCGTTTCCTCTACATTCAAGGGAATTAAAGACTTCGTTTCACGGATTCATAAAGAGAACAGAAACCAGCTGTTACATCCCCCCCATTTCTTGATTTGGGGAAACATTTGGATATGGTAGTACTGAATTCGGTTTTGTAAATGGAATAAACCAACAAAAATGTTTTGATTCCTCCCCGGCTGCCTGAAATGTGTCTCTATGAAGGGCATGGGGAGGGAAGAGGAAGGGAAAGGGTAAAGGATAACAATTGTCTTAACAGAAAGAGTTGGGGTGGTGGGGCGGGGAGGGGGGGTTGGAAAAGGCTGCTGAGCTTTTGCTTTCCAATCCTGAAAGAATAGTCCTATTACTCTCCCCAAACCTCAGCCCCCTCCCATTCTCTCACCCCCTCCCTGGAGAAGAATTGGTCACTGCACAGCTGTGCAAGAGAGAAAAATATATTTATATATATAAGAGAATCTGCCATTCTGAATTGGTTTGTGGGGCTGGACAAAACCTCATTGTGTGCTTTATCTGCCCAGAAGAGAATGGGCCCACAGTCTTTGCCTGGCAGGGCCTCTGCCTTTGGTTAACTGTGGTCAGATAACTGTAACTTCATTTAGATACTGTAATGTGTGTGTGTGTGTTTGAGGCATTATATTATTGATTGTGAGCACATCTGGAGAAAAACAGAAATATTAATCCTCTCCCGGCCTGTTCAGAAGAAAAAAGGGAGAAAGTTTAGAGGGTTTGCAAACTTAAGTTAAAATTAAAGTCTGTAGCAATTTCCCCCCTCTTCCTTCCTTTCTTTTTTTTTGAAATATTTATCTGAATAGATTTGACTGACAAAGATGCACCATTAGGGAGATGTCTCTGAAAAAAACTTGGACCCAGTGCTAATTGCATTGATTCTAAACCTATTTACTCGGAAGCTACTTGCAGGGAGTTTACTGGGACTTACTTTCTACCATAGCAAGCATGCTTGCATAACATCTATGCAAAAGTGAGTCACCAGATCCAGCAAGGCTTATCTGAAACAGAAGGTAGAACGTTCAGCAATGAACACAATAAGACATTTTGAAATCATTTTTGTTTTCATTCTTTTGTCTTTTACCTGTATTTCCACACATGCTATTTGCATTTAGTAAATTAGAATTAGAATTTCCTCTATGGCAGTTGCATGAGACACACGATAATGTCCTTTCTTTGAGTCATTTCTCTCAACAATGTAAACTTGATTTCAGGTTAGACTTGGATATAGAAGTTTGGGTGCCCTATTGGCTAAGTAAACCCTTTGCCACCATTAAACTGAGTACAGTATGGACTTTTACAGTATTACTCTGTGTTAAATGCATGTCAGTGTAAGGTCGTTTTGCTTCCTATCTCAATATTTGTATTAGTAAAATAAAATTACTTCAGCAAGGCCCTTATACCATATTTTGGCTTGGATTCCAAGCCACCTTACCCTTGGAACACCCTCCTTTCAGATGTCAAAGAGATAAAGAACTATATAACTTTTAGAAGACATCTGAAGGCAGCCCTGTATTGGGAAGTTTATGATGTTTGATGTTTTGTTATGTTTAGATATATTCTGTAAGCCATCCAGACTGGCTGGGGAAACCCAGCCAGATGGGTGATATATAAATAATAAAATTACTTTTATTACAGTATTATTATTATTATTATTATCATCATCATCATCTCATCAACACAGCACCATAGAAGGTGATAATCCCATTCTCCATGTTGAGTTTTGCGGTGTGCACATGCATTTCATGAGAATTTCTCTCCTGCCTACTTGAAGTGGCTTACAATATACGGAAAATATAATAAAACAGACAAGAGCTACAAAGAATGGTTGGAAGTATTTACAAGTTTCTACTCAGGCCTTAGTTATTTTCATTGCTACTCTGCTTCTGAATCTCTGAGTCACAACAGATCTCAGAGGAAACAACTGCGGTTCATAAATGGCTGTCAGAGCAGCCAGTTCTTTGCCTCTCACAGGCCAGGGCTTCTTCATGCAGGCTGTGGCTGCTTCTGTGTCTCTTGCAGCTTCTGGCTCTGGGAGCAGATTCAAGAAGCACTGGAAGAGCAAAGATATGTTTTCAAAGACGTGTGCGCATATGACATGCACATGTGCATGTACATAGTGGAGTGTCAGTGTTCAGCCCTGGCCAGACCTTAAACATCAGAGAAGTGGAGCAGGACCCTCCAGCAGATCACCATGCTGCCAATGACCACAAAGAACCCATGTTTCCAAATATCCCTGCTTGAGAGCTAGAGGTCCCTACAGCAGTTGCCTGGGTTACTGGTCAGCACTGTCTCTCTATGTCTCTGTTTCTCCCTGTCTCCAATTTCTCCAAGAGCAGAGGAGTCAGAAAGTCAGGCAGAAGCTTCAGAGCTGTTTCCAAAGTACCTAGTTAGTAGCACATAAGGCTACTTAGATGTCAGGGAAAGAACCCATAGAAGCACCTGCCTAGATGAGGGTCTGCCTGTTAGTCAAGGCAGGGTGAAGACTCCTAAATTCCTATTTTGAGCTGCTTTGTTGCTGAAGCAACAGCTCCTCCCAAAGCTGCAGCTTTATTGAACTGAGGAAACAGACAGGGAAGCTCTTAGCTTCAGCAGAGTTTGTAGAGTATTTTCTGTCTCCATTTTGCTTGTTTGTTAAGTCACTGGTTTATGTCATTAACTTACATCAACTTGAAAAATCCAAGAAATAGGGAAGGAAAAGAAGTCAGATCTGAAAGAGAGGAAATGTAAACTTTTACAAACTCTTAAAACATCTATAGATTCATATAGTCATTGAGTTCTGACTTGAAATTGTCCAACAATGGCAACAACAAAAAGCCTGCCTCATTCAAAATTAGTTTGTAGTTGTATCTGCAGGTCATTCCAAAGTATGGCTCATGGGCTGCAATAGTTGGCTCCACACCATGAAAAACTATTTTGCACCTGGTTGATGGACCTCGGGGTTTTGATGTCTGCCTATATACCGTACACCTTCTTGTGGCTTAGATGCCATGGCTGGTTTGAAGAAGTTCAGTAACAGACAGAAGTGAAGAGCGCCTGTCAGTCTTCTCTTCTCCAACCTAAACATACCCAACTCCTTCAACCATTCCTCATAAGGCTTGATTTCCAGATCTTCTTGGTCACCCTCCTCTGCACATGTTCCAGCCTGTCAATATGCTTCTTAAATTGTGGTGCCCAGAACTAGAGATACAATAGCCATCTTCAAATATCTAAAGGGCTGTCACACGGGAAATGGAGCAAGCTCTGGAGGGTAGGACCGGAACCAATGGATTCAAGTTACAAGAACATAGATTCCTACTAAAATCAGGAAGAGCTTTCTGACAGTAAGAACTATTTAACAGTGCAACAAACTCTCTTGCAAGGTGGTGGACTCTCATTCACTGGAGATTTTTAAGCAAAGGTTGGATAGCCATCTGCCAGGGATGATTTAGTCTCTTCCAGGGTCTCTGTGATTCTATGTGAAGGTGAGTCAAAACAAGAATCCTGTAAGTTGACCCCTTCGTCCTGAAAAAGAGCTCTCCATTCCGCCCTCCCCCTCAAAAAAATTCTGGTGGTGAGATGATCACATGATCAAGGGTGAAAATGTTCCCTTCCTTTAAAGTGACAGCCACCAGTGTAAAATATAGTTTATTGCCATAAGGGGACGGATTATATTGTTGTGCTGATGTGGAAAAAAATCCCTTTCACCTTCAGTGGGCAATGAATCAGATGGGCGGGGAAAGAGGAATGTGGTGTGGGTTTTCTGGAGATACAAACTGTCCTTAAAATTCTGAAGGTCATCAGCCTTCAGACACTAGCCATGTATTAAGATTTGAAGGAGGAACTGAAGGGGGTTGTAGGAGGCAGATCTTTACTTGCATCTATGTAACAGAAAGTGCTCTGAGCTATTATTAGGTACCGCAATTGCTGTACCAAACTGACATCTCATGCTAGTGCAGCAATTCATAGCCAGACTGGACATTGGTTGAGTAACATGCCATTGTTTCTACTTATCAGAGCTGGAGGAAAGTAAAATATGCACGTGTACCTGCCTACAATGTTGCTCAAATTCATTTTAATCTTTAGCTAATTTGTTATTAGCACAGGATCTCACTGATTAGAACCTCTAAAATGTAACTTCTGAAGAAATAATTGGCTGTAACCTGTGGAAGTGAATACAGCCACATGTATGTTTACTTAGAGAAAATCTCACTTTGTTCCATGTAAAAGGGCACAGAAATGCACAACCAGACTTAAAAGGCTGCAATGATGTCTCTTGTTTGAATGGAGGATAGAAAAAGATGTGCAAGATTGTGTGGAAACTATCGCTTACTGTACAAAGTTAAAATTCACATTAGTTGCTCTATGCACTCTTGCTTCTAGCCCTCCCTGCCCACCACTGACACACATATGCCCCCCCCCCAAATGAATGCAGTCCTTGCGCCGGCAAAGGTTCCCCTCCCCAGGATTAAATGATAATTACATGCATACATTTTTGACTCAGAGCTACACCATATATTCAAAGCACATCCTGACACACATTAAGAGCATATGACACCCCCCCCCCATCCTGGGAACTGCAGTTTGTTAAGGGTACTGGGTGCGAAGGAAACTACCGTTCCCATAACTCTTTGGGGGAAGTCATGTGCATTGAATGCACTTTAAATGTCTGAACTGAACGATCCCTCTCTCAGATACCCACGTGTGTTCATTACACAAAAATGTGGCAATCTAGATCTGTCGCTTTCGGGTCCGGGCCACTTTTGCCTATTCCTCTGAGCGGCGCCCCCGGCCTAATCGTACCCTGGGCGGGAGGAGGGGTGGCGCCGCGGGGCAAGGCTTTAAGGCGCTCCCATTTTGGAACTGGAAAGGCGTAGTATAAATCCTTCGAGGAATAAAGAAGCCAATAAACAAACCTTCGGCGGGTGGGGGGGAGGAAACCCCATGCCCGCCGTAACCCTGCGGAGGCCCTCGCTGCTCGGCGCGCCCTCTAGCTTGGCCCCAGGCAACGCCAGCTCCGGCCGGCGGAGTTGCAGGAGCCCTGGAGGCGGCCGCGAGAGGAGCGGGAGGCGGAGGCGGCGGCGGCGGGGAGAAGGGGCGGAGGGCGTGAGGGGAGAGGCCGGGGCGTCCGCACAGAGCCAGAGCGCAGCAGCGGCAACAGCAGCAGCAGCCCGCCGAAGTTGAGTGCCAAGCGGCGTGGAGAGGCCGGTGCGCGGCGGCCGCCGGGGAAGGCTACTGGGGGCGCGTCTCCCCGGGGGAAGCGCGCCGGCTCCCGAGCAGGAGGAAAGGGAGCAAGAGAGAGGGGCAGACTCACCTCAGCGCCAGCGGGTCAAGCGGGGCCACAGCCCGGGCAGCGCGGCCGGCAGCAGGGTCACTTGCGGGGCGCGCGCTCCGTTCCACTGCTCGGGGCGCCCTGGCCGGGGGGATGCCCCCCTGCGGGCTCGGAGACTAGCCCGGCCGCTTGGTGCATGGCACAGCTATGGAGGTGGTGGACGAGAAGGAGGCTCTGCGGCGCTTCTTCGAAGGTAGGTGAGCGGCGCACGCGGGGCGACGGGACGCCGAGCTCGACGCCCGCGCCGTTCCTCGTTCCCCCTCGAGCGGCGTTGTTTATTCGGAGGTCCGCCTCGAGAGCTTCCCCGACGGCGCCGCGTGCCCGCCGGTGGCCCCCCTCAGCGCGACGCGCGTCGGGCGGCAAAGTTTTGTGAGCGAAAGGGTGCGGGGACTTCTCTGAACTGCAGGAAGTTTTGACGAAGGGGCTGTTGTTTTTAAAAGGGTTTCAAAAGTTGTGACGCCGCAAACTTCCCTCCAAAGACCCGAGGGCTTCCCGTCGTGGCTCTCCGAATGAGGGATCCGGGTACCGATTCTGCACCCAGGCCAAAGAGTTGTTGCCCTAAAGTTATTTTCTTTTTCTCAATACACACGTATAAAGTTCACTTTTCTCTCTCACTCAGAAAGGTACTTTCCAGACTTAATCAAAACTGAGAGTAAGAATCTTGTGGTGGTCATTGACAGTAATAAAGAGATAGATGGATGGAGTAAGAAGAATCCATGAAGGAAACTATATCTCATGTTGCAAGTACCTTTTAGAGCTGATCTTGTAAATGCTCCTGTTTGCAGGTGTGTAGGTGTCCTGGGAGCCTTACAGAAATGGGTTGAGGACTAGGTGAATTGGACACATATTGAAGCTTTCACAAAAGCAGTTCACAAAAGGGGGGGAGATCGTTGCCAAATTGTGTGATAAATTCCAGAGAGGCACATGTGTCATAAGCAGTTGTGTGAATTGTCCTCAGTCGTTGCCTCTCAGACAAAGAGGTCTTCCAGACATAAGCCAATGAGATGCCCAACTTCTTCTAGTTCAAGGCCTTGTTCATTGCTCTGCCTTCATTACCTTTCCCCAAGGGCGTAGCCATGTTAGTTTCTTGTAGCAAAAGCAATCCAAGAGTCATATTGTACCTTATTATTCACCGTCCCACCATGTATTCGTAACATCCCGTATTGTGTCTTTGTCACGAATTTTAATTGTTAGCAGCTGTTTGGAGTACCAGTCTTAGCAGAAGAGCAGTTTATAAAAATAAATGTCAGCCACCAGTACAAAGCAGGGTACTGGTGCCTTTTCCTGTAGCACACAGCCAACTGCCACAGGTGAAATATCAGCATGAACCTATTCTCCATTGTGTACATGGGAGTACATGCATCAGACATATTTGTCTCCACTTTTTATTTGTCTACACTTGAAAGGTGTATTCCTAATATATATATATTAAATAAATGTGAGGGCCAAACTGCATGTTACATGAGAGGGGATCATGTGTTTAGATCGTCTGGGTTTCCCCCCATTTTTATAATGCACCTGGGAATTTCTAAATTGATTGGATTTGTGATCTCTGATTAGAAAATGGGATGTTTGACCCTTTCCTTGTTATGGTTTCCCAAAATAAGTACCACCCAACTCCCCGTCCTTCCCTGAAGCTGCTATTAGTCCCCACAGGAGAAAAGTGTGTTATCGTTGTTGCTGCTCTGAAAAGCCAACAGCAGCCTGGAGAGTGGTGCCTTTCATTAACCATTTAGTAAAAAGTCTTGAACTTGAGAATTGGTTTTTTAGAAGGGAGCATAATGCCTGTTGCCTTTGGGAATCCTTTCCCAGTTTTTCTCTCTCCTCTTTGTGTATCCCCAACATCACTTCCCTTATTTCTACATTTGTGTTCTGTGTTTCCTATTTTCAGTCCTGTATCCTTCTCTTTTCTATAGTTCCCCCATTCCTGTGATTTTTCTTGCTTTTTTTCCTCTATAACCTTTCCATACACCTTTTTATTTGTGGTTCCAGAGTAACTGGCGAAACTGCCTTTTTTTTTTACTAATGATGTTCCCTTTGCACATCCCCAGATGTGCTGAAATTCTGCACTTCAGATCTAACCACCTTTACCTATTGCACATAGGGATATTATCCTACACAATTAATTATTAAGACATGCCCAGTACACTTCTGTTGACAGGCTGAATGGCAGTATAATCTTCCACGGACTTAAGGGTCAGTTTAATACATTGATCAAGCCTGGGATTTGACATCACTTTGCACTCTTCCTTTCTTCCGAGAGTTAAGCACACTAATGATGTTGCCAACGTCCTCACATGCTGTGATGTGGCAGATTAACCTGAATGCAGGTTTATGTAGAAGTGGTAGAGTACAGTAACAAAGCTGTCTGTGGAAGCATGTAGAGCAGACCTTATGGGTCCACAAACCAAACCCTAAAAATGTGCTTAAGTCATAGCTGCCCTTCATCAGATGATCTGTGTGTAATTGTGAACTGACGTAGCCTAGTGGCTAGGAGTGCAATCTAATAAAGCCCCTAGTTCACTGGGTGGCCTTAGCCATGCCTTTTATTTTCTCATCCACAGCCTTCCGTCTTCACATAGGGATGATAATACTGGCTTGCTGTACAGGTCTCTTGTAAACATTGCTTAAGATAAAGTGTTGTGTGACTTTCTCTCGACCCTTGCAGTTTGGTGCAGTATATAAATACAATTATATAACAAAGATTCAACCTCAAATGAAAAAGAAATTTCACGTTTATGAACAATTTTTGCAACAATTCTTATTTTGAGTCCCCTCCTTAAGCTTGTGTGGTTTGGAAGGACTCGAGGCTGAAACAAAACCCCATCAGTGCAAGATGGCTTAATACCAGTAATTAAAAATGAACGTAGTCTGTATCCTCTTCCATCTTCGGTTTCCCACCATGAAGCCTCCTTTTGCCTGAAATGCTTTAACATGTGAGTAGTGAAGAGTTGTCGAATTGATCTTTATTAAATGACAGAATGACATGCAACAGACTAACAAGGCTAACCCTCTGGAATTTATTAAAAGGGACTGTTTTTATGTCCACTTAGCTAGATCGGCAGTATGTAGCTGTGTTTTTAGTTTGTCTAATGCTTAGGCACACTTCATAGTATCGGCTCTTCCTGACTCTTGTTTTTGTGCCTATTCAGCCTAGCAGTAATAGTGCCTAATTTTGAAAGGGGCTACAACAGGGGTCAGCAACCTTTTTCAGCCATGGGCCAGTCCACCACCCCTCAGATCATGAGGTGGGCCGGACTATATATTTTTTTTTGGGGGGGGGAAGAATGAATTCCTATGCCCCACAAATAACCCAGAGATGCATTTTAAATAAAAGGACACACTGTTTAAATATAAACACACTGATTAATAAATAAATAAACACTGATTGAATAAATAAAAACACACTGATTCCCGGACTGTCCGCAGGCCAGATTGAGAAGGTGATTGGGCCACATCTGGCCCACGGGCCTTAGGTTGCCTACACCTGGGCTACAGCTTTGTGCCAGGGTGACATTTGGCAGATATTGCTTGCCCAACAAAGAAAACGGGTGGGGTGTGTGGAAATCCTTAAAGTAGTATTTTGATGGAGAACTTTATCAGGTGAAGCTTTTTGCCTGAAATGCAAATGTTTCTAAACATTCAGACTCAAATTTTGGCAGCCTTGCCTCAGCTGAACTGTCTTACAGTGCCTGCTCTGAAGTAAGTCTCATTGAGTTCCGTAGGACTTACTCCCAGGTGACTGTGTATAGGATTGGAGACTTCATGTTTTGATTAGTTCCTTTTATCCACTTGCTTTCAGAGACTGTGACTGTCAGTTACATCTTCCTGATTCTACTTTCTAGGGAAATGGAATTTGACAAAAGCTACTCTACTATAATTCTCCCCCAGTCTTGCTGATGATTGAGCTTTTGACAAGTAGGACACTTTTTAGTCCCTGCAAGTTGTGTAATTTCCCTTTTTGAGTGTGTAAATTTCATAAAGGTTTGGAGGATGGTTTCTTTATTTCCTATGTATTGTATTGTATTTACATTTGATTTGAACAGAGTCTGTAGCTATACGATAGGTGAAGATGTGAAGGAAATGCTTACCAAAAAAGGAACATTATGTAGTCTAGGTAGGGAGCTCCTGATATGGATTGTTTGCCTTCTATACCTGCGTGTCTTGCTCTAATCTTCTCAGGTGGTTGATTTTCCAAAATCTTGATATCTTGAGTTAGTTCAGAATCCCTAAGAAATGGTATTGGGAGTTCTATAACATGCATTCAGACAAATGTATACTCCTTGTAGCTTGCGAGTTTGCTCACAAATGATGTTTGAATTGGGTTTTGTTTTTCCCTTATCTGTATTGTGAATATAAAGATTACATTGGCTAGAATGTACACTTGATTTAGAAATAGCTTCTCTTGCGTTTGACCTCACATGAACAACATCCACAAAAAGCTTTTTTGGTATGATTTCTGAATCCATTTTGAGTTGATCTGCAAGATAAAGTGTCGTTAATGATATATATTTGATGCCTAAAATGCAACTTTAAAATATCTCTAAAAGATGGGGAGCTTATATTGATTTGATTTAAGAATAGCACCGTGAGGTCAGACAAAAAAATGGTCAGTCTATGTCAGCCCAGCAGTTAATTCCCTGCCTCTCCTACTAATGTTAGCCAAGTCGAGATAGTTAAGATAGTTAAGAAAGATTTAACAGGTATAGCAAGCATGTTCATTATCAGCTCTTTGGGCTTACATCTTCCCCTTGCCCATCACAGAAAGATTGTAATCAGCCTTGGGGGTTTCACACACTCGCTTTCACTCTCTCATGCACTTCCTCAATGTGGGTAGAGGTAACACTCAAACTGGAAGATTTTATGGCAGGGGAAGCTAATATGGTGTCCTTCAGATGTTGACAAATGCCGGGTCCCTTGGCCTGAAAGCGAGATAAGTCCTGCAACCCCATAGTTGTTGGACTTAACCATCCAGGGTGGGGTTGGACTCACAACTCCATCAGTGCCAGTCAGCGTGGTCCATGGTCAGGGACAATGGAATTTGTAGTCTGGAGGCCATCCCCCCCCCTTTCCTACTAAATCAGGCTTCTTGGATACTCACTGGAGATCTGACCATTTCAATGAATATTAAATGGGTACATGTCTAATAGCACAATTCCCACCCTGTGCTTGAAATCTGGAATTGAGTTACTGGTACAAACCACTTTTTCAAAGTGCTGAGACTTGGGAGTGGGGGGGGGGGGGATGGGACAGATCACTTAAACAAACATGGAGGTTGATCATCTTTACATTAGCAAGCAAGGCAAACAAAGGTAAGTTTATATGACTGTTTTCTCAATAATTTAAATAAGTTCAGCCCAGAGAGAGCTCTGTCTTCCTCCTCCTCCTCCTCCATGAGACTGCATACTGACAATGCAGGAGAGCCCAACCCTCTCTGACCCCCCCCCCCCAGCTATTCAACTTCTGTGGAGTTCAGCTTTTAAACACCAGCAGCAAATGGAGACCTTTGCGTTCTTGCAAGTAAGGCTCCCCTCCGAGATCGTGAATTGCTTGGAAGGTAGCATATATATATTTAAAAAATCCATTTATACAAAATTTATTTATTTATCTTTTAAAAATTAAAAATATATTTTGAAAACAGAGGTAGCCAATGAGGCGACCTCCAGATGTTGTGGTTTGCAAACCCTGTCCCCACTGGCCATAGGCCACTCCATCTGAGGCTGCTGGAGTCCAGCAACATCCTGAGGGCACCGTGTTGACTACCCCTGGCCTTAAGGACATAAGAGACCTGCTGGATCAGACCAATGGCACGTCTAATTCAGCAAACCCTGTCCAACAGCAGCCAATCAGAAATGTCCAGGAAAAACCCACATGCATCCTGTGAAGGCTGTTGCCTTCCCAATTGTTTGTCCTCTAGGAATTGTTACTAAGTGATATACCACCTCAGAACATAGAGGCCCCATTTAACGACTGTGGCTGATAGCCATTGATTTGGAAGATCCCTTCACTTCCTTAACACATAAAACACAACATTAATACATTAATCAAAAATAAAGCAGCATAAAAATGAGACGAGGCAGGTAAAAAACAACACTTAAAAACACAGCAAGTACAAGGTGTAGGAGGGGGGGGGGAGTAATTCCAGACTCAGAAAGGTATTAGTTTCAGCACAAGGTGAGCTTCCCTAGAGAGGTGTTTCAAAATTGTGATTCTCTAATTGAAAATACTGTCTTATATGCCCCTGCTTGTCTAAACTCTTCATGTTCCCTCACGCTTGGAGTAGTTTCTTACCGCATAAGCTTGCCTGGCTAGTAGGCAGTCCTTGGGGTAGTCTGTTTCCGAGTAGTTAAGGGAGTTAAAAATTAAGATCAGCACCAGGACTTGGGTTTGAAAATGGGCAGTGAGTCAGTGTGTTTGTTTTAAAACTGGAAAAATGTGTTCCATACTACTTGTATCAGTTAGCAATTAACTCTGTAGTTTTTGAACTGTCTCCAAGGGCAGTCCCATGTACAGTGCATTGTGGTAATCCAGCTGAGATGTTACCTGAATGTGAAGAACTTTGCTCAATCTATCTTTATCCAGGAGAGAGCATAGCTGGCATGCCAATTATAACTTCATGCCATCAAGGCTCCTTGGTTCTATAAGGGTAAGACCAAATCTATAACACTTTGACTATGAACCTGGTCCTTAAGGATGAGAGGAATAAAATCTTATCCAGTTTTGGTCAGCCATCACCTACTGGCACAGATAGAAAGAAGACTTACCAACAACATCTCTTTATTGGGCTTCAGTTTATTGGTCCTTTTTCTAGTCTGTTACTGATTCCAGACATCAGTTTAACACTGTTGTTTTATTCTCTATGAACATAACTACGTACCAAATTAATCTAAGCTTGTTGCTGTTGCTACATTCTGTGACAATTTCATAAATGAACTGTGCGTAGTGTGAAATACTGACAATTAGATATAAGATATGTGATTTTATGCTGCAGATAGTGTTTTAAGGCACATTCTGAAATCAGTAATGTCCACTCCCATGAGAGAATTTACTCTCCCTGCTGGATGGAGCAACTCCTGATGCCTTTCTGAGAATTGGGGTTGTTTGTTTGTTTGTTTGTTTGTTTGTTTAGACAGGGGCAGTGTTCAAAATTCTTACTTATTGTAAGCGGCAAGGTTTTGGAGATTCTAGCATTACAACGGAGAGCTTCCTCTCTAATTATCAGGATGTGGTTTGAAGGCACCTGAGGCTGAAGCTAAGAAGGTCTAGGTCTGGTCAGTGTCTGGATGGATAACTGGTCTGGTGACCACATGTGCACTGTCTTGGGCTTCATGATAGAAAGAAGGTGGTATATAATATAAGAAAATAAGACTATTACGGACTCATGAGTGGTCTGCTCTTTTGTGAGTAGGGTTATAGATTTGGGCATCACTACTTCTGGTTGCAGGGATGCGGGTGATGCTGTGGTCTAAACCACAGAGCCTAGGGCTTGCCGATCGGAAGGTCGGCAGTTTGAATACCCGCGACAGGGTGAGCTGCCATTGCTCGGTCCCAGCTCCTGCCAACCTAGCAGTTTGAAAGCATGTCAAAGTGCAAGTAGGTAAATAGGTACTGCTCCGGCAGGAAGGTAAACAACATTTCCATGTGCTGCTCTGGTTCGCCAGAAGTGGCTTAGTCATGCTGGCGACATGACCCGGAAAGTTGTCTGCGGACAAACGCCGGCTCCCTCGGCCTATAGAGCAAGATGAGCACGCAACCCCCGAGTCGTCCTCAATTGGACCTAATGTTCAGGGGTAACTTTACCTTTACCTTTACTTCTGGTTGCAGAGCAGTACAACCCACATACTGTGTGGCGAGGAAATAGTTATTTCAAACTGGCTGTGTTTTAGTATTTTTGCTTGTGATGGTCTTTTCTAAATTCTTTTTATTGTTTTAGAGAACCACCTCAGAAATAATTAAAGGTATTTAATTGGCTCCCTAGAAATGGAATTTTCACCACATCTAACCCTACAGTAAGCAGTTCAATTCATTCTATGCCATTTCAGAATTAAGCTTCTTTCCAATATCTATATGTATATTAGCACAGGTGGAATCTATGTATCTTTGAAGGCTGATGGTCCTGTGGGCAGGGAAGGATTGAGTGTAAGGAGGAAAGATAGAGGGATATAGGTGTCTAGTAGCTCACTGAAGAAGGCTTTGGAAAGGTCTCTGAATTACAGCTGGAAAAAGCTCTGATTCTTACCTGCTTGTGTGGGTTGCTTGGGTGACTTGCTATTGGAATAGATATTTTTTACCTTTAGACTGGGGCTGAGGGTGTGATCTCTAGTTCTGTGAATGTTCATCTCTTTAGATCAATAATCTCCAGTCTTTTCCAGCCCAGGACTCTCCTTTAAATCCATCCTGCAACATGAAGCCAACTGTTAAAGTCTGTTTCTCCTCCTGGTCTTCCTCAGGAGTATCCGATTCTAAGGAAGATGGTGTTCCTGTATCTTTAACTGGAATTCCTTCAAGAAGGAATTTTGGAAAATGGAGCCTGTGATGCAGGGGTATAAAAAATGTACCTGCTGAAATATCCTCTCTTAAACAGCATTTAAAAGTGCAATTGTTGTCGTCATCCGCCTGTTCCAATAGACAATGGCGTGCGCCTCTGGGGGTGAAGTCAAACTGCTGTGTTAGCAGCACTGAAGTAACCTCCCCAAGGCACAAGCCTGGGCAGTGTGTATGGAGGTCCTGGACTGCCTAGGCGACAAGACCTGCCCCCCCCCCAGCCTCGCTGATGTGGCCCAAAGGAAAGCAGAGCAATATATTTGGTTCCAGCTTGGCTGCAGGAGTTGCAGAAAGGAAGCCATCCAACCGCCTTAGGAACTCCACTCTGGATTTGTGTAGGAGTTACTCCTTAGCCTTTTCTTTTCCTGAAGATATCCTGCAAGGCAGCGTAGATTTAGGATCAGAGTTTTCCTTCTCCTAGATGGCCTACCTTTCCAGGTTGATGAGCCCCATCTGCCCCTCACTTCCCTCTACAGCACATGCAGAAACTGCCTTCTTGACCATTGGACCTTCTATTGGTTTCATCCTCTCAATCCGCTGCAGCCTGTCTTTGCATGTAGGGACCCTAAAGAAAATAGTGGTGGAGGGTCTGGTGCATGACACAACACCAATACCCCAGATCAGGGATGAGTAACCTGTTATTGGATTCCAGCTCCCATCATGCTGGGCTGGGGCTGATGAGAGTTGAAGTCAAGCAATATTTGGAGGGCCACAAGCCCTGCATCCCTTCTCTAGATAGTGTTGATACACAACGTGGCCCAGCACAGAATCCTTCATTGTCTTGTTCACTCATTGCCAGAGAATAAGGGCTTGCTGTTCCAAGTACAAATAGCAAGAGGCAAGAAAAAGATGAACGTGAGAGTAATTTCAGTGTTGGGGCAAAATGGAAGCGAACAAATTACCAGAGGAGTAGAGTTAAATGTATTGATGTGACACCGACATACATGGAATGGCTTCCCCACATTCTTCAGTTTCTAGATAGCGGAGCGAGTATAGATCAAGATATTTCTGAGATCTAGTATCTGTTTTGTTCTGTATGGTGGAATTGCATTGAGACGGAGACTGAAAACAGTGTTGGCCATAGCATCTTAACTCAGTATTCTGGTTTCGGAATAGCTAAACTTTGGGGAGTATTTACTGGCATATTGCCTAAGTTTAGATGAGGTCGGTGGGGGGAGTCATAAGAGAAGGAATGTGTGCAGAGGTTAAAAGTGGTGGGTTTGAGGCTTTTTCACAAGGAAGGTAAAGCACTTAATTTCGGTCTGTCCGTGCTGTTCAAGGAGTGTTTACATAGAGCGTTTGTATTTTATATCAAAGAGAAGGTGGAGAGTATTTGGGGGTGGCGGGGGGAGAGAGAGAGAGAGAGAGAGAGAGAGAGAGAGAGAGAGAGAGAGAGAGAGAAGCACTGCCTGACCCTTGGCTGGCATTCTCTGAAAACCCTACCTTCCTCTCTGCCTAACACTCACGTAAAGGAAACAGTTACAGCAGAGCTTAGCTATTCGGGATCCCTCTCGCTCTCTTGGCTAATTTATGAGATAAGAGGTTGTTAAAGAATGTGTATCAGGAAAGATGTGCAGAGCAGCTTAAAAAGAAGAACAAACGGTGTATGGGGGGATGGAGTTGGATGAGTAGCTTGGCAACTCTCTGAAAGCTTTAATAGGGTAGGGAGAGAGGGGCGCTGGAGACGAGGTAGAATAAGAAATTCCAAAGTTTGTAAAACTAAAGGGTTTCTGCAGCGCTGTTGCAGCCAGGAGTCAAATGTACTGGCTAAATACAAAGGAGTCATGTCTCTATTCAGCTGGTGGAAATGAAACCCAGTTCCTTCAGTCAGTGGCATGGGAAAAATAGTGCTTTATAGCAGTCAAGAATCTTGGCACTTCAAAGCCAATCGCCAAGTGTAAAAGTCGCTAAAGCACCTGAGTTCATGCACACAGTCATTCCTGCTCAGGTAGTTTCCTGTAACTTTGCTGTTGACATTGCTAGTTTCTTCTCTGTGGGGCCTGGAAGTGTCTGAGAAGGGCGTATGTTACAACAGGAGTATGTTATCGGTGTGTGAAGGGGTGTTTGTATTGGTGAATGTTTTAAGGCAGAGTGTGAGTTTATTCACAGAGTCATTTGGGTACTTTAAGGATAGTTATATTGTGATCTTTTTACTGTAGGGATTTTGTCTGGCGATCTTAACTTCTACACTTCTCTGAGTCCTAAACTCAGAACTGCAGTCCTAAACCTGTTTGCATACATTGCAGTGAGGTCAATAGATTTGGAAGTATGCGCTTTTAAAGCAGAGGTAGCTGGCTCCCAGGTTGGGGGCCTGACCTGGTTTCACAAACAAATTATTTTGCTTCCACAAGACCCAACCTGTTTTGGCAGTGGCAACAAAAAGAGAAAATAAGTTAAAGTAGACATGGAGCTGGGATGGGAAAAGCCCTGCACCATGATGGAATGCAAATAGCCCTGTCCCTGGTCACTGGCCTGATCATTTGAGCAGAGAGTGAGTGATAATCCCCCCTCCCCTAATCTGCTTGGATCAGCTGAGGAGGGGGGCTGTTTGGCTGTAGGGTAGCCACACCAACTTTTCTTGATGCTCCCTGTTGACATTCAGTCTCTGAAGGCTTGGCCCTTGACCTGCAGCCCTTGAACAAGCCATCCCTGTTTTAAAAGAGCCACTGGTCTTCTGCTGCATCACAGAAACCACAGGGACCAGCCCAACTTCCCACAGAGCAAGACAAATGCTTCCTGAATCTCATTCTTCCATCCAGATCAAATGTGGTGTTGGAACAGATACTACAGAAAGCTCCAGTGCTAGAAGCCTGTTTGCCCACATGGTGCACTGTTGTCATTGCCTGTGACCACAGCTGACTTGGAGTCATAAAGCCAGCGTGATCCTGACAACTCTGAAGTACCCTTTGTTAGCAGCAAAGGACTAAGTTATGCCCTCCTGAAACCAGGATGTTAAGAGATCACACCACACATACCCCATGATCACCACTAATTGTGTTTTGAGGGTGGGCTGTTGTGAATCCACCCTTCTCTCAGCATCACTTTGATGAATCAAATGTACAGCCTTTCATATCCGCAAGCATGTGAAAACCTTGGCAGGACATGCTGCTCAAAGATGGCACAGAGCAGCCAATTCTTGTTTAGTATATGGCAGGTTTCTTTTTGGCCCGGTTCCTCCCCCAGTCTTTATCAAGACTAGTTAATTCTTCACTTACCCAGGAGGAATGTTTCCTTTAGGAACAGAGAGTTTAACAACTTCATTCTGTAGTGCATTGATGACGGCAAATCCCTCCTCCTTTTGACCCCTGGAATTTAGACATTGTTTTTTCTTGGGCTTGTGACTTGTTCACCACACATGAGGTTTTCTTGGTGTGGTCCTGAGACTGCAAGCCAAGGCAGGATACTGACTGGGCTTCCTGGTGTCGTGCTCTTCCCTTGGTACGGAGAAGTGAGCATCTAAATGGATCCAAAACCCATCACTGACCACAGCAGAAGTGCCTTAGATATCTGGAAGGGAGGAGAGGCAGTGAGTGTTGCATGGGATTCTGCTTAACTTCATTGGCTTACCCCCAAGAAAGCATGCAATGTTGCAGAATCTCATTTGGGTTTTAGGCCTCTGCCTTTACCTGTGGCGAGGCTGAGGATGGCCTCCTGTTTCCAGGACTGGCTGGTGCTGTGTCAGGAAATTAAGAGGCTTTCTCCAAAGTACTTTGCTTAGTGGAGGAAGTCTGTGACAGAAGGGTCCCGGGGAAGCTGGTACAGTACAAACACATGACTGGCCCCTCTCGCTAATCCCCTCACAAACCCAAATCCCAGTGTGTGCCTAATCGGAGTGAGATGCTGCGGAGAGGTGGCAGCCTCCATGCCTGACAGCTGCCTCCTCACCACCCCCCTTCCCCGCCTCTCAGAAAAGGAATAGAAAACCCTGCAGGCAGCGGCGGTGGGATGCAGATCAGACAAGCAAAGCATCATAGCGTGATGTTACAGTGGGGGTATCAGAGACGCGGTTGAAGTGTGACACCTTGAGTGCTGCCACGCTCAGGATGCGTTGGATCAGAACAGGTAAATGCATGTAGCAATGTAGACCCATTTGTCCTTCCTTCCTTCCCCTTTACTGTCTTTCTCAGGACACCAGCTGAAGTGGATCACTGGGATGTAGTGAAAGTTGTGGCAGCTTTTGTGTGTGAACTGGGCAGGGTTGGTGAAGAAAAGCAATGGACATTATTTCATGGAGGATCTACATGTTAACTCAGGATGAGTGTGATGAAGGATGGTGCAATCTCATCGGACTGTAGTAGTTTTGGAAGAAATGCCTAAAGGAGCCTCTGGCTTAGGGGAAAGTGAAATGCAGTCCATTAGGATATACGGTACTTTATGGAACTTAGCAACCCAGAGGTTGGGAGACGGTGTGAGGGGACAGGACCTTTTATCTAAGCAATGTGCGGTGATGGCTGGGACTGATGTGGCTTTAATAATTATAGAACATAAAGCCATTATTCTCTCTCTATATGTAAAGGGAACCCTTTCTGCATCAGTTTGTCTGCCAAGTAACTCCCACATGTTGCCAAAGATTCCGGGGAGAGTTCCAGGTCACACACGTAATTCAGGTGGGATGCTGTCCAGGTCTGCTGAGCCTCAGTGTTGCATCACATGTAGGGGTGCAGAACACACCCCTAGATTTTAAGCAAAGATTGATAAAAACTTGGAGGGAAGATGACTTGCAAGTACCAGCAGTTTGTTTCGTTATATGTATAATCCACCTTTCCATTCTGTGCCATTCTGTTTCTAAGCCAATTCAGAATGCTGGCTTTGACATTTTACAGCCTTTAGCTTGGAGATAATTTCTGGTGAAATTTAACCATGCCATTCATGGCAACTGCCCTTCTCTCCCTGCCCTCCTCTTCTAGTAATTTTTGGTGAAAATTTCTGGAATTGCATGGAGAACAACTCTCAGGGTTGTGGGTTTGAGCCCCACATTGGGCACTTGCATTTTTAAACGGCCATGTTGTATTTTGTCTTTTAGTCTCAGTGCCTCATCTGTAAAATGGAAACAATTTTAGTTTGCTTCACAGAGCTCTTGTAAGCACAGATAAGCTGAGGAAGTAATGTCATCCACCTTTCAGTCTTCAGATGAATTACTTGCTAGAATTCTAAAATAATTAAATAAAAGCTGTTAGTTTTGAAGCTTGAATCCAACCCATGATTTTTTGGGGGTTAGCAAGAGCTGTAATCATCTGCTTAAGGTGATAAGTTTGTTCATTAGTGGGGTTTTTTTAAGTAATCGTGTTCTGTTAAATGAACCATTTCAGTGCAGGTTTTTATTTCTGCAAGTGGTGCCAGGTGTGCATTCAGTTCATATCCTCTTCATGTGGGCTCCCATTGCCTCTGGCCTGAGCTGGTGACTTGTTTGCCCATCAGTCAAGCCAAGTGGGAGTGTGTGCCTAAGATGGACTGGCTAAACAATCCATTTGGAGTGCCCTCTAAGTCTTGAAAACTCAAAAACCACAGAGATTTTGTTGAGATCACCGTAGAACTGTATGATAACAAATGACTTGATTCAACAGACCCTTGGTTGGATTACAAACCCTGTGAGGACTGAGGGATTTGGGGCTGTATTCTGTGTGTGTGTGTGTGTGTGTGTGTGTGTAAAGCCAACAAGTTTATATACTCCTGTAGATTCTTCCGAAGTACGTGCCTTACTTCTGATTTGTTCTCAGAAATGTTGCTCTGTGAAGTTATGTTGGGATTTTTCAAAGGTCGCTGCTTGCCCTTCTATAGACAGAGCAGTATCATTATCTACAGCAAGCAATGAGACTCTGTGAAGTAACCTGCTCTGGTAATACTCACATGAGTATGGAATATAAAGTAAGGATCTATGAGCTCTGCTTAAAAAAAATATACATAAGTCACCATGCATTGGAAATTTCTTTATACTGAGCCAGACCAGTGGTTTTATTTATTTAATTGGTAATTTACTAAATTTGTCAGTCGCTTTATCTTGCCCAGGGCACCCCAAAGCAACTTATAACCAGCTAAACAGACAATAAACCCCACATAGATACATTAAAACTCAGAGGAAAGAGAAATATTGTAAAAACATCCCACTCACTTTCTAAAAGGCCACAGATAGATAAAGGACAGAGGTCTGGTTACAGAGGAAGGTTTTGCCTGGCACCTAAAGATATATAATGATGGCACCAGGTGAGCCTAACTGGGGGTGGGGATTCCACAAACGGGGAGCCACTAGAGAAAAGGCCCGTTCTTGTGTTGCCACCATCCGGACCTCTTAGGGGGGAGGCACATGAAGAAGGGCCTCAGATGATGATTGCAGGGTCCACGTCAGTTCATACAGGGGAGAGGTGGGCCCTGGCGTATTGCGGTCCTGAGGCGTTTAAGGCTTTGTAGATCAAAACCAGCACGGAAACTAATTAGCAGTCAGTGCACTTGGGCCAGGATAGGCAATATATGCTCAAACTATCTTGCCCCTGTGAGCAACATGGCAGCTGAATTCTGCAGCAGCTGAAGTTTACGAAGAGTCTTCAGAAGCAGCTCCATGTATAACACGCTGGTTCATCTAGCTCAGTGTTGTATTCACTAAGGCTAAGGAAAGCTGGATTTCAGCAGCTTATTTGAATAGTGCAAATTAAGCAGTTTTGCATACATGCTCATTTTGCGTAATATATTATGCTTCTGCAAGCCATACAATGAAACTTCCCCGCTTTACTGCCTGGAGTCCTACTGATCTTTGAGATTTCACCAGGGATTTCCTGCATGTTTTCAAGCTTATCTTTGCTGCCATGGTGGCAAGTAAACAGCTTTAGAAACAGAAATGTAACTCAAAAGTTGATATTTTGTTCATTACAAAATTATGCATATATGCAAAATTGTGGGTATACGAGCCTGGATATATATGGAGTATACATACTGGGTATATTCTGAGCCTGTATTGTTCTTTAAAGATGAGCTCCTACTCTTGCACTTTTTCTCTGAACATAGAATCATAGAGTTGGAAGGTACCTTAAAGGTCATCTGGTCCAGCCCCTCAACTGATGCTGGGAAAAAGAGAATGATGTTCTCTTTTTGCACCAATAAGGGACGTGAGTATTCAGGAGCTTTTAAACGGAATGTAGTGTTCTTGCCAACATGCTTTTAGATAGATCAACACATGGGTGAACATCACTGTACAGTGGTACCTCAGGTTACATACACTTCGGTTAACATACGCTTCAGGTTACAGACTCTGTTAACCCAGAAATAGTACCTCGGGTTAAGAACTTTGCTTCAGGATGAGAACAGAAATCGTGCGGCGGTGGCAGTGGGAGGCCCCATTAGCTAAAGTGGTATCTCAGGTTAAGAACAGTTTCAGGTCAAGAACGGACCTCCAGAACGAATTAAGTTCTTAACCTGAGGTACCACTGTATAGAAAAATAAAACAGCCACCTTCATGTGAGGAGGCAATGCAAGAGTCTATTTTTCTGAACATATATTGCACTGGAAAGCTGTAATGTGCCCCAGAAACACGCTCAACACTCCCTTGCTGTTGCACACTATAGGAGGCACTTGGTAATAATGGACAAGGTTGTTTCTTGTGTCGTTGCAGTCTTATCACTGCAGATGCCCTGATAAGCATCTCCATAACCCCAACTGAAGATGATATATCTAGGATAGCAATACAGGGATTATAATGCTGAGATAATTCCCCCTAAGCTAAGACTCCATTGTGTATAACTGCCCAATGTATCTCTTGTTGTGTGCTGGATCTATGCTGCCACTAGTTATTGATTGCAACTCCAAACACACAAGCATTATCTTCTTGGTAGCCTTCCCTCCCTTTTTAATAATTATGAACGCCATTGGAAATTCTTCCTGGGTGTGCATCCCGTGAGGGCACCTGTGAGCCTGTGCAGTTGGTGGAGTATTCTGGGTAATTCACTGCTTCCCTACAAAGGTGATGTTGATTGGCTGAGTCTTTGCCCTTGGACTTTGTGCTCTTTCTGATAAGAGCCCCAGTGAGCTTAATGAAGCTGAGGAATTATTAACTTGGTGTGTTTGGTGCCAGAGAACAGGGCAGAAAAGGAGTGGCTCTTCTGAGACACAAACAGGACCCTAATGCCACACTAATAAATTATTGATTATAATTCCGCATAGCGTCATCCTCCTTGCCCCCTGATTCTGAATTAACTAATGAATGTTACTGATTATAATTTCCCATAGTAAGATCCTCCTTGCTCCCTGGCCAAATCTGCCTTCTGTTTTCTCAGATGGTTCTGAATTAACTTCCATTCCCCCATTCCTCTGCTAAAAGATAAAATGTTGGGGATGGTGTAGTGTGATAAGATCACCGAGCTAGATAAAGGGGTGAAGGTGACAAGAGAACAGCAGGTGCTAAGGAGGAAATCCTCTTTTCACTGAGTTTACCACCTTTTGCTTTATGCACTGAAATTCCAGTTTGCTTGAGGAGAGGTAGTCCTAGTCACCTTGATTAGGTTGACCTTACGCTTCCTGCTCCCCAATACATACAGCATGATTGTGTGACTAGGGCAGGCTACCATCTAAATCTACATGCCTTCCTCATTTCGCCCCTCTTCTGAGTTCAATGACACCTTTGCTCTTACCTTCCTGTTGTCACTAGTCCCTCCTTCTTCCTTGGATTGGGGCAGGTATGTTCCTTTTGCTGCACACCTGGGAACCCCCTCTGCATGGCAGCTTACCACTGCTCAGGCATATGCATCTTGGGTTTGGAAGACTTCTGTTAACTTTATGGCTGTCCCACTTACTTAGTCATAGGAAGCTGCCCAGTACTGGCTCAGGCCATTTGTCTGTGTAGCTCACATTAAACTGAGTCACTCTCCAGAGATTCTTTCTCAGCCTTACCTGGAGATGCCAGAAATTGAACCAGGGACCTTTTGAATGCACAGTGTTCCACTGAGGTATGGACCTGTGAATCAAATCCAGGACACACCACATCATTCCAAGAAAGCCAGCTGCCCATGCTTGGTTGGAAGGACTCTCCCCCTACCCCACCCCATCCCCGTTGACCTCCTCTGCTAGTTGGAATGTAGCAAGGCAGAACTGGGAAAGGACAACAAAGGCAATGCGTGTAAGGCAGACAAGATTAACCCCCCCAAAAAAAATTCCTTCCAGTAGCACCAGTAGCACCTTAAAGACCAACTAAGTTAGTTCTTGGTATGAGCTTTCGTGTGCATGCACACTTCTTCAGATACACTTCTTTCAGATAAAGATTAACCCACACAGAGCAACTGCAGTACCTGAATTCAGAGTTGTTAATGTGGGATTTCGGTCTTCACGTGGTTTTGTATTGTGTGTTAGCTGGGACGCTTCTCGCCTTTGGACTCTACAAATGAAACAAATAGTGGCAAGTATACCGATTCCCAGGTTTACGTGTGTAAATGCTTGTGAGTCAGCTTTGACTGAGCAACTCACTGGTAAACTGCTTAAAGATAAATGTGTGGGTCACCTGCACCCTCATGGTAATGGATTCTGCCAAATTACAAACAATTGTGTCTCATCCTGTGGAGCCCTGTCTTACTTGGAACAACTTCTGCAGCGCGTTCTGGAGAATGCAGAGGCCTGCATCTCTGATGGACAGGATACCGCCTCTTAAGAGGAGTTGTAACATGATGCCTCGCGTTGGCTGCTTATCTCATTGAACTTTGTCTGATACATTGCCATGACTTAAAATGGCAGGAGAGAAAACTTCAACTGTGGAGTCTGTGAGTCTGTAACTATAAAACGCAAGCACTAAGTGACGTTAGATTTCATTTCCTTGTTCTCCTGAGGTGGTTTAGCCACAGCAATCGGAATCTGCTAGGCCGAATATTCTTCAATACTAGTCAAAATAAAGCCTAATGATTGCATTTTTCATTGCTTTCCCCCTTGGGGAAAGGGTTTGATGATATCACGTGAATGAACAGGGTGATGCCCATGAAGAGCACAGGGCAGGAAAGGCATACTGATGTTTTGCACAGTAGCTTCTAACATTAAAATACCCAGAACATGGTACAATTTAACCAACTGACTACTCAACTCATGCCCAGTAGGGTAGAGGGTGCTTTTGCTTTTTCCTTCCAGGTGCAGGACAGACATGAATATCCATTCACACAAAATGCAGTTAACTTATGGAATTCAGTGCCACAAGATATGGCAGACCTATTTACTCTGTCTGCGTATTCATGAGGCACATGTGAACAGAAGGGGAGTGTTGCCTTTCAAATATCAAATCCCATAACAAAATTAATGCATAACTAATTCCACGATTATTTATTTTCATATAGCTTATTTGTCTGTGTTGATGAGACATTTATGAATAAGCTGAAATGTTCAACACTTAATAAAGCAGACTGCTAATATCAGGTAGCTATTATTTCAAATAAGGAAATATGGCCCGGATGTAAAACTCTTCCTTACTATCTGCAGGATACATATTTCCACCTTCTAAGAAATTAATTTCTTTCCTTGTTTCATAAACACAAGATGTTTCTTCAAAGAATAAACTGTTCCTGAAGGGAAATATACAACTATAAGGGATTTATGAGGCATATTTAAGGGGTATTTTTCTTAATATAAGCTCCTTTCTTAAGAATAAAAAAGAACAGAAAAAAACTGATTAGAGAAATCAATATGCATGAAAAATAATATGTAGGCAGAAAACAAAACTAAGGATAGAGCAGATGAAGTTCATTTTAGGATTCTTTGAGATGAAAAAGCAATTACTGTATGTATTTTAAGCAAAAGTAGTTCAAATTAATAAACCTGGATATATGAAACCTACTCGTTTTTTCACCAAACTCTTGATATGCAGCAGTATCCGTTAAAAGGTCTGACAATCATGTTTGCAAAAAAAACCATAAAGTATGGTGGAAAGTAGAACTATGAGAATTAATGGTGTAAATCTGACAGTCCCTTAGTGGAAACAAATTTCTATTTTTTTTCTTGGAAATATCCTGAATTTTCCTTGTACTAAAACTTGAAAATTGGAGCTAAAAATTTTGCTGTTCATGGTTGGCATTGCATTCATTATGAACAAAAAAATGTGACATTGAAGGAGATTTTATAACTTTGATCCATCTGTGCAGCTGGGCATATGCAGCCTGTGAGATGACCCTCAATTGCCCCAATAACTATTTGGGAAGAGAGAGCAATAGGGACTAGAATCAGGTCCTTGTTGCCTCTCCCAACGAATGATCAGTTCGATCACTGATTTATCTGAAAGTGGCTGTTCACGTGCTGAACTTGGGAAAGGAGAAGCCATGTTCAAAGTACCCATTTGCACGTAGGGATCCCCATTCAACTGGGGCTGCTCTAGAGGAAGCACACTTACAAATGTGTTTTACGTGCACATAAAATCCAGGATGCCTTAAAATGAAGTCAAACCTCCCATGTCCTGGTTATAGTTCAACAATTTAAATGAATACCTTCCTACAATTTGTATTACTCTTTAAGCATATTGCTATCAAAGACAAAATTCTAACCCAGTGTCGTTGCCTAACTCATTTTTTGGCAAGTATGTCCAAAGTCAAATCCACAGTGTGAAACTCCATCATACCTTAGGGTGGTTGGCCTGATTAGACCAAGGAACCATGGAGCAAGCAGCTGTGTAGTGTGGGCAGTCAGGAAATGCAGACCTTTCCCAATGAGGAACCTAGGTTGAACACCCATGCCCCTGTTCTCTCCTTGCCGCCTTCTCATGAGCAGGGACTCTTTCTTCTCTGTACAGCTCCTGACACAAAATAGATGTGATGTAGTGTTACTGATAAATGATACAGTAGCAGTTGACCTCTTACCTGCGTCAGCCTTGCAAAAACGTTTTTCAGATCCACTCTCCTGCTCACTAATCAGACTGCTTTCCATCTGTTCTGTCCCACCTTCCCTTTCTGCCCACCTTGGTGCTGTTTGCTTGCTAGAAAGGGTATTGCAGCACTGCCAGAACTCCTCCTCCAGGCAAGTGGCTAAGGCTTGCCCCCACCTCCCATGGATTTAGATAATGATTTAAAAGTAGTACTCAAAGCAGTGGAAGCCAGAGTAAAGCCTATAGAATGTGACCCGTGGGAACTAGTGACAATTCCAGTACCATGGACAGCAGAGTTGTCATTTAAGAGCTTCCCAAATTCATTTTGCAAAAACAGAACAGGAGAGCAAGAAAATGACACTCGAAACCACCTCTCATTTCCTTGTTGCTCTTGGTGCATAAATATTGACACATTCGCCCTCAGGCAGTTTAAATAATTGGATCTTCTTGCTGGAAGCCTACTGTCTGAATGATCGTTCTGGGTTTTTTTGTGGGGGGGGGGACTCTTATCAAGCTCTTCTCATTTTGGATCATGTCTGAAGAGTTCATATCAGCCAGAATGCATAGAACAAGGAACATAAGCTATTTCCCAGGAGTGACATAGTGGTGTCTAATTATGATTTCCCTTGTTATGTGGACTAAATGGAAAAAGCGAAGCTCAGGGCAGCACACTAAGGTTGGTACTGGACAAAGATGTTTGTGTCACAGAAGGGTCCAAAACTGGAGCAGAGGTTTCTTGCTAGCAATTTTGCATACCCATCTATTATTTTTAAAATTCAAATGCTGGGTATATTGGCATAGGATTTGAGATGTACCTCAGGACGTGGAAGCCTGGGGGGGGGGCAGAATGGAAATAACTAGGTTTCCCCAAATGTTTCTGTGCTTTTTCTTCTTTCAGAAAACTGAAAAAAATGGGGGTGACAGTCCCCCCATTTTTCCATTTCTGCTGTCCCAGGCCTTCACACTGCAATATGTACCTAAACATACTGGTCGCTGTGCAAGCCACTGTGAATGCAGAATATGCATGGAGAGGATTCCATAGTCTCAACAGACCATGCAAGCAGTGTGTGTGTGTGTGTGTGTGTGCGCGCGTGTGTGTGTACCTCCCATTATGCCATCTAGCCTTCCCCTCTGCTTAGTTTGAGTTATTTATGCTTCAGGGCATGAGCTTCATGAGATAAGATGAAAAGTTGGATGGGGATAAGGAAAACTCACATAGACTTTCCACTAACCCTAATAGCACATTCCCTGCCCCCACATACTGCACATGGTGAAAATAGGGCTCCGTTTGAATCCACCGGTTCCATATATATTCAGGTGCTTGTTAAAGGTGGACAGGATTGTACCTGCTGTGAGTTGGTGGCACAGTACTCTGCCTCCATCTCTAGCTGTGTTCCTAATTAGAACTCCACTGTTTCCTGGCATGAAGATTAGTACACAATTAAAGAGGCACTAAATTTTGTCTGGTGCCCCGGCCATAGTTGTAAGGACCATCTGGAATGTCCCTCATTCACCGACATCTTGTTAATCTTCCATTACTAGACCGCCTCTTCCCCCTCCCCTCCCTTTCCATGCTTCAAAAATAGCTTCAAAAGCCTGCTAATTAATTAATTACTCTACAGTCATGCAAAAATCCCTGCTAGAATACATGGCCATTTCCTAGGAGAGAGAGTGGGGGGGGGAGTGGGGGGACACTTGTTATTTACCTTGCACAATCCTGCATCCATGCTGTTCTAGAATATATTTTGAACCCTTCCACTGATAAAAACAGCAAATTATTTTGGGGTTGGAGGTGGGGGGAAGCAGCCCTGACCACACAGTCCCAGAGGACTCTGGGAGGAGAGGTTGTTTGAGGCACAGGAAGAAGCACATTTAGTTCTGAATTGTTAACAATGACTGCAAGGGGTGTGAGTGCAGCATTCCCTGGGCAGCTGCCAGTTTAGCTATCCTTTCAGTCTACATCCTACTAGGTAGTTTGCTTCCTTATGCTTTCAGGCCTCCCAAGGCTCTCTATAAACACCGATAAGTACATAATAAAAAATGAGCTTGAATCCTGGGAACACAGAGGCACTGTGGGTGAATTGGTCAACTGCCTTCCCTGGGCACGGTTTCCCTGCCCCTCAAGGGAGCAGTTTGGGGATGCTGCTGGATCCAGCTGTGTCATTGGAGGCCCAGGTCATCGCATTGGCTAGAAGCACCTTTTAGCACAGGAGTCAGCAACCTTTTTCAGCCATGGGCCGGTCCACCGTCCCTCAGACCATGTGGTGGGCTGGACTATATTTTGAAAAAAAATAATGAACAAATTCCTATGCCCCACAAATAACTCAGAGATGCATTTTAAATAAAAGGACACATTCTACTCATGTAAAAACACGCTGATTCCCGGACCAGCCACGGGCCAGATTGAGAAGGCGATTGGGCCACATCCGGCCTCCGGGCCTTAGGTTGCCTACCCCCGTTTTAGCAGCTGCAGCTGATGCAAACAAGTGAAGGCCATTCCTGGGTCTGGGAGAGCTTGACAGCAGTAGTTCAGGCATTTGTGACTTCAAGATTGGATTACTGCAATGCAGTGGGGGGGGGGGGCTTCCCTTGTGCTTAATCCAGAAGCTGCAGTTAGTGCAGAATGCTACAGGGTACTGTAGTTGCTGACAGGAGTGAAACCCTGGGTGGAATTCAGTGTAGCAATAAGTGGTGAGACCTCTAGGTATAGGGTGGCATATAAATTCAGGGAGGAGGAGGAGGAGGAGGAGGAGGAGGAAGAAGAAGAAGAAGAAGAAGAAGAAGAAGAAGAAGAAGAAGAAGAAGAAGAAGAAGAAGAATAATAATAATAATAATAATGGTTATGGGGAATGTGGGCCACTTGTATATCTAGACCTGCCCCCCTCTGTGTGCCCCCTGTGCACCTCCTAAACCTGTTCTGGGAGATTCTGCCAACCCTCCAGAGAATATTGAGGGGTGTTCAGGGGGCATACAGGGAAAGAGAAGGGGAGGTCATAGAATCGTAGCATTGTAGAGGTGGAAGGGACCCTGAGGGTCATATATTCCAGCCCCCTGCAATGCAGGAATCTTAACAAAAGCACCCATGAAAGATGGCCATTCAACCCCACTGCTTGAGGAGGCCTCGCTCCGTACATGCAGCAACTTCTTAGTTGAATCCCCCACCCCTCCCATCTGCATAGAACATCTCTGCTTAGAGAGGTGTACTGTTACTGGACCAAGTTCAGGCTACTACTATAAGTATACAAAGCCCTTAAGAACACGGGGCTAGTTTACTTGCAGGGTGGCCTTACCTAGGGGTGTCCAAACTTTTTTCAAAGAGGGCCAGATTTGATGAAGTAGACATGCGTGAGGGCGAACCAAAGAGCCGACCAAAGTTGTTGACCTTTTTTAGGATTGAAGCTATTGAGCTTTTTATTGGAAATTTTTTTTTTAGGATTTTATGTATACCTACTGGACTGCTTCGATCTGCAGAACAGCTGCTGTTGCAGTTGCCACATAATACTTGTTCTGCGCTTGTAATCAATCTTTCAGTCCATCTTTCACTTTGGAACTCCCCAGCTATTGAAATCAGGCAGGCAACTTCACTGTATTCTTTTCCATACCTTCTTAAAACTTTTTTTTTTCCATTTAGGCAGACTTATCCAGACATGTGTTTTAACCCTTTTTAGCTACTCTTGGCTTTAATTAGTTTTGAATGTATGAAAATACCTGTTTTTATGCGTAGTCTTTAATGTTTTTGGAAGCCACTTAGAGGCTTTCTTACAGTCAAGCAGCATATAAATCCTGCAAAATAAATAAATAGGAAGATCCCTGCTGGATCAGACCAAAGGCTAGTCCAGCACCCTGTTTCTCACAGCTGCTCATGGGAAGCCCACAAGCAGGCCATGAGGTACAGCAGCCTCCTGTAGTTGTCTCCTGGTAATCTACTGTTGCTACTGGTATTCAGAGACATGGTTCCTCTGATTCTAGAGGTAGCATATTGCCTAATACCTTTTAAAAGTCATCTTGGTTTTAATTTTTACGTGCTGGTCTAATCCTGACTTCCTGCAAACCATGGTTTGAAGATCCACAAAGCAAGTTTGCCAAACTGGTTAAGGGTGAATTTGGTTGCTGTTGGTGCAATTGTCTTGCTAAAATATTGTTAAAGCTGACAAGGAAGGGAGGAGTGAACGCCTGCACAAATACCCTATCTTAAGTGGTGTGTGGGTGTGTGATCTTATTGCAACTTCTTCTGGGTCATACCTAAAGTGCTGTAAATACAAGGTAACTTTCAGATGACCCCTTAAAGAAAATAAATTGGTGCATTACTGGTCAGTGTTAGGAATGATTCTTTAACACTTGATTAGTGCCTTGGAAGTAGGGCTCAGAATGTTGCAGCTGATACCAAATTGGGAATATCTATGAGCAGCAGTGAGGATAAGGAAATAATTCCAAAATACTTCTTCATGCTGTGTAAAGCTTGGTTTAGGGAGTGAATGGTCAAATGATCAGCTGGTATATTCAGGCCTACTTGCTTGTGTTATCATATTGGAGTGGGGTGGGGGGGAGCCCCATACCTGCTAACTAGATAACCTAAGTTCGAGCGCTCGGAATCAGTGACAAAAGAGCATCTTGAACAGATGGACAACGAGGAACGGAGAGTTGGTGGTAGGAATGTAATTAAATATGGGTTTGGATTATGTGGCAGTAAACACAGTGTAATAAAAATTGCCTGCTCTTTAACTGTCATATCATTTATACTCCTGCTCCATGTTGCAGCAAGTAGAACATTGTAATCTCATGTGACTATTGAAACATCTTGCATATCTATAAGTGGTTCAACTGGTTAGAGCATGGTGCTGATAACGCCAAGATTGCAGGTTTGACCGCTGTATGGGATGGCTGCATATTCCTGCATTGCACAGCGTTGGACTAGATGATCCTCAGGGTCCCTTCCAACTCAACAATTCTAAGATTATTTGACTACAGAGGAGGACTGAATTGGAAGGGGTGGAGCTTTGGGGACTTCCGTGCCGGACATTTAGAGCACTTAGCGGCCATGGCTTACCCAGGAGAATCCTGGAAACTAACTAGTTAAGGGTTCTGAGAGTTGCTAGGAAATTCCTATTCCCCTTACAAAGCTACAATTTCCAGACTTCCCCTGGGATTGGTTGTTAAACCATGCTGGGAATTGCAGCTACTGGATTCTTTGGGAGAAGCCATAACATAAATTGGTGGATAAGGGTGAGATCCAACATAGTACAGGTGGGCATCATTCATGCAGCACGGCTTCTCCTTCTCCCCTGGCTGTGCCCATGGACCTCCAAACTCTGCCCTAGAGGGTTGGGAGACTGTATGGAGCAGAAAGGGGACAGGGAAAATGCAGGCAGCTGAAGAGGAGTGATTTACATATTGCAAGTGGGTGTCATTGGATGTCACCCTAGTACAGGTACCATGAGTATCTAGAACTTCTTTATTGCCTTTTGAGTACCAGTTCATGGAAATATTGTGCTAGCAGGTTTCCCATAGACATCTGGTTGGCCCCTATGAGAGCAGGATGATGGACTAGATGGGCCATTGGCCTGATCCAGCAGGATCTTTTTAGGTTCTTATTTACCTTTCAGCAAGCATGGTGGAAAATGACAGCCTATGCAAGCCAGAGAAGTAGGACTGGAATCCATATCTCTTTAAAGCCATCCGGTCAATAGTGTCATTTCTGAAGCTAAATTGGATAAGATTCTAGACAATGTGCTACAGTCAGGGGTCATGTACTGCCCATGGAGAGAGCCGTTGAATGAATTAAAATGTGTTATCTAATGACTCATTCTTCTTGTGTAATTTCCCTTCTTCTCCCCCATTTGTTAACAGCTGCACTGGTTGCTTCATCAGTTTTTTCCTCCCCAAGCTATTTCAGAAATGTTTAGTGCTACGTGTTTCCTTTTGGTGGGTCTTAATTGACACTCGGATCTATTGTCAATAGATAAAGATGGTTTGGCAGCCCCAGAGAGCATTAGCAGGGTGCGTTCGTCTGATGGCTGTCTCACACACAAAAGTTTTAGAGGCTTTAAGTGAAATTGGTTTCAAGTGGAGGTGAAGAGCCAAAGTGGGTGAACAGAAGCCTTTGGGGGTCTATCACTGTGCCTGGCTATAGTGTTTCTGATAGCTGGTGGGGATGTTTGAGTGCCCCAATCCCTACCAAATAAAATATTGTGTACATGAGCAAAAGGAACATGTTAATTAGAAAGGGCCTTTCCCCACCATGCTAGCTTTTCTATCTTAATTGAGATTTTTGTAAAAAAATAAAATGTGAGGAGCATTCCATTCTCCACCTGTCGTTTGAAATGGTACAGCTCAGCACTCGGAGCTTCTGCTCGTCTGTTTTAACTCTTAGTCAGACTGGCAATCCACAGCCACCCCAATGATAAATTGAGAGTTGATTTAGTGAGCGACTGAATTGCAGCATAACTGAAAACATCTGGTTTGGGCAGAAAAAAAGTCTGTCTTGGCATGAACCTGTTTAGAGAGAGGAAGGCAAACCCAGCAGAACTTTTTGAAGAGTGATACAGTGATGTGTGCAGATGGATGTGAATCCTGATAACTGCATGTGGCTGCACCAAGTGATAAGAAAGACCCCAGTAGGTCCTTGCCAGGATCAGAGTTCCAAGGCCTGCAGGTTAAAAGGTTCTGGTGACGTAGGGGAGGAGAGGCTGCCGCACTAGATGAAAGCATAGTCAGCAGAAAGTTAGGCAGCAAGGAAGATGGCTCCTGTGGAGCCTTAGTAGAGTGGAGGCAATGCCATGGTAAGGTAACTTGTCATCAAAGAACAGAGAGCAGCATAAGGCAGCAGGCCGGCTGGCTGGGATGGTAGCAAACATAATCAGGCTGAAGACAAAGCAAGACACAGTTGCTGGGGCAAAGGCTTCACCCTGACCTGGAAGCTCCTTTCCCCAAGTAGGTCACCAGTCTTGGGGAGGGTGAGCAAAGCCCTCTGCTGGTGAAGACCTGCAGTGGCTCAGTCGGTTAGGAAACCAGCTGTGAGATGCAAGGTTGCTGGTTTAAGCTACCTGCACTTTTTATTTACATTTATTTTCCACTTTTACTCCAGAGAGCTCAAAGTAGTATACAGTGGTACCTCGGGTTAAATACTTAATTAGTTCCGGAGGTCCGTTCTCAACCTGAAACTGTTCTTAACCTGAAGCACCACTTTAGCTAATGGGGCCTCCTGCTGCTGCTGCGCCGCTGGAGCACAATTTCTGTTCTTAACCTGAAGCACTATTTCTGGGTTAGCGGATTCTGTAACCTGAAGCGTATGTAACCTGAGGTACCACTGTATGTGCTAGCCTTCCCCGCCCCCTTTATCCTCACAACAACCCTGTGAGTTAAGTTGGCTAAGAGTGTGATTGGCCATGGCAACATGAACCTGGGTCTCCAGGCTTAGCCTGGCACTCTGAACTCTGACATTCTCTCCTGGGCTAAGAGGACTAAGCCTGAGTGTTCTTACATCCTCTGCCATTTCCATTTCTGTTCTTCTTGGTGCAAAAGGCAAAGCATGCATCCAATAGTGGTTTTGGAGTTTGTCATGTATGTGCATGGATTTGCTAATTGAACGTATTGCGCGGGATTCATCTAACAAAACACGTCAGAGATAGACATGCACAAGGACTTCCACTTGTGCAATGGGTCACCCGCCATCTCCTCTCCCAGACCCCTCAAAGTTGACTCAGGGTGCGGAGAGAGGAATCATTTTGTCTGGCAAGCCGAAAAGCTTGTGCAGACATAATGTTTGTAATGGCACACCGTTGAATTCCATCTGTTGTAATTAACTGTTTCACAAAGGTGGGAATATGAAAATGTGTATTTCTCCCAAGACATTTCATATTAATAGATGAGAGAAGCTTTGAAAGCTGCTCGGTTATCTGTTCCGCAGACCTGTTTGAGATTAGGGATTTATTGCCTGTGAGTAAGTTTGACCCAGGGTGAGGCTGGGGCTGTCTCTGTATGTTTGGGACTTGCGTGCTGAGAGTCAGATGAAGGAATAATATTATGGATTTCCCAGCAGTTGTCCCAGGTGCATGATGTGAGCTGACAGGGTCTGATAGTGAGAGAGCAGTCGTTTTCCAGGAATGATTGTGCTTTCCTTGCAACCTTTCTCCATCTCTTATCCTGAGACAGAATGTGGGATGTTGTGTTGTTAACAGTGAAGACTATGAAAATGGAATTGGATTATAAATGGCCCAATGTGTGTCTCCAGGCAGGCACCTTCACAATCACCAAATGCTGATGTTTATATGTGCTGTGATTTCCTCCATCTTAGCGCATGAATTGACAAGTAGGCCATTGACTGCCGGGGCAGAGGGGGGGAGCACTGGGGAGCATACAAATGCTCTTCTGTGTTGTTGCTCACACCTTCCCCTCCTCCTCTGTCCCAGTGTCCAGAAGACAATGGCTCAATCCAAGCCAATATTCACAGCTGGCATGGGCAGAGGAGAGGCCAGGGGAAGGGTGGAGAGGCTGGAAAGAGCCAGGGGCCAAGAGAGAGGCCAGAAAGAGGAAGAAGGAGGTGATGATGATGATATTAGGTCTTGATATGAACACCTAGAGAAGGTGTTCAGGAAATATTGGGGGGGGGGGAGAGAATCCTGAATGGGGAGGAGGGGAAAGGAGAAAGGTATCAGTATATAACCATTTATCCTCATACATATGCCTACAACATGTAGTGGATGGGATTTTGCATGGCTAAATTGGACAGCTTGAAACCTGCATGCATTTATATTCACCCCATGCTTCTTTTGATTGCCTATCTTGTTATCCCAAGATTGGGAAAGTGGAGAGATCAGGACAGAGGTGAAGAAGCAGAATCACTCTTATTTCAAAAATCGTGGTAGAATTAGTTGTCCCAGAGGTCAACAAGAAGCTGATGTTTTACTTACAAACGGGGGCGGGGGGGGGGAATCCTATGTAGAGAAAATTTGAAGAGCTATGGCTGCAGTCCTCAGAACTGTACCTGAATAACCTAATATGGAAGGCCTTCAAGCTATTTGAGTTCATCTACTCTCTCTTCCAACCCCTTATCACCTTTGGAGTCTGTCTGCTAAGCGATCACTTTCCTTTTTTGCTGTATTCTAGAAAGTCATGTCGCTGTGCAATATTTTCATTAGCTGAACGAAGTCAGGCCTGTATAAGACTTTAGAAAGCAGCTAATGGGGTCATTGGCACATTAGGAAAAAGATACTGTAAAGGTCCGTTTTATGCATTACATGGGCTTGCCAGCTACTGGATGTCCACTTAATTAGGAGCTGCAGTCAATTACTGTCCTCCAATAAGCATGTTTGTTAAGACAAATGTACTTGCAAACCTGTATTTAGTTGCACTTTAAAATGTCTTAGGCATACATCTGAAAATGTAATGTGAAAAGGTGCCCTAATGGTGATAATACACGATGGGGTTTATAAGTGAACCATTCTGACCTGTGAAGTATTTTGAGCTCTTTGACCATCATAGGCATACACGGTATCATTAGGGAAGAACTCCTTTGGAGCTTTAACTTTAGCCCTCTGTTGAAAAATGACAAATGAGAATAAATTCTTTTCTTTTCTTTTAGGTTCTTGGGTTGTATTGGATATCAGGAGCTTTAACTTGTAATAAGTGCTTAACAAGCCATGTGGAATTCCCCTTGTCTCTTTGCCCTGAGTCCTGGTTGTTCCCATGATGTGTCTTGCATGAAGTTGGCCCAGAATTGCAAAGCAAAATGATTGCTTTCCTCAGATCAGAAGGTGGAATCTGTGACAGTGCTGTGGTGAACAGCGTGTATATGTGTGTGTGTCTTCAGTGGTGGGTTAGAGTTCAAACCTCTTTGCTTTAGCAATCCTCAGAGATCTGGAAAGTGATTTCTAGATTAGTTTTCAACTGTATCTTTATGTGGCTCTAACTTCCTTGGTATCTGTGAGACTAAGCTGACTTGTACCTTAAGACACCAGTGTCTGGAGGCTGGGGTTCTCAAGCACTGGCTTACTAAGCTTTCCTAAACCACCTGGGAGAAGGAACCCTGTGCTAATTGTGGCCATAATTGATCTGGCATGAAAGAGCAGAAGGGGAAAGAGGAGACCTCACGGTATGCTTTGAAGTATCAGGGGATCCAACGGAAGCAAAAAAATAAATAAAAGCAAAAGTGGTCATCCTGTCCATTGAAACCAAATGAACAAAGAGAGGAATCAGAAATAGTGTGTCGTTTTAACAAGGAACCAAATACCTATCAATAGTCATTAAATTGCATTGATCAAATGGTAGCTGAAAGGTACAAAAGTCAGGTAGCTGAAGTGGCAGGGATGTATCCTTGAATTGCCCGAAACTCTGTAGGAAAGCATACTTCATACTTTAAGACAATTGCAGCAAAGTGATAACGTGACCTATCTAGAGCTGATGATTTTGGATGGTTTATTGAGAGCGTGGTAGGGAGTAAATTGGTGCTGGATCCAAGGGCTTTTCAAGGATCTTATCTGCTCTAGTTTTTATGGTGAGGGTTTTGTGTATATGTGTGCATGCAGGCTTATTATATCCTTGCTTAGTAAAATGGTCCTTATCCCATTTTCCGTTGTATCTCAATATTTTGTACATGCTCGGAAGAAGTAGCGGACTGCAGCCACTTTGCCCTGGGTGGTCTGTGAGGTATCAGCATTGTGGGGGTGGGAAGGGTGCATTTGTGACTACGGTGCCCTCTCAGGTCACAAGAGTTGCATCTCCTTCTGAGAGTGGCTGCTTAGTTTTACCGTCAGGTAATAAAGAGCTTAATTAATGAGGAATGCTGAGCTGCATATCTGGGTTGAGGTTTAGGCAGGCACAGTGAACCTTTTGCAAAGTCTGCACACACACCATACATTTAAAGCATATATGACTCCCCTCAAAGAATCCTGGGAACTGTAGTTTGCTAATGGTCCTGGGAATTGTAGCTCTGTGAGGGGTGAACTATATTTCCCAGGAATCTTTGGGGAGATCATGTGCTTTAAAATGTATGGTGTGTACAAAGCCAAAAGCTTCCTCTCTTGCTTTTTGCCCATTGCTGCGAGATAAGGAGGAGTCAGTTTCCAAAGCACAGATGGCCCCCATTGTGTTACTTCTGCTGGGAGGCGGAAGAGGTACATGGAGGGAGATACACACTGTTTTAACAGCCAACTCTGCATCTGAGTGAATGTCCCCACAATGAATATTCCTGCGATGACCCAGTATTGCAACTCTGGCTGTAGGTGACCAAGGGGAAGTGATTGAGCATAGCAGCGTGTTTCCCCCTCAGTCATTCCTGCAGCCTTCCCCCCTTAAGGCAGTGTTTGGTTAGGAATCTCTTGTGTGGATTCTTCAAACTCATGGCTGGAGAACAAGCCAATCAATAGGCAGAGAAGTATAAACATGGAGGAAGGCAGAAGCGGGGAGAGGAGCCTGGTGCGTTCCAGAGAATGTGCCGATGAGGCACACTGATTTTGCAGCCCATTGTGTATATTCATTGAAACCTTTTGGCAGTCACCTGCAAAGGACAGTTGTATATGAACGGACATCTGCCCTGGTTCTAGGTTTGGATAGATATAGCGCCCAGAAGTCCCTACGGTGGGTAAAATAAGGCATACTAAGTAGCACATCCACCTGGGTGCAGTAAAGGTCACAGTCTGAGACAGTAGGAAATCATAGCTTTAGGATAATATGTAGTACACTGAAGAGTCTTCTCTGCGATAGCAGGGATAGTAAATGAGAGTGTTTGCTGTTAAAAGTCTGCTACCCATAGCGACCCAAGGCAGACAGTTTCTAAAGAGAGGTATTCTGTAGGGTTCCTATGCCTCACCACTGTCTCCCTGTGTGATCTCGACCAAGTGCCTTAACAGCCTCGTGCCTCGGTTTCCCTACCAGAGAACTGTATTTACAAGCAATATAACATTTAACCTACCACAAGGGGAGCTGTGGGAACTAGTTGTGGCACTGTAAGGTAATTTCATACGGATGATATACACAGATTATTTCCTTTCCAATGTCCTTCTGACTTTTTCTAATGCAGAATCCTCCCTCCCCTCCCAAAAAATCATAAGGTAGAGAAGTGAAGTTACAGAGAACCAGGCAGAGGAACCCACCCTATGGAACGCCCTCCCATCAGATGTCAAGCAGATAAACAATCATTTGACTTTTAGAAGACATCTGAAGGCAGCTCAGAAGGGAAGGGAAGTTTTTAATGTTCGATGTTTTATTGTGTTTTTATTTTTTGCTGGAAGCTGCCCAGAGTGGCTGGGGCAACCCAGTCAGATGGGCGGCATATAAATGATAAGAACTATTATTTTTATTCAGAGTTGGTGTTGGAAATTTCGTTTGGAGCTCATGCCCCCCCCCAGTCCCCCGAATCACACCACAGGTTGCAAAACAGTCAAAGTCTGTGTTGATTTCCAAGGTGGAAATGGCAAAGAGGGGGGACAGAATAGATGCATTGGTACATTTTATTGCAGGGTGTAATGCTCATCTGCAAACATAAGTTTGGGTCATGTCACTTAAATACAATCCCAGGTGTTTTCCCTTATTTGTCATTCACTTTTAGCGTAGCTTCGTGTACCTGAAGTTATACATCCTAAACCCAGTGGGGTGGTGCTTCCTGGATTTTAATGTGATCAAGGAGAGAACAGAATTTTCCTGTCTCCCAATATTACCCTGCATTATGGAAGCTCGCATGCTGCGTAGCCGTAACTCTGCTCCATTCGGCTCTTCCCCATTCACCCTCTGCTTTCTCAGGCCTCTACTTCCCCACCTCCACCCACCCCACCTCGCTGGTGTGCACCAGCCTATTAAAATGGCTGACCTTGTCATCTTCTCCAGGTTCTTGCATCTGGTTCTAATTAAGGTAAACCCCTCCCCCCTCTCTCTGGCAGTTCCTCTGCACTCCCCCACTTTGTGGCCCCGGGGAGGATTATAGGTGATTAGAAGATGAGCAACAGAGCAAGTATACAAGCAGGGTGGAGGAAGAGAGGGAGGGGATTTTATAAGTGGAAATACCATATATACCTATCAGCGTATCTTGCAATGTACGTTCTGTTCTTAATCTCTGCACTTTGTAAATACAGTGACCTGAAGCACCTTCAACATCTGCAGAGAACTGCTAAAAAGCCGAAACAGATCTTGCTCCATATGAAGGATATCTCAAGTCAGGCTTCTTAGGGTCAAGTTTGCAAAGTAGGATCTGGAATGAAACTGTGATGGTAGAAAGGTGGTGGTGTTTTTGTTTCAGCTTGCTGATCACAAATTCATTTGCTCTGCAATTTATTGAATCCATCCCTGACCTGGTCACCTAGTACTGGTTTGATGCAGGGGCCACTCTGTGATGTGGGGTGGGGGTGGGGGTGGGAACCCATAGGAATTTTTATCCTGAAGGCACTAAATGCTCTACAATGTGCTGCCGTGTGTCCCTTTGGGTCGGAAGGATGGGCTACAAATTCAATAAAATAAAATGCAATAAACAAATTAACTGTTACGGTGTATTCATAGCAGCCCTCCATCATATTCCTACCTTACAAACAGAATGGAGACACTAAATCATTCAAAGCTGCCCAGTGTGCCCAAGTCAGAAGTCCAAATAAACACGATCCATTGTATCACCCCAAGTTCCTTTTTGTACTCTGGCCAAGTTTTGACATTTAGGACTGACAGAGAAAACCAGTCCAAACAGTGGAATTCCTGGCATTCTCACATGTTCAAAGGACTCAACTTTTTCTAGGGCTCTATTCCTTTTGTTAGGCTGGTACTTGAATTAATGCCCTTCTCTCTCTGCCCCCCTCCCCCGCCTCATTCCCCCCAGCTCCTTCCAAATAAACATTTGCACCATTTCCTGACACTTTCCTGCAGTTTGGGAGTAGAGGAAACTGAGGATACCTTAGGATGGTAACTGGGAATTCTGGATTTCAGCATGTAAATGCCTGGTTCAGTCCCTTGGGCAGCTTCCTATCTTTCAGTCTGCTCAGTGAGAGTGCAAATGAGAAGTTTGTGAGAGGTTTGGGCACAGGGGTTATTGGAGTAATTGGAAATGCTTCAGAAGGTTTAGGGTTAGTGAAAGGTAGCTCTGAAAAGATTTGTATGCACTTCAGCAGTGCTGGCCTGCCCAAGAGGCAGCAGAAGCAGCCACCTCAGTGATCTCAAGCAAGTTGGCTTACATGAAAACTCTATTAAAATCAATACAAAGACAACAAAAATGCAAAACCAAGTCTGCATGACTAGCAGTGCTAAAATAGGTTTGAGCCATCAGGTATAAAATCTGCCACCTGTTCATGCCAACCATCAGGGTTTCAAATGCCGGGTTGAACAGAAGCGTGGTTACTAGGAAATGTGCACTGTAACATGAAGCTTGGATAGCTCAGTTGGTTAGAGTATGGTGCTGATGATGCCAAGGTTGCAGGTTTGATCCCCATACGGGAGAGCTGCATTTTCCTGCATTGCAGGGGGCTGGAGTAGGTGATCCCAAAGGTCCCTTCCAACTCTGCAATTCTATGGTTGTAAGTGGCATAGTATGGGACGCGGGTGGCGCTGTGGGTAAAAGCCTCAGCGCCTAGGGCTTGCCGATCGAAAGGCCGGCGGTTCGAATCCCCGTGGCGGGGTGCGCTCCCGCTGCTCGGTCCCAGCACCTGCCAACCTAGCAGTTCGAAAGCACCCCCGGGTGCAAGTAGATAAATAGGTACCGCTTACCAGCGGGAAGGTAAACGGCGTTCCGTGTGCTGCGCTGGCTCGCCAGATGCAGCTTTGTCACGCTGGCCACGTGACCCGGAAGTGTCTCCGGACAGCGCTGGCCCCCGGACTATAGATGTGAGATGGGCGCACAAACCCCAGAGTCTGTCAAGACTGGCCCGTTCGGGCAGGGGTACCTTTACCTTTTAAGTGGCATAGTAGGCTTTCCCAGGGAAATAACTCCAAAGGTGCAGTGTCCCTGCTCAAAAAACCCTTGCTCCAGAGACCTGGAGATATTATTTCCCAGGAGAAACAGAATCCAAAGCAAGGCTGTATATATGGGAACTGGCATACAGCCTTGCTGTTTAAAGTTTACTTACTCTTCTGACTGGCACCTTGATTCACTTGTGGAAGCAAATGGGCAGCCAATGTAGATGGAGGTGACATTTGCACTAGCTGCCTCTTCCAAACAATCTTTGTGAGCTTAGCAAAGCACTGGGTGGTGGTGATGAAAACCCTTGACCTCTAGGGAGGGGCAAGGTGTATTGGATGTTAAAGAAAGAGGACACTGTTGTGACTTGGGATTTCAAGGTAATCAGCATGGACACCAAACTCTCAGTTCTTGCCCTGTTTCCAATATGACTCAGCTGGGGTAGCTCAGTTGGTAGAGCATGAGACTTTTAATCTCAGGGTCATGGGTTCAAACCCCACAATTCCTGCATTGCATGGGGTTGGGCTAGATGACCCTGGTGGACCCTTCCAACTCTACAGGTCAATTATTCTATTATCTGTTTGAATCATCTGACTTTACGAGGAAAGTTTAACTGCCAAGCAACAAGTTCTGATGTTTAAACTTAAACGAGATCCTCCCCCAACATTTTTGGAGTCTTTCTTTATCTATTTTTTAAAAAATACAAACAGGGACAGAAATGAGAGTTCTGTCTCAGAAGAAAAGAACAAAGAGAACATGTTTGATATTCATTCATTTATTTGTTTGTTTTATTTACATACCACCTTTTCCTCAAGGTTGTATACACGGTTTTCCACCTCCTCAGTTAATCCCCACCACAATGCTGTGAGATAGGTTAGGCTAAGAGGCAGTGCCTGCCCCACTGAGATTCATGACTGAGTGGGGATTTGAACCCTGGTCTCCCAGGTCGTATTCTGACACTCAGTGATTTTAATGGGAGATATTAAACCACATACTCACTCTATCCACTGATGTGAATGAGGTTTAAACATGCAATTGTGCATAATTTAGATACCCCATGCCTATTTTTTAAAATACCTAATGAAAGGATACTCAGTTTTACCGGTAATCTAGTTGCTTCAAGAAAATGCATATGTAACTAGATTTTTTTTTCATATATGCAGCATTCCACATGATTCTGAACTATTTTCCAATTTTAATGTTCCTCTAGCTGTAATTAACATTCTCAAGTAGTTGGCAGCGAGTAGGTTTTACTCTCTCTTTCATCAGTCCCAAAAGATGTAGTGAAAGAGAGAACGTGACTTACTGTGCCTGAGACAACAAAAAGCCTCTTTCCGAAAGCTCATAATCCTCCGATAGTCCCACCAGATGTGCATTATATATGCACTTGGATATGTCTGTTGGGGTTCCACGGATGTGAGTTGACTGAAAGATGGTGCAAGAGCGGACTGTACATATTTGCTTTCTAATATGTAGGTGTGGATGTTCTGCTGCTTGGTTTGTTGCTATCTGATTCAACGTTTTGTAGAGAAATGTCGAAAAGGGGATTTCACTGAGGTTTGGAAACATTGGGGCTTGTTAAACACTGGCTACATTCAAATGTCACAATAAGCCAGAAACTCTGGCTTATGGTAGTTTATTGGGATCGAGCAGTGAGCTGCTGCCCAATCACTCCTGTTTGCTCCACTTTTGGCATGAGCAGGAGAAGCAAACCAGGAAATGGCAGTTAAGCTTAACTTTCTATTACAATCATACCTCAGGTTGAAGTTGCTTCAGGTTGAGCGTTTTTGGGTTGTGCTCCACGGCGACCTGGAAGTAACAGAACACGTTACTTCCGGGTTTCGTCGCTCACGCATGCGCAGACGCTCAAAATGACATCACGCGCATGCACAGAAGCGGCGAATCGTGGCACATGCACATGCAGACGCGGGTTGCGTTCGCTTCAGAATGTGAACGGGGCTCCAGAACAGATCCCGTTCGTATCCAGAGGTACCACTGTATAACCAAATCTGGAGTTTTGGTTTGGTCCTCCCAAACAAGCCACAATTGCTAGCCAACCCAAAGCTATGATTTGTTGTTGACTTGCTTGTGGACTCTGTGGGAGAAAACAAAACACCATTGTGGGTTTGACTGTAACAGGAAACCGGGGGAGATTCAAACAGGAGTCACAAGGCAGCGTGCACCCAATAAACCTCTGGCTCATTGTGACATTTCAAATCGGGCATGCAGAACTTCAAAATGATAAGGATGCGACAATTAAAATAACTTTCTCTTTATTCTCTGATTGCTAAATGATTGTCTGCATCAGGGGCAGCCAACATGGTGCCCTCCGGATGTTGTTGGATTCCAACTCCCATCTGCCCCAACTAGCGTGTCCAGTGGTCTGGGATGATAGGATTTGTGGTTCACCTTGCCTACTCTGGTCTAAGCGGAAAGGTCTTTAGCACTTCTAGAAAATATGGAGCCTATATTGGCTTTCTGGAGAAAGATTCTTTCAAAGTAGCTGGGAGGCACTCCTAATAAATTCTTCCCTTGATATCATTGCTAGTCTAGTTTGCCACATAGGTGACATATGAGGAGACTGCTTTGAGATTGTAAAAGGAGGTAGGAAAAGAGCCAATACCTAGAGTAACTGAAGCCTAAGCCATTTGGCAATAGTCTTCAGGAGCATCTCAACACAAGGTGGAATACCTCAGTCCAGTCTTGAGGTTGGGCTCTTTAAGTAAAAGAGAAAGGCCACAGCCCCCTCACTAAACAGAGTCAATAATATTGGTAAAATACTCACGTTCTCACTATGTAAGCCAGCTGCTGGTATATACTGTACTTAATTTGTACCTAATATTGGGATATAGCTTCCAGATGTACCTGTTAGATAGGTGAAGTTTAAGGCTGACCTGAATGTTCTCATGTGAACTTATTCCACTCAGAACAGATATTTGGATATGTGGTGCCATCTAAAGCCAAATCAGAGCAAGGGTTATTCTTCCTGCTCTTCCTCTAGTGAGTTGTGGGTGAAATAAAAAGAGAAAATGGAGCCCAGCAGCACCGAGAAGCATGAGTGCTGCCACTGCCAGGACAGCTGGTAAATGGAGTGAATTTTGTATGGCCCCCAGAAAATGTTATGTGTTTGTGTGTTTCAGCTCCCTATGTAAAATACTATCTTTATTTAAATTCTGCCCTTATAACAGCTGTGTCTGAATGTAATACTGAGCCACAGTTTGGTTCCACAGTTTGGTGGCATCATTGGGCTCACAGGTTCTGCTTCCCCTCTTCCCCTTTGGTGCATCAGTGAGAGGAGACCAGAAACTTTCACTTTCACTTACTCGTTTTATCTCAACCAGGAATTGTGGTTAGTGCTAATTATTGTTTAAGGTAGTCTTCCCTAACTTGGTGCCCTCCAGCTGTTTTTTGGCTGAATCTGATGGGAGCTGTCGTCTAAACCAGCTGGTGGATACAAGCTGGAGGAGAAATCTGTTTTAAGGAAACAAACGGGTATCTGAAACCGCAGTTTGAAAGTGGCTTGTTTTCTAGGGCCTAAACTTTGTAGTATAGACTAGTCACAGTTTGTCCAGGTTGGACATATTGAGTAACATCATCTAGCTGAAAGTGAAACAATAGTTTCTGCCTCGTAACCAAAATGGAGGGTGAAGCAGGAGGCAGGCTTGGCCCTGAAGATTGTGTACATAATACCAAATCATTATATTATGTGCAAAGCAAGGCCTAAGGTACACTCTACCAAAATTGTTTTGTTTTGCCTGTTAAGTGCTGAAGATTGACAACAAAGGAAAGTTATTAAGTTCTATAAATAACAATATATTCAAGCTGCATTTCTGAAGGTTGTTTATTGTTTCTGCTAATAACTATGTTATATTTGAAAGGCACATTGCAGCTTTGCAGTAGAAGGTATAATATTGTTGGAACTGTCACTGAGGAACAGCACTGAAATTGTGAAAAGAAATAAAATGATAGGTTTGTGTGGCACACTGGGGGGGAAAGCAGCTTACAATAATATGTTAAGAAATGTAACTTTTGAAGTGAAGGTTTACAGCATTTCCTAGGAGGGCTTTTCATTTGCCAGGCCACAAGGAAGCTTGTTGTTCTTCCCGTTTGCTGCCTCAGTCTGCTTCTTCCTCATAAAGTGACTCCTATTTTCACTCGGCACCAAAGTTCAAATGCCAGGCTTGTGGGCCTTTGGACTGGAGCTTAGGAAGAGACTAGTAAAGAGCAGGTTGAACCACGCACCATAGAGAACGAAGGGCTCTGACAGAGTTAGCACTTGGAAGTTTTTGCTTGGGGAAGATGAGCGCTGACTGAGTGCATTTTCTATTCCATGTCTGTCTTATTGGAACTGGGAAGAAAGAATCTCTCCCATTTGGGGAGTTTCGAGTGCGTTTGTGTTCCTCTGAAGCTTTCTGCTCCCTTCTAATCTCTCGTTAGAAAGGGAAGGGGGCAAAGGGGCATTGTTTAATGTTGTTAGGAGCTCGTGACTCCAAAGAGCAGCATTAGCTTATAATTAATCACCTAAGCTGGCTTTTGGTAACAAGTCTTTACTGAATAGAAGGTTCGAGCAACAAGATGCTCTTAAGAGCTCGCACTCGGCTGCAGACATTCCAGAGATACTTTTTGCTCCCAGAGAGATGGATGGACAGACATACGAAGGAGCTTGCGAAAAGGCAAACCACGAACAGGTTTGGGGAAGCGATTCCCATTGTTTGAGGTGGTTCAGGGGGAAGAACACAAGATGGGAGCCCGTTGTCTTGTGTTGCATTAAGTTTGTAAGAGATGAGTATTTTTTAAAATTACCCTGGGATGGATACAGAGCATGCTGCTCCAACAGAACTGGCATGTCACCAAAGCTAGAGTAGCTGGCTCAAGTGCCTCTAGCCTAAAGCTGAGAAAAGTCCTGCGAGGATTTGCTTATTTTTAGCAAGAAAAGAACAACAGTCTCCTCATCAACTCACTCGCAACCACTTAACAGGAGTCGGCACTCTTTTTTAGGGTTGCTTATCAGTTCTGTTGTAACTCCCCTAAGCTATCCAGTTGACACACCTTCCCCGTCTGGTTGCTTATCTCACCTTTGCTTGCATCTCCATTAAGTGTTCATGAAAGTGACCTTCAAGGCAAGGTGGCCAGAAGGCAGGAGCTGACCTGCCACCAAAGCCAGAAAGGTAACACTGTGGAACAGTCATGCCTGACACAAACGGCTTGAGGGAGCAGCAGCCAACATCAGGATCTCTCCCGAGGCACACAGAACTCTTTGGAGGCAGCATGCAAAGCACCAGTGTCTTTCTTCGAAGGATATGCATTGTAATCATATCATTCCCCCTGCCCCTACAAATGATTTTTCTCACTGAGCCTTTCATAAGCTTTCTGTTCATATCAACACATTTTTTTAAAATGCGTGTGTGCTGAATTCAGTCAGTCATTTTTGTTTCCAACTGTAGCATCACAAAGCAAGGCTCCATTATTGCTGTATAAATTTATTTATTTGTTACTTTTATAGCCCACCTTCCCTCCTCCCCCAAGGAGCTGAAGGTAAGGTGTGCATGGTTCTCTCCTTCCCCATTTTATCCTTGCAACAACCTTGTGTGGCAGCTTAGGCTGAGAGACTTGCTACTGGCCCAAAGTCACCCAGCGAGTTTCATGGCTGAGCAGGGATTTCATGGCCAAGCATTCCAACACTCTAAATACTGCACTACATGGATGTAACAGTTACATAATTAGGGGATATTATGTCCCTTTGGGCAGGATTCACATAACAAACCCCTTCAGTGGAAGCCCTGCACAAGGGCTTCTTCTTGCACTATGGGGCTTTCCCTTTTCCTCCCCTCACGACTCCCCAAATTGGCCTAAGGGGTTCAGAAGAGCTCCTAGAAGGGGTGAGGGGAGGGTGGAAATTGTTCCATCAGGCAAGCTGATATGCTTTTTCAGACGAGACGTCATAACAACGTGATGTTGAATTCCACCCATTAAGTTTAGTTCTGCTCTCATTTTTCTACAGCTTTTCCTCCATTGAGGTTAATGTACAAACATCTTTGCGGGACGTGGGTGGCGCTGTGGGTAAAAGCCTCAGCGCCTAGGACTTGCCGATCGAAAGGTCGGCGGTTCGAATCCCCGCGGCGGGGTGCGCTCCCGTTGTTCGGTCCCAGCGCCTGCCAACCTAGCAGTTCGAAAGCACGTCAAAGTGCAAGTAGATAAATAGGTACCGCTTTATAGCGGGAAGGTAAACGGCGTTTCCGTGTGCTGCGCTGGTGCAGGCTCGCCAGAGCAGCGATGTCACGCTGGCCACGTGACCTGAAAGTGTCTGCGGACAGCGCTGGCTCCCGGCCTCTAGAATGAGATGAGCGCACAACCCCAGAGTCTGTCAAGACTGGCCCGTACGGGCAGGGGTACCTTTACCTTTACCTTTACCTTTACAAACATCTTTATTAAACACTGAATTGACCCCTGGGTCAGATGTAACTGCTCGGCTAAAAAAATGTTTCCTGGAAGAACACTGTTGATGACTGGCAGATAAGGGCTTTCACTTTACCTCCCCAAATTACAACATTTCAGACTCTTTCTGATTATTTAATGGTTTACTTAAAAAGACTTATTTTGTCCTTTTAGGTCCAACTCATTTTGGGACGGGGACTTGTCTATTTGCCCTATTTGCCACAGCATCATAGACACTGAAGACATGCATAAATAGCAACAGTATGCTGCATGTTATGATACTTCAGATTTGGATGATTTGGTGCCTACTATAATATTTATGCACTTTATAAACATGTAACTAAGAATATAAATAAAGGAAAGTTTATTATTTAAAATATCCCAGTCCATAGAGCTGTTACTTGCTACTGTTTTTTTTCATACGCAATGAAAACTTTTAAGAAGCAAATACAATGCCATATTATTCTAGTCCCCTAATCAAATGATTTCATCATTTATTTCCCCCAGACTTAAGCATGGGTGTCTTTGGTGAATATTATACCAACAAATACATACTCTCACAATCATCTTGTGAGTTGGCAGTTTCTTTAGTTCATTACAAGCTGGATTTTAGTCATCTTTGGGGGTCCAACAGTTTTGCTGGTACAGTGGTACCGCAGTTTAAGAACAGCCCTGTTTACGAACTATTTGGTTTACAAACGCCACAAAACCGGAAGTAGTGTCCCGGTTTGCAAACTTTACCTCAGTCTAAGAATGGAAACTGAGCGGTGGAAGGGCACCAGCGGTGGGAGTCCTCATTAGGGAAAGCATGCCTCAGTTTAAGAACGGTTTCGGTTTAACAACGGACTTCCGAAATGGATTAAGTTCATAAACCAAGGTACTACTGTATTTCATCAAAGGCTTAAAGTTCCCAATTTTGCATTTGTGTAGTAAGTTTCTGTTTGCTATTAGTTGAGCATTTATGGCCTTCTCTCTAGAAGGGCTGGAAACGTGCTCCTTTTTCTAAATGAAAGCTCTGAGTCTGGGGACCCTGATAGGCTTGCGCTGTAACTCTTAAGGACCAGGTGGTCTTCACCCAAGAATCCCAACTGTATTGAATGGGATAAGTAGAAGGGGAGAGATATACTGTATTTTTCCATGTATAAGGTGTTTCCCCTAAAAAATAATTTCAAAAATTAGGGAGTGTCTCCCCCCATTTTCTTAAACCTGAGTCCCCCAAAATAGGAGGCGTCTTATACATGGGGGCATCTTATAGACAGAAAAATACGGCACTTATAGACAGTGATGAACTGTTGCTGATACAATAGGCATTGATAAGAGTGCTGTGCAGCAGTAGACTATCCCATGTGATTTCTCCCTGGTGTGGCAAATCAAAGGTTGTATGCTTTATTATGAAATTGTGTCTCTGGCATACCTTTTCTCAGTTTGTATGACCAAGGGGAAAAGTGCCTCTAATTTTTCTCCCCACTTCAACCCACCCACCTACCCACCAACCCTTTTGGCAAAATTCCTCACTGGATTTATTTCTGCTGATTTGCTTGTCTTGGTATGAAAGGGATTTTCGCAGAGTAAAATGCTGATAGGTTGAAGCCCCCTGTTTTCCTCCCCTCCTTTCCCCCTTTTTCTTTTTGGTTGGTTGGTTGACTAACCTTTACCCAGAATGCTGTTAAGGGGTGGGGAGTGAGAGACGCCTTTGACTGTGTGTGTGCGCTTGTCTGGTGAGCGAGGGACTTCTCATTCTAATCTAATGTGATTGAGCCATTCAGGAAAAGGTTGTCTCTTCATTATCTGAGCTGTGGGCGAAGGACTCCCTCCCTTTTTCTTGATAATGCCTTTGGCACTTAGGAATTGTGCACAAAGCTTCAGACTCCTGGAGAAATAGATAAAGCGGGAGGTTTATTTTTATCAACAAACCCAATCCATTTTTCAGTGCAAGAGAAGAGAAAGAGGGAACTTCCTGGAAGAAAGGAAAAGAAAGTCCAGTCATTCTCTAAACAAGATAGGATACACCATACATTTAAAGCTCACCCCACTCAAAAGAATCCTGGAAGCTGTAAGGGGGCTGGGAATTGTAGTTCTATGAGGGTAAACTACAGTTCCCAGAATTCTTGTGGTGGGGTATGATGGGTATGCAGCTGAAAAGGGATATGGTAGTGGAGTAATGAGGAAGAGCTGATAGTCCGTTCCAAAGAGGCACAGCAAGAAAAGTGGTGGTGATGGGAAATACTGTGTTCTGTAGATGAAAAACTAGTAGGACCAAGGCTTTTGTAATAGCATTTGAACCCAGCTGTGGCATGGGAATGGTGTAGTGAGCTGCCCGAGTGCTGCCTCCCACAGGCAAACCAGACAGGTAACTTCACAGCAGGCATGCAAACATTTTCCCTCATAAAGCAAATAGCAGCTGGGGAGGAGGGCAATTTTCATTGGGAAGATTGAGGGGACAGTTAACCCCCCTTTCCCAGCAGCATAGTCCCAATCTATTGACCCCTTGCTATTTTCAAAAATTGCAAAAGAGATGGGAGATTTGATGAAGGATATCCATAGTCTCGTCTAGTTTGGTCTTCAGGGTCACAGGCAATAAGTATAACTGGAATTTTCTCTCTCTCCTCAGTAAATTCAATGGTTCTTATGAAGACTATTAATCTCTAGGAAGAAACATTTTTTTTTACCAGGACTAAATGACAACTAAGTAATCCTAACAGTTTGTGACTCTTTCTAGAGACAAGCCAGTTGTTATGGTCTATGCCTATTCATTCATTTACTGCTCCCCCTCCCCTTACTGGGGTTGTTCTTTTGGTTATGTACCGGTATGTTTACCCAAGTTGTTTATTGTATGTATTAGACACTTTTATTTTAAATTACTCTTTATTGTTCTGTGCATAAGTTTTGGACTTGGGCTCCTTTCCTCTGCACAAACACAAGGACAAATTCAAAAACTTTTGCTTCCATTCATTTCTAGATATCCATGGTTTAACAGAATATCTGAGCCCTAAATTGTGATTAATCTTAATTATGTTTCACAGAAACAGGACAGCTTCATAAACCAAGGTTTGAAGTTGCCTTGCTTCAGTAAACTATAGTTAAGACTAACCATAGTTTGTCCACTATGTTTAAGACTAAACTGAGGATACAGCCACGTTGGAGGAAGAAAGGGGAGGGAGAGAGACAGTAGACTGAGTCTCAGCCAGGTCTGTTTGTAAAGTGTTACACCCAGGTCACTCTGTCTAAATTATCATTACAGTACTGCTGTTCGTTCATTAAAGTAACATTGACTAAAATGTCTTCTATGATATGGGTGATTCTGAAATACTATAAAAGTTCAAAAATAATACTTTTTTATTATCCCCTTCCTAAACAATTGTTCCTCTAATTTGACTCAAATCCCTTAGCCATTTCTGAGCCCTACTGAATAAAATGGTTCCTCCATCCATCTTTTGTGCCCTCTACTTCTGGTGTCCATTCTTCCGTTGTCCATCTCTTGGCCTCCAGCTGATGTTTCTAGAACAATACCCCATTCTTCAGATCTGAATCTGATGCCACTTCCTCCTTCAAATATCCATTTTAAAGCCAATTCAGTTCCTTGACTTAAGCCAGCGTTTTTGTTGTGGGGAATTTCCATCATCAGAGCTCTGTCTGGCCCTGAGGGAACAGTGGCACTTTGTCTGAATTTTGCTAATAGCTTTCCCTGTGCAACCTGTTTTTGTTTCAGGTCATGATATTAATGGAGCACTGGAACCATCAAACATTGACACCAGCATCCTGGAAGAATATATTGGCAAGGAAGACTCTCCAGATATGTAAGTGCGTTCTTTTGCACCTATGTTCCTAATAAACAGTGATGGTTGCACGATGCCGTGGGGGTGACCATGGTGGCTGCATGGTGTGATCATATTTCCTTTGCTATCTGTCTTCCACACAACTGTGCTCAGCTGTCTATCCCTACCACATCCACAGTTCTTCCTAAATCTTTTTTTTATTCTTCTTTTCTTGAGAGCCATTGGTTAAGTTTTTTTATTCCAGACACCTGAGCTCTGTTGTGTGTTATCCAAAGGAATGTCTTTGGGGTTGCTATTACCAGACTTTGCTATATAGGAAACAGTCAAAAGGAAAAGGAAATAGATAACTTTAGTACAAATAGAAGGTTGTAGGGGATTTAAGTCTGACTGTCACGCAAGAGAGAACCCGACAGGAGCTTACATTTTGGGCTAATAGGTGCTGCATTGGTTATATGTCTTCTGTGTGCTGCATTGGATGGCACTTAGTGGCAAAGGGCCGGCAGCCAGAAGATCACATCTTGTTGACCAAGTATAAGCTTGGTGAGTATTTGAAAGGAGATTTTCAGAAGAATATCTAAGGTGTGTGCATGATTCTTTCTTGATCTCATTGTGGAACAAATGCCAGAGAACAGTGCTGATGCCTGTTGCCACACACACATGCACCAACAGGATGTCATAAATGTGGTTATAATCTCCACTTTCAAGGTAGCCATCACATTTCTATTTCTATTCCATATCATGGATCAAATGGCATTATATGTTTTGAGACATTCTGTGGTGGGTTTTTTTGTTCTTTCAGTGGAGAATTAATGATGTGATGAGCCAACATCATTCAGTGTATAGCTATTGAGTCACCCTGTATGTCTGCAGATTGAAAAGTGCAATATGCACATGTTACTCAGGTTATTTTAACTTCTCTCCTACAGTTCCGATTTGGACTCCATCTCTGAAATCCCAGCCTCTGCTGGCTACCCTCATGCCCAACCTTCCAGCTCTGCCAGTGTCGGTGTATCTGTCTCCAATGCTGGCCATGCTTCTAATGCTGCGTCTAGTGGTCCCCTTCATCATGGCCTTCCAAGCACCCAAGTACCTATCCGGCACAGTCTCCACCATGGCCCCCCTGGCAGCCAAGTTCCAATCCGGCATGGCCCCCCATTGCCCAGTCCATGTGGACCCAGCTACAGTACTCACCTCAACTGCAATAACAACAATGGCATGGTGATGCCCAAGGGGTACCTCAGCAGCCACTGCCTGCCCAACATTGCCCCTCCAATCAAATCAGAGCTGAAGGCCTCCTACGCACCTGGGTAAGTGATGCTGAGTAAAGGAGGAGGAGGTGGTGATGGGTAGTGGGAGGGTGCAGTTCTAGGGCCTGAGAGTGGTAAGTTGTATCTGAACGATTCTGCTAATTCTCTTATGACACTATGTCCACGGCAGTCTAAATCGAAAAACAATGGTGTGTTGTAAGAAGGAAACCTTCGTCCATAGGAACTGGGTTTCTGGAGGAGAGCTGGCAAAACCTCCTAGGCTCATGGAATGATCTACTAAAAGAGCCAGGACTTGAGTGACTTTGGGAGGAGGGGAATGAGCTGAAATGTTGGCACATGAATGGTAAAAATTAGAAAGCTAAAACCACATTTTAGATTTTGAAACACCAACAGATAATTTATATAGAGTTAAGTACAGTAGTATTCAGATTATTGTTGGTTATGGTTTTCACTGATGGAACTTAACTGGACACTTCATGGATATTTACAATGGTTACAAAGAAGGCCAGTTGTCTGTGCAGCCTGCAGGTGAAAATAGGAAGGCTTAGAAGTTGCAGGATGTGGATTTTAGGACATTTTTAGGGGAAATGAACAGGCTGCAGTATTGAATGTACCCTTGCTGTCTTTCCAGGGGAAAAGTATGTGCCTGTCAGGAAACTATTCCAAAGGGATGTCTGACCAAAACTCTATTTTATGGCACCAAAACAAGTGGTCCCAGGGAGTGCCCTAAGATATCGTTTTTATTAGGCTTGAAGAGCATGGAGTCTAAACCAAATTTCTACTTCCTTACAATTAACACTGGGTATAGCCTTTCAGAGGAAAATGATAAATATCAGTTAGTTAATTTAGGGAGATGATGTGTTTCCCCTGTTCTGCCAAGGTGAATCATGACTGAATGGGAGAAGGACATTCATTGGATCAAGAAGAATGGAATGGTGGCAGGAGCTCGTTGCTATGGGAGTTTGTGAAAGTGATGCTTTTGTGGAAGGGACTTACTGGGGCAAACAGGAAATAGATAATAGAGGAGGAGGAACTGAGCTTTGGTTGACAGAAATCTGGATTTCTTGCTAAAGCTGTCTTACATGTGCATACCCAGCTGTCTTACATGTGCATAGCCAGTTATGTCCTGGCTCACTGTGGCCTGTGAGCTTCTCAGACGTTCCGTTAGTAACACCGTGCTCATGAACCTTTTGCCTCGCTGAGGAGGAAGGGCCAGTTACAGACTATTGACAGCCACTGCAGTTGTTGTGAGGGAAGCAGAAGATCAGTTCGGCTGGTGGGAGTGGGAACTTTGCATGATTATTAAGGACTAGATGGACTGTAAATGGAAAGCAGGGGGCTAGGGGAAGGTAAGTCAGCCTGAACTTCACAGGCAGATTTAAAGTACATGTCCAATTTGTTGGTGTATGTCCTATAGGTATGAATGTCAATCCTAGAGTTGGGAGAGAGGGTTTTATGGATTTGATATTTATGTACTTGTACAGCACTTTGGGGATGAATGAAAAATCGATTTAGAGGTCCTCATTTCACAGGCAGGTCTTGTTTTCTCACCTGTTGGAGTTACTCTTGCTGCTGTATTTGGGACCAAAGAATGTGCTGAGTGCATCAAATATCTAATGTTAAGATATGTCTGAATAACTAGCACTCTGTGCCTTCAGCCCAGAGGCTGGTTCTTCATAAGCAAGCAGAATGTGGAGGATCACAGAGGATGATCTGATGCTGTGATGCCATCAACGAAGCAAATTATTGGTCTCCATGCAGCCTTCCACTTCTGAATGGTTCTAATACACTTGCAAACACCGTCATTCTAATAAGGGTGTGGGGGTTTTTTGGTTTTGTTTTTTGTTTTTTGCTGTATACTACCTGTGGGGAGATGCAGGAATAGAAGCAGAGATTTTGTTATCCACTTGAGGCACAGGTTAACATAGAATTAAATCTTTACTCTGGAATCCCAGTTAAGATCCCTAAAGCTTGTCTGAACATTAGCTAAAGGTATTACATGCTGAGAACCTTGGGGAAGCATCTAGTTTGTTTGTTCATTTGTTTCAAAGCCTTAGACCAACAGGATCAAATAATAATGTGCTGCTTTGTTTTTCAGCCTAGCAAGTGAAAATGTATTTTCACAGTCTGCTAGGAATGGCACCTCTGATGTTCCCTTTCTTGAATTCTTTGTGCACACTTCTGCAGAAATGCTTTCCTTACTGGTCTCAGAGGAAGAATTCATGAACATTGTACCGTAACACTTTTTCAATAGAAATAGAAATTGGGGGGAAATGAAGGATTAACATATAAAACAAGTAAATATAAATAAGCACATTTTCCGTGTAATATTTACATTTATATGTTTTTATATCTATCCTTTACCCTTTTTTTTTAAAAAAAGATAAAAATAAAAGCTACCCTGTCCTTATAAATACTATCCAGCACTGCCAGCCTACAATAGAATCCCATCCAGAAGTTAGCACAGTGGTACCTCGGGTTACATACGCTTCAGGTTACATACGCTTCAGGTTACAGACTCCGCTAACCCAGAAATAGTGCTTCAGGTTGAGAACTTTGCTTCAGGATGAGAACAGAAATTGTGCTCTGGTGGCGCGGCGGCAGCGGGAGGCCCCATTAGCTAAAGTGGTGCTTCAGGTTAAGAACAGTTTCAGGTTAAGAACGGACCTCCGGAACGAATTAAGTATTTAACCCGAGGTACCACTGTACTCCTTGATTCATCTCCCTCCTTTTACCACAGCAATTGGGGTCCCTTTGTTCTGAATGTTACTTGGAAAAAGTTTCCTTTTTTCCTTCCCATGCAAGATCCTTTTTCTTCTGCCAAGCTCTGGATCAAAGATTGCAAAGCAAGCCGTGCTCCTCTGTGGGATGCACCCTGCCAGGTGGGCTCACTCCGTGGATTGGCTCGGCCTGGCTGTGCTGTGAAGGATATATGCAAACACCTCTGTAAATATTTGGCTAGGAAACCGAAAAGGTACAGGGCAGGAGAATCTAATGGACAGACAAGAAGAGAAAGTTATTCAAAGGAAGTCTACTGGGGCCTTGAAAAGAGCAAATAAATTTGTCAAGTTTGCCCTCCAGAAGGTGCACATCTCACTTACAGCTGGATCACAACAAGAAGAATTTCAAATGAGGCTGTGCCATAGATAATCCACTGACCTAAAATTAAGGTCAAGGCTAGCTAACTGGCCAGAACACAAGTGTGAGGGTCAGGAGAAAGAGGTGAGAGTCACAGAAGATGTTGTTGTTGTTGTTTAGTCGTGTCCAACTCTTCGTGACCCCATGGACCAGAGCACGCCAGGCACTTCTGTCTTCCACTGCCTCCCGCAGTTTGGTCAAATGTCACAGAAGATACCTGTGTCTTAATGCAGAGGTGGGGAACCCGAGGGCCACATTCCACCGTGGACAGCATTCCTGGGGCCTCATACCAGTGGTGAGCAGGGCCAGGTGCAAAAGCTGTCACAGCAACGGATGTGAATCTTACCCTTGTATAGTAAGTTACATTCCAACCATGCAAAGGCAGAGGTTTACACATCATCCTTCATCCTCTTTCCAGGTAAACAAGAGACACTGTCACAGTTCAAGGGCACATTCCAGCCCAGCAAAGCAACCAAGGAGCACCTGGCCTGTGAAGGGTGTGTTGTGTGACCTGGGAAGACTCCTGAGGGCTCAGTTCAGAAGCCTGGACATTTAGCCCCCTGAGCCTGAGGTTCCATAGCTTTGCTGTAAGGAACAGAGGCATGAGGAGCTTCGTGACATAACGTGCTATTTTGAGAACCAAAGAAGGGGTGTGCTGTATGCTTCCTCGGACTTCCATAGCCCTGCTAGTCATGGCTACTAATTATTGAGGAGAGGCAACCATCCTGCTCATTGTGTGCAGTTGGTGCTTGGAGGAAGATAGGCAGGACCTTGGGAAAGTTACCAGCGTGTTCGTTGCCATATTTTTTTGCTGAGAAGATCCTCTTCATCTCCAGTTTGTTGTTGGGGTTCTCATCAGAAATGGCACAGGCCGGTGTCATGGGGGATGGCTGCCTTTGCTAGGTGTGCTGGCGATGGAGCACAGAGCCATCTCTCTCCTCTTTGTTTCTAAACCCCTTGTGGAATACATTTGTGCCTAAGCCCACCTCTCATTTGGATACACAGCAGTTTGCCTGTGAAGTGTTCCACTTTCTGAACTATTTCTTTTTGCCAGGTTTTCCAATTATTTTTCTTTCCTTGATCATTCAATCCTGTACGCTCTCTTCTCATTTTTAATCCAACAGCATGGCCATCTAATTCTCCCCATTTCTTCAGCAACCCTGGTGCATCTGCTTCCTATTCCTTTTCTGGACTTCAACTCCTGCTATCCCTGGCCATTGGTCATGCTGCCTGGGTTTGATGGAATTCCAACAACATCTTGCAAGCACCACGTTCTTCTCTCAGTCCACAGTCTGTAAAAAATGTGTAACTATAATTTTCCTAGCTCAAATGTTGAGGCTTGACCTCTCAGAATATTACACATATCCATACTCACCCACTTATTTTAACAGCCTTGCTGAAAGTCTGATATTTTTTACTTCTATTCCCCTTTCCTAGGTGTGTACACTTGGAGCTATAGTACTCCTCCATTTCTTTTCCATCTTCATCCAGCCTGTTGCTAATTCTTTTTTCTGAAACTGCCAAGAACAGTTCTTCTGTTTCTAGTGCTTAAAAAAAAATGCTTATCCATGCCCTGGTTCTCTCTTTTCTTGACAATCAGAAGTTTCTCTTTGTTAAGATTTTGTTCCTCTCTAGTCAACCTCTCTTGTTTCCTGCTTGGCAGGGGGTTGGACTCGATGGCCCTTGTGGTCTCTTCCAACTCTATGATTCTATGATTCTAACTCAGAATAGCTTTTTAAAAGAATGATATACTTCTTTCCAGATAGATAGATAGATAGATAGATAGATAGATAGATATCTGTCATCACTTCACCCTTATTTTTTAAAGCCGACCACTATGTATCTAGCAGTATAGGGCTTGGAACTAGATTTCCTGTCTCATCCTCTTCTGTTATTTTTTGACACTCTTGCTGCATCACGCCAGCAGCAATAGGCCATCTGAGGTCTCCATACATTTCCTAGCTGCTTTCTATCACTTTTTCAAAAAGGAGGCAGGGAAATGTATAACTGAAAGCAACTCTTGGCTAACAGGGTAATGCATTCTCCATGGTCTATTTATCCCTTGCCCTCTTTACTCATGTTGCCAACAAAGCATGCGCTTTATGTGGACTGCAGTGATACTAACACTTCTTTAAGAGAAACAAACCAGCTTAATAGCTGAGGCTACCAACTGACAATTTAGACGTTGCTACTTGTGCGAGTTTAATAATCTGAGTAGTATTGGAAAGGTCTGTCTTCACAGAAGTAGTCCGATTAATAGCACAGGAGAGAATGCCAGTGTTGTCCTGAAGTGACTTTCCATTAACTCACTTGGTTTCATTAGACTTCAACATCCATTCCCTCCCTTCTCCATTTCAGTCTCGTCTTGCTGGCTTTTGTGTTTACTTGACCTTGTCAGTCAGCACAATTGCAGTCTCCATCAGCTACTGGTAGGTGTGTTTGGAGACTGAATCCCAGTTTATGAACCAGTAGGGAAGTTTTCAAGGCTCTCTTCTTGTAGTTGCAGGTGCTTGGGATGAAATTTATTTGAAAGGGAAAGAAGTGTACTGTAGCTCTTAATTTTGAAGGGCATGGAGTTGGGGGCTGAAGAGTGGACGCTAGTTGTTGTTGACTCACTCTCATTTTGAATCCTCTGTTGGAAACATACCAAAGAAAAACCCAGTTTGAGCTAAGTATCTAAAGACCCCTGAGATTTGTTACTTGTTTGTTATTCAGCAAAGCACTGTGCATATTAATGGCACTCTGTAAGTCTTCTTCTTCTTCTTTGGTGATCAGTCGTAGCCAAGTAAGATTGTCTTCCATAAACACGGTTTTAACAATGTGTCTGTAAGTGACTGTGGAGGCCAGTTCTGGATCCACACGTCCTTCCACAGTGGGGAAATTGGTTTCCGGGTGGAAATTGATCACGGAGTGGATTTGCCAAGGGTGCCTTCCTCTTAGCATGTTTCTCCCTTGCGTCCTGAGTTTGAGTGTCTTCAAAGCCCATGACACCTTTGATAAAGGCTGTTCTCCAATTGGAGCGCTCGCAGGCAAGTGTTTCCCAATTGTTGGTGTTTATACTACATGCTACACAGGAAGTTAACAAAATGGGACTCATCCAATATAAAAGACTGAAAAGGAGAACTAATTTCAATATCTTGAGGATTATTGCACTTCTTAATCAATTTCCAATGGATTAAGTATAGTTTATTCATTGTTGTTCCATTTCTTGTAGAAAAGTCCCTGGGGAATGCCTGTTTTTGTTGAAATGTGTCAGACATTAATAAAAAGTGCCTTATTCTCTGACAGAAAGCTAACCAGCAACAAAAACTCTAAACTCAGAATTCTTTCTTGTCGTTAAATAGAATGTTTTGGTTTACTTTGCAGTGGCTGTGGCCAGACCCTTTTCTCTTGCCTGCTTCTGGCTAGCTTTGTCAATTTCAGTCCAGGGGCTCCACATGTAGCCTCAGGTATACTTGATGATGGGATAATCTGGCCCTTAGACTCATGGCTTTTTCTTCGGATGGGTCAGTTTTTGTAACAGAGCCAGATTCCCCAAAAGCCTCCTCTGTATCTGTTAATGATCTTTTTCTGGGGAACAGATAGATTTCTGTTTTGGCTTCTTTTAGCTGAGCAAGAGCTGCTGAGCGAAGAGAGGAGTCTTATTAGGAGATCAACAAAATGGCCATGAAGTTAGATGCCTATGAATAAAATCAAAGGGCTCACTGTGAGAATAGCATAGGCTGGGTGTGAAATAATACTAGTTTAAACAGTCCCAAACTCTTTAATAGGGAGGTGCTGTAGTGAGTAGTTAAGGGGGCTAGACATAGTGGGCTTCCTGGCACTTTGGGGAGTGGCCAGTGGTTGGGTCTTTCGCTGGAGGGAGAATTTGTGCAGGAAGACCTGTCTGTAGGAGGTCACACGTTTCCTGCTTGGCAGGGGGTTGGACTCGATGGCCCTTGTGGTCTCTTCCAACTCTATGATTCTATGACTGGCTTCAGTCTCAGGAGGATTTGTATTGGCGAACAATTCCAGAAAAATGCTTGTCAAGTCCATTGTTAATCTCTACCAGCTGAGGGTGCTGCAGGCAGTGGGGTTATCCATGGAATTGTTGCTTCTCCCCAAGGTTTGAAGGATATTTTGCATTCTTTCACCTTATCAATTTCTCAAGACGCTTGTTTGACCTTTCCCTCTATTTTTTCCTCCATTGCTCTTCAGCACTTTACCCGACTCTCCCCCGGACTCTGGATCAGAGGCATACTCCCCCCAGCAGGTGAATGGTAAGTGCTCAGATTCAAGCCCAAACACACCGGCGTCCCCCCCTTCTTTGGTTGGCAAAAGTGGTTGGCTCTGAAATCTTTATCGGTCCGGGGGAAAAACAGACTGCTGCAATACGTGAAGAGATTATCAGTTAGTAAATATTCCTAGACTTACGCCTATTGTTTTCCTGCTACCCTTTGGAAAGAGTGGGGGAGGAGGGGAGGAGCAGGAGCACAAAGAGGTGTGTGGGGAGAGGAAGATGTAAACCTACCTTTTGAAAGAGGAAAATGGGGAAACTGTTGACTTCTGCCTAGTGAAGAAGTGAAAATGGAGTGTTTGAGCCTTGTTTTGTGGATGGCGGTGCTGTCAGATGTTGACTTCTGGAGAATTATGTAAAAACAAGCCTATTCCAGTAATGAAGACCAAAGCAAGGAAATTGCCATGAGCTTGCTATTAGACGGTAAGTACGCGCTGAGCCTCCTGCCACCTTTTTCCTAGTTCCGATTGGTACAGGGAGACTCTCCTCTGTTTCCTGTGTCAGGCAGAGAAATCTTAGATACACGATGGAGGCTGGGTCTGTGTTGTCCCCCCCCCCCACTTGTTAAGCAAACTCAGTCTTTCTCTGCCCTTCTCCAAGCTTTATAAAAGTTAAGAGAGGGAAGTGGGAGGGTAGAATCTTTCTCCACTACCTACATTAGCCATCCCATAATGAGATTCCTCTCAGGAGATTTAGATTCATACGCCGGAGAATTAGCAGCAGAGGGAGAAGAATTGGGTGGAGTATACGTTGGTGTGTTGACGGGAATTTTCTGATGTTTCCCCACTGGCCCCTTCTTTTAAAACCTCAGCCCTGTTCATAGTGGAAGCAGCTACTTCTCCTTTCTCCATGGAAGAGGTCAAGAGTTCTGTTTATCTCACTACAAAAATCCCTGGAATTCCTCCTGGCCCTTCTTTAAATATAGCGAAGAGGCCAGATTACTTGCCACAGAGTGAACTGCTTTCTCTCACCACCAAGGCAGCAGAAGAGGGAGTCTGAACGGTTTCATCCTGCTCTCATTATCCTGGAGAGGGGAATAGGTAGAACCTCAGGCGTTGTAGGGGGCAGGATCTGACTGAGTCCTGGTGCATATGCAGAGTGCCAGTATATATATATTCTTGCCTCTGTGGTCTCATGGTTTTCAAAAAATCCTCCATTGTTTCAAGGTGTATTTGGAAGCCAAGTCAGCCTTTTACAAGTGGAAGATAAGATATGGCTTTCAAGAACATATTTTTCCACAACTTGCTTGCATATTCACTCTGCCATAACAGTTGCCCCAGCCAGTTTTTAACCTGTGAATGTCAAACATTTGATACTGGCTTGCATAGTCTCACCAAAGCAAAATGCAAAGCCTGACATTTTTCAAAAATGAAAATTATATTAGTTTGTAGTCTAGTTCATTGACCAATGGTGGCCGTCAACACAACTTGTAGTACTGAGTTCTATGAGATAATTTTGTGTTTGTGTGAAGTTCCATTCCATTTTACTATAACTTTTAGAGGTTCAAGAGCAGTTTGATTCTGCCTTTGGCTGAGATACAAAGGAGAGCTAATTTAAAAAGCTACCCCATACTCTGACAAACCAGAGCCCTACATTCTTAACTTTAAATCAGGCTTCAAAGTTAAGTAAACTTCTGTTTTGTTGTACTAAGGAGGGATGTGAACTTGAGTCAAGGGCTTTTGTGAATGCCCTACAGCCTGTTCCTAGATATGTAAAATCTTTGCGTGTACTGTAGGCTTCCATGCCACCCTTTCTGCATAAAATCAATAAAAGCCCAGCAAGGAAAGTTTGCCGTGGTCTTGACTTTAAACCCCCACATGTGATGTGATTTGTATGTATTATTAAAAACATTAATTTTCCCCAAAGTCACTGAAATGTCTTCTGCACAAGAAGGTTTTGAAATGAAACAGGTATTTCATAACTCATTTTGGAAACGTTTATATTTCAAACATATAAAAGCTGGGAGACAGGCCATAAATAAGCCTCCATTCCATATGAGTCCTGTAATTCTGTCTTTGTTTGGTGGAGTACTTTTCACCAGCATTCTTTGTGTCTTTCCAGTGGTAGTTCACGATGAGGCCTTCACTAGACAAATCTGAATCTTGGGTGCCTACAGAGATACCTACCTACAGGAGGTAGTGGGGTGATTCGATCTCTGCTCTGTAGGCCCCCTTGACACATGTAGCTATCTCTAAATCCAGCACCAATCCAGAAAGGGTTTCAGTAGTGGCTTAAAAAAATAATAATTCAGGGGGTGGCTTCTTTTATCCGATAATTTGCTGCCTTTAAAATAATAATAATAATAATAATAAAGTAATCATTGCTCTGGTGTGTGGGCAGTGACTTTGTGATTGACTCCTGAGCCAGCCAGTCAACACTCTGTGCAGATGGACTCACCTATAAATGGGGAGAACTGGTTGCTCCTGGCCTCAGTTCTTTGAGGAAAGTTGCATTCCTTACCTAAAAGGGGTAGGTGGAGATCCATGGTGGGCTCACCCCTCAAAATAGGTCTATATTTGTACTCAAAGTTGGTGAGAGAACCTGGCTGACCGCTGGGCACACTGAACAGCAACACCAAGCTTTTCAGAACGTATATATTCTCAACTCATTTCTAACAACCTTTGGTGATGATATTTCTGTATGAATAAGTGATGAAATGAAACAGAAAAGCTGTTGGTAGATAATGGTGGAAAGGTTTTGTCCTTGTGTGGCTTTGAGCAACGGTTGTTGTTAAATTAAGCCAGATTTAGTCACATAACTCAACAATTCTGACTCTACTGCCCCATTAATGCTTTTAACTGCATGGATATATAACCTCTTTATTTTTAACTCCATGGACTGGTGTAATCTGAGGTCATGTTATTGCTCCTTTCAAGACCATAGAGCATATATTTCTGCAATGTGTTGATGCCCTTTGACATTCCCATGGAGCGAGGGTGCCATGCTATCTTGCTGTGGGGGAGAAAACTGCCTTCTGATAAGGGAAAGCCCTGTGGAGAGACAAAACAGGAGAGAAACCTTCTAGTACTCCCAGCAAGGAGGGTCCCTGAATCAGGACTGATTTGGGAGCCATTCTGCTTTGAATGTGTGCCTGCTGAGGGTGGAAACTGACGTAACTCTAAGATGGATGTTCTGCCAGGGCAAGGATTTTTACTTGGGCAAGGGAACAGTCTCTCCCTTTCTCCCCTTTGTACGTCCCTAAATCTGTTCTAGGACCAGGTTTGGGAAGGCTGCAGGGTACGTAGAGCAGGGTGGGGAAATGTCCCCTTGCACAAGCAGAAATCCTTGCGCTGACAGGACGTGCTAGTAGAACAGCACCCTGAGACTTTTAAGAACTTTGCCAGCTAGTTATATAAGAATCTCTTTGTCCTACCTCCACATAATAACAGTGGTACTATGAGAAGCCTGAAGAACAGGCAAACTTCTGAGTATGTAAAGGAAAAAGCATTTGAAGGCTCACCTTTAACGTGGCGAATGTCCCAACAAGATTAGTGTGCCTGATGTGAGCCTGGAAATATATATCATGAAATACAGAGAACATACAGAGCATCCGCTTCCCTTCACCTCTCATTTATAATATACCAGACTAGTCACATAACAGCTTTTTGTGTGTGTTTGGCGCTCAGTATCATAAAATTTCTTGAATGAATTTACCTGCTTGCTGAAAAAGAGCCTTTATGCTCTTTGTTTCCTGCTTGGCAGGGGGTTGGACTCGATGGCCCTTGTGGTCTCTTCCAACTCTATGATTCTATGATTCTATGCATGGAGATTCAGATTTTTATCATTTGGATTTTTAGGAGGGCAGGAAGTCATTCTCCTGTATTTGCTGGATTACTCATTTGTTTCTGTTTGTGGTGCTGCCCTTTGGTTATATATTTAGCAATTAATTCTTTTTTTTAAAAAATGATCTTAGTAATTTTAAATGAGTTGAAATTTCAAGATACGCATTTAAAGTGTCAAAGCTTTGCCCGTCGTTCCAGCTCACTGAAAGAGAGCTTATTACTCACTATACAATGAAATAGAAGTAATGCTGCCTACATGTTTTACCATGTATCTCCCAAGTAAAATGGCTCGAGATGTACTATTGTGTCAGTGAGTGCTGAAAATGTAAGGAAATGGGCTGGAATATCTCCCTAAGGCCATCCATGTCTGTGGCCTTATACTGTATTCATTCAGAACACACAGCTGGAATGGCTGCCCAAGGCTAGAGGAATGTTCAATGAGACTGGGGTGTTTTTCTGTAGCATAAATCCTGGCTATACGTGTGCCACAAATTAATCGACTGACTTTCTGTCTTTTTAGATCCTCACCTCCTTCGAACCATGACTCCTGAGAATATGTGTCATATAACTCCCCCTTCCCGCCTGGAGCACCCACCCCCTCCTCCACCGCCACCCCCTCCACCATCCCACCTCCAAGGGCCACCGCCTCCTCCACCACCACCACCACCGCCTCACCCACACCAGCAGCCGCACAGCCATCACTATCCCAGCATGCAGCGGGACATGTACATGAAGGCTGAGTCTCTGATGCCCCAGTTCACTATTGGGCAAGGCATGTCACCTGGAGATCTCCACCATGCCCAGCAGTCACAGATGCTTCACCAGCTACTGCAGCAGCATGGAGCAGAGTAAGTCCTCGGGGAAACGATGGGTGAGATAGGGAGGGAGTAGAAGCATTACTTGAGCCCCCTGAGACTTGTTATGATCCCAGTAGACATTTGTGGTTCGAGTGTTGGACATGGGAGACCAAGGTTCAAATGCCCACTCAGCCGTAGATTTCACTGGGTGGCCTGGGTTAGCCACTTTCCCCTATCCTACCCTGGATCACAGGGTTGTTGTGAAAATAAAATCGGGATGGGGAGAACCAAGTACAAAATCTTGAGCTCCTTTTCAGCAGCAGCGTGATATAAATGTAATAAATATAACTAAAGCAATTGAGAAATGTGCAGAGTTTGCTATTGAATTGCATGTATAGCAAGAGGCCCAATAATAGTCACAGGGACTAATATGGTAGGTCAGGGGCCTATGATGATATGCTGTTGAGGTGCAGTTTGAAAAGAGTGAGCAGCAAAATGAGAATTGAGCCAAGTTCTCTTGGCGTTCTGAAACAATACAAAAGGCAAAGCTATACCACAGGCAGAGCTTTGCCCTTTCTTCCCCTGACGATTCATTCAAATTGTTGTTTGTTAAGATTGCTGAGACTTCTGTTGGAAATCTCATGTGCCCCTTACAGGACTGTTTATCAGGGGGCGATTGTGTGTGTGTGTGTGTGTGTGACAACAATTTTTTAATTTGTTTTTAAACAAATACAAGAACCATTAAACACTTATCCAGCAGTACAACTAATGGTGTTTGTTTTATCCATTGACTCTAGACATAAAATTACACATTCAACATTTAAGCATATCATTAATATCATTACCTGTATGCCACAACTGGGTGTAATGGAGAGCACAATCCCTGCACTAATGCATCTAGATCCACGGGGGTGGGGGTGGGGGGGTGATTTCAGATTTAATAGCTGGAGGCAAAGTCCCTGACAAGGTTTGAAAATATATTCAGGATTGAACTGCTTTTTGTAAAAAGTGATTTTAAAGATTGTTTTTGTTTCGATAATGCATAACAACTATTGCAATGGTAGTCACACACACACACACACACACACACACACACCCTTTTAAATTAAAGAGATTAGTGCCTTCAGCTTGCATACCAAGTACATAAGCTCTTTTAATTATTTATCACATTTGTCAATTGTGGCGGACCTAGAAAAAACACACAAATGCATGTAACACTCCTCGAATGGCTCACCTTACTTCAAGAGCAGGTTTGAGGAGGAAGAGTTTGGTAGAGACAGGGACTGAGGGGTTACTTAGCCCTTCCCACATACTGCTTCTACAATCTGAACGTGCATTTGTAACTAACTGGGGGATGAGGGAAACATGGTTGTGTGTGTGGAGCCGGTGGGGTGGGGTGGGGTGGGGAAGCTGTTTTTTTCTGAAAACGGGGCATACATAAAACTGTTGGTGGGGCTTAAAGCATTAAAATGCTTCTCCGTGCATAACAAATACCTGCACACTGAAAGCTAGCATATGGGAGAGACATGTTTGCCTTCAGTAGTCATTATCCAGTTCAGACCTAAGATCCACCTTTATCCAAAATGTGCATTATGAGATCCATTTATTGATTTTTACCGTAGATGTGTACAAACATTGCCAGGGGTTGGACTAGATGACTATACCATTCTTTGATTCTGTGAATGGTAATGTGTTGTTGGTGAGACACGCCTAGGTCAGTCTGCAACCCAGTTGTGAGTTCCACTCACCAGGAATAACTCACAGTATTCTAGTTTTCTATGTGCAGGGATTAAAACAACAACAACATTTGTATGGAGGAGGGTTCAGTCACATGTGTCCATACCTTCATTCTCAAGTCTGGCACAACCTAGACACAGATACACCCCCTCAGTCACCTAAGAAGAAACCTGCCAATTGTTTCTTTCCCTCTTGGGTCAGGTGAGGACAGAGGGAGGGAATGTACAGGTTTAGAATATGCCTCAGCACCAGACAACAATTTTTGAGCGACTCTTTGTATACCTACAGAATTATGTGAGAGCTTGGCTGATGCTCACCTCCTGTACCCTCTGGAATCCTTCCCCCCCCCCATATATACAGTGGTACCTCGGGTTACATATGCTTCAGGTTACATACGCTAAAGGTTACAGACTCTGCTATCCCAGAAATAGTACCTCGGGTTAAGAACTTTGCTTCAGGATGAGAACAGATATGCTCTGGCGGCGCGGCGGCAACAGGAGGCCCCATTAGCTAAAGTGGTGCTTCAGATTAAGAACAGTTTCAGGTTAAGAACGGACCTCCGGAACGAGTTAAGTACTTAACCCGAGGTACCACTGTACAGTCATACCTCTTGTTACATTCGGTTCGGGTTACGTCTTTTCAGGTTGCGTCCTGAGGCGACCCAGAAGTACCAGAAAGGGTTACTTCTGGGTTTCGCCATTCGCGCATGTGCAGACGTGCAAAATGACGTCACATGCATGCGCAAAAGCGGTGAATTGCGACCTGCGCGTGCGCAGACGCGGGTTGCGTTCCTTTCAGGTTGCAAACAGGGTTCCGGAACGGATCCCGTTCACAGCAGAGGTACCACTGTATTTACATTTTTATGGGTTATGTGAAGTTGGAATGTTCTCACTGTCTCTTTTCTGTGTTTGGCCCCCACAGACTTCCAGTGCACCCTGCCAAGAAGAGGAAACACTCAGAGTCACCCCCCAATACTCTCAATGCCCAGATGCTTAATGGGATGATAAAGCAGGAGCCAGGGACAGGGTCTGTGCCTCTCAACCCTGACAGAGCCCAAACACCTCCTTGGCATCAGCAGGGGGCGCTCTCACCAGGTACAGTCTCCAGTAGTATTGTCATATGTTATCCGTGTTCCAAAAGGGGAAGAGTTCTATGGAGTGGGTGCATGGGAGGAGAAACTGAGGAATGGGGGCCATGAGGAAGAAATGAGGAAGGTGTGAGCCATGTGTCTCTAGGGAGAATGTGCTGTTTCATACCAAACAGAATGTGTGGAGGCAGTTCCCCAAACTTGAAAAGAGCAGAGAACGAAAAACATTTCCTTTCCTTGGTTACAAAAACCAAGAAATTAAAAAGCCATGGGATGTTTTGCATGGTGGGAAAGCCATGGGGACGTCGGACAAGAATGAACATTTCCCTTGTAGCAGGAGGGCTTATTTGCATGAGGTGTAAATACACAGTTTTGTAAATACACAATTTTACTACTGCTGCAGGCTTGATTCAGGACAATGACAGCTTGAATGGTTCCTACTTGGATCCCAATTACCAGTCTATAAAATGGCAGCCACATCAACAGAACAAGTGGGCGACTCTGTATGATGCCAACTACAAGGAGCTGTGAGTAGAGATGATGCCTGTGTAAACTCCTTTGCATGCCGGCTCACAGAAATGGAGCTGATTTACCTTCATATTTGCTCAAGAGTAGCACAAGGAGCTGGAGGCTGGTGTATATAGCATGCAAGAAAAGCCTCACAACTTTGAACCTCTTTAAATTGCCACTTTAAACCATTTTAACAATAGTAAAATTTCAATATTGTTTACTAAGCACTTACAGTTATTAGGTGCTCTACAAAGTACATTTAAAAGACATTTTCTGTAGCCATTGCTGTACAATTGGAACAGAAAAACACAGAAAGGGAAAGAAAGAAATGAGGAAGATGTGACTAATAAAACTGCAGCAATCAGAAACAAGACAATCAGTTGTGGAAGGCTATCTTGAATGGGTGTATTATCAACTGATAAAAAAACAGAAAAGGCACACTAGCCTTTTTGCTCCTCCATCAACACTGTTCGCTTGTTCATTGATTTCTGAAATCTCAATGACACTTCTCTCAAATTATTGCATCGTTGACATTTCCTCAGGTGTCATCCTGGTTTTTGTAGAAATTGCTGGGTTTTAGTCATCTTTATACTTTCGGAAGTGTGGCACGAAGTGATAGCATTTGTGCCTCTTCATTACCTGGACACCTTTTGACAATTGCCTTTTTTAAAATGCTGTCCTATTGTCTGTTTAGAGCAGGGATTGTCAACCTGGTCCCTACCGCCCACCAGTGGGCATTTCAGGATTCTAGGTGGGTGGTAGGGGGTTCTACAGCACAAGCTGAATCACTCCTACCATTGAGCACTGGTGGGCAGTAAGGAAATTCTTACCACCAAGAAAGATGCATTAGTGGGTGGTAGGTATAGAAAGGTTAACTACCCCTGGTTTAGAGGGAAAGGGTAAGAGTGGTTTCCCCAGGAGCAGGCACTCAAGTTTTAGGGAGAGGGGAGTTAGGTTTCATCAGCAAAGGTGACCCCTCTTAAGAAGGCAGTCCATTTTGATGCTTGTGCAGCAAAATAAAATAATATATCTTTTGGCTTCTGGAAACACCCCGTGTGAGAAGACTGCAAAATTCAAAGAATTCTAACTGTAGAAGCCAAAACAAAGGGATGGAAACAAACAATAGGTGAGGAAATGTAGGCTTGGGAAATTGACTGATAATGGAGAGAGCATATACCTTTTCCAAACAGATAAATGATAAGATGAAAAGGAGTACACAGAGAAAGTAGCAAACAGGTTGGAGTGCACTGGCAAAGCAAAGGCAATCAGAAGTTTAAGTAAGGAACTAATAACCATTATGCGTGCATCAAAGATGAATATGAAAGAAGCATACAAAGTGGTGTGATATCTTTTCATTGGTCTAATATCTGTTGGGGTTTAGTCTAGTCTAGACTACTAAAAGATAAAGGCAGCATCTCTTAGCTAGAGCCATGTTATGCTGAATGATGATGGTCAGCAAGTGTATGCATGGCATTTTGTAGGCTAACATAAGCCAATTACCCAGGGGGGAGTCCTATGTGGCACAAGCAGGTGCCCGCTCCTGCAGTGGGGCTCCTCCTTCCACCCCACCCCCTTTGCAGTCCATCACACAGCCCCAAAATCTACACCAGAGGGTTGGAGAGAAAATAAACTGGAAGTGGGCAGACAAAATAAGAACTGGAAAATGTGGCCCATCTAGTCTGGCGTCCTGTTCTCACAGTAGCCAACCAGATGCCCATGGGAAGCCAACAGGACACCATGGGATGCCACCCACAAGCTCTTGCCTTGAGGAGCTTACAGTCTGAATCTAGGTGAGAATTGTAATGGTGGAAAGTCAATAAAGAGAGAGGAGGAGACACTGGTAACCAGGAGTGGCCAATGCATGCAAATATACTTGCCTATCTTCATCAGAACAGCTTCACCAATGTACATTTTAGATTACACATCCCAAAAAGTGGGCTTGGAATGATTTCTGGCAATGGGAGCAGGGCCCAGCTCTGTGGCCACAACAATAACTTTTTCCACCTATGTATAGCTTGGTTTGACTGGGAGGAGAGGTGGGATTCACAGAGGAAATGTTGAAGAAGGAATGTGCTAGAGAGAGGGACAGAGATTGGAGGGGCAGGAACGTGGATAGAGCGAATGGTAAGAAAAGAGCAGCTAGAAGTGGCATTGAAAAAGGGTTTGGCAGGGACACGGGGAATGTAATCAAGCAAAGATTGTTAGACGCGGGGAGCATCAGAGATAGAGGAAACAAAAGTGACAGGGATGGAGGGACTTTAAACAAGGTTGTTTTTAATGGTTTTAAGATGCCTTGGGCACTGATTTTGAGCCCAAAGACAGTGCAGGATAGCTCAGTTGGGAGAGCACGAGACTCTCAATTTCAGGATCATGGGCAAAAGATTCCTGCATTGCAGGGGGTTGGGCTAGATGACCTTTGTGCTCTCCTCCAATTCTGTGATTGTTATATGGATAAGAGAGCCTTGAACGGCATGAATCGGAGAGCTCAGAGGCAGGATAACTGGCAAACTCTTGGTGACCAGCTAAGATGTGCCTGGGAAGCTATGGCAGCCACATAAGGTGAGAGCAAGAAGCAACTGAGCGCAGCTTCCAGGGTGAAGGAGAGACAAACGTTCAAGGGGTGGGGGAGAGAAACAGCTGCAGATCCTCCCTGCATTCCACAAAGGTGATAGAGAACTGGCAAGCAGTCAGACAGATTCCAGGAATTGCCTACTCTCAAGAACGCCACGCCCCTGGGTTTCTATGCAGCCTGTATCTCCTATTTGGCCCCATTTTGGGGAGAGAGGGAAGGGCCTTTCTTGTCTGTGGTACCAAATAAAATGAGATGATTATCTGGCTTCATGAGAGCAATGTGGAGAGAAAGGGCCAGTGATTTACATTCAAGCCAGCTGTGGCGTTAGAGGGAGGCTGCCCTTGCATGGCCTAGGATGCCCACGCACAGCATCATTGCTGAGGGCTGCCTTCTCAAGGTCTCACAGAAGGTAATTTATCTGTGTTCCTTCCCTGTGCGTATATAAGGGGAGTAGGGCAAATATATATATTTATTTATTGCTCCAAAGGAACATACAAAGAGGCCAGAGGCATGTCTCGCCCAGTATCCTTTTCCCCATTGTGGTCTACCAGGATAAGTGGTTAAGCAGGCTCTGAGAGGCAGAAGCAGAACACGCTTCCTCTTGGAGGTAGTATACATTAGCTGTCTTGGAGCAGCCACTGATAGCCTTCTCTCTCGTGGATTTTTCTATTGCCTTTCTACAGCCTTCCAAATTGGAGACCATCACCACAACATGTGGATGCAAATTCTGTAATTTTAACTCTGCACCAAGTAAGGAATCACTTTGGATTGTGTCCTGAATCTCATACTCCATTTGAGTTCCGGTATAATTTTGGCAGTGCGGGGAAGACAAGGTTGCACTGAAGGCCCACAGCCTACAAGCTACCCATGTGTGTTATTGTAATGCCTTTATATAAATGCATGGTGTAACTGTACAGCATTTGGAATACTATGCAAAGTTCTGGTTGCCTCATCTCCAAAAAAAGCGAGAAGAAGGTGCAGAAAAGGGAAATCCAGTTCGTTAAAGGATGGAGCCACTGCACTTAGAAATAATTTTTGAGGGGACAGGATAGAGGTTTATAAATTATGTGTGGTGTGGAGAAAGTAGAGACAGAAGTTTCTCTCTCCCCCCCCCGGCCCATCACTATATTATTCATTGTTCTCACTTCGGCATGACTTTATTTTGCTGAAGGAATTCTCTCTCATTGCCTCCAGTCTAGCTGCTTCCTTAACCATGGCGGCATTCTTAGAGGAGGATAACTAAATACGACTTGGCTTTCAACATAGCCATTTCCCATTAACCTTCCATGGGCTGTAGGCAGCACATGTTCAGCAACATCCCCTGTTCTCAGTGAGGTGAAAGCAATAGTTTTTATAATAATTAACTTGGGTAATCTCTCCCTCAATGAAAACCATGTTGTACTTTTACAAACTAGAGGCGCCCATCCTCCCTGTTGCAGCAGAAATAAATGCAGAATAAAACATTTTTTAAATAAAAAATATACCTATACTAATCCTTGAATTTCGCTGAGAAAGTAAGCGTTTGTGGCCCAAGTTTATCTAAATGGAGAAAAATAGGTTGTGAAGCACTCAGACCACATGATTTGCACACTCTACAACTAGGTGGCTTTTCCTCACCAATTCCCCCCTCCTTTTACAATTCAGATTTAATAACTTTAATGAAAAATACCATTTTAAAAAATTGCTTAGACTTTTGAAGGGGGCGTCACGCATTTCATGCCACAGTGATTGTAATATTCAGGCACACTCTCCTCATTTACAAGGTGGCTAGGATGTGCTTTGGAAGAACAGGACATTTTTTTGAGATCCTGGCTTTAAGACAAAGTGGAATATAATATGTGAGATGCCTCTCTTATCTGTGGAAAATGTAGTGCTATCTGTTGCCATGGGCGTAGACATCTGCCTCGTAAAGAGGCCTCTGTGCATACTGTTACCCTCCTGTGACAGGAACATGGCTCATTGCGTTTCTGGGGGTGGCTAACTTTCTGCCCTTATCTCCAGTTCTGAGTTGCTACTGTCCTCCCGCCCTTGCCTTTTCATTTTTACCTCATAACTCACACTCATTTCTTCATTATCTGTCCTTGAATTTCTCTGCATTTTGACCCAATACATGCTTTAAACATTTGTACGCGTTTTGTAAAAAGAAAGAAGAAGAAGAAGAAGAGTTTGGATTTGATATCCCGCCTTTCACTCCCCTTCAGGAGTCTCAAAGCGGCTAACATTCTCCTTTCCCTTCCTCCCCCACAACAAACACTCTGTGAGGTGAGTGGGGCTGAGAGACTTCACAGAAGTGTGACTGGCCCAAGGTCACCCAGCAGCTGCATGTGGAGGAGCGGAGACACGAACCCGGTTTCCCAGATTACGTGACTACCGCTCTTAACCACTACACCACACTGGCTTTCATTTGAACAGATTGCGGTCCTTGATTCGTGTTGGATTTGCTGAGCCATTTGTAAAGGGCTGGGTAGCGAAAGTGGTTTGATTGAATGGCGGAAGCTGCCAGTTTTGTTCTCTCAAGTTTCAGTGGTGAATGGCTAGAGGCCCAGTACAATTTCAGTGGCAAACAGAAACCATGTCTATTCTAGCTGAAGAGCCTGAGGAGGAATGATGTAGCTTAGAACTGAAGAGGAATGACCGTGTGTCCACTTTTTTTTGGGGGGGGGAGTGGAAAGGGAAGAATTTGGCTTTTGGATAGGGCAGAATGGCAAGCACTGTAGGAAGGAGGGAATGGCACAATGAATCACCAAAAATGTGATGGAAAGGGGAGAGAGGGGGAGAGAAATTCCTCTCATACTTTCTGGCTAAGGTAGCTTACTCTGTGACCACCATCTGGTTTTCGTTCAGGGCACATCTCTGGCAGCTCAGGGTCCCCCCTGTTGCTATGAGGAAGAATTAAATGGCTCTTTATAGGGGCTACCAGGTTCGCTCAACCCAAGGGTGCTGACAGCAAACAGAGTTTATCCAGTTGCTGCTGGCATGTCTGTGGAGGATTGTCGGCATGTGCATGGCCAGCTTTGGACCTCTGGAGGCCAAAGCAACTTACTGAAATGTTCTTCTTGCCATGGCCACACACAGAATCCTGCACTGGATTTTGAAATTCCTGGCCATCTTGGGTTCTTCTTGTCTATCCCACTTGTTACTGTGGTTGTTTTGAGCTTTGACTCTTTCAACAGTTGCTTGTTGTTGTTGTTGTTTAGTCGTTTAGTCGTGTCCGACTCTTCGTGACCCCATGGACCAGAGCACGCCAGGCACTTCTGTCCTCCACTGCCTCCCGCAGTTTGATCAAACTCATGCTAGTAGCTTCAAGAACACCATCCAACCATCTCATTCTCTGTCGTCCCCTTCTCCTTGTGCCCTCCATCTTTCCCAACATCAGGGTCTTTTCCAGGGAGTCCTCTCTTCTCATGAGGTGGCCAAAGTATTGGAGCCTCAGCTTCACGATCTGTCCTTCCAGTGAGCACTCAGGGCTGATTTCCTTCAGAATGGAGAGGTTTGATCTTCTTGCAGTCCATGGGACTCTCAAGAGTTTCCTCTAGCACCATAATTCAAAAGCATCAATTCTTCGGCGATCAGCCTTCTTTATGGTCCAGCTCTCACTTCCATACATCACTATCAACAGTTGCTAGCCCTTCCTATTTTCAACAGTCCCTCCTTTTTCCTGTCACGATCAAGGCCCTTGGTTCAAGTCTTCCCCTCTACAGCTTTCTGAAGCCTAAGGAGTTAAAGATACCAGCACATACCATTTATCTGTTAAATAAGACTTCCCAACCCCAACAGACTACAACTCCCACTAGCCCTGGGCACCATGACAACGCTGGCTGGCCCTGGTGGGAGTTGTAGTCCAAAGCATCCAGAAATTAAGAAAGACTCTGTTGAATTCTAGTGCTAACTGAGCCCTCAAAAACTCATTGAAAGTGTACACCTTAGTGGCTAAAAATATAAAGTTTCAGTTTTTATAGTAGGAAGTGCAGACCTTCAGGAGCTCTGTCACTAACCAGCTTGATAGGGAGCCTCTTTTTACACTTGGGCCTGTAAAGAAGTAAGCCCAAATGAAATTAATGGGAGTTTTTTCTTTCTCAAATGAGAAAAATCAAATTTTAAGGGTGCATTTCCTCCAACAAGTACTTAAAATATACCGTAACTCGGTCATGCCGGCCTGCTGAATTCAACAGCATTTATTTGATTTTATTTTATTTGCACCTATTTGGTTGCAGTTTATGTTCATGTATATCGGTCCGTGAGGCAGAGAGGCCTTCCCCACAGAGCAAACCAGGCATATTGGGAGCTGTGTGTATGCGTGCCTGTTGGCGAAGGCCACATATTTTCAGTGTTTCCATGACAACTAGTCCATTAAGGAGACATAGATTAAACCTCCCCAGCTGCTACATATGTTGCTTCCCCCCTCTTATTTGACACTCTGAGCTGCTGCCGCTTTGTATCCTGAGTACATACACTTCAGTCATTGGGGAGGAGATGGGGGGGGGCGGAAAAAGAGTTTGGAAGGTGTAAGGACAACTTCAGGTAGCTCTGTTTTAAGACGTATGGCAGTCCAGAATGAACCTAGCCTTGTGCTGACGCCAGGAAGATGCATCTCACGGGGAAATGTCTTCAGTGGCAATTTGGGTGGGTGGGTGGAATCTAGTTGAGGTGGGAGATTTCCAAGTCTCGGGATGATCATAAATTGCTTTACCAGAGCTAGCAAGCAATGCCAACCTAATCAGCTGTTAGTTGGCAGATCTGTAGGAAAACCAAACAAATCAAAGCAGAGCTGCTTGCTTCATACTGTTTACCTTTCCCCCACCTCCGGAGCATTGCCATTTCCCTTAGTTGAAGAAGGAACAATGCTAACTGACAGTGGTAATTTTAGGATGAGAAGAGAACTTTTTGCCTGTTTGTAGCTGTCAAATATCCTTTGACGTTTTCTCTGAAACTATTAAGCTAGCAAATCTGGGACTCACATGTTGGGATTAGTTTATGTTGTCACATCCTCACTTCAAACCTAGTTACAAATTCCCCTACCCCGACATACAACCTCAAATCCAGGGTGGTGTGATGGACAGAGTGGTGGACGGACCAGAGAGATCCAGATTTACACACACACCCATTTAGCCATGCAACTCTATAGGTGCTGTTGGGCCAGCCCACTATCTCTCAACCTATCCTACTTCATTGTATTGTTGTAGGGCAGGGGCAGGGAATCTCATGGGGCCCTCCAGCATCTCTGTTTGGCCTTCTGGATTCTACCCAGGTTGTCTCTGAAAATTGTCCCCTATAAGCTGTTATTTGCATTGGGAGAGGAGCCCAAACAGTTTAGGGTGCTTTGATAAACAACCCTGTAACCTAAACTTTTTCAGGATAGGGCTGGGTAGGATGGCTCATGCTTCGAGAATGCTTGCTGGTGATGCCTTATGTCCAAGCTGACAAATTGTGTTATGGGGGGGAAGAGATACATGGTTACCTTCCAAATGTTTATCGTTTCCAGGCTAATGTTATGTTTGCAGATGGCAGAAGAAATAGCTTGTGCAATTTGTGTCTGTTGGAGTGAGAGTATCTGCAAGAAAATAACTTGATTGACATTGAATGTTCACGTCTTCTCCCTTTGGTGACAGACCAATGCCCACATACCGGGTGGATGCAGATAAAGGCTTCAACTTCTCTGTGGGTGATGATGCTTTTGTGTGCCAGAAGAAGAATCACTTCCAGGTCACCGTCTATATTGGTATGATTGGAGATCCTAAGTATGTCAAGACCCCCGAAGGCTTGAAGCCGCTTGAATGCTTCTATCTGAAACTGCACGGAGTAAAGGTAATTGTGAAGATGGGAATATGCAATGGTTAAAGAGGTGGAGCACAACCTCTGTTGATACCAGCAATTATGTGACTTATCATATCTATGAAAAACTTAGTGTATTTACTGCACAGGTGGCTGTGTATGTGACTTGTCAGGCCATGTGTTTGTGCAGTCTTAGCTCCAAGCCATCTTACAGCCTGAGTGGTTGCAGTGGGAGCTGACGCTTTCAAAACTGGAGGTTTGATAACATCAATCTTTTGTAATCCTTCAGTGGTTCAAGAGTTCCTCAAGGCAGATAACGCCACACTCAATTAATTTTGAGTGTGCAAAATGTATTTATCCCAGGACACCTTACAATGCAATTAAAACAAGAACATGAAAATAGAATATACAATCGCTAAATTCAATAAGCAGAAAATCTAATCAAATAACTACTAAAACAGCAGAGTTAAAACTTCATATTCAGTGTTTAAAATGTAGCATCCTTCCAATATGCCACTGGATCTGAATTTAAGCAAAGGAGCACTCCCTCTGCATGCCAGTAGAATAATAGTGACCCCACTACTAAATTTGTGTGGTTATTTTCATATTGGGATGCAGCAAATGACCCTTTTTACTTGCTCCTCTCCTACCTCTCCCAAGCTTAACAGCTGGAGAAGAGGGAATGCAGAGCAGTACACATACTGAGTGCCAGTCACCAGGATGTCAAATAATCTATCTGCAGTGTTTCAAAATAAAGAGGTGGCTGCTTGTGGGAATACATGAGCCTGGAAACACATCATATTGTGCTCTCTAAAACGAGCCTGGATCTTTTCTTTTCAGTTGGAGGCCTTGAACCAGTCCATCAACATAGAGCAGTCACAGTCTGACCGCAGCAAACGGCCCTTCAACCCTGTCATGTGAGTACTGCTTCCATTTGTGGGCCCACCTCCAAACCCTCACGTCTAACACATGCACACACCTTTGTGTGAGCAGTCCAGAGAAGATTAGGCACTAAAAAGGGTAGCTTGGACATGGCGGCTCCTGCGCATTAATCTGACTTCTGCTGGTGCATCTTCTTCCTACAGGCGGTGTTGCTTCTTGCACTACCTCTCCTTTTTGAGTGTGCTGCCACCTGAATGCAAAAGGGACTGCATATTAAGCTTCCCACCCAGGAGCAGCACAGCAGTGCCTCCTTGAAATGGGTGGGGATTTAAGTGCTTAGCTCTGTTCTTGTGCCACTGATTTCCCTGGGAGTTTAGGTGCGCTTAGACACTTCGCCTGAATGCAGATTTCCTCCCCACCACACACCCCTCACGTCCTCAATTTTGCGCACTTTGGTTGGTCCCATCCAGGTAAAAGAATATGCTTTCTCTTTGACACATGCAGAACATCATTTATTCCTTTTTTTCTTTCCCTTTTTTCCAGGGTCAATTTGCCTCCAGAGCAGGTTACAAAGGTCACTGTGGGACGGTTGCACTTCAGTGAGACAACAGCCAATAACATGAGGAAGAAGGGCAAGCCCAATCCCGATCAGAGGTAGGGGCTGTGTGCTACCTGTCTCCTCCCCCACAAAAGAATCTGTAATTAAAGTTAACTAACTAACTAACTAACTAACTAACTAACTAACTAACTAACTAATAAATGTGTGTGCTGCCCTGCAATGTGAACATTCTTACATTAATAAAATAGCAGAAATAAAAAGTAAAAAACCTCCGCAGAATAAAAAATGGTGGGTAAAACTTGCTGCAAAATATTATCACCATTGAAAGTCCTTTATTTATATAGTTATATGTATAATTTCATAAAAATATCAAAGCAGTTTACAACACCTATAATACTAAGGTTGCCATATTTCAAAAAGTGAAAATCCAGAAACGGCTGTGTCCGGGAAGTTCTGGACATATGGCAACGCTATATAATACACACAAAATTTAAAACAGATCACCAGCTGATTATTTTTTTCTTAATTGTATGCCTAAGTCTTTCTAGATCCTGAAAGGTTATCTTTGCACTGTGCCTGCGTGGTTCAGATGCTGCAGATGCTGAACAAAAGAAGTGTATCTGTATAGGTCATCATTTCTTTTAGCTGCTAGGCCTCAAATTATTTCAGGTTTTTTTTTTACAGAAGAAAGGCAATGAATGTAATATTGTTGTTGGAATGCAATACATCAGATTAAGTTTGTAATTAATTTAATTTATAATATGTTTATTTTTTACTGATTTTTTTAAAAAAATAAATTGTCATCATGTTGAGTTGTGATTAGGAGTGCATTAAAGCCTGCATTTATCTTCAACTCACTTTGTTTTATTTTCAGGTACTTCATGCTGGTTGTGGCCTTGCAAGCTCATGCCCAGAGCCAGAACTACACTCTGGCTGCTCACATCTCGGAGCGCATCATTGTTAGAGTAAGTCCCTCTTTTCTCCCTTTCCCTTGCAGGACATTGTTCTCCTAACTCTGAGCACCTACAGCTCTTGACTTGACTTGATGGGGAATTCTTGACACTGGTACCAAACTGTCCCTGGTTCCACAGCACCCCTTGCTGCTGCCCCTTTTCCATCTGCAGACTCCACTATCCAACCCCTCCCTGGCTTTCTGCATCCTCATTTTCTCCTTTGCACAAATAAGGCCTTTGCAAACACCAAGTAAGAGAGATCACTTGCTTTATGGTTCCCAATAAGGAGATATGGGCAGGATTGGAAGGTTTATTGCTGAAAATGGTGCCCAGGGGCCATGGAATGTAAGACAGCTCTTGCACCCTCTGCAATAGAAAGAGAAAGCCAAGGTTGCAAGTAGGAATGGTGCAACAAGATACCAGCCCTGCAGTCATATCATTGATTGTGCTGTTCTGCTGCCCGGATGCCACCATTAAGCTTGCTCAGCAGCATGCAGTCCTGCTCCAAGGCACAGGGCAAGTCATATGGCTCAGATGTTAAACCAACTCACAATATTGCACTTGTGCGGACACATGCTTAAAGGTTCATGGGAAGGGGATTTGGAGAGCACATGAGGGTGACTTATAGGAAAGCCACATCTAATTTCACCTAGGTGGGCACAAATGCGTAAGGAACTCTTCCCCATGTCTCCACCAGACATTGCTTTGGGCCCCAATGCGTCAGTTCTGAAACTGATGCTCTCAAATGGGTTCAGCTAGTTGGAAGTCTGAGTAAGCATCTTAAATAGACTGGCTTCTTGGACTTTAGGAAGCATGATCTTGGGGGAAGGGCATTTGAAGAGGGCAAGGGTGACTCCTGTGCTTCCAGAGAGCCTTTTGCAAACAAGGAGGACACTAGGCTGTGACTTTGTGGTTGGCTGTCTCCGCCCTGCTGCCTTTTTAAGTGCTGTGTCCATTTCCTCTAGCAAAGGGCCGGTTCGGGGTTAAAACACAAACAGAGGGCGGACGGGGACCCCGGAGTCTGCAGACAAGTAAGTAGCATGCTGAACTATGCAGTCTCCGGGGTGGAGATGGGGGGCTCTTTTGTAGAATGGGATGAGAGATGCTGCTGCCCTGAGCAGAGCTTGCCCCAGTTTTGTCAGTGAGACTAAGGATCTGTCTGCACTAGCACAAGAAATGTGGTTTGGTTGCACATCAGACGCACAGCTGACTCACTTAATCCACAGTGAAAATGGTGTGAGCGCCAGAATGCTTGTGGAACATGTCAGAAGCTGTGTCACATCCATGGCTGCTTCTCTGTAAACCTGTAAACCTGACACTCTTATTATGACACCTTTTATATATATATTATGACACCTCTACATGTGATATAATAGTACTTACGCAGCACCACCCATTGCAGGATTTCATAAGCAAAAAAAAAAAGGGCACAGTCTCGAGAAGCTTTAGTCTAAACATTGGCAGGTGAGAAGGCAGTGTTGTAAGAGGTGGATTAGGAATGCTTGTGAGCAAATGCAGCTAGCTTTTGTTTCAGCTGAGGATCTTAAACCAAGGGCTTCATGAAAAGGTGGGTTTTAAGGTGGGATCTGAAGGATGAGAAAGTGCATCCTGCAGCTGCTTGCTTATCTGGGCTAAGAGGACTGATTGGAACACTGATGCAGTGCAATAGATTCATGAAACTAGGACTATTTGGATCTGCCCAAAGAACAGAGCAGCAAATTTTCAGCAGGATAGATCGCATTAAAACAGTTGTGAGGGTACTTAGAATAAGGCTCATAACACAGGTAATCGCAAAAGAGGAATAACGGGAAACAAACTCCATTTAGTATTACTTTCTAGACATATAACCAGAACTGTGTCAATGTGTACTTTTTTTAGTCCTGAACTTTTGCAAACGGTAAATTTGCATAGAATTAAATATTTTGATAGTCATGGAGAAGTGCAAAGGCCTCTGAGGGACGCTGAAGCCCTTGCCACTAGAAGCCCTACAGAAGCTTCTCCTTGGATTTGGAAATTTCACCAGACAGTGCCTGGTGAAGCCCATGAGAGGTAGGAGCTTGGGCGGGAGGAGAAAGAGACCTCCTGAGAGTCTTGAGATGCTGGAATCTGCTTCCATTGTGTGTTCTGTGCAAATGTACAAAAGCAAATGTTTTTATTAAAAAAACTTGGCTTTTTGTGCAGAATACACACAGTGCTGCTTATCACCTGCCCAGTCCACAGAGGCTTGGCCAAACTGCAGCATGACTACAATGGATTTTTGTGAACTTTCACGCAGAGGTGATGGTTAAATAGGAAAGTGCTATGTCAGATAACACTCCCATTGAGCACAAGGAGTGAAATTATACTTCTGTACCTAGCTGGTTAAAATTCCTCATTCCTGTGACTGTGCTTCTCCCACTTTCTAAACTTTCTGAACTCTGGATAGCATCACAGTGACTGTCTCTCCTCTTATTCTTATTCATAATGCCATGAATTTTGAGGAGAACATGTGAGGGAAAGGGGGTCAGAGTTTGAGAATAACTAAACCCCCAAGTTCAGCTTTGGAACAGACTTGCATTGTGAAAGTGCAGCTCTGAACTGCATGAAATAGTGATAAAGAAGGATGCATAGGAGTGTTTGCAGAGGGGTGTTTGTGTAAAGCACGAAGAACGAGCAGAATGAATCAGATAGGAACATTGGTGCCTAGAAAGAGTTACATGAAATTAGCTGCTGAAGCCCAATTCGTATCAGATGCAAAACTGTTTCTGTGCAATTTTTATTGACCCAGTAATGCACGTAATACCAAGCCAAATTGTGATTTAGCATGAACGTGTGTTCCCAGGGAGGATATTGCTGCTGCTGTTCTCCTTCTCCAGTCCTGCTGCTGCTGCACTGCTCTGTTTTCAGCCATGGTTTGGTTAAGCCCTTGTCAGGACCTGGGCTCCTAGTTTGTCTCCATAGACAATATGCTAAGCAGGCAGGAGCAAGGGCAGTGGAGGAGCAAAGCACTTATGATCTCCTCTCCAGGAATCCACACATTTGCAGTAAGCCGTGGTTTGGCTTGGCATCACATGGAAACCTGAGCCATTGAGCCCCTACATCAAATAGTGCTGTTTCTTGGACTTGACCCATGTGCAAAAGGTCCTTTTCCTGAGAAGCCACAATCTGCCCTTACTACATTTGGGAATAGGGGCCAGGGGCTTCCAGACTAGGCAAGCTTAAGCCCCAGGAACATACTGAGAAAATAAGCACCATCTGAGATGTTTGATCCTCCTGTTCTCTCCTGTCACTCTGGTGCTGGCTTTGCCAATTAGCTTATCACACATTTATCATCACCATCACAACCCTCATGCAAGCCACCCTGTCACTTCCTTAACAATCCCTCGGGGATTTGTTTTGCAATGGTGATGCTTTGCCTCATAGCTAGAATTCCCACACACCCCTCCTGCTGAGAGAGAAAAGCTTGCAACTTTATCTTTATCCGCTGTGGGCTGGAAAAGGGCATTTATCTCAGCAGGTCTGTAAACACACACTGACTCAGAACCAAGGCTGCTTGTGCTTAGCTTGCAAAGTGAACCAGACAGCCTTCCGCAAGCTGTAAACAACTTACTGTTGTGCATTTTGTCTAACTACGCTGAAAAGTAAGTTTTCTTGGAGGCTGTGTCGCTGTCTCCAAACATGGACAAAAAGCAGTGTGTTCTTATCCATGCTGATGGTCATAAAACTTGAAAAAATGAAACTGGAATTCCCAAAATACTCTGCAAAGCAACTTGCATTTCATCTGACTGCAAAAATGTGCACTGAGTTGCCTATAAGGTGTAGTGTGCAAAATACTTGCAGAGGTGTTGGGCCACTAAACACTGTGGAGGGCCCTTATCAAAGACTTGCCACTCTGCATGATTTCAATTGCTCTGGTGGTTTGTTATTCTGTGCCTGGCTGACTCATTTGCTTATTTCTCTTGCCCAGCTTCAATATTGGTTGGTGGGCAACATTTTTGTTTTCAATGATTCAAATCAGTTAACTTGCGCAAAAGAATTTCCCCCTGCATTTAGGAAGAGGGGAGGTGACTGTTCTGCATTGGTCTTATTCTAAAAACAGCAGTTTTTTCTCCCCAATAACTTTGTTTCTCTCTACAGTTCTGTGTTGTTGACATTAATGTCCTATGGGCATCTCTGCCCTCTTTTCTTTTCTTTTTGCAGGCCTCTAACCCAGGCCAGTTTGAGAGTGACAGCGATGTACTCTGGCAACGTGCTCAGCTCCCCGACACCGTCTTTCACCACGGCAGAGTTGGCATCAACACAGACCGCCCCGATGAAGCCTTGGTCGTCCATGGCAACGTAAAAGTCATGGGCTCCCTTATGCACCCATCAGACATCCGAGTAAAAGACGACATCCAGGAAGTAAGAGCTTGGCCCAGCATGCCTTAGTCAGTAGGATCTCTGCTTAGGAAATGCAGACCAAGGTCATTATTGTGGGTCTTATGGTTTCAGGTGGATACCACAGAACAGCTGAAGAGAATCTCCCGTATGCGACTGGTGCACTATAACTACAAGCCAGAGTTTGCTGCCACCGTAGGCCTGGAGAACACATCAGAGACAGGTACAGTCCTTTCACTGACCCCGAGCTTCATCCTTGCACCTGTGTTGTTCAGGAGTTTTAATGCTAGCAAAAGTGTCAACACCCACCTTCACCCAAATCAGGATATCCATGATCTAACATATACCCACTGTTGGCCTGCACTTGGGACCTTCATAATAGTGTTTTCCTGTCCTTCTGTGAAACATCCCTTAGGCATACTAAATTGTATGTATACGGCATGTGTCATCTGATCATTGGTTCTGATGTTATACATATATGACACTCTACTTCGAGGTCACAGTTAGTGGAAGTCCCCAGTATTGCAGGGCTTGGGGGAAATGCTTTGGTCTTTCTCAGTCACTGTCATTCATAGAATCATAGAATTGTAGAGTTGGGAGGATCCTGAGGCTCCCTCTTGTCAAACCCCCTGCAATGCTTGAACACATCTATGGTAAAAATCAAGAAATGGGTCTCACAAAGTACAAAGGTGGATCTCAGGTCCGAACTGGATAATGACCACTGAACTGGATAATGACCACTGCACATGTCTCTTCCGGATGCTAGCTTTCTGTGTGCAGGTATTCCTTTTGCATGGAGAAACAATTTAATTATTTAAGCCCCACCAACAGATTTACGTATGCCCTGATTATCAGTCTTCACTCAGGGAGGCTGCAGGGAGGTTTTCTGCAGCAGAGAAATAAAGCAGCCTTCCCCAACCTAGCAACCTCCAGATGTTTTGAGCTACAACTCCAACCATCTCCAGCCAGTGTGGCCATGATGGGTATGACTGATGGGAGCTGTAGTGAAAAACATCTGACGGCTGCCAGGTTAGCAGAGGCTGACATAAAGTGTGGCCCGCATCCTCCTGCCTGGGAACACATATTTGCTTTATAAATTGCGAAGCTATCCTTAGTTACTTGCTTATTTCTACCCTCCCATAGGCTACATTCGAGTTGTTTTCTCCTGCAGCATATTTTATATAAACAGTATATAGCTGGAGGTATGTGCGTCACAGAGTCCCCTACTAGCATTGGTCCAAACTCCCTCATACCTGATCCTAGCAGGTGTCTCTGGGATTCTAAGGTTGCATTTATATTTTGTGGCCCAGAGCTACTGTGATGCATGCTTCCCATTTCTGTTCAGGTGTCATTGCTCAGGAGGTGAGGGAGATTCTCCCAGAAGCAGTGAAAGATACTGGGGACATGGTCTTTACCAGTGGGAGGACTGTAGAGAACTTCCTAGTGGTGAATAAGGTGAGTGGAGCCCTTAGAAGAGGAGGCAAGCAACAAACAGAAAACAAGTTTGATAGGAATGACAGACTCTTCGGGCATCATTTCCCACTCTATATATTTTTAGCAAAACCCAAGCCAAAGCTGAAATTGGGGTGGGGGGAGAGAGAGAGAGATTGAGAGATATTTGTTCAGGGTTTGAAGGCCACTCTGGAAGAAAAAATTGAAGCTGGGGAGCAAGAACTGAAAATGCTTCTTTCCTTGCCCTCAAACGGACAGACAGACCCAGACCCTCAGGCACACAGAGCACTCCCAGAAGGCAGCCCTCTGATGACCATTCTGGCGGGAGACACAGGGGGGTGATAAGTATCTAGGGGCAAAGTCATCTAAGGCAGAAATCCTATGTAGGTTTTCCTGGGAGGAAACCCCATTGATGGAATTTTTTTCTGAGGAAACACGCATAAAATTGGTCTGTTAACTGTGTGATAAGTAGATTATAGGCATCAAAGAGCAATCTTTCTGAGATGGAGGTGCTCTTCCCTTTGCATGGAAGGAGCCGGGTGGCGGCAGTGGGTGTGGGGGTGTTGAGGGTAGGGAATGATTGTAAATCACCAAAAACTAAGGGCATAATGTGAGGACCTGAGCACACCCAAAGAGAGTGTTTATTTTGTCCATGCTAGGAGCGCATTTTCATGGAAAATGTAGGGGCTGTGAAAGAGCTTTGCAAACTGACTGATAACCTGGAGACCCGGATTGATGAACTGGAGAGATGGAGTCATAAACTCGCCAAACTCAAGCGACTGGACAGTATGAAATCAACTGTTAGCTCTGGAGCATTCAGGTACTACAGAGACCTGTGTAAAAAAAAAAAAAAAGCAAAGAGAGGGCAGTAAATTTAATATTCTAACTTCTTTTCAGTTAGAGTATTTTAAACAATACAGCTCTGAGTAAATGGGTTGTTATGCAGGCTGCAATGATATACACACTTTTAGGAATAAATTATGTTCCACAGAGTTGAACATCTGAGTAAGTAAGTATAAGATTGCATTGGTAGAAAAGCAAAAAGAACTTTGAAGTATGCTCAGATACGTACTCAGGCTAAAAAACTTGTTCCTCCACTGACGCCTCTTCTAACGGGAGGGCAAATATTGTGATCCCTTCTCCTGCCTCTTATGAGGTCATGGTCCCAGAAGAAGTATTCAGTTTGGGCCTCTGAACAGAGAGTGTCCCAGTGATTCAGAAGACTCTGTCTACCTACTCCTCTCCCACAGGAATAAGATCTTCAGATAGAGCAAGCATCTATACTCTCTAAAGATGACTTTCCTGTAAATCTGCATCTAAAAGTCCCAGTTTAAAAATCTGTTTCAGAGAATACTGTTTTCAAAGAGGAATAGTGAAAGTAGTAGAAACCTTCACTAGACACCCAGTAAGTTTAAAAACAAAACAAAACCCAAACTGTTGTGAATGACCCATTTGCTAATTAAACCCCTCTCTGGTAGCACCCTGACATTCTCCTTCATATAAGGACCCCTTCGCTGCACCTTATTCCCTCCCACCTGTGTTGAGTTTATGCCTGTGAACCAGCTAGATACCTATTCCTTGGCAAAACACAAATATTGACTACTTCACAATCCTATATTGGGTTATCGCCCCATTCTCCAGAAAGCGGCACCAAATTCATTGTGGTTTGTGCGTATACGTGCTAAAATTATGAAAACGGAGTGTTTGTTAAGAAACAGATTAGTAGTGGGAGAGGGAGGAGGAGCAGAATGAAGTGAAATTAAATATGATAAGGAGTGCTGATCTGGGTGCATCCTAACTTTCCTTTCATTGTAGCCAAGCAGGGAGTCAGTTCAGCCGTGCAGGAAGTGTGCCACACAAAAAGAGGCCCCCCAAAATGTCCAGCAAGGTAAGAAGCCTTTGTAAGGGAGACACATGTTGTAATCTGAGCTGTGATTGCTCATGTGCATGAGGCACATTTGTGTTGTTGAAGCTGGTTCTGGCACTTGAAAGAAGACGCAGCTGCTGATTCTGTAGGCTGGGTTTGGGGCTCTTGATTGTGCAGCACCTCACCATCATGGTGTGCAGATGGAATCGAATGTTTGCCTTTGAGTCCCACAAGCCAAGTTGTGTTTGCTGAGGCTGCTTGTTAAGGTGTTGGGTGAACGTTAGCACATACAAATTGAAAACGCTTGCACGGTGATATTTATGGTCTCCGTGGGCTGGGAACTATTTTTGTATACATGATGCATTCCTTGATCTGATTTTTTTCCTGGTGTCTGAGCTGACTCTTGCATTCCTGCTTCATCCAGCAACCTTCCCTTGTGAATAATTTGCGTTCTGTTTCCTCTTCAAAAAGTCTGCATTTTCATTGCATTTCATAATTCCTTCACCAACTCAGGGTTCTCCTTTATTTCCTTTATTTAGTAGCCTTCTGAAATGTGGTACCAAAACCTCCTCAGACATCTTGGCTCTTTCTTGGGGAGGGTGGGTGAACAGTTACCTGAGGGTCAGTGAGGAAGGGGCACATTACAGCCTGCTATCCCCAAAAGAACGACACAGAAAGATCAGAATAGGAATACAGGGCTAACTTTCTGATGAAATTTCTGGTGGTTCTCTTTCCCTCCCCTTTGTCTTGTGCAGTCCCCTTCTGTGGTCACGGACCAAGCGTGCATCAGCCAACGTTTCCTTCAAGGCACCATCATTGCCTTGGTGATCATCATGGCATTCAGGTTGGTGTCTGCACACCTGGGCTATTTCACACTCAGCAGATGAGTGGTGCACAGAACTGAGAATTTGAACCAGGAAGAGGGCCTTCTTGGTAGTGGTGCCCACCCTGTGGAATGCCCTCCCACCAGATGTCAAGGCAATGAACAACTATCTGACTTTTAGAAGACATCTGAAGGCAGCCTTGTTTAGGGAAGTTTTTAATGTTTGATGTTTTGTTGTGTTTTTAATATCCTATTGGAAGCTGCCCAGAGTGGCTGGGGAGGCCCAGCCAGATGAGTGGGGTATAAGTAGTAAATTAATATTATTATTGTTGTTGTTGTTGGGGGGGGGCTTCTGGCCTGTGAGTGAATGCTTATCTGGTTATGCTTATCTAGGGGTGGGCCAGTTTCATCCCAAATAAAGGTGAAGCGATGAGTGCTTTCTTCTTAGCACTGTGCTCTTGTCTCTTGATTGTTGCCATAGAATCACAGTGAAATGTACCTCAGTCATAAAATCCACCTATTTTAGGTTGCATGTGACAAAAGTGTGGATATAATTTTCATGAACACGGCTGAGCCTGTCCAGTGTATTGCTGGTTGCTACAACTGCACTGATGGCAACTACAGTTATTGTCCTGAAATCAGAAGAAAATTAAGTGAATCACTTTGCAGTAAAGTTGAAGAGCCTGGACTTTTAAAATTTATTTTCCCTCCCTCCTCCCACCTTTTCAGTGGGTGAGGTTTGCCACCACATTTTCCAAAATAATCGCAGCAATAAGGAGAACTAGAAACCTGTTTTTGGGTTTTTTTTAAGACTAGAAAGCGGTTTTGTTGGAAATTTGGAGTTCTGGTGTCTCCTCTTTTAGTTGGCAAATCCTGTATGTTAGATAGGCAGCCATGGGATGTCATGCAGAAACTGATCTGATGTGTTTCCTGGTATTGTTTTTTGTTTTGTTTTTTACTATGGCTTCCTGGCTACCAGAGTCCACTTGTAATAAATATGATTTCAAATCAAATTGCACTTCTGGGTGGTTGTTCTTAGGCAAGTGCCCTTTCTAACCATATTTTACTTTCAAACTGAGTTGGCGAGGTATGCCACTGAGTATACGTACTCTTTGATGTCCTGTGGAGTAAAGATTTCCCTGGACTTGAGTTAATCATACACACAAAGGCTGACCTGTTTGGAGACAGCTTCCTTTTCCTCCCTGAAATATTGAAAGTTTATGTTTCCAAAGGCTCCGTTTCTCTTCTCTTCTCTTTCGCAGCGTGATATCCATGTCTACCCTCTATGTGCTGAGCTACCGCAATGAGGAAGATGTTGTGGATATAGAAGGGTATGTAGCTCCTTTTCCTGCCCCCATTCCTCCTTTGGTTACTTGCTTCCTCAGAAGGAAATGCACCTTCCTTTCGAAACCCTAAGTAGGAAAGCGCACAATCATGAAAGAAACCTTCAAACCAGAAGAGCGCTAGAAGATCAGATATGGAAAAGAGTGTAAGAAGGTGTTGAGAAGACCAGATATGTTATCTAGAGGGGGGAGGGTGTCTTAAAGAATCTCTAATACAGCTGGGGTTTGGGGCTGTCAGCTTGGTAAAGAAAAGGAGCACCTTATAATAAACACTGCCCAGGAGATGAGTGAAACGGAATACATCAAAGCTGTTTCTTGGAAATATAGTCCCTGAGGAAATTTTTTATTTATTGTGATTTATGGATGTGGCCCCAGAGGGAAATTATTTATTTATTGTCCCTAAGGGAAATCTCTTTATTTAGGACTGGTTTCAGCTACCCCATTCTACTAACAGAAGCCAGGGCAAGGACCCCCCAGCAGTGCAATGAGACTTTTCCCCACTTGCACTCCCCCATGCCCCTCAAGATCCACTTGGGAGGGTGGGGAGAACCCCCAATGAGTTTTCTGGCTGAGTGGACATTTGAACCCTGGTCTCCCAGGTCCTAGTCTGACACTCTATCCACTAAATGGCACTGGCTCTCCCATAACCACAACTTACTGGCATGAATTGAGGGATTCCCAGGAAGTCAGATTCTATGCCAGATCTGTGTGGTGAATACACAGAAATACAGAAATATATAGAGATGCATGACTCCAAATATGTGTTGGCTAATTTACAGTAACTGAAGGTCAGAGTCTTGGGGTGGGATTCACCAGTGAGTCCCATCAGCACAAGCCTTATGTGAGGGTGTCTGCTTGCACAACAAGGTTGGCTGGACCCCCAAAACTGGCTCTGGGGGGATTGGGAGAACCCCCCAGAACAGTGCTAAAGGAGGAGAAGGGGATTGTTCTGTCCGACAAGCTGCAGTGATTACGATGACTGGACATTCACCATAGCATGGCATTGAAATCAGCCCATAGGGAATAAGCATTCCAAGCTTCTTTGTCTGTGCGTACCCAGAAGTTTTAGATGGTTCACACCACTGTAGGAATACTTATTCCTAAATAATTGATTGATCTTTCTCTTTCCCTTTTCTACTTGTTTTCCTTTCTTTCCATTTATTTCTCTCCCCACCTCTTTTCTCTGCCCACCCTTCCTCCTCATCCAAATCACCCCTCCTTGTGACTTTTGTTGTCTGTGCCTTTCATCCCTCCCCCCTTTGTTTTCCTGTTGCCTTGCAGTTCTTTTGCTGTGCCGACCACTTGCCTCCTGGCTCTCTTTCGGCACAGGGGTCCTGGCATCCCAGTTGCCCTGTGTCCACGGTATGGTCCTTCTTTTTCTGTATACTGTTGATGTAAATGCTGCATCCTTTCTGATGATGACTTGTGTTTCCATGCCACCCACTCTTCATCTTCTGTGTTTTTCTTTTTCTTTTTAAAGCTGCCTATATTTTAGTACTCCTTCTCCTAAACAGAGCAGGGAGACAGACAGACAGAGAGAGAGAATGTAAGAGCTCAGCTGGAGCAAGTGAAAGACCTATCTAGTCCAGCATTTGGTTCTCACAGGGGCTAACCAGATGCCTAACTAGAAGTGCCACAGGCAGGACCTGAGTGCAACAGCACTCCCACACTTGTGGTACCCAGCAACTGTCTCTGACACTGAAGGTAGCACATAGCCACTGATATCCCCCACAAACGTGTCTAATCCCCCTTTAAAAGCATGCAAGTTGGTGGCTGTCACTACATCTTTTGGTAATGGATTTCAGAGTGTAGCTCTGGGCTGGGTGAAGAAGCCCTTTCTTCTACATCTTCCAACATTCCATTTCCTTGGATGACCCAAGGCTCTAGCATTATGCGAGAGGGAGAAAAATGTTTCTCTATCCACTTTTCCCACACCGTGCATAATTTCATACACTTACATCCTCTTTGACTTGCCTTTTTTCTAAACCAGAATGTCGCAGATGTTGTGACCTTTCCGCACAGGGGAGTTACTCCTGTCCCTTCTTCATTTCACTGTTTGAATGAACATTCTGGAGCCAAGCAGGGCAATGAAATTTAGGCTGAGAGGGAGCCACTTGGGTGGTGCAGTACCTAAGCTGGGAATTAGGCAGCTGAAAGCACAATCCTAACCATGTTTCATCAGAAGTAAGCCCCCTTTTCAAATTTCATTGGAATTGAATGGCATTTCCCAACCCCACCCTCACCCTGGAAACAATTTTGTTGTTGCTGCTGTTGCCCAAAACTCTCACAGCATGAAGTCTACATAGCAGCCAGCACTGCAGCAGATAGCTAACCTGCTTCACCAGTGAGGGAAAAGAAAGGCCTGAGGCTTTCTTTCCTGTGCATCAGCATAGGGAATAAGTCCTCAGGCTGTGGATGGAAGAATTTCTGCGCTTGCAGAATGCAGTTTACAACTTCATATAGATACAGCTGGGGGGGGGGAATGACATCTATAGGCACATCAAGTGGAAATAGTGCTTCTTCAATTAATATGGACTTGAGAGAGATAAGGGCCCTGGTCAGAAGCCATTTGTCAGATTCTGAACTTCTCTTTCCGTCTCACCTTTGACATTTGCCATCCCTGGAGTAGACTGTCGAGATGGGAGGGTTGTAATGGATACCTGGCAGCAATTTTGGGCTTTGCCTGATCTGTTCACCCATTGACACTTTGTCAGGGTGTCCTCCTTTTCCCATCCTGCTTTCTGTCTTGCTTTCCCCTCCCTGTCCTCCTTTCTACAGCCTGTTTGCACCCTTCCGTTCCAAACCTTGATGTTCAGCTGCCTCATTAATCCATCTCTTTCTGTTAGCACATATACCATTTTTTCTATATATATGTAAAGACTTCAAGTGACATCTCCCCCCCCCCCTTGCATTCTAGGTCCAGTCAGAACATTGATAAGAATCAGATTATGTTTTCTACTGCTGCCTCATCAAACACACCTGATGATGCTTCCCTTAAACAGCATGGTAGGTACCAGTTGTGGCTGTCTCTGTGAGAACGTCTCCCAGGCTAAGCCAGTCAGGTGTTCAGCTGGAAAGTCAGGTGTGGGGAACGTGGCTCTTCCTCTTGTGTGTTCACATGATGGGCAGGTTGATCTGCCATTTCACCCAAGAAGCAGCTGTCGCCCTACTGCAGTAAGCCCCATTTTTAAAGAAAATCAGCACTACACATCATGGGCAGCTTCTGCTCACTATTAATGGCGAGGGCCAATGTAATACATGCCCTCTGCTAATGGACAAACTCAGTCCATGTGCACGCAGAAGACCCATATTGAAATAAATAAGTCCCAAAGTGGTTGCATGAACTAGGCCTTACAATGCAGGAGGTTGTTGTGTCTTGCTCTGTCTTTTTGCCATTTTACTCTGACCTACATAGAATTGGTGCTGGTATTTTTTCATTATTATTATTCCTACAGCCACAACACATGTACCTGAATCGCTCTATGACTTGCCTGCCCATAGCATATTAGTCTGCCTCGACCCGCCTTGTTTCTCCATGTGCTGTTCTCCTTTTCTGAACACCATTCCAAACAACGTATCTTCTGATGCAGCTTCTGAGACTACCACCCCAGCCACCAACAACCGGACAGGTAAACCCTATTCTGTCTTGAACGCACAATTCAGCTTAGCAATAAGGCATTTCCGCTCGCCTGACAGGATGCTGTCCCCTTTCCTCCCCCTGTGGGCTTCCACATGGAAAGTTTAACTAACTCCTATACCTTTATCTGATTTGCTTTGGATTGTTTCCAGCAGTTTGCACTTCCTGAACATATAAGGTACAATGATAACTTAATGTTGGGAGGGTAGGTATAAGTTTGGTGTATGGAGAAAAAGTAGTGAGGATTCTTGCCCTCACATCCATTTCAATGCGCAAACCATAATTCTTTTCTCATTGCTCTACCTTCACAGATCAAAGCCTCATGTCACTGCTGCCAGTGACCAACATCAAAGCTAAATCGAGGGGAATCACTGGCAAGGTGACTTCCCATACAAAGTGGCCAAAGACCCCTGAGAGATCACGGGGCTTCAGCAGCCCCAATGCCAGCCCATCCTCCCCCTTCACCCACATCCAAGGCAAGTCCAAATACATCTCCAACCTCCCTCTAACACGCAACAGCTTCTCCCCTGGGCAGACACGGCAGCGGCGCAGCACCATCAGCCAATCGGACTCCGAGGAGCCCAGCACAGGAAGCACCAGCCAGGAGGGTAAGCATCCCCTCTTTTCCTTGTGACTGTTTGCTGTATATTTAGACCTTGACACAGGACCTGAGCACAGCAGCACACTTTGCACCTGCAGTTTCCAGCAACTGGGATACTGCCTCTGACCATGGAGGCAGAGCATAACTAGCGTGGCTAGTAGACATCAATAGCTCTGTCCTCCATGAATTTGTCTAATTCTCTTTTAAAGCCACGCAGGTTGGTGGCCATCTTTGCCTCCACTTCATGACCTTAGAAATCCCTTCCAGCATTGTTCCCTAGCCTGGTGCCTTCCATAGGTTCTTGGACTCCCGGTTCTCAGGAACCCCAGCAGCTGGTCAGGGATGGTGGGAGTTGTAGCCCAGCACCAGATGGACAAGACTGTATTATATAGCCTTAGGAGCTCTGATGGTTCTCCGAACACCCATGACTTGGCTTTGCCTGCCGTGTAGAATAACTTTCTTCCCTGTATGGATGATTTCCCCTTTGCAGGAAAAGCTCCTGTTCTCCAGTCCATATCACTTGTAGAGAGCAACGTGGTCATCACGCCTCAGGCCTGTGCTGCTGGTGATGAATGCAGGTGGGTGAAGTGCTGTCCTGCCATAACCTTGGTTAGGCCAAGTTCTCAGGAGACTGGGCTTCTCCTAGGGGGGAAATGCAAGCAGCTGATAAATGAACAAGTCAGGATTTCCCCATGCATTATCTTTATTGTCACGCCAAGACCACTTGCGTAAGCTGGTTTTGTGTTTAGTGATGGAATCATTATTCGATGTGGGTTCATGTAAAGGAACAGCGGGGAAGTTTGGACACAGGCAGAAGGCCACTTTGAGGTGGAATGCTTCTGACCGGAATCCTCAAGTTGCTGTGAGAGAGAGACTGTGGATTTACTGAGAAGATATGATCTTGCTGGTAGTGCGCCTGCTTTTCATACAAATGGTCCCAGGTTCAAATCTCTGGTGTTTCTAATTAAAGGTGTCTCTGTTAGCAGGGCTAGGAAGAAACTCTGCCTAAAACCTTTAAAGCGGGCGTGGAGGAACTTTCTCAGCCACAGGGCCACTTTCTCTTCTGGGCACACTTTTGCCAGAGGCAAAAGCAGGTGGAACAACTATTGTAAATGTTACCTTTCTACAGTAAGCTGGTTTCTACACACACACACCCCTCACACCCCTCTGTCCTCCCTCCAGGCAACTAAGAAATGTTATCAGAGTTCAAGGACACAATCCAGGCAGGCGTGAACACTCACTGAGGGTGCAGAGTTGCACTGTTGAGGGGCATGAACAAGGGAGAAAGGGATGTGGCATGGGGAGAGTCACAGGGGCCAGATAGAATGGCTTGTGGCTCCCAGATCAGAGGTTCTCCACCCCTGCTTTAGAGAGTCCCTGCCCTCTCAAGAGCAAGCAATACTGGGCAATGTTGGATGGTACAATGGCCTTTCACAGCCTAAGGCTGTTCACCCAGCTGGGGTCCAGCATGATATAACTCCCCAGGGATTGCATTGGATTGTGAGCTGGAGGTGCAGCAGAGGAGTCGGCGTGGCCTGGTTCCAATGGGGAGGGATACAGCTACCACATCTAGAGGCGGCTGCTACATGTTATGCTGTCGTTTTCTGTCTCTGCATATAGGACGGGGAACATCACATACCGCATCCCCATCAGCAGGTTTACTTCGGTGAACACAAATCTTACTCTGGAGATGAAGTGAGTAAGAATTCCTGGGAAGACAAGGGGCTCTGGGGAGGGGTGCAGCCTCAAGTGACATTGCAACGGTCAGCAGCCAGCTGAATATCAGGTGGGAGTTGTGAGCAAGAAGGACTCCATCATGGTCTCGGAACTGTAGGTGGAGAAAGCAGAAGAACCCACAAGCAAGGAACTTCTGTCTGCTGTGTGTTCATCTGTCTCTTTCTTTTCACGTCTTTCACGGCCCTGAACCATGGTGAAGACAGAGGCAGGACAAAGGAGAAGGGCTTTAGCTCAGTGGCAGAGGGATATGCACATTGTTCCGCCTTTTGGTTGTTTTGAGGTGCTTGCACTATAGGGTAACAACAATGAGATTTTAAAAAAGAAAAGTAAAACTGGTACCTCCGTGGTATGAAATTTTAGGAGGAAATTACGGGGCATGTACCTATTGTAAATGAAGCAGTATGACCGCCGCAATTTTTTTGCAGGCGCAAATGGTATTGAAGGTACAATCATGTATAACCACTCCAATAGCACAATGAGCATGAATTATGATGAATGCTCAATTAAAAAGGGTGTCTTTAAAGGTGCTGCAGGTGAGAGTACCAAAGTATGACAATGTCGCGTATCAAAACTGCTTACCTTGTTGCCTCCACTAAACATCCTCCTCTGCCCTTTCCTCTCTCTCCCAGCGCCTCCTCTGCTGTGTCTGGCTATTTTTGTGGTTTTGCCTCCAGCAACCCATGTCAGCACAACACTGTGAACGCGGACAGCTTCTCTGATGCAGCAGGCACCCAGGTAGGACCACAAAGTATCATGGCTGGCAGGTGCTTGCCAGTTGCAACCCTAAGTCACTGCTTGTAATAGAAAAGGAAACTAGTGTATTTAGTTTCTGCACACTTTTGGGTGAATGTCCTTTGGATCCTCTTTAAGGCCGCAATCCTCTACTCACTGAACTGTGAGTAAGGCCCACAGAATTTCTGTATGTATAGTATTGTGCTGTAAAGGAGAGAGGTAGAAAGAGGCACACCTGTCAAGATTGTATGTGAAGGCTTTCCTGGGAGATAAAAATGCATAAACATACATAAGTAAACCATCTTCATAACAGGTCATCATTGGCTTGTTCAGCTATTTAGTGCTTGGCATATGGTCTACATTTTTAACCACATGTTTTTCAGAATAAGTGTTGTCTCTTATTTCAGAGCAAATCTGGGGCAAACGGCATTTGACCTTAACTGCATGTTTCTGTCATGCCCTTGAGTGCAGGTCTTCACCTCCACCCAATTGCTGGCATGGGGAGCAAAGAACTGAAATAGCCCTACCGCTATGTAGAACCCTGATATAATAATAATAATAATAATAATAATAATAATAATAATAATAATAATATATTTATACCCCACCCATTGGGTGGCACTGTGGGTTAAACCACAGAGCCTAGGACTTGCCGATCAGAAGGTCGGCGGTTTGAATCCCCTGCTCCTGCCAACCTAGCAGTTTGAAATCACATCAAAGTGCAAGTAGATAAATAGGTACCACTCCAGCAGGAAGGTAAACGGTGTTTCCGTGTGCTGCTCTGGTTCGCCAGAAGCGGCTTAGTCATGCTGGCCACATGACCCGGAAGTTGTACACCAGCTCCCTCAGCCAATAAAGCGAGATGAGCGCCACAACCCCAGAGTCGGTCACGACTGGACCTGATGGTCAGGGGTCCCTTTACCTTTACCCCACCCATCTGGCTGAGTTTCCCAGATTTCCACCATTCTTTGTGGGGAAAAGCCCACACAAGGGCCGAACTACACAGTTAAGGTCATATGTAGTTTGACCTTCACGGTTCAGTAAGCTGCATTTTCCAGTTCAGTAAGATCTTAATTCTGTGTATCCCCATCCCATATTCTCTGCCCACCCAACCTGTGGCTACAAGAGAGGCACAGCAGCTGGCAGTGGTAGGTGGAGTACTGCATCTTGCTGCCTGTTTCTCTCACATCAATTTTCCACTACAAAGAGGGAACAGAGAGCAAGGGGCATTAGCTCTCCCTCTAGCACAGGCCAGAGAAAGAGGTCCTTTTAATCCAGGTATGGTTTTTTCCACTTCTTCCGTAGGGAGTAACATACCATTGGCCTGTGGTGATGATGCCGTTCCAGGAGTTCACCTATCACTTCCGATTTGCTAAACCTGTGAGTATAAGTACCTGCAATATCCTCTCCCAACGTAACAGCCTTTAGATTCATCCTTTAGAGCTGGGGGGGGGGGTATATCAAAAGATGACCGAGTCAGAAAATTTAGTCAAACTCCCCTTACCCAAATATCTGAGTGTTTGCACCCAGACACAGGGCCTTGGAGATGCCTCTCGTTGTTGTTGGCTAACCTTTGTTCTTCTGTGACAGTTTCCAGTTCCCTTGAACCTTCTTTTTCTTCCTCCCACTTTCATCACAGGGCCAAGCAAACTGCAGTACTGCTGTGGAGCAGATGGGCTCTCTCTTCACTGACTATTACTTCCAATTCTACTGGCTGTGTGAGTGAGTCTCGGGAGCACCACTGCCCTTGGACTGGAACTGAAATGGGCCCACAAGGCTCATTGGACTGGATGTCCCCTCCTATGAGCCCCCAAGTCCTATCCTGTTGCCTCTGTCATCAGCTGGTGTGGTTCTCCCCCACCCCACCCTGCGGTGGAATATCAACATTAGAATGCCAAACAACTTTGGGGGAACGATGCCACTAGCAAGCAAAACATGGAAATACTGAGGCATCTTTTCCCCCCTTGACATGCCAGATGCTTGTCATTCAGTCCTCCAAAGGCCTTACTTGTTGTAGAGACATCGACATCCCTTCTTTTTCCTCATTTTTACACTGGATTTGAAAGTTCTACACTGGAGCCATGCTTGGGTTCAATGTCTTTGGGCACCTCAGAACTACAAAATACAGTTCAGCTGGGAAGAGATCTCAGCACCCAGAGAGCCAACGAAGCAGCTTTCTTGGACACTGGCGTTTCTCAACGATGACGCTGGGAGTCCTTCTCTAAAGCTGAAACACTGGAATTCTTTCTGTAAAAGGAATATTCTGCCTGGCTGTGTTTGCAAGTCATACACTGGAGTTTCTGACCTTCTGGCTGGCAGCTAGCCTCTTCTCTCTTTAACTTATGCTCTGCAGAAGTCCTGGTGACACTGGAACACACAAATGACCAGTCGTTTCAAACAGCAGCAACCAATGGAAAAGCAATGGGATTTGCCTCTGACTTCCCCCCTCCCTCTCTCTCTCGCCATATAGTTACATTCCAGGGAGAGAAGACCTCAGTAACCTCACAAAAACAACTCTCAGGCAGGCTAGTTTTATTCCCAATGTGCCTTTTTTCAGGATTGGATAAATAAGCTTCTGAAGAAGCAAGCTCAAATCTACTTGAGGAAAGCAGTGTCTGAGCTTTGCCTCTGGACTGATATAATATGCATTGGCATCCTAGGGCTCCTCCCGAGGCCCATACATTGAGAGCAGCAAAAAATGCCTTTCAGCCCAACAAGCACATGGCACGGCCCTTGCTCAGCAGGAGACCACCCCTGAAGTTGAAGAGGGAGGCCATCAGAAGAGATCTACCCTACACTAAACGTATATCCAGACTGAAAAGTGTTTTGATCCCCAAGGGGTCACTTGTCAGGCAACAAACAGAACATTTTTTTCACTCCAGACCTTAAGCCTCCTTGGCATTCTTAAGAATATTTTGGGTGTATTTTGGGTAACTTACTGTTACAAGGTGTTAACTTGCTAAACCACTGATCTTTCCCCCTCCCCCTCCACACAAGATCAGCTTGTTTGATTATTGATCCACTTGTCTCTCATAGGAAACCAAAGCGGCCTGTCGCTGGGCACCAGCCTGCGTCCGCATTTTGAATCGGGGAAGCGCAAGGAGTTAAGACAAATGCACAAGCCCAACCAGCCAGCGTTTCAGGCCTTTAACTTCCATTCAGAGGAAGGAAGGACAGGCCAACTCAGTCAAGCTCTGTTTTTGTTTTTTGTAAAACGAGTTCTTTAGATTTCTGTGCAAGAGTGTGAACAGCAACTTAGGGAAGATGAGAGGACAGGGATGGGAAAGATAAGAAGCAAAATGCTTAGCTGCTGGGACTGCTCATATATTCTGAATCAGGTTATCAATCTGCAAATCCACAGATATAAACATACTTGCCTTTGGTTTAATTCTAATGACCAAGCACTGATGGTTTTTAAATCACATTATTGTAAACTGAAAGGAACAACTGTGTTAAGGTAGGAATCCACTTTGTGATGGTGGCTGGGTTTATCTCTGTGTTGGTGAAATGTGTATTGGTGCCTGCATTCCTGGATGGATCTGCCATTTTATTAGTAGTAATGAAATTGCCCAGGTAGACAGGCCCACCCGCCCCCATCCCCAGTTATCACCAGTTTCACATTTGCTGCTCTCAGCTCACATTACAGATTTAATAGTCAACCCCTTTGCCCAGAGAACTCTGGTAACCATAGTTCTGCTTGGGGAGTTCTCACATAAATTTTTCAGCACCCCCAGTAAGCTGTGATTCACAGGATTCTTTGAAGGGAGCTGGAACAGTAAAAGTGGCATAAAAGTAATAAAAATGTGTAGATAACGTCTGCAGTGTCTGTTGGCGGCCCAGTGATGATTGCCACTTTTCCTTACAATGCTGCACATTCCATGAATGGGCATAAGGGGAAATGGCACCTGGCACTGAGGAACTGCCATTCATTAGAAGCAGCCGAGAGGGGCACACAGGCATGGGCTGGGGAAGATATTGGAGACCTAGCAGAACAAGGGCACTGATAGCATCTGATAATGGCTGCGGGCTGTCTTCGCAAGGAACAAGGATATGAGAAATGTAGTTGCAATTGCTAGTGCTCACCACCAGGTGGCACCATTGCTGAACAGAGGGGAAACAAACAGGCACAATAAGAGACTTGGAGTTATGTCCCCCTTATTAACGTCTCATTTTGCCCCATCAGTCAGACTGGGTCATGTAATCTGTTAGTGGCATTTAGTGCAGCCAAGGAGGGGTTTCCTCCCTAGTGAAAGAAGTGCAGAAATCTGTTTCGTAGCAATTCCATACTCTTACTTCTTCAGTAAATCCCATTGAATTTGTTGGGACTTACTTCTGGGTAGAGGGGTGTAGGTTTGCACTGTTACTCAATGTTACTTGTGAAAATGTTCTTGCATTGAATGCCAGTAATGCAAAACTGGTTGAAATCTCCCTTGTGAAACAGCCTGTTACTGACAAGCAAGCACTCTTGCTTCTCCTTACAGCCCCTGCTTCTCTCTCCCCCTCCTATGTTCCTCCTAAACCAGGGGTCAGCAACCCGCGGCTCCGGAGCCGCATGTGGCTCTTTGACACCTTTGCCGTGGCTCCGGGGCGGATACTAGCGAGGGGAGGAGGCGCATTGTGCGCCCCGACACTCCCCACTGTGGCGGGCGCTGTACTGGCTGTGACGTCGCATGTGGGCGGTGCGTGCGTTAGAGGAAATGCTTGAGGAAGCTTTGCCCTGCCTACCTGCCACCTGATGGGATTCACTTTAACAAAAGCTACCCCTTGGCCTTCTCTCCCGTCAAGACACACTCCTTGCTGGCCTCGCTTCACAAGTGTTTCTGCCAGGTTGGACTGTGTCCTTGAGCTCTAATAATGCATCTATAATAATAATTTATTATTTATACCCCGCCCATCTGGCTGGGTTTCCCCAGCCACTCTGGGCGGCTCCCAACTGATTAAAAACAGAATAAAACATCAAACATTAAAAACTTCCCTGACCAGGGCTGCCTTCAGAGGTCTTCTAAAAGTCAGATAGTTGTTTATTTCCTTGACATCTGGTGGGAGGGCATTCCACAGGGTGGGCACCACCACCAAGAAGGCCCTCTGCCTGGTTCCCTGTAACCTCACATCTCGCAGTGAGGGAACCGCCAGAAAGCCCAAGGAGCTGGACCTCAGTGTCTGGGCTGAACATTGCGGATGGAGACGCTCCTTCAGGTAGCTTGCTTAGCTGGCTGGAAGATAGAGAGGTGTCTGAGTATATATGGAAATTAGCCTACTGTACAAAAGTGAGATCTGCATTGACAGTCATTGCTCTGCTCACTTTTGCATTTGGCCCTGCCTACCATTGGCACATGGCCCACAGAAGTTAATGCAGGCTGAAAAGCCATTCCCCACTCCTGCCTTAATTTCTCCCAAGATTAACTGACAAAGGCATGTGAGCCAGGAGGCTTATATAGGACAACATGTGTTTACCATGTGAAAGTACTGTACCTGCAGGGTTATGCAGATACTTCACAGAGACAATGGTGCTACCCAGCTAAATCCACCACAATCTTCTAGTGCTGTTCCTATTGGTCCATGCCTGCTGAGTTATTTGTCGGGGGTCTTTCTTACTTTGTCCACAAAGCATGTGCTTTGATCATCCATGGAGGTTCAGTACCAAAAGACTCTTCACCATGCAGGCATCCAGCAACGCCCCCAGCTAGAGCACAGTTGTTCTTGAGCACGATCGGAGTGTCAAAAAAATGTACTTGGCCGTGGACAATACAGTGGTGCCCCGCAAGACGAATGCCTCGCAAGACGAAAAACTCGCTAGACGAAAGGGTTTTGCTGTTTTTTGAGCTGCTTCGCAAGACGAATTTCCCTATGGGCTTGCTTCGCAAGACGAAAACGTCTTGGGTTTTTTTGCAAGTTTGTTTCCTTTTTCTTAACACCGTTAATACAGTTGCGACTTGACTTCGAGGAGCAACTCATAGAACGCGGTGTGGTAGCCTTTTTTGAGGTTTTTGGTGATTTTTGAAGCTTTTCCAAAACTTTTCCGACACCGTGCTTCGCAAGACGAAAAATTCGCTAGACGAAAAAACTCGCGGAACGAATTAATTTCGTCTTGCGAGGCACCACTGTATTCAGATAATTCTTCTCAACTTGGTATTAGAAAGTCAGGATCTTGCAGGGGCTGGCAACGCTCCAATTTTCTAGCAACAAGAGGCTGCTCTTCCTCTCCGTGTTCTGTGGCCCATGTGCCAATTGCCTGTTTTTTCCACGTAGGCTGAATTTGTGATTATTATTTTTAACTCCAGCAGAATGGGAGCCAAAATGGAGCCTCTCCTCCCGTCACACTTCCCAGCATAGGGAGAATCTGGTGCTCCACTGGAGGTGCTTGTGCCGGAGCTCCTCCCTGTATCGCCAACCCAAACGGTGTGGGGAGGAGCTGCAGAACAAACATGGCCTTTGGGGCTTCCTAGGACACTCCAGCAGTGGGAAGAAACCACCCTGCAAGAAGCAGCTCACAGAGGAGGAAGGATCTGTTGCTTAATGACTGAGAGGCATCTTAGGCCTGGTGGGTCACTGTTTTGGTGCTCTCCTCCTGAGCAGCAGCAGGAGGCTTAAGCAGACTCCTTTCTACAGACCAGCAATAAGAAGTCTTTAGACTAGTAGTTAAGAAACCGCTGGGTTAAAAACAATCTGGTGAGGACATTCACATTTTGACCGGACTATCCCCTTACCCACTCCTCAGTGCATTAAATGTATAAAACCATTCATCCATAGTTTGTTACCGATCAAGATCAGGGTGAGGGCAGCAGGGACACTGTGACATCAGAAGTAAATTAACCAATCACTTTCTTCTTCTCCTGGTCTTATCAGGTGGCATTGGAGAGAAGGGCTGTGTATGTGTCAAATTTATTTTCACTGGTACATTCACATCTGTGCTGAGAATCCGATATGCATAATCCTTTGTAACAGTAGCACTCTTTACATTACAGTTTTAATGGTTTTATTGTTTAAAACTGCTACAACTACTTACTTTTATCGATATAGCACTTTTTTTTTAATCCCAAAGTGCTTCACAGTATTGGGGTGGGCAAGGGGACTACCAGCATTAAAGAGTAGGAGTTCTATAGCAAGGTGTTACCTGCCCATGTTTGAACTGGTATCATGGACATCACCTGGACTGGCCAGCTCAGCATCTTCATGCTACTCGCCTGTCTCGGGAAATGTTATCCCTACCTGCACCAATTACATACTCTCCCCAAATAGAAGGATGATTAACAACTGGGTGTTTTCCTGCATCTGATGGAGGGAGCTCTTCCGGTGCTTCTGACCTAGGAGGAAATTCTTCTTCCTTAGAACCGGAACATGAAGCCATATCTCTCTAGCCATTTGGGGAGCCAAGAATAAAATCAAGGGTGGATATGGAGCCAACTTTTAAAGTCTGGCTGTTTCGAGGGGCTGGGAATGAGTTCTCCAAGGAAAATTCATAAGCCTTTTGTCTTTTTGTTGTTGTTTAAAGAAAAAGCTCAAAGCCTGTAAATAAAAGTTTTGTGCCACCACTGTGAGCCTTAAGGAAGATAAAGCACTAATTTGTTTTGTTTTAAATGTTGCTATCACAGCTTTAATCACTGTATATTGCCCTCAATTTCAGAGTCATATCTGTAGTACGTACTATATTAATGAAGTTTTATTGTTATTTTGCTTTGGTGGAGGATATGTGTGGTTGCTTTTCCCCCTACCATCTGCTTTTCTGATCTGTATTTATATTTTGTTTTGGAGTGCTGGTGCCCAGAACTCCTCTACTTCTTGTTTTGCTTACCTAGACCTTTTATTCATAAGAAATGTACCTATAAAAATAAATATATAAGTATACTACTTTGTATCCAAGATTGGCTCATGGCTTCTTCCTCCATCTCACAGAACTGAATTATTACAAGTAATGTTATGGTAGGGGCTCTAAGCAAAGTTTTTTGTGGGTAGAAAGAGAATTTCTGAAGCAAGAAGTGCATTTGTACTACCAGAGTAAGCCCAGTTACATGCACACAAGTCAGCAGACATTTTAGAGAAGAAATATCTGTTTGAGAGTCATACATCACTATATAAAAAAATCTATGCCTTCAGTATTGGACTACCACTTCCTACAGAAACATTCAGTTAACACAGCTATTTTCAATTTTAACTCAATGCCATTTAGTTATAAGAGCAAAATGCAGTTTTCATTAAGGATTTAGTTAAAACATGGAATTGAGAGAAAGCAATTAACCAAAACTACACTCACTAATCCGTGGGCTACATGTCTTTTACTAGCCTCGTTTCTGATATACATTCTTAATTACTATAGCCTTGGGATTTTATTTTTATTTTTAAAGCCTGTTGCCAGCTCTTGTAGTTTAAAGGTAGCTCAGAGTCAGTGATGTCCTCAAGTCAGCTTGTTATTTTAGCCTTTGCAGTTTAATGCAATGCAGTAAAAGAACTGACATCTCTAAAGATTATTCTTTAAACCACAATCTGAGAGGAAAAATCAATATGGAGACAAAATAAGTAGTAGGGAGGAGGAGATGATTTATCTATCTGTATTACACACACACACACACACACACACACACACACACACACACATTCTCCACTTTGCACAATTGTATAGACATTACTCATGACACACACAGACACCTTTATTTAACGGGCTTTCCCCTTAAGCTGAAGAGTCCCAAATATTGTGGCCTGCCCTTTTCTGCATGTTGATCCAGAAGTGGAGCATCTCAGCTCTAGTGCCTACCACAGCTGTGATCCTATGTGCCTTTTTTAATCAGAAATACGTCCCACTGCATTCAGTGGGACTTACTCTGATATGAGTTTATTTACCTACATGGGAATATGTCCCACTGAACTAAGTAGGATTTACAGTACTTCTGAGTCCATTGGCTCTCTCTCAGTAAAGAACAGAAAGAAGGGAAGAAAAATGAGTGTGGATGCTTTGTGTAATAAAAGGTAAATGTAAAGAACCTCTGGACAGTAAAGTCCAGTCAAAGGTGCCTATGGGGTGCAGCACTTATCTTCAGGCCGAAGGAGCCGAAGTTTGGAACACCATGGCAAGTGCCAGAGCGCATGGAAACACCGTTTACCTTCCCACCACAGTGGTACTTATTTATCTACTTGCACTGGTGTGCTTTTGAACTGTTAGGTCGGCAGAAGCTGGGACAGAGCAACAGGAGCTCAGCAAGCCCAAGAGGCTCAGTGGTTCAGACCACAGCACCACCTGCTCCCCTTTCTGTTTGGTATCCAGCATACTGTGTGTGCAAAAGAAAAAGTTCATTTGTGCTTAAAGGTGGGTTTGAAAGCCTGCTCACAGCAGTGGAAAGTCTGATATGTCAACATTTACAGTCTCATGAAATTCTGACTGTTGTCACAATTGCTTATTTCTTAAAAGTTGAGATAAAATATTCCTTCAGGCATATGATTACTATGTGTCCCTTATATCCATCCTATTCAAAGAGCAATTTCTGTTGCTTTGTACCTTCTCTCCTGTAGCGGGTGTAGGCCTATGGGTCTTCATATACAGCAGAAAAGTGCACCCAAAGAACAAAGAAGAACACAAACTTCAGCTCATCACAGAGTCAGCTTTATTGGTCCAATGTTGCGACCCTGGGCTATAACCATATATCAAGATTATGCAGGCCCAAGCTGCAAAGAGCTGCATTACGTACAAAAATAAAAAAGAGCTTCAGTAAGGCTGCTGGAACCTGAAAGGAAAAACAACAAATGGATCAAACTATTTTCTGAAGTACCCAGGCTATTATAGTTTTCTATATTGCTGTACGAAACGGAAACATACAAGCAGGGGAGCCAAACAAGTCCTTGACAATTAGAGGCGCTTCTATGCTCTACGTGCCTGGGAAGTTGTCCTCATAATTTGTGCCTTTCATTCTTGCTTTTTAAATTTAGATTGTTGTGACTAACGGTAAGGGGCAGACAAATGCAACTACCTGATACAAAACTGCTCACTATTGCACGTGTTGCAGTTCGAAGAGCACTAAGAGAGAGAGGCTCAGCAACTGTATTTTACTGTGCAGATGCCGATAGGTTCACATCATTTTGTTACCTGCTACATCCTTTGTGAAGTAGTTGCAATATGCTACACAAGGCTTTGTCTATATTCACAAGCATGCCTGGTAAAAATTCAGCTTCAGAAAAGCCAGAACTCTAAACATTAAAATAGAACTATTAAATAAGCACCAGACAGCCTACTATATGGTGTGTGCACCCTATATCCATATCCTGCTCGGTGACCTGGGGAATACATTTTTCTATAATCTTTCCTCCCACAGAGAACTTTCCATTTCTAAACTTTCATTGTTTTGCAAGACAAATTATTAACATGATTGTTGGACACAATACTAATCAAATTTGCAGTTTTGAACAGTTGCAAAGCAGCTGCTTCTGGGAAGTATGAATGCACACATAATAACAGAGATCCCTAACATGTCTTTGGATTACTGCAGTCCTTTAGCCAGCCAAAGACAGGCTGAGGGGCCTTAAGAAGCAGTGTGGGTCTTACTGCACTGCCGGCATGGTAACATCTACCCACTGGATACTCCTGAGTAAAGCTCTGCCATAACAGATGTACAGCCAGTGATATTCTGGCAGTTGTGGGAAAAATAAGGCATTGGAGGTGGTGGTAGTAGCGATAGATCTGCAGGATCCAAAGCTCCCTCACTCCCCTGACATGCCTGCAAAATTGGCTCCACACTATCTAGCTCTGGGGCTGGCATAGCTGTTTTTCCAACAGGAGGGGGAACTCCTCACCACCACCTGCCCTGCCCATAGCAGCGGTTTTTCTGCCAAAGAACCTGCCCCTGCCCAAAACATTTAGTATCTCAACAATTTTCATTGCCTTCGTTTCTCCCCCTTACAATATAAATGATTGTATGGAAGTATGGAAGTCTTAAAATAGTTGCACATTTTCCAACAAAGTGAATACCAAACTGAAACTCTGAATGTTATTTCAATATAACATTTAAACCAAATTAACAATTCAATCCTAATATTTTCTGGGAAATTCCCTCAAATTTGTTCCAAAAAACTCTCATTGTGGAATCGGGTATTAATTTCTTACCTGAGAAAGCTCCTGACTTTGTTAAACATAGATTCCAACCCATAGCAGTAAGAAGAGTACTCCAAAGCCCATAAAGAGTGAAGCAACCAGAGAGATGAGCAGTTCCTTGTAAATGTCCCGGGTGTACTTGGTTGAGGTCACTTCATATCTGAAATACTAGTTAAAGTAGTAAACCAGAGACTGAAGAGTGGAGAAAGCCCCAGCAATACACAATGAAAAACCAACACTTTTGCAAAAGGTCATGACATTTTTGTTTAACAGGGTTGTCATCCTCTCAGCATGCAAAAATTAAGCAAGAAAATATAACAGAAAAAAATTCTTGTTTAATTGCAGTGTGACAAACTGCATACAAGGAAGAAAATTAATTAAATGAAATTTCAGGGAAAAGATAGCAACTATCCCACAGCATCAGGAACAGTATCAAAGAAAGATCTGATGCCATTAAACATCAGTCACCAAATTAGAAGACACTAAATGAAAGAGTTTCCCAGTCCAGACACCAAAGTAGGCTATTTTTTGTGCAACATGGAAATGCCCTTAAGACAATCACCTGGTGCCAATTTTGCTTTCAGTCTGCTGCCAGACACAGGCATTTTTATTTGTCTGAACTTTTAAGAAGCAATAGTAACTTACTGCATAATATTTATAAATCTTTTGCTTAATATTTATGCTGACTTTCTACTCCCCTTCATTTGCTTATATGCATCTTATTACCCTTATGGTACATCATCCTAATCGTTTTGCTAAACGAAGGCCTAAAAATAATTTAAAACAGTAATGCAGAACCAGCTGCACCCTAGATGCTGTGGGTCACCATCAGCCTCAACCAGCATGGCGAATGGTAAGGGATGGTGGGAGTTTTGTAGTCCAGCAACATATGCTGAGACAGCTTTCCCCACCTTTTAAAAAATAAGCAAAGGTACAAGCACCTCCCCCAAATCTCATTAAAGCCCCACAACCCTGTGGGCAACTGAAACGTGTCTGGTGCAGGCCTCTGGGCACTCAGCAGAGCCGCTCTAGGCTGGAAGAGGATACACAAAGAACCAGGCGGTGAAGAACATGCCGATGGCCAGCAGGACCACTGTGAGGTGTGGAAACACAGCCGGGTTCACCGGACTGGTGTATCTGCTCATTGTCTCCAGCTCCTGAAATTGAAAGAAAGAAGGAGAGAAGTGAAATAACATATTGTCACCAGTATTTATAGCACGCACACAGATAAAGAACCTGCGTTGGCCTCCATCTCCCACCAGCCCCTTCCAGCTTGGATAAAGGGCCGGGAATGATGGGAGATGCAGTCCATCGAAACACCTGGAGGACAACAGGTTCCCCAACCCCGATTTTAAGGAGATATCTCGGCGAGGGAACAGAGGAGGTGGCAACAGAAACACCATTTATTTCTCCCTCCCTCCCTCCCTCTCTTCTGCATTGAAACCGGGCCATTTGCGCCCGCCGACCGCCCCTCCTTGGCTCTCTCGGGATAACCGAGCAGACCCAGCACCGGGAAGGCGTGCAAAGGCTGGCAAAGGGGCGACAGGGGCGGCTCCGCTCCGGCCGGCCCGCTCCCTCACCATGGCTCTGTCCGGCGCTTCCCGTGGCTTCTCCTCACAGGTGGCGGAAGGACACGTCTCTTCTTCCGGCGCAGGCTCAGCCCTTTCCCCGCCGGAAGTCCGACTGTCATCTTCTCCCCCCCCCCGACGAAGAAGGAGGAGGGATAGAGGCCTCACGCATGCACGGCCTGCTGGGAATTGTGGTCCGTTTAGACCTCTGAAGCGGGCCACCAGAAAAAGCCGGTGAGCGCGTGGACTACGTTTCCCAGAAGCCAACAGGCGTCTCGCCCGCCCTGCCTTCTTTGATGCTCTGAGCGCGGGATTCAGAAGGCGCCAAAAGGGAGGCGCTGATTGGCTTAGCCGAGTCCTCAGCCGGGTCTTCGGTCGCGCGTGGCTGCGAGGGAGCAGGTGGCAGTGGAAGGTACCCCAAATACCAGCCCCTCGCGCGTTCTGCGTGGCTGGGAGGGGAGAGGTGGCGGAGGAAAGGGCCGGCTGGGAGGGAGGGAGCCGCGTTCGCCCTCGCCCTGCCGCGGCCCCGGGCAGAAACCTGCGCCGCAGGGAGGGAGGCTGGCGTGGAAGGGCGAAGGCGGGAGATTGATGCAGCAGCCCCATTACATTCAGTGCGGGACAGCTGGGAGGGCGGCGTAGGCCGGCTCTCAGGGTCCACTCGGAGGTCAGTCCCACAGAGTTCAGCGGCACTGGCTCCCAGGTTAAATGCCTGCGAGACTGCAGTCTGAGACGGGCGAAACGAGTAAGAGTCATCTGGGTTGGCTGTCTCTTATTTTGCTTACTTCTGAACCACCAACTGGATTAAAAAAAAAGTGGTGTTGTCATCCCTCTGTCTCGGGAGACAGTGGAAGAGTGTGCGCTCTCGGGGGTGAAGTCAAGCCCTGGGAGAGTTACAGCGCCTGCTTTGATCAATATGGGAGATACGTTACTGTATTTTAATGCAGTAGTACCTCGGGTTACATACGCTTCAGGTTACATACGCTTCAGGTTACAGACTTTGCTAACCCAGAAATGATACCTCGGATTAAGAACTTTGCTTCAGTATGAGAACAGAAATCGTGTTCCGGCGGCAGCAGGAGGCCCCATTAGCTAAAGTGGTGCTTCAAGTTAAGAACGGACCTCTGGAACGAATTAAGTACTTAACCCGAGGTACCACTGTATTGTGTTGAAAGCCGCCCAGAGTGGCTGGGGAAACCCAGCCAGGTGGGCGGGGTATAAATAAGAAATTATTATTATTATACATGTTTTGTTGCAGCTGGGGCATATGAAGGGGGCAGGGGTTGAACTGCCTGAATGCCCATCGGAAATAAGAGGGACCATGAATGCCAGTTGAACCGTGATGTGACTCCATTCAGTTAAAGCAAGAGATGGATCCTGAGAGAGAATAAGATGTGTTGCAGCAATAGGCCACATTAACAGTGGGCAGGAAGAAATAATGGAGAATAGCAATGCCAGACTCTGAGCCTTTAATTCTAGTCCCAGATACAGTCAGTCATTCCAGTCCCAGGTTTCATTCCTCAGTTGATGTGATGTACCTCTGTGTCCCATTTGGTTTCCATGGGGTTCTATGGCAGAATAAGGGTGGCATATGAATGTAATTTACATTCCTTTGAGAGGAAGTGCAAGATATAAATTGGAAAAAAGAATAAATTCCTTACCTTATTTGTAATTTGCACATCTTTCTCTGGAGTCTGTACATAATTGATTAGTGAGCATAGGTTTTTTTAACCTATTTCTAGTGTATTGATAGTTTATTACAATTTTGTTGTATGTTGCCTTGAGGTTTCAGTGTAAAGCAATAAATAAGTTGTTGTTGTTCATCAAAATAATAGCCACTACATGGTAATCTTAGATTGGTAGGGAAAATTATACCTTGATCCAACAGCTGAACCTTTTGCTTTCTTGTCATTTTAAATCATCAGTTCATGCCTTCTGTTTTACTTTCTAGGTTTCTCCCGTGTTGTATCATCACAGAAGCAGACTGCAACTGGAGCTGAGTTACCAGGATGGGAATCCATGGTTTGGCCAAGCTGATTGCCGATATAGCTCCTGGTGCCATTCGAGAGAGTGACATAAAGAGTTACTTTGGCCGGAAGGTGGCCATTGATGCGTCTATGAGTATTTACCAGTTCCTGATTGCTGTAAGGCAGGGAGCTGACATGCTGCAGAATGAAGAAGGCGAGACCACAAGCCACCTGATGGGGATGTTCTACCGCACCATCCGCATGGTGGAAAATGGCATCAAGCCTGTCTATGTCTTTGATGGCAAGCCCCCACAGTTGAAATCGGGGGAACTAGCCAAACGCACTGAGCGCCGAGCTGAAGCGGAGAAGCAGTTGCAAGAGGCCAAAGAGGCAGGTGAGGAGGAAAATGTAGAAAAGTTCAGCAAGAGGTTAGTGAAGGTGACCAAGCAGCACAACGATGAGTGCAAGAAGCTGCTGACCTTGATGGGCATCCCTTACGTTGACGCACCTGGCGAGGCTGAAGCTAGCTGTGCTGCACTGGTGAAAGCGAGCAAGGTCTATGCAGCTGCTACTGAGGATATGGATTGCTTGACCTTTGGTAGCCCTGTGCTGATGCGGCATCTTACCGCCAGTGAGGCAAAGAAGCTGCCGATTCAGGAATTCCACTTGAGCCGCATCCTTCAGGATTTGAGCCTCACGCAGAAGGAGTTTGTGGACCTTTGCATACTGCTGGGCTGTGACTACTGCGAGAGCATCCGCGGCATTGGGCCGAAGCGGGCCGTGGAGCTGATCAAGCAGCACAAGAGCATAGAAAAGATTCTCCAGCAAATAGACGCCAAGAAGTATTCTGTGCCTGAGAACTGGCTGCACAAGGAGGCCCAGCTGCTGTTCCTGGAACCTGAAGTTGTCGACCCCGAAGCTGTGGATCTGAAGTGGAACGAACCAGATGAGGAAGAGCTGGTCAACTTCTTGTGCGGGGAGAAGCAGTTCAACGAAGAAAGAATACGCAACGGGGTCAAGAGGCTGAACAAGAGTCGCCAGGGCAGTACTCAGGGCCGATTAGATGACTTCTTTAAGGTTACTGGCTCCATCACTTCAGCCAAACGCAAAGAGCCAGAACCCAAGGGATCCACCAGGAAGAAAGCAAGGGGTGGTGGTGCACTAACATCAAAGTTTAAAAGAGGGAAGTAAAATTATTTTCTAGAACTCTGTACCAGTTCCCTTCCACTGCAGATGCTTGGAGCGAAATATATTAAACTACAATTTTAGAGCTTTGTGGTAATGTACCCTGTAGTGCTCAAAATGTGACGGTTATCGTCAGGCCTTGAGCTCAGCTTAAACTGATGCATGGTGGGAGGGACACTGCTCTGACAAAACATCTGACACTGCTAATTGCTGGCCAGAGATCCAGCCAGTCTGAAGGCTTGCCCTGCTTTCGAAGGACCCAGAGGGTGCTGCTCTCGCTGCCTTGAGTCCGGTGAACTCCATACATAGTATAGGTCCATCTTTGCTGGGAGTGCCATGTTGAGGTGATTTTAGCTTTTGAATTGTATCTTCCAATAAATATTGATTGATTACTACTTCTGTGTAAGCTTGTCAAAATGAAATTGGTGAGACTGAAAGAGTGTTGCTAGAACTGTCTGCAGCACAACTCAAGAGTAGGTGGGCCAACAAGAGTTTGCTAAGGGAGCTGTTCTACAACCTGGTCTGTAGTTTAATACTTGTCATATAGGATCTGATCTGGCTGCTACTTGCCTCAAATGGCATCTGTCTGGTTTTGACCCTCTTCAGTTACATTCAACATTGCACTAAGGAAATTACCCCATGGGGCAAGCAGAAATGCTTGTGCTGACGGAACAAACTCCCTTCTCCCCTTACTGGGGGTTCTTCCAACTGTCTAGAGCAGATCTGGGGAGTTGGTGAGGGAACTGTTGCACTTGCCAGAATTGACTTCAGCGGCAGAAGCTGGATTTATTTTCATGTGCATTGTACAGTGGTGCCTCGCAAGACGAAAATAATCCGTTCCGCGAGTCTCGTCTAGCGGTTTTTTCGTCTTGCGAAGCAACCCTATTAGCGGATTAGCACTATTAGCGGATTAGCGGCTATTAAAGGCTTAGCGGCTAAAAGGCTATTGGCGGCTTAGAAAAGGGGGGGGGCAGAAAAAAAATCGAAACACTCGCAAGACGTTTTCGTCTTGCAAAGCAAGCCCATAGGGAAATTCGTCTTGCGAAGCAGCTCAAAGACAGAAAACCCTTTCGTCTAGTGGGTTTTCCGTCTTGTGAGGCATTCGTCTTGCGGGGCACCACTGTAGAAGACGTGTGTATGTGAGGGTTTTTTTACACCAGAAATTTTCCCTCCATTTTTATTTACCACATGCTCATAAATACATACAACCAGAAAATGAAACCGCTTCTTCTGTTTGGCCTTCAGATTAAGAAAACCAAATTGTAAAGTTCTGTTATCATTTTCCATATTTTAGGTTTATGTTGGTTTTAGTGCCAGGGTGAAAGCTTAAAGAACCAATGTAGAAGCAATCCTGTCACTAGCACTTTTCTCTTTTAAGATTTGTAGTAACTATACAATAAAGCTCTCTTTTGAGTATTTAATCTTCCTTTATAACAGACTGATATGAAAATAATATAATTGTGATAGTTTTGAAAGTAGCCAAGGTTTTGAGACAGTAGAAGCTAGAATTTTGGGGGGATTACGTTTGTTGGGAATACAAATAGGCATATACAGCTGTCTAAACAGGATTGTGCCTTTGGCATGCCTTAAGACAGGCACAGGCAAACTCCGGGCCTCAAGATGTTTGGGACTACAATTCCCATCATCCCTGACCACTGGTCCTGTTAGCTAGGGGTGATGGGAATTGTAGTCCCAAACATCTGGAGGCCCGGAGTTTGCCTATGCCTGCCTTAAGACTTAGTACCTCCCATAAACTTTGGACCACAACTCCCATCAGCCCCAATTCAACAGGCAGAGATAATGGGAATGATAATCCAGAATATCTGTCTACTTCAGGTGTTACTATAGTACATGGACCTTTTTGCTTTAACAGCTAGCTGATGGGTTTGATTAAAAATTAGTTCATGCCTTCATAGCTCACATATGCATGATTATCATGAAAAGAAGGAAATATGACCTATACCCATATGTAGTTTCTGCAAATCACCCTCATTGTAAGTGATAGAAACAACATAGGAAGCTGTTTTATACTGAGTTAGACCCCTGGTCCATCTAGCGCTGTACTGTTTACATGGAGTGGCAGCAGCTCCAGGTTTTCTAGATAGGACATGCCCAACTGTACCTGGCGATGCCAAGAAATGAACCTGGGATCTTTATATGTAAAAACAACCAACAATACATCAACATTCTCAAGGGGATAAGCCAAACTTTGTGGCCTGGTAGTTGTTCATTATGCAATATCAAGAAAGGGACACTGAGCCCACCTCTCCAGTGCACTAGAAACACATACATGGTCCATAATCCAGTTTAGGTAATTGGTGTGTAGTAGGCTTCCTATTGTGTAAACCAGGTATTGAAAAAATGCATAAACCTTACAGCAGAGGTGCAGAACGTTTTTTGAACCAGGAGCTACCTACTCATTCAGGTAAATGGCACATGACTGGTGATAATGGGCTTAAGCATACAGAATTTTTATCTGGATTGGGTCTTCAGAGAATCAGCACATGACATCTCAAATCATTCAGAGAAAAGAAGCCCTTTAGAAGAGTGCACAGTCTTTTCCTTCAGATGCATATACCCCCACCCTTTCTTCCTTTCACTGTATGGCAGCTCATTTGGGACCTCTGTTAACAACTTTTACTTCCAGGTTCAAAGGGAGATGTACAAAATAGGGAAAGCATGGTATCAGACATAAATTTTATTATAAATAGGAAACAATGAAACACTGGGAGTTGGAAAAACGTTCAAGGCAATCTGCTGGTCCAAGGCATCTGTGGAGACATCGTGAATGAATCTGTTTTCTGTAAAGCCAGTACTTATTTATGCAAATAGGCATCCAACCAGAGCTCTCCAGAATCCTTCAGGGAACTGCAGTGAGAGAAAGGGTGGGGTGGGAGAAAACTAATTAAGTGTTGTGGAAAAGAAAGGGTAAGATGCCAGAGATACAATCAAGTTAAATAGAGAGGCAGGAATCTGGGTAAAGATCAAGAAAGCAGAAATCTATAGCTCAGCAGTAGTCAACCTTTTTTTGCCACTAAAGCTGTATGCAATTCCCCAACTGGCCATGAGCCAGCCACAAGCCAGCTGCAAGAATGGTGAAAGGGGGTGTGGCGGCTACTTATTTTAATTTCAAAATTTACAAATCACCCTGTATTTAAAAAAATACCTGAGGGAAACCATGAAAGCAACCAGAATTAAATGTTGCAGAAACGACTGATTCAGGAAGGCTGGGAAAAGGCTGCTGAAACACTGAAAATGATGCTTCCAAGTCATTCTTTGTTGTGTTATTTCTGGAAATGCACCTTTTCCTTTAAAACAGTTGAGCAGTTTGTGCAGTGGCTGCTGGCCAGCCCCTGCCAATTGCTACCAGTTGTGTCTTCTGTGAGGGGAGGCAGCCCTCTACCACTGAGGGTGCTGCAGAAACAGAAATGGGTGCCCCTGTGTTTTGCCAGACCTTGGGAGACACTGGAGCAGACTGGAGCATTCTGGAAGCATTACAGAATTCTCCATCTGACTCGAGAGCAGTGGCTTGGCAAAATATCTGCAAAAGCAGTGCCAGTAAAATTTAATGGGAGCAGTGGGATGCTCAAAGCTGCTTGGCGGGTCTGATCATGCCACTGGTTTATCCACCCCTGCAGGAAATGAGAGTAAGCTGCCTTATCTTCCCACTGCACATCTGTATCTTTATGCCACATTTCTCCTTTGATACATACCGTAAAATATCTGCAAAGGCTGTCAGCAGGGGCTTGCACTTGTATTCAATGCCATGCTTGGCACACAGAGACTTCACCAGAGGGACCACCTTCCAGTAGTTGTGCCGGGGCATCGTAGGGAAGAGACTGGCGGGGGAAACCAAAACAATTCTGCCTCAAGTTCTGCTAATCACATTTGTGTAAAAATCATAGACAAGGCAGTCATCCAGAAAACCGAATAATAGAAAAATTGCTTCACATACTGGACGTTTGTTCTTCCTACAGAGAATCACACAGCATGAAAAGCATTCCTAGGATGTGTTGGCTTGGATCCAAAGAAGTTTCACACAACTGGCTCAGCATGTCTACTTGCACAAGGCAACGTGCTGATTCTCTTGTGTTCCCTTTCCCAGTGTAGCCTCTCCCACCACGTCCTGATTCACACTATTCCAGAGAGTCCTGCATCCCTAGGGAGTTGCTTTTCAAGGGGAAGTAGGGTAAGAGCCAGAAAAGCCCCATTGTGTGAGCAGGGTTCCACTCACCTACATACAACCCAGAGAAAGCACTTCTTTGCAGTCATAGAATCATAGAGTTGGAAGAGACCACAAGGGCCATCGAATCCAACCCCCTGCCAAGCAGGAAACACCATCAGAGCACTCCTGACATATGGTTGTCAAGCCTCTGCTTAAAGACCTCCAAAGTAGGAGACTCCACCACACTCCTTGGCAGCAAATTCCACTGTTGAACAGCTCTTACTGTCAGGAAGTTCTTCCTAATGTTTAGGTGGAATCTTCTTTCTTGTAGTTTGGATCCATTGCTCCGTGTCCGCTTCTCTGGAGCAGCAGAAAACAACCTTTCTCCCTCCTCTATGTGACATCCTTTTATATATTTGAACATGGCTATCATATCACCCCTTAACCTCCTCTTCTCCAGGCTAAACATGCCCAGCTCCCTTAGCCGTTCCTCATAAGGCATCGTTTCCAGGCCTTTGACCATTTTGGTTGCCCTCCTCTGGACACGTTCCAGTTTGTCAGTGTCCTTCTTGAACTGTGGTGCCCAGAACTGGACACAGTACTCCAGGTGTGGTCTGACCAGAGCAGAATACAGTGGCACTATTACTTCCCTTGATCTAGATGCTATACTATTGATGCAGCCCAGAATTGCATTGGCTTTTTAAGCTGCCGCGTCACACTGTTGGCTCATGTCAAGTTTGTGGTCAACCAAGACTCCTAGATCTTTTTCACTTACTGGTCCATACTTACTGGTGTTCAATCTGGAAATTCAAGTGCCCAGTAAACCAGTCGTTGAACCAGGAATGATCAACGTTACATGTTGCCTGGAGCTGAAATAACAAGTGGGTGGATGTTGAAGCACTTGACAGCTTTCTCTCTCTCCTGGTATGGTGGCTATGGGTTGCATTCAGCCAAGTCATTGTGCAAGTAGAAGAACTTGAACTCAATGCACAAGAACTTTCTCTCCCCCCACCACATCCCTCCCAATGCACCCCGAGTTCCCCCTCAAACCTCCAGAGCAGATTTGGCAGTGGGGTACAGAGGGAGAAAGGGGCAGGGAAATGCTGTTGTGTGATGTCAGGGAACTGACATCGGAGCTAGAGGCGGAGGGAAGGCTCTCAAATGATGCTGGAGAAGGGCCCAGCAGGGAGAGAGGCAGCTCCGCAGATGGGGAAGCAAATCAGCGCAACACCAGGGATATAGAGGGGCTGATGGGGGAATCGGCGAGAGGGCTCCAGGACTCTTCACCGGACACCAGCGGGGAGAGCACGGGTCCTCCGCTACCCACGCCCACCCTGCGCAGAAGACTTCTGCGCAGAGAGAGTAGGAGGAGACTGGGTGTCAAACAACTTTTATGTTGGAAAAGATTTAAGAAACGCCCACTGACGGATTCTGCTAGCGACTGAGGCAGCCACGAAGTGAAGGGCTGCCCAGACTGAAAGGTTTAGCAAGGCAACAAAGCCTGGAGAGGCGGCAACTTACGCACGAGCAACCCATACACATTACATGTGAGCAGAAGTTTTGCTTGCGCAACGACCTTGTTGGATTCAACCCTAAGTTACTACTAAATCCCTCCCATAGTTAGCAAAGCAGACTAGATGTCAGCACCACAATCCTCACGTTACCAAAGAGCCTACAGTGGGTCCCATGTCTGCCATGTTGCCCATTCCCCACTTTTCACTGTTACAACCCTCAGACCCAACTAGAGACTGTTCTTCAGAAGGGAAGGGATGCTGTGGCGGTCGGCTTCATTAGCCCTTCTGGGTTACTGAGGAGAACTGCTGCTGCTACACTGATACTGTGGTGGGCAACTGTTATGGACAGTGGGAAATTTAGTGATGCTCCTCTCTGAAGCTTGTTGGGATTCCAAGACTGATTGTGAGGAGCAAAGAAGGTGGGGTTGTCTCGTTTCACTTGATTCTTTTTGGCAGCTTTCACTCCAGTCCTAGCAGGAGCAAGGAGATGCCCCGCTCTGGTCCCAAGAAGGCTCACCCTCTCATTTTGGGTGCTTGTCAAATGACGACAGAATACTGATAATAAGAACACAATGACACAAATGTGTTTGTGAGTGTTGCAACGCCAGCATTTGCTGAAGTGAGCAGTGGAAAGGTTGGATTACTTTTTAAAACAAACAGGACTACAGCTGGGTCCTAATTCTACAGGGAGGGGGGGAATGAAAAGCCATTTTTCTCTTTGTCAACCTAATACATTGTCCCCCTCCCCTTATTAAAAAAAGGCTTATTTGATTGTTACAGCACAATCAACAATGATTTTTATGTTATGTATCTGTGTTTTTCTATTGTAAGCTGCTCTGTGATTCTTGGGTGAAAGGTGGTATAGAAATTTAATAAATAAAATAAAAATACTTTAAAAAACAAAATTCATCAGTTTGACCACTGCTTGAGTTCTTTCCTCTCCCAGCAAAAGAGCCCCAGAGGTCCGGGACACATGGGAACTTCCTATCACAGAGGAAAGAGGAAGGACCTCAGTCAACAACAGGTAAATAAAGCGGCAAGTTGCAACATGACCCCCTCTCCTTCTTGAACATCTTCTCTAGATGTTCCTCATACTCTCAAGGGCATGTTTCTGGTCCCTCTTGCTACCAGCTACTCTCCACGCTCTTTGTTTCCTTCTGCTTGCTTCTTAAATACTTGCAGGGTTCTTTCTGCCTCCCCTCTGCCCCTAAACCATACTCTAAGCCCAGAGATGGGGAACCTGTAACCCCTCCAGATGTTGCTGGACTACAACTAACATCATTCCTGACCGGTGGCCAAGAAGGCTAAGGCTGGTAGGAGTTGGAGGGCTGGCCCACACCATACATTTAAAGCCCACCCAAGGCATATAGCATCATCCAAAGACTCATGAGAACTGCAATTTACTAAGGTTGTCATTAAGGAGGAAGGATTACAGTTCCCAGGATACTTTGGAGGAAGTCATGGGTTTTAAATGTGCATTGGATGTGCTTTAAATGTATGATGTGAATCTGCCCAGAATCTGGTGACATCTGGAAGGACCACAGATTCCCCATCCCCAGAATCAACTTGCTCATACTAACTCCTTGTTGCTCTCTCCTGCTTCTTTACCGCCCCAGTCTACTCACTGAAAGAACTGCATCTTTGCTGCATCTCCAGCTCCCATGATTCCCTAGTCTAGTTGAGTCCACTAAAGCAGCAGTGGGGAACTTGTGACCCCACCAGATGTTGTTGAACTACAACTCCCATGAGCCTTAGCCAGCATGGACAGTGCTAATGACAGTCCAGCAGCATCATGTTTGCTTTTCCTCCAGTTTCCTGATAAACATCCAGGGCAGCATCTTGGTCAACTTGAATTAGAACCCAGAATGATCTTTTGAGAGGATATAGAGCAGTCCCATGTATAGCCATACAGTTGCTAGAGTAAAAAAAATAAATTACCTGGATGGACACCCAGTCCAAGTTCTTGTCATAATCTATAGTCATGGGTATGTGATTCATTTGGGAGACCCAGACAAACCAGGAGCTTTCCAACATCCTGCATTGGGAAATAGAGTAGTAATACAGTAGAAAGCGAAATTCACTAATACAATCATATTGGGAAAATGCTTTTTTTTTAAAAAAAAGCCTTGTGTGAAATCTGGTGTCTTGCAAAAAAATCTGACTCCCTGAAAACATCACACTCATTTTTCTGTGTTTTCAAACTGAACTGAAAAGGTGGCTTTCACATTATTTTATTTATAAAGCCACAAGCAGAAAAAACTAAAAGTGAATAGACGGTCCCAGAGCAGCAAGCAAACCTTTCCCATCTCTGCTCAACTCATAATTGCAACGCAGCTCTGAACTCTCTTCCCATTCTATCATTTTTAGGAAAGACAATCTTCAGCAGATAATGTGAGCAAGTCAGCAGAAAACATTGCATGCAGAACTTCCTGACCCCGCCCTCCAAAATAACCCCCGTAAGGCACAGGCAGACACAGAAAAGGGTTCACCACCAGAGGAATGGAATCCAATCAGCCCTGCTGGCGTCCTTGGCTATTTTAAATGTTGGGCTGAGCTTACTAAGCTCTCTCAGAGTCTCAGTGTTTAACTTTTTACTTGTAATATGCCAAGAGAAAGCCATTTCTTTTAGAAAATTACAGTAACTTACAGCCAACTTTGAAAATTCATTTTAATCAAAGGACCAGATAGGAAACATAGTATTCAATAAAACAAGGCGTTTGCAGGCTTTTTCAATGGTGTTTCAAATATATGCGATTTCACTTAAACCCACGGTGCCTTGGAACATAAATTAGGAGTTGCCTGTATACAAAACAAAAGGGCTGCGGTGTGTGTGTCATATGTTTGTTTGGCTTGCCATGTGGCCTCAGTGCACAAAGGGACAGCTTCAAAAATAAGGAGCATCCTGTGCACATTTGTATTTCAATAAAGGCCTATCTTTTCACTTGGAGCCTGCATCCTTATCCTGGGTGCCTGGGAAGGATACCTCCTGTCTAGGAACCTCTTTTTGAATTTCTCCAACACCAGTTCTGGGGATGCTTCTAATACCTATTTTGCAGACTTCTTGTAGGACTGAAGTCCACAAAGGGTTGAATTTTGGGGCTTTCCACCACAGAAATATAGATGGCCAACCAAGCCAGCTGAAGTTGGTCATGGTGAAGTCCAATTCAACTAAAAGGATAAGTCAGCAACGCAAGCTCAAGTCCCATTGTTTTCACTAAGGCAGCTTTGAGTAAATTTAGTTGAATTGGGAGGGGTTTTGTGCTGTACAATACCTGACCAAGAAGAAGAATATAAGAAGACTCTTTATTTCTAGAAAACACCCATAGACGATGAAGAATCGGATGAAGAAGCTCAGCATGCAGGCAATATCCTAACAAAAGGAAGAAGCTGTCAGAATGGAGAAAGCTTAGTTCACATTGTTATTGTCCCCTACGATCCTTTACCCCAGAGGTGCAACAGAAAGTTTTGCTGATAGGCCTTGTGGTTGAAACAAGACTGTGATTGAAGTACTCAAGCTAACAGAACATAATGTCATTTAACCAATGTTGAGCAGAAACTGCTTTTTTTTTTGTTTAAAGAAACTTTATCGATTTTTAAAATAAAGATAAATATAGATGAAATACAAACATAAAAAATACTGATACAAAAAGAAAACAAAGGAGAATGAGAATAGATAGAATGGAGGGGAAGGAAAGGGAAGATAATTCATGCAATGTATCCTTTTATAATCACAATCCAAGGCATTGGGATATCTCTTTATCCCAATCTTCTAAAATATATCCTCCCCACAAACTTAATTGAATTATTGGCAGTCTATTGTCTATACAGTATATATAGACAGGGTCTATTGTCAAAAGTACAGTGGTACCTGGGGTTAAGAACTTAATTTGTTCTGGAGGTCCGTTCTTAACCTGAAACTGTTCTTAACCTGAGGTACCACTTTAGCTAATGGGGCCTCCAACCGCCACAGTTCTCATCCTGAAGCAAAGTTCTTAACCCAAGGTACTATTTCTGGGTTAGCAGAGTCTGTAACCTGAAGCATCTATAACCCAAGGGACCACTGTATAGACCAAATAGCATAAAAATGATCTTATTTAGATTCTCCTCTACTTACTTTTCTTTGAAATGTGAGATGCACAGAGAGAGCTAGACCCCACAGTCTACCATACCAATAATCAACTGAAGGATGTGAGCAAGATTTCCATTGGCTAACTATTGGCTTTCTTGACATTGTTAGTAACAGAAAGACCAGTGTCTTATAAGATACTCTGGGATTTGTATTCCTTTCTATTGAAAGCAAGGCCAAGACTGGATCTAGCATTAGTGATTGCTCTATAATTTGAGAGATAATGGTAATAATATTTTTTTATTTATATGCTGCTCATCTGACTGGGATGCTCCAGCCATTCTGAGTGGCTACCAACAAAATATTAAAACACAAAATGCCTCAGAACACCCAAGAAGACAGCCAGCCAGGAATAGGAGTGAGGGCTCTTCTGTTGCTTCATCAGTAACTCAGATAATGCAATACTTACCACCCAGTAATTCTTCTTGAAAGCAATGTAGAAGGTGTGATATTGGAAGAAGGTAGGGAACAACAGTGGAGGCAATGCTGATGAAGACCGCAAAAGAAAGATGCCTTAGCCACATAATTAAAATACAGAATGTGTAAAATAAACCAGATGTACTGGGAAGAAGATGGTGCAAGCCAATAATTTAGGTGGGGCTACTGAAGAATGCCTTATGTTTTACTACAGTTAAAAGCAACAGGGTACAGGATATTATGGACTGCGGGCTGGATCTGGACTGACTGTTCCCACAGAGGTCAAAGGGGCTTAAACTTAGTCAATACTAACTTGTTCCACTGATTTGAATGGAACTAAACCACTGTTAATTTAGTCTGGATCCAACCATATGATCCCATTAACTGGGAAGACGAACTCATTCCCTTGCTCTGGCACAGGGATTCCCCTACAGTCTGTCCTGTGTTTCCAAGCTCCACTGTAGCATAATGGTGGCCTACAAGGTGTTAGGGTCCAGGTATGGCATGCAAATACACATTACAGGGGTGAAACACTGCTCTGGCAGGAACTTCTATCAACAGGGAATATGAGCATGCTGTGGAGTGACGGGTCAAGAAGAACAGAGGTGCACGGCACTGTCCACCTGCTGGGCACAGGGTTTTTGCAGATGTAGCTGCTACACACTATCATGGGCCCATGACTACGATGGTACCATAATAATTCACCGTAAGCCAACGGACTTCACTAACTCCCATGGCATTGCAGGAAGTTAGTCATACTTCCATGTGAAACTACTTGGACCCTCCTTCGTTTGCCTCCTCCTCGAGAGGTCCGGAGGGTGGCAACACAAGAACGGGCCTTCTCTGCAGTGGCCCCCTGTCTGTGGAATGCTCTCCCCAGGGAAGTTCACCTGGCACCTTCATTTTACACCTTTAGGCGCCAGGCAAAAACATTACTTTTTAACCAGGCCTTTGGTTGACCTGATTGACATCCCGATACCCTTTTAAAATGTGGCTCTTTAGGGGGGGGTGTTATTGGGTTATTGTTTTTATTTTTATTTTATATATTGTGATCTTTTCTATGAACCGCCCTGAGACTGGTGGGTATAGGGTGGTATATAAATTCAAACAACAACAGCAACACTTACTGAAGGAGAAGTACTTGTGCTGGTGGTTGTAAGGCATATACTTTGTCTTCTTTACCCCAAGCTGTGAAAGCAAATCAGGTCACATTTTGATAAAAATGGCCCTACAGAAGGGGGAGCCTGCAACTCCTCGTATGTTGCCGTCCTGTAATTTTCATTGCCATTGGCCATATTGACTGGGGCTGATGAGAGCTGGAGTCCAACAACATGGGAATGGCCACAAGTTCCCCATCCCGGCCATACAAGCACCTTGCCACTTCCCTGAATGCAACCATATCATTATTACATAGACTTCTTGCCAGTCAACATAAATTTAGTTCCCTGGATTCCCAACCCCACCCCAAAATATTAAGTGGCATGTATTATTTGTTGGTGTGGGTTTTTTTAAGGTAGAAATCTGGCGACCACACATACAGCATTCGCTGTTTTCTGAAGGGCATGAGAGCAACATGAAACTTGCCTCCACAGAGAGGGTCTTCCCCAAAGCAAACAAGGCAGGGTGCATGTCGATGTCCGGGTCCTTGCTGTGGCAATTGGGTTTTGCGTGATGTTGTGAGTGCAGGAGAGTCCACCAGTTGGCTGATGCTCCCTGTTGAAAGGAAGGTCAGAGAAGAAGTCAATTCTACAGCACAGCTAAAGGTAAAAAACCAAGGAGATCACTACACTGCAGATTTTGTTGATATTTTCATCCCCCTCCCATTGCAAGAATCTCCTGATCTGATGTTTTGAGAAAGGAGGGGGCAGAAACTGCTCTTCTACTCTTCCGCTCCTGCCTGACTGCCTGACTCTGTGTGAAGAGAGTCTTATCTATGTAGTGACTAGATGGCTGAGTGGGAGATGTAACACTCATGCAAGCCAGTAGTTCCTTAGTTTGTAGTAGCTATTAGAAATAAAAGGAGTTATACTTCACAGCTAGCTCCCGCGTTATTTATACTCTGCATGAGTCTGGTGCTCACAATGCACAGCTGTGAGTCCAGAGCCCTGGGACCTGTTTTCCAGGATTGGAAGGTCTCTGAAAGTGCTCCAGTCGCCTAGCTCAGATTTATGCCACATTAAGAGTCAGTCCCTCTTCGTAGGAAGTGCTAGGAACTCTGGTCCTGTCGAGGGGAGCAGGGAGACTAATAAGAGGATTCTAGGCCCCTTTGCTACAGCACACAGGGTTCATTTATAGAGTGGTGAGAAACGTGTGGCCCTTTGGATGCTGTTGGAACTGCAACTCCCCTGAGCTCCAGCCAGCACAGCCAATGGTCAGGGAAGGGGGCAGTGGTAGCCCAGTAACAGCTGAAGGCCAAAAGTTCCCCATCTCTGTTTTAGGGGAAGCCAAGACAGTTCCCCTGGTATAAAACTGGTTTGTTTGTAGTATATATGCACCCACCATGCAATGGGAGGGTTGTGGGAAGGCTTTTGGGAACAAAAATCCACAAAGAACTAGAACATTCCCCCCCCCCACCTTTTAATGTATTATGCACATTGTCCAAAAATATGGTAGCTTGATTTCCAGATCATCAATCCAAATTTCTTACCCTTCCCACCCCTCTCAAAAAATAAAAGTTTCCAAAAACAAGCACTTACAAGAAGATGGCACATCACAAATTTGTGAAGCAGGTGGTTCCACCTGGGCTTCTGGAAGACGGAAAGGTGCCCCAAATCATGTTGGAACCATGAAGCCTGGATCTGGAAGGCAAAGGAGACTGCTTAGAACAATGGCCTGCCTATCATTTGAATGGCTTTTGGGGTCCCTTCTGCATCATTTAATTCAAAAGAAGCCATCATGTCATTGCATGTGGCAGCTCTAGAGTAATCTGTGTGCCATGCATACTACTTGGGTAAATGCAGGCATGAATTTCTGAATAATACCCATACAACTCATAAATCGCCGAGGATAAGCAAACGTCTCACTGCAAAGGACTGGCATTGCACCCATTAACGCTGGGAGCGACAAAAATCCCAGTGTTAAAGATGACCTCCAGAATGAGCACTGGCTTCACCAGGGTAGTAGAAGATGACCAAGGACGCTGGTTTCAGGTGCTTAGAACAGAAGGCCAGCCTTTGGCTTTATTCATGGAGCAAGACAACTTACGTGGGACATTGTGCAAAGTGCCACAGAGACAGTGAAGGGCAGTAAAGAGGTTCCAAAATACAAGAAGTTGAGCCAGGACGCAGCCTCCAAGAGCAGGATGTGAAGGAACACCGCCATGAAAAAGTAAGTGTTGGGCTTCAGGAGTCCCATCTTCTCTATAGTGGTGCGCAGCTCACGGAAGTCCATGATGAGTGATTCCTGTGTAGAAGAAATTTAAAAATGACAGCTGCCTCTACTCTAGGAATTGTTGGAGTAGCCTGTGCCCTTAGGAGCAGCAAGGGGAGGGTGTGACCAGAGTTTTAATGTCTAATTCTGCTCAGGGCTTCTCCCCTTCTATCAGCCCGTTGCCACCATTTACAGGTTCAGACCAGCGCGTGGCATCCTCCTTTAAGCACTCCAGAATGCACGTAACATGAACGGAGGGAAAGCTTACTTCTTCTTGGGTTCACATCTCACATCCAGGGGTTAGGAGAGACTTACATTTTTGCTGGGTCCCAAACTGGATTGATCTGGCGCCAACTCCCCAATCAGCAGCGGGTTCAAATACTTCTTCACCAATGACTTGTCAACATGGAACGCTTCAAAGGCATCCTACAAGTCCACAGGGGGGAAAGAAGGGAAGGAAAAACCAATACCAGGAAATATTGAGTGAGGCCACTGTGTGCCCTGCTCCCCGGTGCTGCTACCAGCCTCCCAACTTCTCTGGCAATGTTCCTCTTAAAGGAATGTGCGGGTTTATCAAAAGTAAAACAACAGATGAGGAGTTTGTAGGATAACTGGCAGATGGGTGGTGTGTATTGAGCTCATCCTCAACCGTCTGTTGAGGATGCCCTAGCTCTGGAAGTCCTGCACTTAGCAGGGAGTTGGACTACACGAGCCTACAAGACACAGACACACATACACACACAGACAATGTGATTCTATGAAAAGGAGACGCAATCATGAAACAGCGGAAAGTTGACAGAAGTAAAAATATTAGAACAAAGGAAGCTCTCTTACACTGATGGTCTGATTCAGTTGGTTAGAACATGGTGCTGGTAACACCAAGGTTGCAGGTTCGATCCCCAATGGAAAAACTGTATATTCCTGCATTGCAGGGGGTTGGACTAGATGATCCTGAGGGTCCCTTCCAACTCTATGGTTCTATGAATTCTATGAGATCCTTAGTCCATTTGGCTCAGCAGAGCCAACTCATTCTAGCTTTGCTCCCATTCTTTTCCCTGCAGAGTTCTACAAGGACAACAGAAATGGAGGAGGAGGAAGTTGACAAACCTGGACCAGCTGCAGGAAAGAAAGGCAGGCAGGAGGCAACTGACTGGGGGCAGACTTAGACTGGTAGGCCAGTGCACTAGCTGCTCTAATGGGCCAGCACTTACAGATTGCTTCCCACTAAAAATCCTGATGCAATTTACACACATTAAACAATATAAAGTAACTGTACAAAACAAATGTGCAATTACTTTTAATAAATTGTACTAAATAAAATGGATTTAACAATACAATACAATATCACTGGCTGTTGCCCAAATGCCCAGGAAAACAAAAATGTATTTGCCTGGCGGCAAAGTAGTAAGAAGCTGGGTGCAGCGCAGGCCTCCCAAGGGAAAGCACTCCACCCTATGAGAACTAACCTCTGAATAGACAGGCATAGGATTGCACAGTTGAGTTTCATGCGCAATAGCATGTATAAATAGCTCTAGGTTACCGTTTGCTTTTATTGAAGGCTCCATCATTTCGAAATATCAGTAAACATCTTGTTGTGCAAAAGGATTTTGTCACAGTGCATTTCAAGTTCTGTCGTTACGCAGGTGTGAAAAACTGGGAGGGGCAAAGCAGGGATTTCTACTTCTCCACAATCAAACCCCCCCCCCCAAAAAAAGATGAAGATGCAGCTTCAAGGTGGGTGTTTCAGGTGAATAATTCCCTTTGGGGCTAGCAATTCATTGCAAAACTTGTGAACGATGACAGCTATCAGGCAAGGTATGCATGAACCTATCATTTGAATGCAGTTAATGAGCATCTACAAATATGAGCAGGCGAAAGAGACGCTAAAAGAACTAGAGTTGAACTCATGGGAAGGAATAGGGCAGTCTGGAGATACCGCAAATGTATGGCTGGGCAGGGAACCTGTTCTTCAAATAAAGATAGTGAAAAAAATGAAGGGACGAATAGATAGGAAACATTGAGAAATATATTAAAAATTTGGACTGGGAGGAACAGTAGAAACGCTGATATCTATTAATTAGCTCAAAAGTAAATGGCTGAAATCATGAGACAGAGACATTGGGAATTACACCTGACTGTCCTATGCTGCCTATACTCTTGTTTCCATGTATATTCCATGTTTATTGAAACTGCTGAGATCAGGATGTTTACTGCTTTACTTTGAGTCGGGTGGGTTAAAGCACAGAATGAGCTCAGGCTTACAAAAGAGATTAAAATTAATTTTTAGAGCTTTATTTGGCTATGTTTGAAACACGAGGAAGAACAAGCAAGTAGCAGGTCTTTTGCACGGAGAAATCCTATTGAGTGACAGAGAGAAGGCAGAAATGCTCAACATCTACTTTGCCTCTGTCTTTACCCAAAAGTAAAGCAGTGCCCAACCTGCTAATAACAAAATAAATTATAAAAGGATGGAGCTGCAGCTCAAGATAGGAAAAGAGAACTCTGGGCTACTTTAAATGAATTCAAATCCCCAGGGCCTGATGAGCTGCATGCAAGGGTACTAAAGGAGCTTGTGGATGCAATCCCGGAGCCTCTGTCTATAATCTTTCAGAATTATCAGAAGTCCCTGCTGACTGAAGGCAGGCAAATATTATTCCCCATCTTCAAAAGGCAGGGGAGCAGGGAGAGAAGACCCAGAGAAAACCACTGAGTTTGACAGCGATAGGAGGGAAGGTCCTTGAACATATAATTAAATGGTCGGTCTGTGAGCGCTTATAAAAGGATGCTGTGATTACCAAGAAGCAACACAGGATTAGTTCTTCGAAATGGGATTAACACGATCCCATTTGTGTAATGGGAAATTAGTCATTGGACATGAACGAGCATTTCCCCAGTCTGATCATGTCCCTACATGTGCTTTCAACTCAATCCTTAGTTTATGAAAGGGGCAAATTAGTAGAGGCATTATAAATCTCGCCTCCTCTGCAATTCATAGGCAAGTAAATTAGAAAAGGATGCTGTGATGGTGATGATGACAATTGTGTGCAGAGGAGGGCAACCATGATGATCAAGGGTCTGGAAACCAAGCCTTATGAGGAATGGTTGAGGGAGTTGGGTATGTTTAGCCGGAAGAAGAGGAGTCTGAGAGGAGAAATGACAGCCCCCTTCAAATATCTAAAGGGCTGTTGCATTGAAGATGAAGCAAGCTTGTTTTCTCTTGCTCTGGAGAATAGGAACTGAAGCAATGGATTCAAGTAGAAAGGAGATTCCAACTAAACTTACTGATGGGAAGAGATGCTTGACTCCCTTGGAAGGTGGTGGACTCTCCTTCCTTGGAGGTTTCTAAGCAGAGGTGGGATGGCCAACTGCCATGGATGCTGTAGCTGAGATTCCTACATAGCAGGGGGTTGGACTAGATGACCCTTGGGGGTCCTTTCCAAAACTACAATTTTATGAATGGGAAACTTGCTCAATTTTATTTATATGGTTTTCTCCCTTACTCTCTTCTTCCTTTTTTCCATTTTCCTGTTCACTTTTAGTATGTTATCACCATCTTTTATATGCTGTTACTACTGAAATGCAATGCAAAGTTATGTGTGTATGTGTGTGTGGAGAGAGAGAGAGAGAGAGAGAGGGAGAGAGAGAGAGAGAGAGAGATGGGCTAAAATTCCAACAATGACATTGGGAGGCATTTTGCCCTGATCCTTTCAGCTACTTTTTATGGGACATTGACATGACACCATGTTGGGCTTTACATTGGAAAGCAGCATATAAATATTAAAAATGTAAAAAAAAAAATAATCCAATCATTGTCACCCTACATTTCCCCTTTAGTTCTTCCATCTTTCTCAGACCAGAATGGCTGGTCTCCATCAGAAGACCACTGCAATCTCCACAGGTGTAAGGCACCTTTATCACCATTCTTTCATCTTTTTAAAAATGTGGAGGTTTTGACATGGATAGCAATGAACCAGGAAAGAGTTCAGCACACATTCATTAGAACATTTGTGGTGAGCATCAATTTGTGACACTATTTTTTATATCTTTTAATTATCATTAAAATATTTTCTGGATATGTTCTTTTTAAACTAATGAAAGAGTTGTAGTGCTCCAACACCATCATTCTATTCTATTTTCCCTTGGTGGTGGTGGTGGTGGGGAAATAAAATCTTAAGTCTCTTATCACCACCATTAACCAAGTTGCTAAAACACCAGTAACCAGAATTTTTTAAAAATTAGGATTATAGTATAGCGTTATAAAAGTATAACACTATTATCGTATTTTGTGCTATACTATAAACATTATGGTGATATAAATCTTGAGTGCTCTACACACACACACAGAGAGAGAGAGAGACTTATGTAATAATTACAAGATTTTTTCTAAAACTAATGGGTGTGATAAAATGGCAGCCACCTCAAGTGTTATAGTGAATGTGTGCCAAGCTTCAAAAGACCCCACCCACAGCAGTTCTGTCACACTTCCTCCTTGTGTGGATGGGACATAGAAAGATGACAGGGTAGTGACAGAAACCATCAGTCTGGAAACAGTCATAGGGTTTGTTTCAACTGCAGCGCCTGCCTGAACGCCCTGCATTCCGCTGGAGTTTAAATGGAAATCCCTACATATTTTTCGGTTTGTAATGGTAATGGTGAGTTATGACACTGCAGCAATTAAATACATCAAGAGCACGTTGCCTCTAATTAAGGTAAATGATCAAAGGTTGTGGGGCGGGGGCCAAAAGGATTTGCAGACATAGTCAAAGGTGTGTGACAGTGGGCTCACTCCTAGCACTTATTCCATCAGCGGTCATGGGAAATACTTGAGCAATGTACCCCTCTCTTTCTGCTTTGCGAATCAAAAACGGGAACCTGTGTGCAAGATGTTTCAAAAGCTTGTGTAAAAACTATGATTTCTTATCTGACACAGAAGATGTATTTCTAATCAACAGAGATAATCAGAACATCAAGAAATAATATGCATAGATAATTGCCACCCTCACCCCGCAATTCATGTACTGTACATATGATTTTCACTGGCTCCGTTTCATTCAAACCGTTTCATTTCAAGATCGGCAAAGGCAGGCTGGGGCAGGTAAGCAGAAAACAAGGGCACAGCCTCCCTCAGAAACCAGTTGCTCAGACTGTGGGAAGTCAGAGGGGCTGTTTTTACAGCACCTGGGAACATCACAGATCGGCCCCCTCGTGTCACCAGATATCCCAGGACTCGAGGATTGTGGGCTACAATGAGAATGTCCTGGCAGGAATTGCCTATAATTCTTCTGCTCCTGACCAGCAGCCCTGAAGGTACAGATTCAGAACCAGTCTGTTCATTAGCAGTCACCTCAGGTAGCAGACTAGGGACAGATGAGAGGGGCAGGAGATCCAGCGCATGTCGCCTATGCGCCACCTGGGAAGAGCGGGCCTGCTCCTCTCTAGCCTCCTTCTTTCTCCACTGCCAGCTTCAGCATGCCAGGGCTTCCTGAGGCTGCTGCTCCAGTCAGGAGTGCCAACTTGGCCCCGCAACCGTTGGTGCCAGGGGCCATGGGTGCCATGAAATGTGCATGGCCCTGGCACCGAAATCTGTGGGTGAATGGCCCCTTTGTGAGAAATTTTGTGGGTGCTTAGGCACCCAGGGCCCCAGGCACCTGTGCCTCCGGTTTCATCAGGCTGCGGTGGCAGAGGAGACGGTGGCAACATTTACTGTTTTGCCTCAAGCAACACCCTGGTTAATGTAGGGTGCAATTACAGTATTGAAAAGGGAATATTGCTGTGGATTCCTGATCCACAGCAATATTCAAAGCAACAAACAGAAGTGAAGTTCATAAAGGTCCTGGGGGAGGGGATAGTTGATTGGGGCAAGTGTTTTTCCTCAAAGGAAAAGAAACTCCTTTTTCAGGAGGCAGGTGATCATTACATCTAATGAAGACTATTTTGTAGTCTAAACGCATTAGGCAACTTAGAGGGCTTGAATAGTTATTATAGGAATGAGCCAGCATAAGATTCAGGCTTGCGTGCTTCACACACAAACACCACTTATTAAACTACCCTGGTAATTGCAGTTCTGTGAGGGGAATAGAGATTTCCCAGCACCCTCCCAGTCCCCAGGATTCTTTGGGGGCAACCATGACTTTTTTATAGTGGTGATACTGCTTTAACTATATACAGCAGATGGGGCCTCAGATTCATAGCCCACCCCATCCTGAAAGTTTGGAGTGGGTACCAAAATGCAAAAATAATAATATGGAATACAACCTCTTTTTTGACAAGACCATGTGCTCCCAAGCCAGCCCCAAGGTACAAGTAGCTATTGCAACACTCAAAGAAGGTGCTCAAGCTTACTCTGGCATGCCTGAAGTGGGACGGGATCCCATAATTGAGGAGCAACCCCCAATAATCTTCATGTCTTCACAACCTGGGCCTGATGCACAGATGGAATCACTGAGAGGGCCTCCTTGGTAGGTCTCAGATTGTAACAGGCCACACAGAATCACAGAATTGGAGAGTTTGGAAAGGACTCTGAGAGTCATCTAGTCCAGCCCCCTGCAATGCAGGAATCTCAGCTAAAGCATCCCTGGCAGATGGCCATCCAACCTCTGCTTTAAAATCTCCAGAAAAGGAGAATCCACCACCTTCCATGGAGTCCGTTTCACTGTTGAGCAGCTCTTTAACATCAAAATGTTCTTCCTGAAGTTTCTTTGGTAGCAACCCTTTCCTCAAGTTTCCAGGCTGGGGGCATCAAACTCAAGATGGTGTTGGACTCCAGCTTCCCTCAGCCAGCACAGCCAGCGGAGAAGGATGGTGGGAGCTGGAGTCCAACTTCATCTGAAGGGGCACAGAGATGCTACAAGTTATATTTCTGGCATTTCTCACACCTCTCTTTAAATTCTTTATTGATGGTTTCACTGTTTCTTTTTCCTAAAATGCAACACACACCCTGCACCAAATCCCCTTCTTCCAGCCAAAATACATTTTGGAGACCCAAATACCGTAGTTTGTTCCAGAGGAGGCATATGGTTGGCTGGAATCCCTAAGTTAGTGGAACTCAAATCCCATCAATTTCAATGGGAACCATGCCCATATTCCCCTTAAACCCAAATTCAGAAATGAAAAAAGCAGAAGGTAGCAGGGAATGAAAGGGAGAAAGCCCTTTGCGAGAGGCTTAATGCAGCTTATAAACCATACATTTGAAGCACTCCCCCACCCCAAAGGATCCTGGAAACTGTAGTTTGGCCCTCACAGAGCTACAATTCCTAGTACCCTGAACAAAGTACTGTTTCCAGGATTGGGGGGGGGGCTTTAAATGTATGGTGTGTATGCAGCCTTTGATAGTCTCACACTTCCTTATAGAAAAATGAGTTCTTACAAGTCAGTGCTTGCCACAACAAAAGAAAAAACTTTGGAAGTGGCTTGGGAAATACCTCCACAGGTTTGGTGGAGGACAGTGCGTGCCCTGACTAACCGACAGATTATTTTGGGGCGGGGACAGGGGTTGGAACTAAAGCAAATAAATAAAAAACAATTCTATACAAAGTTGTTGTTTGGGCTTTAAAAAAACCTTTCTAGTAAGACTGTGGTTCTCAAAACCTGGCTGATGTAGCTTGAGAAAACTTTGGCATTAGGAACCATTTGGATTCTTCCTTGAAATAATTTCTGGAATGTGGTAGTCACGGGGGTACGGGGGAGGTGGAGAGAACAAACTGGATTGTGCTTGTGGCAGGATTAATTTGCAGAGCATTTTAAGTGCTGAGCAGCCACTCCTGCTGTGAAGCATGGTGACGTGGGAGCCTATTGTTAGAGAGGGCGAGGAAGGCAGCTGGTTTAGGGGGCGTTGTTGAAAGTTAGGAACTTGTCCATTATTTTGGTTTTGCAAAATTTGTGAACACTGCAGGGAGCTTTGGTGCGTGCTTTATGCAGGGAGATTACTTCAAGTTGAATTTCTAGATCCTGTTGGACACAACCCAACCACAAATTAAGAGTAAATTACAAGGCTGCTGAACTCTAGTTTTTTGACAAGGAAAAGAGAAAATACCCAATTTCATGTTAGCTTGCTCCAGGGTCACTAGGATCATGTCCTTTGAAACAACATGCATGACTCACAACTGCAATTTGCAGCATCATTCCAGGACTCATTTTCAGCAGAGCAAAAGAGCTTCCTCTAGCCCTAAAATGCTATAGAATGTGTTGCACTTCAGATGTTCAGATGCTGCAGCTCCGCATCCCTAGCCAAGGTGGATAAGGCTGATGGGAGTTAGGAGTCCACCACATCTGGAGGGTGAAAGCAGTGTGGACTTTATTAAAAGCAAACTGGCCAACGCCCAGGGCCCCACTCATTATGGAGCCACAAAAGTCCTCCTTTATAGGCAGTCTGCCATGTCTTTATCTTAGCAGCCTTGCAGGCAAGCAATCCTCTCCTCATAAAAATGCAATCTGAGGGCCATCTGCTCCCTGTTAAACCAACCTCATCCACATCAGTAGCGAATATCAGCAGACATCATTGCCCAAGCAGCCTCATAGGAGAACGGAAAACCAAGTATGCCTAGATCTAAACGACAACTCCCAAACAGAATTCTCACATTACAGTATAGTGGATTGTTCAATTGCTCAACTAGTGGGCAGATTTAAGCAAACAGTGCAGTTTAAAGACAGATTCATATTTTATATTTAATCTTTGACTAAAATGGGAGATACTAAGATGATCTTTGCTTCTTGAGGGAAACATTGGTTCAACAGAGCTGTTGACTTTGAGGTCAGGAGTATGTTTCGATTATACAATCAACCTCAGGAAAAATGTACAGCTTTGGCAGCCTATCAATTTATTCATAAAAATAATATTCTAGGCATTTACAACAATTTATGCTTATGACCTCACATTATTCTCACAGTATTTGCAACTTTTGCATCAGGTGAGAAGTCATTTTAAAAGTTCAAAATGATATATATATATTATATATAATCTGTGTTCTTCTATGTTACAAGGATGCATAGTAGGATTTAACACTGATTTCTCCTCAGCATAAAACTGGGATAATTTTTAATTACGGTGCCTTGACTAAGGAATTTACTGCCAACGAGGAGAATTGACTCCTAAATGATTACCATGCCATACTGTTATTTATCGACGAACGGACTATCACCCGTTCACCATATGTCCCTCAGACCTTAATCTGAGGCTCTCCGGATTTACAGCAGAACAGAGGAATGCGGGACCGACTGACATGCAGTTTCACGGGACAGCTTAGTTATCTCGTCCCCATCCCCTCCTTCACACTTTTCACACGACCCCCAACCCGCATCTCACCGTCACGTCCTCCCCAAAGTGGCTCATGAGGATCCGGGAGCCCCCGGGGTGTCTCTGGCAGAAGCTGCGGACGTCGTACACTTTCCTGCCGACCACCAGCCAATTCTCTCGCCCCGGGGCTCCTTGCTTGGTGTTGGCCTGGATTTCGTCCCAGGTGAAGAGCCGCGTGGCCGAAGAGGGCGGCCGATGCGGGACCAATACCACGCTGGACTTCTGCTGCGGAGCCATCCCGTTCTCCGACGCCACCTGCTCAGCAGCCTCCCGCCCGCGCCGCCAAGCGCAACTCAGCCATACCGCTTCTCCCGCGGCGGTAAGGGTGGAACACTCGGCCCGGCCTCCTCCACGTGCGATTGGCTGGTTGCTCCGTCGGACATGCCCCCCGAACCCGTCTATTGGCTGGCAGCGAACAAGCCCGGAGGCGGTTTTGTGGCGGAGCGGAAGACTTTCGCGCTTGGCGCAGTTTGCAAGTCGTGGGGTGTGCGCGGGCGCGCCTTCTTTCTGGTTGCAGCCCTGGAGCGAGTCCCGCCGCGGCTTTTGAGGAGACGCCAGCGAACTCCGGCCGCTGAAGGTCCGGCCTTGGGTTCTCTTTGCCAGGCGAAGTCGGGCTCGAGTCCTGCCTGTCCCTGGCGATGAAAACGCAGCCTCAATCGAGGGGGCGACGAGATGCACATTCGGGTGCCGCCGGCTAATGGCCGCGAGCGGCTCTGGGCCAGAGCCTTGCCCAGAGGAGGTAGCCGCGGCCTCTGCCCCGGCCCAGGATGGGGTGCCTGGGCGTAACCCCCCACAGATCAAATAAAACAATAGAAATACTTAATTGACCGGTCACGTTGGTTCTGCTCCCCCAATAACAAAAGTCCTGACCCCACCCCCGCAACAACCTCCCATCCCTAACAAAAACCACCCTGTCAAGCTAAAGTCTAGCTGTTCACTTTCCCGCTCTTGGGGTGATACCAGGGATGGTTGCTGCTCCCCAGCAAGTAAGCAAGAGGACCACCTCCTCTGCTCCCACTTCCTCACTGCCAGAGCAGGAAGCATGTGAGAGGATGCCACTGGGCCTTGCATGAAGGAGGAGAAGACGATGGTGAGTTGGGTGGCTGGGTGGGTGTTAGGCTGTATGTATACTTGAGTCCCTTCTAATTCCTGAATCCAGCAAGGATTCCATAGCTGGAATCGCCAGGCCAGCTTCTTGGTAGTGGCCCCCTAAGTATGGGCCATATTAAGGTAACATAGGAAGTGGGTCTGAGCGGGGCAGGCCAATGCTGCAAGCCCATCCCGCCAATTGGCTGGTAGTTAGGGGCAAAGCTGAGTTGTGTGTGAGAGCTAGAAGCAGGTTGCAGGTCTGATAGAAATGAAGCATGGCTGTGGCTATGGGAGAAGCAAGACCTTATGCGGGTGTTAATGCTGTGAGCCTCTCCGTCGTTGGCTCAGGTTGTACATACGTGTAAAGAAACCATGTATCACACCAAGTCTCTGCTGTTCCTCATTCCGAGGAAACTGAACCTCAGAAAAGTGGCTGGAGCCCCTGGTGTTTTGCACTGCGCAGAGTCTGGGGTAGCGTGCAACACAATCAATGGCCACTTGTCATAATGGCTATATACTGCCTGGATTGTTGGGAGAGTGCTGCTAGGCTCGTGTTACTTGTGGGCTTCCCAAAGGCACATGATTAGCCAGGGTAGAAAGAACACTGATTGCCACACTAGCCAGAGATTAAGCAGATGGAACTGCATGCTCTCTTATGGGCCAGGTTTCACATAGGGCTTGTACAGCACTCTGTATGGAAGCCCCAGTAATCAGCTGAGCATCAGTGCTTACAAATGGCTTGTCACCCCCATTTCGGCACTGCTATGCCCTTACTTATCCCGCACCTGACATCAGGTGTGGGGCAGATGGGTTTCGTGTGGCTGAAATGGCCTTGCTGGCAGTGGCGTGCAGTGAAATTTTTCATCTGGGAACAGTTAGGGCCAGCCAGAGGAACCAGCTTGAGAGGGCAATTGGTGGGAGGCCAATGCACACATGATGTCACACACATGAGCACTGCACTGGGCAGAAGCTTCCCGGGCTTTGGGAAGGAGGTGCCAGGGGAACATTGGGGGACTAGCCTAGTCCCCCTAGTCCACTGACCTCATGCCACTGCTTGCTGGACCAGTGGGGAGGTCTGACAGGTCTAATTAGGCTCACAGTCAGGAGATTCCCCACCACTGGCCTAAAGGAGGAGGGTAAGTGACAAGTTGAAAAGGTGGTGGTTGTTGCTTGCAGCTCCCGCTTGCTTTCATGGGTGACAATCCAGAAGATGCTTTGTGCCACTGCCTCTCTGATTTGGACAGAAGGTGAGAAGAATGGTTTTACAGACTAAACTTCTTAACAAACTATTTAGTTTTTTTCTGGGGGTACACAAGGGCACACAGTACCAGCACTGTTTTTTCCTAGAAGAAAAGCAATGTTCCAGTCTAATAGCACCATTGCTGTAGCTGTCACAATCATCTTCATCCATACTATGAAATGTTAGTTCCTTGACATTTGCTACAAGCAAAGGTACCACAGACTCCTGACTTTTCTGCAAAAACGTGTTTCACACATTGTTTTGTACTTGCATGAGTAACTTTCAAAGATTTTCAGGAGGTGAAGGAATGCCAGTCATTACTGGCTCATAGATGCTTCCACTATGTTTCAGCTTCTCTGACCATGCAAGGGATCCAAGTATTTCCAATCTTCAGTATATAAAATATTTATTTTGCCATCAAATCTCATGATCAACAAATAATAGGAAAGCTCCCGGAGAAGTGCCAAATGCAGGGCTTTGCCCAGTTCCAGCACATCCAGTTCCAGCACATCCAGAGGTGGAGCTAGCTGCTCTGGCACCCAGAGCGGTGCACATGTGCACCCGGGGGCAGGGCTAGCCATTCCACATAGCTAATCCACACTTAATGCTTATTTCTTCATGAAGTCAAATCCTGTAACCTGACTTATGGAATACAGTAAGCCTGCAATTTACAGTACATGGTGGTTATGTTTCAGGGATCATACCTAAAGCCAAAGCCATGTATGGTCAAAACATGTTGGATTCAGTGGCGGGTGGACGCCTGCTCCCTTTTTATTCATTTATTTATTTTTCCAAGCACATAAAGCTGAATGCACACAAGTTAAATGTGCATAAGTTACTGCATTCAAAATTGGATGTATATTTCCAGAATTAGGAGTGTAAAGAGGAAACACCCATTAGTAGTATGTCTGCCACAAAATCCTGTTTTAATTGTGTAGGTGATGGCAAGTTCAAGGCAAGCACTAATGCTACAGGGAAACAAAAGTGACACTGAAGGCACTTTTCAAGGTCAAATATCACTGGCAGGTGTGGGGAACCTCTGTCCCTCCAGATGTGGCCGAACCACAGCTCCCATCATCCCAGGCTGTAGTTCAGCACCATTTGAAGGGACAAAGGTTCCCGACACCTGCTGCATGCCTGGGTTAGGCTACTTTCAGGAAAACTGTCACAGCTCTGAAAGTAATGAATCAATTTGGATATAAAGTGGTACCTTGGTTTTCAAACATAATCTGTTTTGGAAGACCGAGTTCTAAAACATACGAAAATTGCGAATTCAATACAGAAGCCTCAATATAGAAAACTCAGTACGGAAGCCGCATGGCATGTTCAACTTCCAAGGCATGTTCAAACGCTGGTTTACAGCATTCAAAAACTGAAATGTTTGTCAGTGGAGACGTTTGGAAACCGAGGTATCACTGTACTAAGGAATTTGTGCACTACACTATTTTTGATGAGTGTAGAAAAAGCTTAGCCACCTCTGCTGTAAATACTATTAGCCAAACAGAAGTATGGGTTGTGCACAAGCAATTTTGTTAAATTATCCAAGGGTACAAAGTTCAAAAAATAAGGAAGCGTCTGATTACCATTTGCATGACACAATTGCTAGGCAAACTGGGTTGGAGCACCTGATGGTATCACAGCCCCAGGCAGGAGTACAATTCAAATTATTTTTGAAATGGGTGTGTTGCATGTTCTTTCCCACTGACATGTCACTAGTTTCAGAAATCCAGCAGACACAGGATTTTAGCCCTGTCCAGAGCCCGGATGAGACATCAGACCCATCCTTCCAGGCAGTGCTATATTCTGAGTAACAACATCTATAAACGAAATGGGGAAACTTCAATGTAGCACCAAGAGAGCCAGTGTATGAGTCCCCGTCCGTCGGCGGTGGAGGCTGGGCGAGCAGAGGGTGAAGAGCACCCAACACGCCCCCCTCCTGCCTGACATATGAGTGCCTGCCTCGCATCAGCAAGGCCTAAGGACTGCAGAAGATGAAGAGCACCCTCCACGCTCCATGCCCACCACCCCAGGCGCTGGTGGACGGCACTACGACCCTGCTTATAGGAGCCACAAGTGAGCACTGAGTGCAGAGTGCAGAGTGGGGTCCAAAGGTGGAGAAACTACCCCAGAAGGTGCACAACATGCCCCCACCAGAGGTACTACCCCTTCCCTATCACTCCACACACCCCTTTAAATTTGCAAACATGAGTAAATTATATTGATTTATTTCAATGGGCCTGTTGTTTAGTTGTTTAGTCGTTTAGTCGTGTCCGACTCTTCGTGACCCCATGGACCAGAGCACGCCAGGCACTCCTGTCTTCCACTGCCTCCAGCAGTTTGGTCAAACTCATGCTGGTAGCTTCGAGAACACTATCCAACCATCTCGTCCTCTGTCGTCCCCTTCTCCTTGTGCCCTCCATCTTTCCCAACATCAGGGTCTTTTCCAGGGAGTCTTCTCTTCTCATGAGGTGGCCAAAGCATTGGAGCCTCAGCTTCACAATCTGTCCTTCCAGTGAGCACTCAGGGCTGATTTCCTTAAGAATGGATAGGTTTGATCTTCTTGCAGTCCATGGGACTCTCAAGAGTCTCCTCCAGCACCAGAATTCAAAAGCATCAATTCTTCGGCGATCAGCCTTCTTTATGGTCCAGCTTTCACTTCCATACATCACTGTTGGGAAAACCATGGCTTTAACTATATGGACGTTTGTTGGCAAGTTGATGTCTCTGCTTTTTAAGATGCTGTCTAGGTTTGCCATCACCTTTCTCCCAAGGAGCAGGCGTCTTTTAATTCCGTGGCTGCTGTCACCATCTGCAGTGATCATGGAGCCCAAGAAAGTAAAATCTCTCACTGCCTCTATTTCTTCCCCTTCTATTTGCCAGGAGGTGATGGGACCAGTGGCCACGATCTTCGTTTTTTTTTATGTTGAGCTTCAGACCATATTTTGCGCTCTCTTCTTTCACCCTCAATAAAAGGTTCTTTAATTCCTCCTCGCTTTCTGCCATCAAGGTTGTGTCATCTGCATATCTGAGGTTGTTGATATTTCTCCCGGCAATCTTAATTCCAGCTTGAGATTCATCCAGCCCAGCCTTTTGCATGATGAATTCTGCATATAAGTTAAATAAGCAGGGAGACAATATACAGCCTACTCTTGAGTAAAATCTAGTTGAATACCACCTTTGTCCATGAGACCAGAGCTACTGATGCTCTTATCAGGTTCTGTGATTTCTGAAGTATTCTGAACACACCAAGTATCTCAGCTGCTCAGTGATGTAGGCAAAAGTCAGAAGTTATTCCCTCAAAAGACCAGGGAGATAACCTTTTGTTTTAAAAAAGCTGAACTGCTCTCCAGCTGTGTTTCACCATTACCACCAGGGATCTGGGTAGGACTTTCTACAGTTCCAGGAAACTGACCAACTATGCTGTCTACTCATAGTTAGTTGAGATCATGGTGATATCCTTGTGCAATTAGGATCGTAGTAGCTAGGTTTTGGAGTCATTGGGCTCTTTTTTGTGTTTAGTATTTCTGTTAAACTTTGTTGCTCTTTTCCTTATACTCTTATTTACGTTTCATAATTGGATAGTGTCCCTGCCTTCTAATTTGTTGGTTTGAAGGTGCTTATTTTGTAGAACTGATGCATGGATGCAGAAATCTGCTGAGCAGTGCATGCACCTTTTTAAAAAAAGTGTTCACCCAGGAATTGCACAGCAACACACATCTGGGAATTCCCAAGTCAATGCAAGTTTGCACGAAGCACACTTTATGTCCAATGCTAAAATGACAGGCATTTCCCATTCCAAACAGGAAAATGGGAGAAATCAGTATCATAAAATATAGTGAAATCAACAGAAGAAAATGATGCAGGGAGATCTGGAGAAACAATTTTCAGTTTCCAAGTTTTCCACTATTGCAAATTATCATTGTTTTCTAGCATATTATGTTCAGACAAACTGTCCATATGCTTTAAAATATTGCTGCACTTTACACTTTTGTATTGGTTTCCAAAAATGCTGTTTGTTGCTTTTCTGATCAGTGCTATAAAGTCTTCAACAGCTTCCATGTCTTGCCTATGTGTGTCCTGAACCCAGTTGAGAGATCTATTCCACAGTAATCAGATAAAGGCTTCAGACATAAAATTGTGCAGACATACTCTATAATTGTATTGCTAATCTTCCAATAATGCATGCACTGATGTCCCTCAGACTAAGATAGGCAAAGTGTTTGCCTCTAATTCTTAAAAAGACATGTGCAAAACTCCCACAGCCTTAATATTCTACTTTTAAACTGCTCTGTGTTCTAGGCTATTTTGATTTAGCATACATTGCTTGATCAAAGACAACATTCAGACTTTATGACTTCTTAATCTGGACATCACTTTGTGCCCAAGAGACACCAACACGGCAAAAGCATCAGCTGTAGGAAGATACTTGACATTTTCCTGGCATCACGTTAACAGACTTCACAGTCTGAAACATACAGGCTTTCCCAGAAATTCAAAACAACCTTTTCACAACTTGGGGAAACAGCCACGGCACCCTCAGAACTTATATAAATGCACTGAAGTTTTTATACAGCTTCAGTATGAGTCCCAAGAATGTGTCATATTCTGTGGCAAAAAAAGAAGGGTGTAGTAGAATCACATCTTGCCTGCACACCCTAACATGATGACTAGAGATATTGCAATGTGGTGAAAGGCCACAACTTTGATGCATATTTAATTAAGGAGCTACAGCAAATTAAATAAACCAACATGAAGCTCTCCTGCTGTGGGCATATCTAACTTTCAGAGGCAAAGGAGATAGATGCTCTGTCTCTTGCGCAATACCCTGGCTTGAAGCCCAGCACCTGCATCCACAGGGCCAAACATTGGCTCAAATGTAGATTTGGGGGGCATTTGCTAAGTTTGGCAACTTGGTTTTTTTTAATGCACATCAAACAAAACATAACACAACACAACACACACTCTCAGAGTCTTAAATCTAAGCAAATAAAATATGTGATTAAGTACAATACCCTTCTTGTTAACGGATATAAATTTTGTCACATTAAAGTGTTTTAAAATCTTCATGAATATTAATAAAAATACATTGGTTCTGACAGCACAGGATTAGACCAGGATGATCAGCAGCTGATTATGTAAACAAACCACTACTATTGGATAGGTGTTCAAAAGTGCAAAACTGTTGCATGTTGTTTTGATCTCTTTACATCTAGTTGACAAAGGAATTTTTAGATGTATGAGAATCCCTCATTTGACAATGTCTGTATAAAGTTTTAGAATATAGGAGCTATGGAGACACTTTTATAAAAAGAGTCAGGGCAATATATACTGAATAGTAAGCCAAATTGATAGTAAATAATGTCCTGACTGAGAATTGCAAAATAATGAAAGGAATGAGACAAGGCTGCCCCTTGTCACCCTTGTTATTTATATTAGTTTTCGAAGTATTGGCACAAAAAATAATATATAATCAAGAAATTAAAGGTATGAGTGGGACAGAGACAATATAAATTAAATGCATTCACAGACGATGTGGTGATATTTGTAGAAGAACCAATAGAGTCAATCCCGAAAGTATTACAAGAGATTTAAAAATTTGCAAATGTAGTAGGTCTTAAGATTAATAAAGACAAAACCAAACTCTTGGTAAAAATGTGAATGATGAGAGTAAAAATCAATTAAAAGATGTGTCAGGACTAAAGATTGAAAGGAAGGTCAAGTATCTAGGTGTATGGTTAACAGCAAATAATATAAATCTGTAAAAAGATATTTAAAAACCTGGGAAGATACTAATTTTGAAATTTGGAACAGAATGAAACTTTTACTGTTATGTAGAGTGTCGACTATAAAAATGAATATATTACCAAGAATGTTATTTTTGTTTCAATCAGTTCCAGTGATTGGCAAGACAGACTGTTTCAATGTATGGCAAAAAGATATTTCTAAATATATCTGGCAAGAGAAAAAAAACAAGAATAAAATATAAAATACTGATAGATGTAAAAGAGAGAAGAGGTTTCTGCCTGCTGGATATGAGATTATATTATGAAGCATTTTGTCTTTGTTGGTTGATGACATTGGAGAATTCACATATCTTAGATTTAGAAGGTCATGATAATATTTTTGGTTGGCACGCTTTTCTGTGCTATGAAAAGGTGAAAGTACACAAAGGATTTACAAATCATATAATCAGGAAAAAATTGTATAGAGTATGGGATAAATATAAAAACTTATTGGAGACAAAAACAGCTCTTTGGCTCTCCATTGGAAGCCATAGCAGTAAAGAAGAAGAATATGATAGAAGGTGGGACAGCATATAGAAATTTATTAAAACAAGAGCGAGGAGAGTTTAAATATAAAGAATTTAATTATTTATCAGGAAAGTTAACAACATGGATACAATATCATTTTTGAGTTAAGTATTTAAGAAAGATAAGAAACAAGGGTTTGGGGAACAAATATCACAAATGGAGAGAGATCTGTTGGAATGTAATGTGGTGGTCTTGCAGTAAGGTTAAAGCTTACTGGGAAATGATATCTAATGAATTGAAAAAGATGTTTAAAATAACTTTTTTTTTTTAAGCAGAAGCTTTCTTTTTGGGAACTATAGGTGTAGAACTAGCTAAACAGTATAGGAATTTATTCATGGATGTGACTACAGAGACAAGAATTTTATTTGCCCAAAAATGGAAAGAAGAAGTCCCAATGAAAGAAGATTTGATACAAAAACTCATGGATTACGCAGAAATGGTGAAACTTACCAGAAATGGTGAAACTTACCTCTGTTCTGGAGGTGTTGCTGAATATGATTAGGAATGACCAGCAGGTTAAAGGTGTACAGGTCGGAGCTAAACATTACAAGCTAAGGGCATTTGCAGATGACTTAGTATTGACCTTACAAGAGCCAAACACTAGCACGAAAAGAGTGTTGGAGATAATTCAACAATTTGGCCAGGTAGCCGGATTTAAACTGAACAAACAAAAAACTAAAGTCTTAGAAAAAAATTTGACAGTCATGGAGAAGGAGAAATTCCAAGAAGAGACAGGTTTGACAGTGGTTAAGAAGGTGAAATACCTAGGGGTTCATTTGACATCTAAAAATTTGAACTTGTATAAGGACAACTATGAAAAATGTTGGTCAGAAATTAAAAAAGATCTAGAAATATGGTCAAATCTAAAATTGTCAATGTTAGGCCGAATTGCAGTCGTTAAGATGAATGTATTGCCTAGAATGTTATTTTTGTTTCAAACATTGCAAATTCTTGACAAGATGGACTGTTTCAAGAGGTGGCAGAAAGACACCGCGAGATTTGTCTGGCAGGGCAAAAAGCCCAGAATAAAATTTAAAGTACTCACAGATGCAAAAGAAAGAGGGGGATTTGCCCTGCCGGACTTAAAACTGTACTATGAAGCAGCAGCGTTTTGCTGGCTGAAAGAGTGGATGCTCCTCGAGAATACAGATATCTTGGATTTAGAAGGTTTTAATAATACATTTGCTTGGCATGCATATCTATGGTATGATAAAATCAAAATGCATAGGGCCTTTAAAAATCACATTGTCAGAAAAGCGTTGTTTAATGTTTGGATAAGATATAAAGACTTGTTGGAAAACAAAACCCCTAGATGGTTGTCACCTTTGGAGGCTAAGGCACTGAAGAAACTCAATATGGAGGTCGGATGGCCAAAGTATTGGGAAATTTTAGAATAAGATGGAGATAAATTGAAATTACAAAGTCAGGAGAAATTGAAACCTAAAGTACAAGATTGGCTCCAATATTACCAAATAATGGAGGTTTTCAAACAGGACAGGAAAATTGGCTTCCAGGTGGAAAAATCAAAATTAGAGACTGAACTGTTAGAACCCAATACTAAGAATTTGTCAAGAATGTACAATTTGCTGCTGAAATGGAATACACAAGATGAAACAGTTAAATCAGCTATGATTAAGTGGGCACAGGATATTGGCCATAATATTATGTTTGCTGACTGGGAATGGTTGTGGAACACCGGAATTAAATTTACGGCATGTAATGCCTTAAAGGAAAACATTATGAAAATGATCTATAGGTGGTACATGACCCCAGTCAAGCTAGCAAAAATCTACCATTTGCCTGATAACAAGTGTTGGAAATGTAAAGAAACTGAAGGTACTTTCTATCACCTTTGGTGGACATGCCCGAAGATTAAGGCTTTCTGGGAAATGATATATAATGAAATGAAAAAGGTACTTAAATGTACTTTCCCTAAGAAACCAGAGGCCTTTCTCTTGGGCATTGTCGGCCAATTGGTGTCAAAGAAAGATAGAACTTTCTTTATGTATGCCACAACAGCAGCAAGAATACTCATCGCAAAGTATTGGAAGACACAAGACCTACCCACTCTGGAAGAATGGCAGATGAAAGTGATGGACTACATGACATTGGCTGAGATGACTGGCAGAATCCGTGACCAGGGAAAGGAGACGGCGGAAGAAGAATGGAAGAAATTTAAAATCTATCTTAAGGACTATTATAAACTTGATGAATGTTAGAATGTCGAGGTTTTGAGAAAGAAAGGGTTACAGTGATATAAGATTAGACTGAAGGAAAGATTAAGAGGACAGAGGCTTGAGAGAAATAATTAGAAGTTGCTAAAAATTTTGGACATCGGGATGCAGAAAGGGGAGGTATGGGGGAGTCTGAGAAACAAGGTTTTATGAAAAAAAGGTTATGAAACTATACGTGTTTGTATGTCTTTTTATATGTTTGTATTGTTTTTTTAAAAAGTTTGTAAAACCAATAAAAAAAATTATATAAAAAAAAAGAAAAATAAGAAATCAAGACAACATTTTTTTAAATAAAAGAATGGAAAGGGTTTATTGAATATGTACAAATAAATTGTAAACAGATAAGGACATTGGCAGGATTATTGTAATAACCTGCAGTTTCATAAGAGTAAATAATTAAAGTAGATGAAGAATAAATTGTTAATTTAGAATATGCAGGAAATGATAAATATAAATTTAAGGAACTGCAGAAAGAGGAGGAAGGAAGTTGAGTTTTGAAAAGTTAAAATGACTGTAGAACCATTGAAATGTATATAACTGAAAATCATTAAAAAAAAAAGAGTCCCTCATTATCTTCATACAGTAGCGAAAAGAGGTGACTGGTTGGCTGGAATTTAGATGAACATTACTGGTGAAAGACTGTCAAAAAGGATGATCTCATTTAATCACTCCATATGGTAATGATCACCTCATTTTTTAGGCCCCTGGCTATCTGTTATGCTTACCCAAGTAATTCTTGCTGAGCCGGGTTATGACATTAGAAAGGCCCTGGATGGTTGCTTCTCTTGCCATGAGTGACACCTGACTTTTGCAGCACATGCATTCCTGTGGAAGGAATTCTGAAAACTAGCGCTCACTGGAGGTCAAGAGATTTGTGGAGAAGCGCATGGGGCTGGTTGGGCTAGCCCCCAGGGGGCAAGAGGCATGCCACCTGCTCTCCTTGGCAGTGGAGTTGAAGGAGGCTCCTGACCATCTTTGTTAGCTGTGAAGGGCTGGGTAGCGCCCAGAAAAGTGACATGGGAGGTGCCCAAGTATATGGTGCAATCACGGAGAAACTTAGATTGCATCTGGTTGCACCCAGTGTATGTAGCCTAGCGGTATCTCCCTAAGAACTCAGGCAGATGACCTTTGGAGCAGCTCATCATTACTATGATTATAATTATTTACAGAAGCAGGCATGACATGCAAAGCATATGCTCTGCCATCGAGGGATGTGGGGAAGTTTCTGGGTTGTAGGGACAGCATGTATATCAAAGAAGATATGCCTTCAGTCCTTCTATTTCCCTCTGGACAGAAAGTTCTCTTACACTGGGAAAGGCTGTTTTGTTCACCCAGGCAAGAACTACCCCTTGGGAACATGACAGCATGGAGAGCAGCAGCAGAGGTTTTTCTCTCCACCTTCTGCTTCTCTCTCTAAGTGCAAATGCCAGGGACTGAACCTGGACTGCTTTGCACATAAAATATGTGCTCTCTTAAGTGCTCGTCCTGACCAAACACCAACCAGGGGAAACATGCATAGCAGTTACAAGAACTTCCCTCAAGGAAATTCACCTCGATGCACAGAACAGGTGCTGAACCACTAGACTTAAGAGCCTTCTTCCCATCATGGGTGTCTGCAAGGGAAGGTGAGGGACAGTTGCCTTTCCCCCAGATGAACCGTTATCCCCAGATTACTTTTTTTTTTAAAAAGCAGGTATCTAGCCCATTATATATTCTGTCTATCTGTCTGTCTGTCTGTCTGGTCATGGGCTTTGAAAATGCTTGAACTCAGGATGAAAGGGAGAAACGTGCTAAGAGGAAGGCATGCTTGGCAAACCCTCACCATGGTCAACTCAGGCCCAGAAACCTATGTCCCCACTGTGGAAGGATGTGTGTGAAGTGTAGGTGGGTTCCCATGAGGCAAGACACAGTGATAACAGCAAGAACATTTATTGAACTACAGTGGTGCCCCACAAGACGAATGCCTCGCAAGACGAAAAACTCGCTAGACGAAAGGGTTTTTCGGTTTTGCGTTGCTTCGCTAGACGAATTTCCCTATGGGCTTGCTTTGCAAGACGAAAACGTCTTGCGCTTTTTTTTTAAAGCCGCTTGAAGAGGCGCAGTTGCGACGGACCGTGCTTCGCAAGATGAAAAACATCGCAAGACGAAAAGACTCGCGGAACGAATTCTTTTCGTCTTGCGAGGCACCACTGTAATAGAACTGGACAACAGGGGTAAAGCAACTGCTTATATACATTTCTGAAGGCCTGGGCCATTCCCACTCCCAACATGATTGGCTGTGTAAACTTCCAAGCTACGAATCATGACTCAGAGTTTAAGGGCCAATGGCAAAGGCCCAAATCCTGAAATGTTCTGTGATTGGATATCATGTATCGAATCAGAACACAGGAGCTCAGAATCCTTAGCCCAGACTCAAGCTCAGGCAAACACAAACCACTGAATACATAACAGTGTGGATCCAGAATTGGCCTCCACGGTCACTTACAAACCTACTGTTAAAATCGTGTTTATAGAAGACAGTCTTACTCGGCTACCAGTGATTGTCTAAGAAGAAGAAGAAGATATGGGAGAAACTACAATCCTTTGTTGAGGAGAGGAGGGGAAGGCCAAAATTGAGGTGGGTCTGGGTAAGGGAAGGTATGGTGTGGGAGGTGGGGCAGGCCAGTTAAGGGGCACACAGCACAGTTAGTGACTGTGCTATATACCAGTCCCTCCTCCAACCTGGGGAATTGTGGTTGTCCTATCAGGCGTTCCTCAGACCTGCAGTGGCTGCTTTTCAATGTCACGTCAACTCTGGCAACTGGATGTCCCTCATCCGTGATCAGATTGTGGATGAAGAGGCCAAACTGATCTGTATCACTGAGACCTGGGTGGGTGAGCAGGACAGAATTGGTTGTGTCCACCTGAGTACTCAGTGCAACACCAGGGCTTCGGTTTGCCTGAGACGTTTTGGCACCTGTGGCAAGATGCGCTGCCAATGCTTCCCCGTTCCTAATTATCTTCTAAAAATTGGCACAAATAACTCATACAGTCACTGTTTCAAAGTAGACAGGATCTGTTCAACTGAACACAACCTTAAAAAGGGTTATCCTATCATAATACTCTATGAGCCACTGGGCAGCTCTTGACAATCCACAGAAACAGGCCCAAAATTAAATGTGTAAGTTGTAAAAAAAAAGAAAAATATGTATCCCTTTGCTGAAGAAGTTCATTCCATTTTTGAGCAACATTCATCTGCCAGAAGTACCACAAGGCATTGTGGAGTAATAAAAATATGGCAAAAACAATAAGGAAAGAAAGCAGGAGAAATAAAGCATTTGTTATTCTAAATTAGGAGATGAAGAGTCCTAAACAACAAGCTGTTTGTATATAACAACAGTATAACATGTGCAAAAAAAGTGTTTTACCTAACTAAATATTTTCTTCCCACAGAAAATGTTGATACTCTACAGTGGGCATCTTGTTTTGTTGTTTAGTCGTTTAGTTGTGTCCGACTCTTCGTGACCCCATGGACCAGAGCACGCCAGGCACTTCTGTCCTCCACTGCCTCCCGCAGTTTGATCAAACTCATGCTGGTAGCTTCAAGAACACCATCCAACCATCTCATTCTCTGTCGTCCCCTTCTCCTTGTGCCCTCCATCTTTCCCAACATCAGGGTCTTTTCCAGGGAGTCTTCTCTTCTCATGAGGTGGCCAAAGTATTGGAGCCTCAGTTTCACGATCTGTCCTTCCAGTGAGCGCTCAGGGCTGATTTCCTTCAGAATGGAGAGGTTTGATCTTCTTGCAGTCCATGGGACTCTCAAGAGTCTCCTCCAGCACCATAATTCAAAAGCATCAATTCTTCGGCGATCAGCCTTCTTGATGGTCCAGCTCTCACTTCCATACATCACTACTGGGAAAACCATGGCTTTTACTATACGGACCTTTGTTGGCAAGGTGATGTCTCTGCTTTTTAAGATGTTGTCTAGGTTTGCCATCGCCTTTCTCCCAAGGAGCAGGCGTCTTTTAATTTCGTGACTGCTGTCACCATCTGCACTGATCATGGAGCCCAAGAAAGTAAAATCTCTCACTGCCTCCATTTCTTCCCCTTCTGTTTGCCAGGAGGTGATGGGCCCAGTGGCCATGATCTTCGTTTTTTTGATGTTGAGCTTCAGACCATATTTTGCGCTCTCCTCTTTCACCCTCATTAAAAGGTTCTTTAATTCCTCTTCACTTTCTGCCATCAAGGTTGTGTCATCTGCATATCTGAGGTTGTTGATATTTCTTCCGGCAATCTTAATTCCGGCTTGGTATTCATCTAGCCCAGCCTTTCGCAAGATGAATTCTGCATATAAGTTAAATAAGCAGGGAGACAATATACAGCCTTGCCGTACTCCTTTCCCAATTTGGAACCAATCGGTTGTTCCATATCCAGTTCTAACTGTAGCTTCTTGTCCCACATAGAGATTTCTCAGGAGACAGATGAGGTGATCAGGCACTCCCATTTCTTTAAGAACTTGCCATAGTTTTCTGTGGTCAACACAGTCAAAGGCTTTTGCATAGTCAATGAAGCAGAAGTAGATGTCTTTCTGGAACTCTCTAGCTTTCTCCATAATCCAGCGCATGTTTGCAATTTGGTCTCTGGTTCCTCTGCCTCTTCTAAATCCAGCTTGCACTTCTGGGAGTTCTCGGTCCACATACTGCTTGAGCCTTCCTTGTAGAATTTTAAGCATAACCTTGCTAGCGTGTGAAATGAGTGCAATTGTGCGGTAGTTGGAGCATTCTTTGGCACTGCCTTTCTTTGGGATTGGGATGTAGACTGATCTTCTCCAATCCTCTGGCCACTGCTGAGTTTTCCAGACTTGCTGGCATATTGAGTGTAGCACCTTAACAGCATCATCTTTTAAAATTTTAAACAGTTCAGCTGGAATACCATCACTTCCACTGGCCTTGTTATTTGCAGTGCTTTCTAAGGCCCATTTGACTTCACTCTCCAGGATGTCTGGCTCAAGGTCAGCAACCACACTACCTGGGGTGTACGAGACATCCATATCTTTCTGGTATAATTCCTCTGTGTATTCTTGCCACCTCTTCTTGATGTCTTCTGCTTCAGTTAGGTCTTTACCACTTTTGTCCTTTATTATGGTAATCTTTGTGCGAAATGTTCCTTTCATATTTCCGATTTTCTTGAACAGATCTCTGGTTCTTCCCATTCTGTTGCTTTCCTCTATTTCTTTGCATTGCTCGTTTAAGAAGGCCTTCTTGTCTCTCCTTGCTATTCTTTGGAAATCTGCATTCAATTTCTTGTATCTTTCATTATCTCCCTCGCATTTTGCTTGCCTTCTCTCCCCCGCTATTTGTAAGGCCTCGTTGGACAGCCACTTTGCTTTCTTGCATTTCTTTTTCATTGGGATGGTTTTAGTTGCTGCCTCCTGTATAACGTTGCGAGCCTCCACCCATAGTTCTTCAGGCACTCTGTCCAGCAAATCTAAATCCTTAAACCTGTTCCTCACTTCCACTGTGTATTCATAAGGGATTTGGCTTAGATTGTATCTTACCTGTCCAGTGGTTTTTCCTACTTTCTTCAGTTTAAGCTTGAATTTTGCTATAAGAAGCTGATGATCTGAGCCACAGTCAGCTCCAGGTCTTGTTTTTGCAGACTGTATAGAACTTCTCCATCTTTGGCTGCAGAGAATATAATCAATCTGATTTTGATGTTGCCCATCTGGGGATGTCCATGTGTAGAGTCGTCTCTTGTGTTGTTGGAAAAGCGTGTTTGTGATGACCAGCTTGTTCTCTTGGCAGAACTCTATTAGCCTTTGCCCTGCTTCGTTTTGATCTCCAAGGCCAAACTTGCCAGTTGTTCCTTTTATCTCTTGACTCCCTACTTTAGCATTCCAATCCCCTATAATGAGCAGAACATCCTCCTTTGGTGTCACTTCTATAAGGTCTTGTAAGTCTTCATAGAATTGGTCAATTTCAGTTTCTTCAGCACCAGTAGTTGGTGCATAAACTTGGATTACTGTGATGTTAAAAGGTCTGCCTTGGATTCGTATCGAGATCATTCTATCATTTTTGAGACTGCATCCCAGTACAGCTTTCGCCACTCTTTTGTTGACTATGAGGGCCACTCCATTTCTTTTACGGGTTTCTTGCCCACAGTAGTAGATATGATAGTCATCCGAACTGAATTCGCCCATTCCTGTCCATTTTAGCTCACTGATGCCCAGGATGTCAATATTTATTCTCGCCATCTCATTTTTGACCACCTCCAACTTACCCAGGTTCATTGTTCTTACATTCCAGGTTCCTATGCAATATTTTTCTTTACAGCATTGGACTTTCCTTTCGCTTCCATGCATATCTGCAACTGAGCGTCCTTTCGGCTTTGGCCCAGCCGCTTCATCAGCTCTGGGTCTACTTGTACTTGTCCTCCGCTCTTCCCCAGTAGCATGTTGGACACCTTCCGACCTGAGGGGCTCATCTTCCAGCGTCATAACTTTTATATGCCTGTTGTCTTTGTCCATGGAGTTTTCTTGGCAGGGATACTGGAGTGGCTTGCCGGTTCCTACTCCAGGTGGATCACGTTTGGTCAAAACTCTCCACTATGACCTGATCATCTTGGGTGCCCTGCTCGGCATAGTTCATAGCTTCTCTGAGTTCTTCAAGCCCCTTCGCCACGGCAAGGCAGTGATCCATGAAGTGGGCATCTTAACTACCTTCAAAGCAGACTACAGGTTATTATACCATTGCCTCCTAGCAATCACAAGCCGATACACCAAAGTGGTGTATGGAGTGTTAGGGGAGGGGTAATACCCCCAAGAGGGGACACATTGTGCTCCTTCTAGGGTAGTTTTTCCACCTTTGGTCTCCACCCTGCCCTCAGCAATCACCTGTGGTTCCTAGAAGCTGTCAGCGCATAACAACGGCTACACCCTGGGCTGGCCAAACCAGGTGAGCGTAGCCAGTGGATCTCAAGCTCTCAGTGAGTTAGGAACTTCCCCTGCATGTGAAGACAGGCTCCAGGCAGATTGAGCAGATGAGATCAATAGTGGGTCCAATGGTCAAGAAGGCAGTTTTTGCAAGTGTTGTAGAGGGAAGTGAGAGGCAGATGGGGCTCGTCAACCTGGGAAGGTAGCGCATCTAGGAGAAAGAAATCTCTGATCCTAAACCTCTGCTGCATTGTGGCACATATTTGGGAGAATAAAAAGCTAAGGAGTAAACCCTACACAAATCCAGAGTGGAATCCCTAAGGCGGTTGGATGGCACCTTGTACACCTCCTTCCAGCAACTGCTGCAGCCAAGCTGGTGCCAGGCATATTGATCTGCTTTCCTTTGGACCACACCAGTAAGGCTGAGAGGGGGTCTTGTCATTGGGCAGCCCAGGACCTCCATACACGCTGCCCAGGCTTGCTTCCAGGGAGAGTTGGCTTCACTCCTGGAGGAGCACTCCATTGTCTCTTGAGATAGACTGATACCAATAACAAGAACATCAAAAGATTTACAGTATCTCAGTTTCTTTACAGAAAAGCTCCACACCCTTAACCACAACAAATGAATAAACAAATCTGAAAGTTTTTTAATGAGCACTTTGCTTGGTTTGTTTATTAAAGTAACTTTATAAAAAAAACAACATAGCACTCAGAGAGTAATATTGTGCAAATCCAATATCCAAACTGGGAGGAAAGCCTAATTTTAAACTACAGTGCTAATCCCACAAGATTAGCGATGAAGCTGTTAGCCAACTGAAATGAATTCAAACTTGGCAACAGTGAAGGGTAAAGGACTAAATCCATCTTAATACTGGTACCCACCTAAGGATTACACTGATGGGGGAGATGGGGAAGGGGATCTAGTGATAGCATTGTGAATGAACGATAAACTTTTCTTCCCCTAGGGAAGAAAGGATTACATGTATCTGACAAGAGCAGATAGGTTTATGTGTCTCCCTGTGTAGACAAGAGGAATCCAATGGAGCGGTTTGTTGGGGGCAGGGCAGGGAGGAGGGATATATCGTTTTTAAGATCCAGAGAATGTTACTCTGTTTTAACTATGTTGACCAGGCAGGAGGTGGGGAATATTCACTCTTCGCCACTACCCCTACGAACATTAACATCACAATTCTATTAACAAAACTGGCTATAACATTTTTAAAGGGCAGAGAACTTGCTCCCCACCATTGTGCAAGGAGAGATGTGATTTAATATAGTTTGCTGCCTGAGGTAAACCAGAAAATGCTGCCTTGCAACCTGACGAGGTCATTGAACATCGTTATCTTGGTCATCTTTCTTTCCCACCTCCAGTATAGGTTTTACCCTGGGGGGAGGATGTTGGGGTGGTTCCAAGCGATCAATCAGAGCAAATGCAACTTCATTGACTCTCCCTTTGTTTAGGCTGGACTTAAGGGATGGGTATGGTTTTGGGGGTTTTATTGAAACGGTATGCCTGAACAGACACTTGAGGGGAAAGAAAAATGTATATGTATACATGCAGGTCCCGCTTACTGAACACAATGCATTCCCAGGAAGTTGTTCATTAGGCGAGCATTCACATTAACAAGCTTAATTATTTCTATTTCCTATGGGGCATTTCTAATTCATGAACTCTCTCCCTCCTTCTGCCATGATTTCTTCCTAAATTGGTTGCAGCCAACCAGCAAAAGAGAGACAAAGTACAAACTGATCTGCCCAATCTCTCCTGCTTTGAGCATAATTCTTTGTGTTCAGATAAGTGAATTTGTGGATAAGGAGTGGGCGGATAGCATGACCTGCGTGTAGATGCATGTTGTTATTTTGGAAAGAAGCTCTGGGGACATTAAAGGAGACTGGAGTAGAAAGGGGAAAAAGAAAGAAAAAGAAATCTTACACTTATACCGAAAACTGAGTCTGAAAAGACACAACTTAAGAACTACCGACCCATATCCCTGTTAAATGTGGATTACAAAATATTTGCCGACATTTTGGCTAAAAGGCTAAAAAAATGTACTAGGGGAAGAGATACATAAGGACCAAGCTGGCTTTCTCCCAGGCAGACACTTGTGTGACAACACGAGGAATATAATTAACATTTTGGAGAAGTTGCAAGAGGACATTAACACTAAAGCAGTTTTAATCTTTGTGGACGCCGAGAAAGCCTTTGATAATATTTCTTGGAGCTTTATGAAGAAAAATCTTCAGGGGATAGGGATCGGTCAAGAGTTTGAAAATGGTATAAGTGCAATTTATTCAGAACAAAAGGCTAAACTAATAGTTAACAATGTAGTGACAGAGGAATTTAAGATAGAGAAAGGGACACGACAAGGCTGCCCAATTTTCCCATTACTTTTTATTTCGGTCGTGGAGGTTCTGCTAAATATGATTAGAAGGGACCATTTGATTAAAGGTATAATGGTCAGAGCTAAACAATACAAACTGAAAGCCTTTGCAGATGACTTAGTATTGACATTACAGGAGCCAGATTCTAGTACTGAAAGAGTATTAGAACTGATTCAAGAGTTTGGTCATGTGGCAGGATTTAAGTTGAATAAGTTAAAAACTAAAGTCCTTGAGAAAAATTTAACAACGACTGAGAAAGAGAGATTTCAGAATGAGACAGGTTTAACAGTGGTTAAGAAGGTGAAATACTTGGGGATTAATATGACAGCTAAAAATGGGAACTTATTTAAAGACAATTATGAAAAATGTTGGTCGGAGGTTAAAAAGGATTTAGAAATATGGTCAAATCTGAAGCGTTCCTTGTTGGGTCGAATTGCTGTTATAAAGATGAATGTATTGCCAAGAATGTTGTTTCTGTTCCAATCATTACAAATTTTAGACAAGATGGACTGTTTCAAGAAGTGGCAGAGAGACATTTCTAGATTCGTCTGGCAGGGCAAGAAGCCCAGAATAAAATTTAAAATACTAACTGATGCAAAAGAAAGAGGGGGATTTGCCCTGCCAGACCTTAAACTCTATTATGAATCAGCAGCTTTCTGCTGGTTGAAAGATTGGCTGCTTCTTGAGAACACAGACATTTTGGACTTAGAAGGTTTCAATAATGTTTTTGGGTGGCATGCATACTTGTGGTACGGCAAGGTTGAAGCGCATAAAGCATTTAAAAACCATATTGTCAGGAAAGCACTGTTTAATGTCTGGACAAGGTATAAAGACTTACTAGAAAATAAAATCCCAAGGTGGTTGTTACCAATGGAGGCAAAGGCCCAGAAAAGGCCCAATATGGAGGCCAAATGGCCAAAATATTGGGAGATTTTGGAGCAAGAAGGAGACAAATTGAAATTGCAGAGTTTTGAGAAACTAAAAGATAGAGTGTGAGATTGGCTTCATTATTACCAAATAAGAGAGGTATATAATTTGGATAAAAAAATTGGCTTCCAGGTGGAAAAATCAAATTTGGAAACAGAATTGTTAGATCCCAAAACTAAGATACTTTCAAGAATGTATAACTTGCTGTTAAAATGGAACACTCAGGATGAAACGGTTAAATCTGCTATGATTAAATGGGCACAAGATGTTGGGCATAACATTATGTTTGCTGACTGGGAACAGTTGTGGAACACTGGTATGAAATTTACGGCATGTAATGCCTTAAGAGAGAATATTATGAAAATGATATATAGGTGGTACATGACACCAGTCAAGCTTGCAAAAATCTATCATTTGCCCGATAATAAATGTTGGAAATGTAAAGAAACTGAAGGTACATTCTTTCACCTTTGGTGGACGTGCCCAAAGATTAAGGCTTTCTGGGAGATGATCTATAATGAAATGAAAAAGGTATTTAAATATACCTTCCTGAAGAAACCAGAGGCCTTCCTCTTGGGCATAGTCGGCCAATTGGTGCCAAAGAAGGACAGAACTTTTTTTATGTACGCAACAACAGCAGCAAGAATATTGATTGCAAAGTATTGGAAGACACAAGATTTACCCACACTGGAAGAATGGCAGATGAAGGTGATGGACTACATGGAACTGGCAGAAATGACTGGCAGAATCCGGGATAAGGGAGAAGAGGTGGTGGAAGAAGACTGGAAGAAATTTAAAGACTACTTGCAGAAATACTGTAAAATTAATGAATGTTAAAGGGATGTTGGATTGAAAATAAGCGGTATTGGTAAAAAGATTAACAAGAATATGTAAATACGGATTGACAATGGTTGAAAATATATAGTTATAATAGGTTAAGATATTGAGTAAAGATAAATGATAGAGGGTAAGGATTTGCTGAATTAACCATGTGAACTGGAATACAAAAAAGGGGGGTGTGAGGAGGTCAGGAAATAAGTAAATGAAATATAAGATATGAAAATATTGATTTCTTTTAAACTTTTTTTTACTTTTTATGTATTTTGTCTTTGTATTTTTGTATCTCTTTTTCTTTTATTATTGTTATTCTTTTTATTTTTTATTTTTTATTTTGTAACCTTTTATTGTCTGTAAAATTTCAATAAATATCTTTTTTTTTTTTAAAAAAAAGAAATCTTATACTGAATAGTACTTCCAAGCATATCCATCTACTTTATCCATTTGAGGATGCAGTTCCATTGATTCCAATCCACTTCTGTCAAACCAATCTTGCTGCTTTTAGAAGCCCCACTATAGAGTTCAATGGGGCTTCATCCGTCTCCTATGAATGCTAACCTAGAAACAAATCCTATTCAGTTAAAAGGGATTTGCAGTCCAACCCCATGCAGGTTTACTCAGAAGTAAGCTCAAAGGAATTGCAGCCTGATCCTACCTAATGAGGCTCCACTCTGTTTTACAGCCTCCCTTCTACTGCTTCCTCCTCCTGCCCTTACTCTGTGGCATTTTCCTTCCCTTAGCTGTTAGCACTTTTCTGACAAAGTGTGCCTCCTATGTCACGTAGACAGAACAGAGGGAAGGAAGGTGAGCTAGAACTATCTACCAAATCTGCTGCCGAAGCCGGTTCTGAGCAGAATAAAAATTTGGATTTGGTTGGGGACAGGTTTTGATCATGCCAAAAGATATTCATGTCATAATTTTCAGTTTTACAAGCACAGTGTTCCAAGACTCATCGTGTTGCAAGTGCCTCCTTATACAACAACTTTGGTCTTACCACTTCAGAACGTGAAAGGACTTGTCAGGAGAAATGACCTTCGTATTTGATGTTTGCTTCGGGGAGATTTCAAGAGGCACAAACGTTTCTTCTACTCACACCCATGGTGAAAGGGAAAAGTGTCCTTGCAGGTTGGCATCTGTTCTGCTTACTGAGCAATTCTGATTGACAGAGTTTCACATTTTGTTCCTCTGACAGTTTCTGTTCATTTTTCTTTTGCAATGGCAAATCTTCCGCCTCTTCCACTGTCACTCAGTGCGTCCTGTCCTTGGCAAGGATGGCTCTGCCAAGACAATCCTATGAAAATTGCATCATTCCAATGAGCACGAAGGACCCATCCCTGGTAAAGAATGGCTAGGCAGCATCTGGGGCAAGCATTCTCTTTTCATTCAGTGATGCTAGCTACGTGTTTAACACTGATGCAAGCTGTAAAACAAGGGCTGCCTGCTGTTGTGCCAACATCTGTGCAATATTTGCAGCTTATCAGATTAGTTCGTTGAAATGGGACTCACAGAAGTTACTCATTTGTGTGATGAGAAATTAGGAAATCAGTGAGGACTGATCATGTCTGCACATGTATTTTCAAGCCACTCCTTAGTTTATGAAAGGGACAGATTAGTAGAGGCTTTATAAATCTCACATTCTCTGCAATTCATATGCAAGTGAATAAGAAGAGGATGCTATGATTACTAAGGCTCAGTATGGGTTTCTCAAAAACAAGTCATGCCAGATGAATCTCATTTCCTTTTCCTGATTCAATTACAAGATTGGTGGATCAGGGGATGCTGTAGATGTAGTGTATCTTGATTTCAGCTTTGGATTAAGTTGCCCATGATATTCTTGCAAAGAAGCTAGTAAAATGTGGGCTGGGTAGATTTGTAGCTGGTTGACTGACCAAACCCCAATACTGCTCACTAACGGTTCCTCATCATTCTAGAAGAAAAAAAATGACAAGTAGAGTGCCACAGGGTTCTGTCTTGGGCCCATTGATGTTCAATGTCTTTATAAACAACTTGGATGAAGCAAGCGGGGATGCTCTTCAGATCTGCAGATGACACCAAACTGGGCTTCAAGATGACCTTAGATAGAAGAACTGGGCCCAAACTAAAACAAAGGGATACATGTCAGGTTCTGCACTTAGGTAGGAAGAACCAGCTGTACAAATATAAGATGGGGAAAACCTGGTTTGCCAGTAGTAACTGTGAAAAGGATCTTGGGATCTTAGTGGATGACAAGCTTAACATCAGTCAACAATGTGATGCAGTGGTAAAAGAAGCCAATTCTATTGGACCGCCTAGAGGGGCTGAGAGCTGGGGGCACTGTTATACGGTGGTTCCGCTTCTTCCTCCTGGGCTGTGTTCAGAAAGTGGTGGTGGGGGATGAGTGTTCAGACCCCTGGGCTCTCACTTGTGGGGTGTCTCAGGGTTCCGTCCTCTCCCCCATGCTTTTCAACATCTACATGTAGCCGCTGGGAGAGATCATCAGGGGATTTGGGCTGGGTGTTCATCAGTATGCGGATGATACCCAGCTCTATCTCTCTTTCAAATTGGAACCAGTGAAGGCGGTGAAGAGTCCTGTGTGAGTGTCTGGAGGCGGTTGGAGGATGGATAGCAGCTAACAGATTGAGGTTGAATCCTGACAAGACAGAAGTACTGTTTTGGGGGGATGAGGCAGGCAGGTGTGGAGGACTCCCTGGTCCTGAAGAAGAAGAAGAAGAAGAGTTTGGATTTGATATCCCGCCTTTCACCCCCCTTCAGGAGTCTCAAAGCGGCTAACATTCTCCTTTCCCTTCCTCCCCCACAACAAACACTCTGTGAGGTGAGTGGGGCTGAGAGACTTCACAGAAGTGTGACTGGCCCAAGGTCACCCAGCAGCTGCATGTGGAGGAGCGGAGACACGAACCCGGTTTCCCAGATTACGTGACTACTGCTCTTAACCACTACACCACACTGGCTCTCAATGGGGTAACTGTGCCCCTGAAGGACCAGGTGCGCAGCCTGGGAGTCATTTTGGACTCACAGCTGTCCATGGAGGCACAGGTCCATTCTGTATCCAGGGCAGCTGTTTATCAGCTCTATCTGGTACGCAGGCTGAGTGTCCGCGGACTGTCTTGCCAGAGTGGTGCATGCTCTGGTTATCTCTCGCTTGGACTACTGCAATGTGCTCTATGTGGGGCTACCTTTGAAGGTGACCCAGAATGCGGCAGAATGCGGTGACTGGGAGTGGCCGCCGAGACCATATAACACCGGTCTTGAAAGACCTACACTGGATTCCAGTACGTTTCCGAGCACAATTCAAAGTGTTGGTGCTGGCCTCGGTCCAGTATACCTGGAGGAGCGTCTCCACCTCCATCGTTCTGCCCGGACACTGAGGTCCAGCGCCGAGGGCCTTCTGGCGGTTCCCTTGCTGTGAGAAGCCAAGTTACAGGGAACCAGGCAGAGGGCCTTCTCAGTAGTGGTGCCCGCCCTGTGGAATGCCCTCCCACCAGATGTCAAAGAGAAAAATAACTACCAAACTTTTAGAAGACATCTAAAGGCAGCCCTGTTTAGGGAAGCTTAATGTTTAATAGGTTATTGTATTTTAGTGTTTTGTTGGAAGCCGCCCAGAATGGCTGGGGGGACCCAGCCAGATGGGCGGGGTATAAATAATAAATTATTATTATATTATTATTATTCTAGGCTGCATTCATTGAAATATAGTGTCCAATCAAGTATACCTCTCTATTCTGCATTGGTCAGACCACTGGAATACTGTGCCCAATTCTGGGCACCACAATTAAAGAAAGATGTTGGCAAGCTGGAATGTGTGCAGAGGAGGGCAACCAAGATGATCAAGGGTCTGGAAACCAAGCCTTATGAGGAATGGTTGAGGGAGTTGGGTATGTTTAGCCGGAAGAAGAGGAGTCTGAGAGGATAAATGATAGCCCCCTTCAAATATCTAAAGGGCTGTTGCATTGAAGATGAAGCAAGCTTGTTTTCTCTTGCTCTGGAGAGTAGGACCTGAAGCAATGGGTTCAAGTAGAAAGGAGATTCCAACTAAACTTACTGATGGGAAGAGATGCTTGACTCCCTTGGAAGGTGGTGGACTCTCCTTCCTTGGAGGTTTCTAAGCAGAGGTGGGATGGCTAACTGCCATGGATGCTGTAGCTGAGATTCCTACATAGCAGGGGGTTGGACTAGATATCTTAGGGGGTCCCTTCCAACACTACAATTTTATGAACGGGAAACTTGCTCAATTTTATTTTATATGGTTTTCTCCCTTACTCTCTTCTTCCTTTTTTCCATTTTCCTGTTCACTTTTGGTATGTCATCATTTTTTGTATGCTGTTACTATTGAAAATGCAATGCAAAGTTAGATGTGTGTGTATATATACACACTTATGTAATAATTACAATATTTTTTCTAAAACTAATGGGTGTCATTGTTATATACTGAAGTTCTCACCCTGGGCCAGCAGGGGATATTGTAGATAGTTATGCAAATGAAGGATCGAAAGTGACGTTTATTGATTGGATAGTTTTGTATGGAAATGAAGGATCGAAAAGTGACGTTCAGTGATTGGATAGTTTTAGAACGTTGCAACAGTTACAATTGTTCTGTAGCTCTATATAAGCAGGCTGACTGAGCTCCTCAGTTCAGTTCTGTTCCAGTTTACAAAATAAAGAGCTGCTTTGGAGAAATCGCTGTGTCGTCTGCTATGTTCGCCCACAACTTAACACTGGCGACGAAGATGGGATCGATGGACATCAGAGCACAGCCAGATGCGGCCATCCTCTGAACTGAGCTGAATCACAGAGCGAAATCACTGAGCGAAATCACTGGACCAACTCACCAACTGCCACTGCCCGTCTGGAACCACAATTGACCAAACCGACTCGCCTACGCGACGCAAGCTGAATGTCACGGTGCTCATTGAAGGAGCTCCGTGTGACTCAAATCCCATCGATTTCAATGGGAACCATGCCCATATTCCCCTTAAACCCAAACTCAGAAATGAAAAAAGCAGAAGGTAGCAGGGAATGAAAGGGAGAAAGCCCTTTGCGAGAGGCTTAATGCAGCTTATAAACCGTACATTTGAAGCACTCCCCCACCTAACCCTAACCCCCACCCCCAAAGGATCCTGGAAACTGTAGTTTAGCCCTCACAGAGCTACAATTCCCAGTACCCTGAACAAAGTACTGTTTCCAGGATTCGGGGGGGGGCTTTAAATGTATGGTGTGTATGCAGCCTTTGATAGTCTCACACTTCCTTATAGAAAAATGAGTTCTTACAAGTCAGTGCTTGCCACAACAAAAGAAAAATCTTTGGAAGTGGCTTGGGAAATACCTCCACAGGTTTGGTGGAGGCCAGTGGGTGCCCTGACTAACCGACAGATTATTTTGGGGTGGGGACAGGGGTTGGAACTAAAGCAAATAAATAAAAAACAATTCTATACAAAGTTGTTGTTTGGGCTTTAAAAAAACCTTTCTAGTAAGACTATGGTTCTCAAATACTGGCTGATGCAGATTGAGAAAACATTGGCATTAGGAACCATTAGGAAAGTTATAATTGTCCATTATTTTGGTTTTGCAAAATTTGTTGACACTTCAGGGAGCTTTGGTGCGTGCTTTATGCAGGGAGATTACTTCAAGTTGAATTTCTAGATCTTGTTGGACACAACCCAACCACAAATTAAGAGTAAATTACAAGGCTGCTGAACTCTAGTTTTTTGACAAGGAAAAGAGAAAATACCCAATTTCATGTTAGCTTGCTCCAGGGTCACTAGGATCATGTCCTTTGAAACAACATGCATGACTCACAACTGCAATTTGCAGCATTATTCCAGGACTCATTTTCAGCAGAGCAAAATAGCTTCCTCTAGCCCTAAAATGCTATAGAATGTGTTGCACTTCAGATGTTCAGATGCTGCAGCTCAGCATCCCTATCCAAGGTGGGTAAGGCTGATGGGAGTTAGGAGTCCACCACATCTGGAGGGTGAAAGCAGTGTGGCTTTATTAAAAGCAAACTGGCCAACGCCCAGGGCCCCACTCAGTGGGAGACAGGGGAGACAGTGGCAACATTTACTGTTTTGCCTCAAGCAACACCCTGGTTAATGTAGGGTGCAATTATTGCTAATTGAAAAGGGAGGGCATTCCTGATCCACAGCAATATTCAAAGCAACAAACAGAGGTGAAGTTCATAAAGGTCCGGGGGGGAGGGAGTTGATTGGGGCAAGTATTTCCCTCAAATGAAGGATTTCAATCATTAAGATGAATGTACTCCCGAAACTAGTTTTTTTATTTACAAATGATTCCGATACTAGGAGACACAGACTGCCTCAAGATCTGGCAAAAAGAGATATCTAATTTCATATGGGAGGGGAAGAAGCCTAGAATTAAGCATTTAATCCTAATTGATATAAAGGAAAGAGGGGGATTCACACTACGCGATTTGAAATTATATTATGAGGCAGCCTGTTAGACTTCGCTGAAGGAGTGGTGCAACTTGCAGGACACAGACCTCTTAGATTTGGAGGGATTCAACAACTGTTGGGGATGGCACGCCTATCTAATTTATGATAAGGCAAAAATTCACAGAGATTTTACAAACCATATTATAAGGAGATCATTATTCAAAATATGGGAGAAATACAAAAATCTCCTGAAGCCCAAAGTCCCATGGTAGATTTCCCCATTAGAGGCTTCTGTGGTGAAGGAAAAAAATATGTCCAGAAATTGGCCAACATATAAAATGCTCCTAAAGGAAGAAGAGAATCAATTAAAGCTCAAGAGTTTTGAAGAACTTAGAGAGATGATTACAGACTGGTTTCAGTATTATCAAATGTTTAAGAAATTTAAATTAGATAAAAATAGGGGCTTTTCCAGTGAAATCTCCAGATTGGAATCCGAGGTATTAAATTCAAAATGCAAAACCCTCTCCAAGGCATACCGACTCCTTGACTGGGAAGTCATGGAGGAGGAGGTCACTGCATCAATGATAAAGTGGTCACAAGATTTTGGACACGTTATAACAGTGTCCCAATGGGAAAATCACTGGAAGAACAATTGGAAATTTGCTACCTGTTATGCCATCAGGGAGAATTTCCTTAAAATGCAATACCAATCATAAATGACTCCTCAGAAACTAGCCAAAATGTACAAAGGAGTAAAAAGTAATTGCTGGAGATGTGGAGTACAACCAATATCCTTTTATCATGTATGGTGGCAATGCAATAAAATTAAAATGTTCTGGGAGGATATACATTTAGAACTCGAAAAGATGTTAAGAATCTCCTTTAACTTCAAACCAGAGGCATACTTATTAGGTATTATTGATGCGGACTTTCCTAATAAATTTAAGGATATTTTTCTCTATGCAATGGTGGCAGCAAGGGTTCTTATAACCACAATGTGGAAAAGTGAGCTCCCTCAAGACAAGAGTGGGCCCAAAAAATGATTGACTATGCTGAATTAGTTACAGATAGGTAGCCGTGTTGGTGTGCCATAGTGAAAATAAAAAAAATCCTTCCAGTAGCACCTTAAAGACCAACTAAGTTAGTTCTTGGTATGAGCTTTCGTGTGCATGCCTATCCGAAAAACTGAAGAACAAACCAAGAAAGAAGAAGAAGAAGAGGAGGAGTAGGAGGAGGAGGAGTTTGGATTTGATATCCTGCTTTATCACTACCCCAAGGAGTCTCAAAGCGGCTAACATTCTCCTTTCCCTTCCTCCCCCACAACAAACACTCTGTGAGGTGAGTGGGGCTGAGAGACTTCACAGAAGTGTGACTGGCCCAAGGTCACCCAGCAGCTGCAGGTGGAGGAGCGGAGACACGAACCCGGTTCCCCAGATTGCGAGTCCACCGCTCTTAACCACTACACCACACTGGAAAGAATTTATTTCAAAATTGGAAGCATTTAAAATATATTTGAAAATTAATAATACTGACCTAAAATCCATTGTGGCATTTGAATAATACCGGCAATATCGTTCATTAGGTATATGATATAACATATTTTGAACTGATTTGAGATGATAGCAATAATATATATTGGCAGCAAAGAATGGTAATTAGATTTACGGAGTAGATTGGAAGTCAGATTTAAAAGGAAGAGACCATTACAGTTTACGGATTATGAAATTTATATTAATTCTTTATGTAATGCACAACTGATGATATTCTTATTATGGTGTAATTTGTCTTTTTGTTGTTGTTGTTATGTGAGCAAAAAAAAAAGAAATAGAAAAAGAAAGATGGAGCAAGCTTGTTTTCTCCTGTTCCAGTGGGTAGGACCCGAACCAATGGATTCAAGTTAGAAGAAAAGAGAATCTGACTAAACATCAGGAAGAACTTTCTGACAGCAGGAGTTGTTTGACAGTGGAACAGACTCCCTTGGAAGGTTGTGGACTCTCCTTCCTTGGAGGTTTCTAAGCAGAGGCTGGATGGCCAACTGTCATGGATGCTTTAGTTGAGATTCCTACATAGCAGGGGGTTAGACTACATGACCCTCGGGGGTCTCTTCCAACTCTACTACAATTCTATGATTCTTTGAATTGCAACTTTCCCTTAAGGTGGAAATGGAGGGCAATATTGATATAAGATACAGCGTTGGTGCATTCAGGGCCAGTTGGGTGCTTCTATAGGAGTAACAAAAAGTCTAGAAAGAGCAGCTAGGGAACAAAAAGAGTCTATGGAAGCACATTTCGGTTAGATGAACAGACTGTGCTTGAACTTCATTGCCTGAGCTTGTGAGAGTTCTTCAGCAACCATTCTCTGTGGGGTGATGTGGCTTTGGGGAGTGGGGCCCCATCTTGGCATCCACCCCCTCCCCCATAGGGTCTCATCTTTGGTAAGAAAGATATACTACTTTGTTATCAACTGCAGGGAACCTGTCATGGTCTGATATTTGTGGTACTGATCATTAGCACCAGGAGAGAGTTTTCTTCCCTTCCAAGATATGCAGATATGAAAACATCAAATCATCCTGACCCTGGGCAAGAAACTAATATTTTTATAATTATGCAAAAGAAGAACATATGGGCCTAGCCACGTTAAATATTTCAACATCTAAGGAGATAAGGAGATTATATATATATTAAACCAAACTGTTTTGCTGGATTTAGGAATCTAAACATGTTTCTAAATCCTTTGCAGTGGCAACAATCCCCTTCATCATATTTCTTTTTGACATTTTGTTCATCAGTTAGGGTAGAGAACCCATCATTAATGCAAAACTTGTATTTCCATTCTATGATCTTTTTAATGTATGCAGCTGTATTTTCAATTACATTTCAATTTTCTTTCTTTTTTTTAATGACAAAATGCTCGTCCCCCAGCTCTGTTAATTTCTTCACAGCCTTCAGAAGAAACTGCATGAGCAGCTCATTTTTTAGTACTGAATCTGCTGTAATAGCAGTATGAGGGCCAGGCCAATGAAACTGAAATGTCAGGTTGGGTAATACACCTCCTGGGGCAGCAGTCATGAGCACAGAGCACAGTTTCTTGATCTTCAAAGCCAGGGCTGGCCCAAGGCATTTTGGCACCTGAGGTGAACCCCAAAATGATACCCCCTTCCCCACCAATTTAGTGAGTTAGAGATGATGGTGTGGATTTCCCCCCGCTTTATCTGGAAAAAGTAAAAAACCAGACTTCAAAACACAACTCCAGTACACTCTATAGCCCCACTCCCACCTCAAAATGAAGCTCACCAAAATAAGGGGTAGGCAACCTAAGGCCCGTGGGCCGGATGCGGCCCAATCGCCTTCTCAATCCAGCCCACAGACGGTCCGGGAATCAGCGTGTTTTTACATGAGTGGAATGTGTGCTTTTATTTAAAATGCATCTCTGGGTTATTTGTGGGGCCTGCCTGGTGATGAAAATAGGGGAAATTCTCACTCCCACAAATGAATGCATTTTAGTTCACACATTGCTTGGCTGAAGAAGTGCTTTGCAGAATTTGGAGAAGTGCAGATTTGGAGGGATCACTGTGTTGTGTTTTGCAAATTGTTGCAGAAAGTGTGAATTAGGTTGGTTCACCTTTATATGTGAATGGAATTGAATGTGTCCCTTGTCTAATCCACTGATCCTCTTGGGCTTGCCGGTTGGAAGGTTCAAATCCGCTCAACAGTGCTGAGTTCCTGTTGCTATGGCCCAGCTGTTTGAAAGCATACCACTGCAAGTAGACAATTAGGTACTGCTGAGGCGGGAAGGTAAACGGCGTTTTCCGTGCACTCTGGTTTCCGTCAGTGTTCCGTTGCACCAGAAGCGGTTTAGTCATGCTGGCCACATGACCCGGAAAGCTGTCTGTGGACAAACGCCGGTTCCCTCGGCCTGAAATGAAATGAGCGCCACAGCCCATAGTCACTTTTGAGTGGACTTACTCGTCCAGGGGTCCTTTACCTTTACCTTTTCCCTTTGCCGTAGACTATACTGAGCAAGCTAAACCAAAGGTCTGACATGGTGCAAAGAAGCTTCCTGTGTTTCTGACCCAAGTCTGTTTCAAGGCTGAGTATACATTTGGTCTCCCCAGGTCCTAGTCTGTCCTTGGAGCAGTAGCCTTGAACACACAGCCTGGAAAAAACACCAGCTGTGCTCTCGCATCCCCTGAGAAGCTTAGAGACAGCTAAAAAAACCCCTGCTAGAATGTTCTAGAAAGTTCTGGTAACTTCCACACCCATAACAACTTAGTTGCATCAATCAATGTTATCCCACACTTTCCATTGCATTTCTGTCACTTTCCTTACCACTTTTCTGAAAAAACGAATTTGTTGTTCAAGAGCTCCAAATCAACTTTAATTGATCAACCTGAATTTTCCAGTAGGTGACTGAATCCCAACCTAAAATAGTGACAGTCTAGAAGTGCCCTTAGATAGTATCACAGAATGATGAATCAGGCATTTTCTGTAGTGCTCCCACCACAATAGCTTTCAGTATAAAACAAAGACAGACCAGGGACTGATAAAACAATTGAATTATATTAAACAGGGACTCTGAAAGCTTGGGAGAACAAATTAATCTTCACCATACATCATCTGCATGATTGGGACACACCCCTGCTTGGGTTCCCACAAAGATGTCAGGACTTAGACTGTTTGATATGGAGATTGGTCCCAAGCCATTAAGGGCTTTATATATTACTGTTAGCACCTTGATCCCTCCAGATAGGTATCTGGCATTGGCACTATTTTCTGGCTAGATCTTGCCGATATCTCCTGAGATCTTGTGGGATTTTGTAGGATCTCATCAGAAATTGGTGCCAGTGCCACCTCTTCACCAGGACTGTGCCAATGACAGGGCTGGGTGCTGACGGGACACCACTTCCCATTTCACCTCAAGACATGCTGGTCTTACTCCCTTCCCCTTCCATTTTTGACTAAAACAGACAACTGCATGCTACAATGCTAGAACACCAGATTTTGGTAGACTGACTCACACGTGGACTTCAAAAACCCATTGAAAATCCTGTTGCTCACAGCAAAAAGTATCTTGATAAAGGCTACATTGCTAGATACACTAAATGACTGTGTCCTAGAAGGGTTGGTCTTGAAATCAACCAGAAGGAATAGTGGAACCCAGGACCTGGTGTGAGATGTAAGAATTGTTCTCTCCAGCATGCTTTGGGGGTTACGCAAAACCACATTAACAGAAGCCGAACTAGACTATGTATTGCAGACCAAATCCAAAAGGATGAAGAAGAAGAATCAACATGGCTTCTGCAAAGGAGGCCTTGTTTCATGAACGTTTTAGAGCTATCTGACAGTGGCAATGAGCATGTGGTTGCAACCCTTGGGTCAGCACCCCAGGGCAGGTTTCAGTGTCTAGGGGATAGCCTCCTTATATTAAGTTCTGGCTCAGGCCCCCTTTCAGGAAACCTGGGACTCCAATTTGGATCTCTAAGTAGAAGCCTTCCCTCAACTCTCTCTCGCTCTCTCTCTCTCTCTCACACTCACTCACACACACACACACATCCATACAATATGTACAAGCAATTATATTTATTCAGCTAACAGCAGTTCAATGAGATTAGCAATATAGGGAACAGTATAAAAATATTTTTTGTTCATCATGTCCATCTTCTCCCAGGGCCCCACCATGCCAAAGGAAGTATGTGCCCTTAGGGCTTACTCACAGTTTGGTGATGCAGCCAATGAAAGGGCTTCTTCAGGACACAGAATTTGAGAGCGTTGCAATATCTTGTTCCAGCAGAGGGGCTGCAGCAGCAACTGGGGTGCGCTGCAATAAGATACTCCAACCAGCTAGTGGTAACAGAGCGGCTTCTTCAGCTCTCCAGCTCCAAGCCAATAGGAATTGCTAAGCCAGGTCCAAGGTTCTAGGGTCACACTAAGCTTCCTCTGTATGTGTGATCTCTGCCAGTAGTGATTCAGCTAGTAAAGCTTAGCAATTCCCTATTTCAAGCATTCTGCATTTCTCCCCTTCACAAGGAGAACTGTAGTCCTAGTCTCTCCCTGACCTGACCAGATCTGTGCCCCCTGCTCTCCAAAGGTCATGTACGTTTGGGATGAACCAGCATCCAGCAGCACTCTTAACTGAGGGAAGCTAGTTGAGGAGGCGGCCCAAGTGGCACAGACACCTTTCTGTTTGTTAACTTATTCCAAGAGTTCAGTAAAACATAGGAATGCAATTCTATCCAACATACACATGCGTGTGGCACACTGTATTCGGACAACTAAGTTTCTTCTGCAGTTTCTGCTTCCACTGCTTAGTGGAGAATGTTCTTTACAGCTTTACATTGTGATCCAGGAGACATTGTGTACTTTGGAATTTCAAAAAGCTGTTGACACAGTTTCTCACCAAAAACTTCTGAGCAAACTTAGCAGTCATGGGATAAGAAGAGAGTTTCTTCTACGGATCAGTAACTGGTTAAAGAACAGAAACAGTGTAGAAATAAATGGGTAGCTCTCACATTGGTGGCACACAAGGAACTGTATTGGGACTTGCTCAAACATGATCTGTGGTTTAGACTGAGCAATGAGGTGGGCAAGTCAGACAATTGATCCTTGCTCATTTTCAAACATAAGACTAACTCTGCAGAGTGCTAAAAGATTGCTGCTGTTAGGATAGGGCGAGATTCTAGAAGGCATAATCTTCTAGAAGGAAGGCAATTTTCACAGCAGGGATAGTATGATATTGCTCTGTTAGGTTCACATTGCATATTTTACACAATAATTGGTGAGTCTTTGGTACGTCTTCATGCCCACAACTCAAACCAAGCACAGATTTACCCCCCAAACCTTTTAAACTTGTAGTGCTCCTGGATGAAATTAACACGGGCATTCAAGTTTTATACTTGAGCATGATGGAACTAAGATTCATTGTAGCTTTAGTGGTTTTAATCACTGAACTGAATTTCCATTGAGACTTCACCAGACTACCTGCTTTCAGGTGTGGTTGGTAGTACAGGCTTAGTCTATCTATTGTACAATTTGTATAGGTCTTGTACACCTACATCTTCTTTGCCTACCAATTTCTTAAAACTTATTATTATGCAAACATTTTAATCCACTAGCTTCCCTGCATTGTTTCCAGCAACATTTGACAGCGACGCGCCTGTCCTGGAAACCGGAGGAGGAACAGAAGGGACTCCTTCTGTTCCTTCTCCAGCTTTGCTGAAGGGGTGCTGCGCAGTTCTCCCTCTCAGAGAGGGAGAACTGCGCAGCACCCCTTCAGCGATGCACCTGTCCTGGTTTCTGCCTTAGCCGTGCGCAGCCTCTTCAGGCAGGGGGAGCCTTCATCCCGCTGCCCTGAAGAGGCTTGGCGCAGTTATCCCAGAAGCCAGAACAGCCACACGGTATCCCAGAAGCCAGATCCCTCTTGCTGTCTGGCTTCTGGGATTCAGAATAATTTTTTCTTGTTTTCCTCCTCCCAAAACCAGGTGCGCCTTATGGTCTGATGCGTCTTTTGGAGCGAAAAATACGGTATATTCCCTTTGAAGCCCCCTTCCCACATTTATAAATATACCAATACTTTATATTGTTTCATTGGTAACCTAAGAAGAAAAATGAATATTACTCATACTTAATCTAAGAACAACCACAAGGGCTCCTGATTAGGCATTTAGCTACGTGATGTTGAATGTTATCTATTAACTCTGTTCTATCCTGTTTCCCCTTTGTATTTGTTAAAACCAATTCATGAACCAAGAACTTAAAACACTGACCACAAATAATGAACCATATGTTGTAGATATTACTGCAAATTTAGGATGCTATTTTTGTGATACACAAATGGCAGGAGACGACTTGGTCTATTTATTTATATCATTTATAATTCCTATGATCAATAAATGAATGAATGAATGAATGACTGAATGTTATTAAAAATCAAGCAAGCAAGCAAGCAAGCAAAAAGAAGCAGTATGCTTCAAAATACGAGTTGCTGGAATCGCAGGTGAGCAGAGTGCTGTTGCAGAGGCATCTGTTTGGCCACAATAAGAACAGGATGTTGAACTACCTGGACCATTGATCGAACAGACTTTTCTTTTGCTTCATGTGCAAACGATTCCCAGTCTGAAAATGTAGGCCAGTCCTGACCTACAGCCTACTTTGCATTGAGAGGCACACATGTCCTCTTTATCCTATCTATCTAAAATTTGATACTTCTGATTCATTGGAGAAACACAGAAGCCATGAGCTGGAGAGAAGCAGCTGGATCTCCTGCTGCAATCAGCGGAAAGACCATAGGAAGTGTACCTCTTTTTTAATTGGGGAGAGAATTGGGGGTTCTCTCCCCCATCTGAAATTTGATAGGCCTAATAACTTGAAGGATGGAATGCCCGAAAATTTGGTGGCTGGATGGAAAAACAGCAGTTGTAGTCAGCAGAAGACTCTCTGGGTTTCCCAGGAAAGCCAGTGGGAAATGAAAATGAACGGTAGTTACAGAAATGAACAAGATCCACATTAGCAACTAAGCAAATAGGTCCAAATTTACAACATATGAGTAAACAAACTTTTTAAATAAGCGAAAATAATTCTTACACACTCCTATTTGCAGTACCTCCCAAAATGGTAGCTGTGGTGGGGGAAAAAACCGGTTTTTCCTGGAGACACAAATATAATTGTAATTCACACGTCATGCTTTATAATTCATGTAAATTGCTTTCCAGGAAGAACTTGTGAAATTAAAATAGATAGATACTGAGATAATTAGATATGTCTTTTTTGATGTTGTCATCACATCTATGTGCCACAAGTGAGAAAGTAGCATCACGCATATTCTTCAACTACCAAGAATTGTAAATTAAACGAAACCATACATGCTGATGGCTAACTTTGCTGCAGAATTACACTGGTGTCTATTCTCTTTATTGCAACATGCTGAAACATGGTCATCCTCTCCCATCTTTGGAAGAACTGTACGGTTCCCGTTGTCTTAGGAAAGCAAATAACATCCTGCAGGATTCATCTCACCCGGGACACTGTCTGTTTGCACTACTGCCTTCTGGCAGAAGATATAGAAACATCAAGTCAAAGACAAATAGACTGAAAAACAGTTTCTATCCAAGAGCTGTGGCCCTTTTGAATGCTGTAACTCGTTAGTGTGACCTGGGAGTTTGATGGGTGTGGTGTGGGTGTGGCTGGAATGTGGTTTGTTTGGTTGTTCTTGTTGTCTTGCTTTTGTTGTTTTAAGGGATGGCATCCAATTTCGTTGCACTTTGTGCAATGTTGCACTTGTGTAATGACAATAAAGAATCTATCTAAAAGCATTGACAGCGAGGGGGACTTCCGGAGGTGGCGCCTACGGCAATGGCGGTCTCCTTCTAGCTCGGAGGGAGAAGCTCCGCGGAAACTGGGTCTTACCGCTACGGCGAAGCGGGGACCCTGTCAAAAACCGCAGGCGGGTGAAGCCTGCGGTCGTGGGACTCGGCGGGTGCCAAAAGCGCCCCCCCAACTTGCAAAGGGACCCCGTGAGGGATTTTTTGGAGCAGAACGGGAGTGACACGGTGCTGTGAGTCGATCGCTACTTCTGTGGAGTGAAGCCGCGCAGCTGTTGCCGGAGAGCGCTGACCTTTTTTCCTCTGACAATTCAGCTGTCAAACAACAACCCGTGAGTAGGTTGAATTTTAAGACTGAAAGCTTAAGGAAAATTAAAGTAAAATTCGGTACTGAAGCGGGAAGGTTCAAAGAGGAAGTCCACCTTCTGGTTTGTATAAAGATTAAAGCAAAGCCTGTCAAAGCTAAATACCGAGCGAGGAGGCTTAAAAAGACTCAAATCCTGAACGTCAAACCAAAGGAGCTCCCTCCCCGAATTGAAAGAGAGGGAGGGAGAAGGGACAGTATTTCTCTTGTTTATTTAAAACTGAAAAGAGAGAGGAAGAGACATAAGACCACCTCTCAATTCCTGGGAACAGACTGCCAAGACTGAATAGATTTGTTGCATTGAGAACTGCACTCTCTATGAACAATGTAACATGCTGACAGTTGACTCTGCAAGTGAGACACTTTGAAACTGCTAAAACTGTTATTTGTTCTGCTGAAGGGGGCTTTTGAAAATTTGGCAAAGACATTTTGTTGCATTACCATTGACTGCTACTGTGTCCCCCTAGAGGCTTACTGAAATTGTTACAACTGGTTGGGGAATTTTCCATCTAGAATTAGCCTGGGAAAGTCCTATAGCAAAATACGTCTGATTGTGGGAGCGACCTTGACTCCCAGATAAAGTGCCATGGATGAGAAGCCAACAAAATCGGAGGAAAAGACAACAAGATCAGGCAAGGTTAGACACCAACAGACCAGTACAATACTGCAACAACGCAGAGCTTCCGCATCTGGCCCTCCTGTACCACAAGGGGAAGACCCAGTGCAAGCTGGGTCAAAAGGGATGACAGAAGAAGGATTTACCTCAGTTTTAAGTAAAATTTATGAAACTTTGGACAAACTAAGTAAACAAGTTACTGAAGCAACAAATAAAATTGATCAAAATACTACAAGCATTAACAACTTGAGCCAGAAGGTGAATTCAAATACAGAATCTATTGAAAAATTGCTGCAAGAGTCAGCAACAAATCAAAAGACGGCTCAGGAAGCAAAAGAAAAAGCAGTTGCTGTAGAAGATAACACCGATAAGTAAACAGCTTGGGGACCACCAGGCACTTATGTCTATGATTGAATTGAAGGAGAAACAGACGAATTTGAGGGTCAGGGCGGTACCTGAACTTGAGAAAGATAGTTTAAGTGACTTTTTGACACAGGAATTTGCAGACTTTTGGAAACTGGATGACAAGCAAGACTTTAAAATAATAAACACTTTTAGACTTGGAAGAGGAAGGAGAAAGAACAGGGTGAGAGACTGTTTGATCACCCTTCGATCAAAAGAGGAGAGAGATAAAATATTAAGCCTGCATTACCAGAAAACTTTGATAATACACGAGTCAAAAGTAGAAATATTCAAGGACATTCCGAAATATCTTCTGGACCTTAGGTCCAACTACGGAGATCTGAAAGGAAACAGAACCATCTTTAGGTGGGAATTTCCTCAAGGCCTATCTTTTACTTTTAAAGGTAAGAAGTTTAAAATAAGAACAGTTGAGGAGAAAGAAAAATTTCTAAGAGACCACGAAGAAGACCTGCAAAAAGGAGTGGAAGGAGAGTCAGGAGCCTTACCACCAGGAATACTAGACAGAGCATTACCACTTTTGGGATTGGACAAACTACAGAAAGTGATACCACCGTCAGAACAAGAGGTGTCATTGGGAGCAGTTGGAGGAGAGTAAATTGAAATACATCATGTCTCTGCAACTATTAAGCTGGAATATTCACGGATTTAATTCCCCGGAGAAAAGGAAAAAAGTCTTTCACATATTGAAAAAGGAACAATTGGACTTAATTTGTTTACAGGAAACACATGTGACAAGACTACACAGGAAAATATTGATCAACAAGAGTTTGGGCCAAGAATTTATTTCATCGGACAAGGTTAAAAAGCGAGGAGTGGTTATTTATGCAAAAGAGAGCCTATCACCGAAATTTGTCTTTAAAGATGAACAAGGAAGATTTATAGCAATTGAAATTCAAACACAAGGAGAAAAACTTTTGATAGTAGGTGTATACGCACCGAACGAGGGGAAATCCACATTTTACAAGAAGTTGCATGAGACTTTGTTGGACTATATGGACTATAATATCGTATTGATGGGTGATATGAACGGGGTGGTATCTACAAACATGGATAAGTCGCAGAGACAGGTAGTTACTAAAGATGGCAGACTACCAAAAACCTTTTTTGAATTGACTGACAATATGGACTTGATTGACATTTGGAGAACCAGGAATCCCTTGGGTAGAGAGGGAACCTTCTTTTCTGAAGCCCAAAAGACATGGACAAGAATTGACCAAATCTGGATAACTAGAGGACTGGCACCCAAGATCAGGAAGGTAGAGATTTGCCCTAAGACATTCTCCGACCATAACGCTGTGAAAATGGAGATGAAACTAACACCAACCGGTTCCTTCATATGGAGGATGAATGACACCTTGTTTAGAGATCAAGAGGTGACCAAGAAGGCCCAAAAAACCCTGAAAGACTATTTCGAGATAAATTTGAATACCACCGTGGAAAAAAGAGTAATCTGGGATGCAAGTAAAGCAGTTATGAGGGGGTTTCTGATCCAACAGAACTCATTAAAGAAGAGAGCTCAAAATGAGAAAAAAGAAAAAATTGTGGGAAAAATAAAAGAGGGCGAGAAAAAACTGAGAGTGAAACCCAATTCACAAGAGATTCTGAGAGAAATAAAGTTACATCAAGTGCAATACATGAAGATGATGAATCAGGAAATTGAATGGAAAATTAAACAAATGAGACAAAGGACCTTTGAATCGGCAAATAAATGTGGGAAACTGTTGGCTTGGCAGATGAAGAAAAGACAAAAACTTAACACCATCACTAATTTGGAAGTGGAAGGAAAAAACATTCAGAATCCAGTGGAAATTAGAAAATGCTTCCAGAGGTACTTTAAGCAATTATATACACAAGGGCCCCAGAAAGCGTATGACATAGACCAGTTCTTGAAAACAAACGGATTGCAAAAAATTTCTCAAGAAAATAAGATAATGTTGAACTACAAGATTACGGAACAGGAGGTAGAAGGTGCCATTCAGAATATGCAATTGGGAAAATCTCCAGGGCCGGATGGCTTAACCTCAAAATACTATAGGACTTTCAAGGACTGGATAATTCAACCACTAAAGGAGGTGTGTAATAAAATTTTGGAGGGGGAAAAAGCGCCAGAGTCGTGGAAAGAAGCATACATTACACTTATACCAAAAACTGAGTCTGAAAAGACACAACTTAAGAACTACCGACCCATATCCCTGTTAAATGTGGATTACAAAATATCTGCTGACATTTTGGCTAAAAGGCTAAAAAAAGTACTAGGGGAAGAGATACACAAGGACCAAGCTGGCTTTCTCCCAGGCAGACACTTGTCTGACAACACGAGGAATATAATTAACATTTTGGAGAAGTTGCAAGAGGACATTAACACTAAAGCAGTTTTAATCTTTGTGGACGCCAAGAAAGCCTTTGATAATATTTCTTGGAGTTTCATGAAGAAAAATCTTCAGGGGATGGGGGTCGGTCAAGGGTTTGAAAATGGTATAAGTGCGATTTATTCAGAACAAAAGGCTAAACTAATAGTTAATAACGTGGTGACAGAGGAATTTAAGATAGAGAAAGGGACACGACAAGGCTACCCAATTTCCCCATTACTCTTTATTTCGGTCTTGGAGGTTCTGCTAAATATGATTAGAAGGGACCATTTGATTAAAGGTATAATGGTCGGAGCTAAACAATACAAACTAAAAGCTTTTGCAGATGATTTAGTACTGACATTACAGGAGCCAGACTCTAGCACTAAAAGAGTATTAGAACTGATCCAAGAGTTTGGTCATGTGGCAGGATTTAAGCTGAACAAGTTAAAAACGAAAGTCCTTGAGAAAAACTTAACAACGATTGAAAAAGAGAGGTTTCAGAATGAGACAGGTTTAACAGTGGTTAAAAAGGTGAAATATTTGGGGATAAATATGACAGCTAAAAATGGGAACTTATTTAAGGATAACTATGAAAAATGTTGGTCGGATGTTAAAAAGGATCTAGAAATATGGTCAAATCTGAAGCTTTCCTTGTTGGATCGAATTGCAGTTATAAAGATGAACGTATTGCCAAGAATGTTGTTTTTGTTTCAATCGTTACAGATTTTAGATAAAATTGATTGTTTCAAGAAGTGGCAAAGAGACATTTCTAAATTCGTCTGGCAGGGCAAGAAGCCCAGAATAAAATTCAAAATACTAACTGATGCAAAAGAAAGAGGAGGATTTGCCATGCCAGACCTTAAACTTTATTATGAATCAGCAGCTTTTTGCTGGTTGAAGGACTGGCTGCTTCTTGAGAACACAGACATTTTGGATTTAGAAAGTCTTAATAATGTTTTTGGGTGGCATGCATACTTATGGTATGACAAGGTTAAAGCACATAAGGCATTTAAAAACCATATTGTCAGGAAAGCACTGTTTAATGTCTGGACAAGGTATAAAGACTTACTAGAAAATAAAATCCCAAGGTGGTTGTTACCAATGGAGGCAAAGGCCCAGAAAAGGCTCAATATGGAGGCCAAGTGGCCAAAATATTGGGAGATTTTGGAGCAAGAAGGAGATAAATTGAAATTGCAGAGTTTTGAGAAACTAAAAGACAGAGTGCGAGATTGGCTTCATTATTATCAAATAAGAGAGGTATATAATTTGGACAAAAAAATTGGCTTCCAGGTGGAAAAATCAAAGTTGGAAACAGAACTGTTAGATCCCAAAACTAAGATACTTTCAAGAATGTATAACTTGCTGTTAAAATGGAACACTCAAGATGAAACGGTCAAATCTGCTATGATTAAGTGGGCACAGTGTGGGAAAATGATTGCTTGTACATGAGAGCATGAGCAAAGTTCTTATTATTGCAGGGTGATTTCATAGCTAAAAGCATCCTTGGAGCATGAACAGCGCGTGAATAGCTCATGCTGTCCCAAATAATTGGTCAACGTAACATAGCCTGATCGCTTGCGTGGTCTAGTGCGATGGCCCTTATCTGCTGGCTGAGAACAAGTTGCTTTGCTTGTATTTTGTATCTTTCTGACTTCACACAATAAAGGCTGTGCTACAGTAGCTCTAGAGCAGCCAGATTTCTTCAACCAATCTTGGTGTGAGACTGATGGCACTCGACAGCACAGGATGTTGGACATAACATTATGTTTGCTGACTGGGAACAGTTGTGGGCCACAGGTATGAAATTTACGGCATGTAATGCCTTAAGAGAAAATATTATGAAAATGGTATACAGGTGGTACATGACACCAGTCAAGCTTGCAAAAATCTATCATTTGCCCGATAATAAATGCTGGAAATGTAAAGAAATTGAAGGTACATTCTTTCACCTTTGTGGACGTGCCCAAAGATTAAGGCTTTCTGGGAGATGATCTATAATGAAATGAAAAAGGTATTTAAATATACCTTCCTGAATAAACCAGAGGCCTTTCTCCTGGGCATAGTCGGCCAATTGGTGTTAAAGAAGGATAGAACTTTCTTTATGTATGCAACAACAGCAGCAAGAATACTGATTGCAAAGTATTGGAAGACACAGGATCTACCCACACTGGAAGAACGGCAGATGAAAGTGATGGACTACATGGAATTGGCAGAAATGACTGGCAGAATCCGTGACCAGGGAGAATAGTCGGTGGAAGAGTTCTGGAAGAAATTTAAAGGCTACTTGCAGAAATACTGCAAAATTAATGAATGTTAAAATGATGTTGGAATGGAAAATAAGTGGTATTGGCAAAAAGATTATTAAGAATATGCAAATATGGATTGACAATGGTTGAAAATACAGTTATAATAGGTTAAGATATTGAGTAAAGATAAATGATAGAGGGTAAGGATTTGCTGAAAGGAATTTTAAACGGGAATACAAAAGGGGAGGTGTGAGGAAGTCAGGAAACAAGTAAATGAATTATAAGTCACGAAAATACTGATTTTTCTTTTTTTAAATTGCTTTTTACTTTTTATGTGTTTTGTTTTTGTATTTTTGTATCTTTCTTCTTCTTTTTTCTATTATGGTTATTCTTTGCTCTTATTTTCTATGTTTAAATTTTGTAACCTTTTACTGTCTGTAAAATTTCAATAAATATTATTAAAAAAATAAAATAAAAGCATTGACAGCGATGCCTCTGCATTGACAGAAGCTGTGATATCACAAAAATTCCAGCTACTGCAGCAATAAATCTCTTCAGATCAAATTATTCACAAACTGTCGAGGAAACAGATAATAATAATAATAATAATAATAATAATAATAATAATAATAATAATAATTTATTTATACCCCGCCCATCTGGCTGGGTTTCCCCAGCCACTCTGGGCGGCTTCCAAAAGAATATTAAAATACTGTGATACATCAAACATTAAAAGCTTCCCGAAACAGGGCTGCCTTCAGATGTCTTCTAAAAGCCTGGTAGTTGTTGTTCTCTTTGACATCTGGTGGGGGTGCGCTCCACAGGGAGGGCGCCACTACCGAGAAGGCCCTCTGCCTGGTTCCCTGTGAAATGGTGCCTTCAAGGTGGTTGTAATCAAGACAGTTTCTGTAGAAATGAGCTCAGAAGATGCAGGTGACTCAAAGCTAGTTGGCCAACACCCAGTTCCTGAGAAATGTGCTTGAGGAAATGATTGCCAGTAAACTCTATACACTCTTGAATGAAATGATTTTCTAGAGCACGGTGAGCAACTGGATCCAGGTGGCATTGCCTGCAAATCCTGCTTTGGCCCAGCTGCACCATCACCTGCCCCACACCTGAGGCTATGTGTGATGGTCACGTGCAGGGCAGATGGACATGACTTGCAGGCCAAATGGGGAGGCCAGGTGGGCCTAATGAGACCTGTGGGCCATGGTTTCCCCGCTGCTTTTCTAATTCAGCCCTGGTTTCGGAGTGGAAGCTGCCTTGGCCAGTCTGTGAGATGACCTCCGCCAAGCGAGGGAGAGGAAAGTGCAGCCCTGTTGATTCACTTGAAGCTCTCAATATCGCAGATGATGGCATCCTTCAGGGTAGGCTGCCTGGTTGGAAACTGGGAAGTACCATGTTGGAGTGGTTCCCCTCCGACTCTGATGGTCGATTGCAGAAGGTGGTGCTATGGGGTTATTGATCTTCCCCTTAGCAAATAGGCTGTGGATTAACATGCTTTTCAGTTAGAAAATAAGTTTGTGTTTAGACCTTGGACACTACAGGTTTTATTCTGATGTTTTAATTGGTGCTTGATTTTATGTTCATGCCGTACTTTTATATTTTATGTCTGTGTTATTGTTGTTTTAAAAATCAAGTGTACACCATCCAGAGCACTTATGGTCAACAGGCAATATAAAAATGTTGAAAATAAAGATAAAATAAATTATAAAACAACCAGCTGGTATGAGAAAAGTTGAGTATGTATGCTTTAAATGTATGGTGTATAAGCAGTGTTAGTCCCTTGCAATGTCTTTTCTCCTTTTCATTCCCTGCTTCCTTCTGCTTTTTCCCCCCCTTCATTTTTCTGAGTTTTGGTTTAAGGGGAATATGGGTAAGTGAGTTGCAGACTGATGTCCCACAATGTATAGTATGTTTCAGATAATGGATTGGATGCAGGCTAACTTGTTTCTTGTTGAAATGAAGGAGACAGATCAGTAATGGCATGGTTCCCATTGTAATTGATGGGACTTGAGTTCCACTAACTTAGTGACTCCAGCCAACCACATGCCTCCTCTGGAACATACTATGTTGGTCTCCAAAATGTATTTTAGCTGAAAGAAGGGGATTTGGTGCAGGGTGTGTGTTGTGTTTTAGGAAAAAGAAATGGTGAAACCATCAATGAAGAATTTAAAGAGAGGTGTGAGAAATGCCAAAAATATAACTTCTCTCCTTCTCTGGAGATTTTTAGGCAGAGGTTGGATGGCCATCTGTCATGGATGCTTTAGTTGGGATTCCTGCATTGCAGGGAGCTGGCATATATGACCCTCAGGGTCTTTTCCAACTCTACAGTTCTATGACTCTTTGATTCTAAGTGTGAGTTTGTCAGTTTGGCTGGGTAGTTACACAGGTCCAAGGACCAAAAGCAAGACAGTCCTGTCCATCCCCTCTCTCTTTAAGAACTATATAAATGGGGGAATTCTGCTTTGTGTGGTTTTACCCACAGAGCACTGCAGTCTGAAAATTCTGAAGGGGCACCAAGCTCAGGCCTGGCACAAAAAAGTGTGGTCAAGGATGTACTTCCCATACTTATTTGAGTCACTGAGCAAGGAAGGTGGATACAACCTTTTGAGGGTGTGGGTGTGTGTATACTGGAATGCAAGAGGAAAGAACTCCCTCTGGTGGAATGTTTAGACAGATGCATTTGACTAATGAGTCACTTGGTGCTGTACGATTCCATAAGTTAATGGTAAACAGCCGGGCAGCATCCATAACTAAAAGAACTACCTTTACTCTAAAGACATTAACTGCTCCTTTTATAAAAAAACACCCCAAAATAAACTGCAATCTGATGGGCCTGCTCATTCCCCAAATAACTAAATCTACATTTCTATCCCTGTTATCTATGATTCAGTTCCTGGCATCTCCAGTTATAGTATGTGGAAGCTTATATATGCTGGACTGATAGAGGCTCGCAATGCCACCTGCTGGAGCAGAGATGGGAACTGTGTACTCTCCAGATATTGTTGGACTCCAGCTCCCATTAACCCCTGCCAGCACAGCCAATGATCAGGGACGATGGGAGTTGTAGTCCAGCAACATCTGGAGAATGGCAGATTTCCTACCCTTCATTTTCACTGACTGGTTCCCCATCACTATGATAGAGGTTAATTCAGACCACATGCGAATTTAACCTGATGCAGCCATGGAGAAATGCACAAATCCACATACAATGTGTTTCGAGTCAGCTCTTCTTGTCTATTTGAACCAATGAGAAGAACAGGGAGAAAAAAGACAGCCACACGTATTGACCCAAATAAATTTATGAAATATATTAAAAGATACAAATAAATACAAATATGTACACATGAAGTGGTGTACATCCTAAGAGGGCTGTGCTAAAGGCCCAACAGAAGGTCAATGCTTCCAATTGTGGGTCAAGACAACAAATACTGAACTAATTAATACTTTCAATCACACTGCCAGATAATCACCAGGCAAGAGGCATTGCCCCAGGTAACACATTCCCAGTGGCAGCGGCCTTTGTGTAGTAATGGAGTAAGAGAGTGTGGTTTCAAAGAACTATGACCAGAGGCATTCATGCCAATACCGGATTACACTGAGATTGCAACCACACAATTCCTCTCCTTCAAAAGAGGAGCGCTAGTCATGTGATCAGTGCATAGTGGAGGGGAAGAGGCACTTCTTTGGTCTGCCACCATGCGAAGGCATCTTCCTTTGGGAAGATGTTGGGGCAGTGATAACATTAGATAGATGAATACAAGTTGCTGAGAAAATGTTTCCTAACCTCAGCATGGAAAGGTCATCTTGCACAACAGGTGCTGTTTGGGAGGAGGGGTACATGAGGAGAGTTCAGATCACATGTGATTATCCTCCAGGATCACCTCTTTCTCTGGTTATTATGAGGCTTTGAAGAAAACTATCTGCAACCAACGGCTCTTAATACAACACATTTTGAAACAGGAACATGAACACACTCAGCTTTAAACTCAATTAATGTTATCTGGTCCCTTACCTCTATGCAAACATGAAATTGCATCCCTGAGCTTGCAACTGAAGCTAAGATTTAAAGTTACCTTCAACTAAGGTCTTATCCACAGTTACCTCTTGCCCTGCTCTTTCCAGGCAGCGGTGCACACTTGTAAAAGCTCCATGTCTGAACATGTCTGTTTTCTTTTTTTGCCCCAGAGTTTTCCTTGAAAATCCATTCTTTAACACTCAATCAGCACAAACAGTAATTCAGATTTCCAACGGATTGCATTTGCTCCGACTACGCTTTAAAGAGCAGGTTTTTGTGGGAAAAGCTCCAAAGGGAAAGGGAAAGGGCATTCGAACACAGAGCTTTAAAGTGTGGACTGTGCATGGAAAGACCAGAGGAAAAGTAAGTGTAGATAAGCCCTAACATGTGGCTTTCACAAGTAATATTACACCTGCATTGTAGTTCCCCACTGCAGCTCTGCCTTTTTGCTTTAAACACACCTCTTCTGAAAGCATCCCTCACCAACCATACGGAAGACGACAGTCAGGTTTCGAACTCATACATGCAACAAAAAGCAAGATGTACTTCTACAAGAAGCACAGACCTTCCCTTTCCATGACCCTGTCACCTGAAAAGCCACAGTGCAACCAGAACAACATGTGCACACACACAAAAACCCCCAACTATGCATAGATGTAGGAAAGTTTCAGGAGTCCCCCAACCCCATGCCAAAAATAATTATTTAACGTTTGTCTAGCTCACCCACCAGACCCCAAATTCTTCATAGCACATTAGCTGCCCTCTAGTCTGTGATGCATCTTCATGGCCCTCCTTCTTGAGTCTCTGCTGCTTCTTATCCATACAGATATGCTTCACGCCAGGCATCTCCTGAATCCTTTAGAGAGCTGCAAAACAGGGAGGGAGGGCTTTGATTAAACAAGAAGAGAGGACAATGCGGCAAGTAAAAGGTGGGTTCCCCCCCCCACTACATCTCACTACTATATACTTCCTTGATCAATGCACATGCAGCAATTCCATATCCAGTGATGCTGATCAATCTGAAACAGTTCCCACTGCCCTAAATCAATGAACTTCTGATTTACCATGATTATTTGACTAGAATATAGAAAATTAAACTTCAAAAGTATGCCACATTAGCTTTACCATGCTCTAAAACTAAGCGTTTGAAAGAGTTCAAAATGAAATATTCCCACAGGAAATATAGTTTGAACATTGTGTTTCAACAATTTCAAACTGGATTTCTTTTTCTGAACATGTGCAGATATTTAAAACATGACCACTTAATAGCATATATTTCTGTTATATGGGGCTGTGTTCAACTAAATAATTGCACCAGCAGAGCGAGATTCCCCTTAGCTTTACTTTGAATAAAAAAGAAGGTACTGAAAACTGTTAACATACAAATTTTAGCATGCCTGATGTGCATAAATATATACGCTTCCTAGGAACAATCACCTGAAAAAAGGTGAATTTACAACTTTGGCTTTAGATATGACTGGTATTTTATGCATTTCAGTTCCCCTGTATAGTTTGTATCATGTTCATTTTTCCCTAATACAGAAATCTGCCTAATATAAACATCTTTGCATGCAATTTTCCTTACTATACTGCATTTCCCCCCATTTTTAATCACCAACATATACATTTATTGCACACTTTACAGTATATGGGATTTTGTATTTGGCATAACAGCTACATTGCAAAATTTGGAAAAGTGCAAATTGGGTGGCTATGTTTCAGTTCTCGTACTCTTTCAGACAGTGTGAATCGGAAGCTTCACCTGTAAGTGCAAACCGAAACTGTTCCCCATCCCCCATCCCTAGTGAGGCTAAATGAGACCAACCGAAGGCAGCCCTGTTTAGAGAAGCTTTTAATGTTTAACAGACTATTGTATTTTAATATTTTGTTGGAAGCTGCCCAGAGTAGCTGGGGAAACACAGCCAGATGGGCGGGGTATAAATAAATTATTATTATTATTATTATTATTATTATTATTATTATTATTGAACTGGATGTATCTTGAGTTTTCCCTTTTTCCACTTCAGCTGTTCAATGTCATGCATAAAGCAAAACATAGGCAAACAGGAGTGCCTGGAGGAGCTTAATAAGGAAAGGGTTTGAAAAAGCCTCTTTTGATGTTCATGATTTGGGGAGTGCGGTGGGGTGGGGAGGAAGGGACAGAACAGATATTTGACTGTTCCTTAGATGTCAGGTCGTTAATTTTGGGTAAAATCCAACCAGACACCAGCAAATTCAGGTTAAGAACATAAGAATAGCTTGCTACATCAGGCCAATGGCCCATCTTAGCCAGCATCCTGTTCTCTATGGAGCAAACAGGAGATGGGAGACATTGCCATCTAGCGCCCAAAGGCAGGAATATCAACTTGTGAAAGCACCTGGTCTCATGAGTTTCCTGCCTTTGGACACTAGATAGCAGTGTTTTCTTAACACTTCTCAGCGATAAGAAAAGCCATTGGGAAATGCACTGGGAAATGTGGGGTAGCACCTGCTCTGATGCAACATCATCCAACATCCCTTCAAGCAAATGGGAATAAATGCTTAAACAAGTCACCTGGAAGTGCCACTAGACAGAGGGTGGAGCCAGTGTTGCTCTCCCCTCGGCCCTTAACTACACTAATAGGACAAGCTCTATTAAATGTTAATGGCTGACCAGGGCTCCAGTATTTTTTGCCCTTTTCTTCCACTTCCTTATTGCTTTTCTTGCCACACTGCAGTTCATAAAGCACCCTTGCCATACTTACTGCAAAATGTCTGCAAAGGCCTGGAGCAGGGACTTGCTGTGGTAGTCAATGCCATGCTTGGCACACAGAGACTTCACCAGGGGGGCCACCTTCCAGTAGTTGTGGCGAGGCATCGTGGGGAAAAGACTGCAGAGGGAAGAAACGGTGTTCTGTCAAATCAGCTCCTCTTTCTTATTTAGAATGCCCATCCCACTAGCAATGATTTCATAAAACCACACACTAGGGAGATGCACAAAGGATTTTGTGGCTCCCACTGTCCTACTTACTGGTGCTCAATCTGGAAATTCAGGTGGCCAGTGAACCAGTCATTGAACGGGGACTGATCCACATTGCACGTTGCCTGGAGCTGCAGGGGGAAATATAAGAAAGGATGTGGAACAATGGAACTCTTTGCTTCACACAAAGAGACTGCAACTGAATGAGGCACAGTTATCTTTTATGTTCCTCTAAGTAGCAGCAACTGGATCCCACAGGAGTAGCATTCCAGCCAGTTTCTCAAGGGAAATGGTCAGAAAAGCAGGTATCCCACCTTTCCAAAAGATGCTATGCAGGCAACGACTGATTTATGTGTGTCTAATTGATGTGGCTGGCACTGTGGTCTAAACCACAGAGCCTAGGGCTTGCCGATCAGAAGGTTGGCAGTTCAAATCCCCGCGACAGGGTGAGCTCCCGTTGCTCGGTCCCAGCTCCTGCAGTTCGAAAGCACGTCAAAGTGCAAGTAGATAAATAGATACCGCTCCGGCGGGAAGGTAAACAGCATTTCCGTGCACTGCTCTGGTTCGCCAGAAGCAGCTTAGTCATGATGGCCACATGAACCAGAAGCTGTCTGCGGACAAACGCCAGCTCCCTCGGCCTACAGAGCGAGATGAGCGCGCAACCCCAGAGTCATCCGCGACTGGACTTAACGGTCAGGGGTACCTTTACCTTTTTAATTGATGCACGGCTGTGCATTGTGGCCGGAACAAGAGCAGGGACAGAACAGAATGGGACAGGGCAGAGCAGAGTGGAGCAGGCTTACGTACCCTCCACCACTGCATAGAACACATCCCCTAAACAAATTGGGGGCTGTCTGTACTGATTGTGTTTCCTTAGCATTCCTTTCCCACAGAAATAAAAATGGGCAAAATATCCTCCATCCCAATTTGCAATTTGCTCAGCTTTTGTAGTAGTTGTTGTTTAAAAAAAGAAGACCTCTCAGAAAAGCTTGAGATTTACATTTTAAAGTACTCCTGAGCTCTGAAAGACTGTCTGGAGGAGTTTGCCCAGCAACACCAGTCCCCTGCCAATAACCCCCCCACCTCACTTTTCTACATACACTAAGATATCTCTGGTGTTATTTGATTCCCAGCTTCCATCGGTCCTAGCCAGCATGATTAATGATCAGGGATGATGGGAACTATCAGCTGGAGAAGACCATGCTGGCTACCTCTTTGTGGGACAGGGGAGGAAAACTTGCAGCAGGGAAAACTGGCAAGAGGCTGAGGATTTTTCAACGCCACCTGGATATCTTTCTTGTTTTGGCCTTAGACCCGACTTTCCCTGGCTCCTCTGGATTTGCAATCGGTTCTTTCTGTTTCTGTGCTCTTTTCATTTTACTTATATGCTACTCAACCAAGTTCCCCAAATTCTTTGCATAAACAACACAATACAAAATCTCACTAGAAACACTAAAACAAGATAAAAAATAAATCACAAAAACAAAAAGCCCAGCAAAAAAAAAAAAGGCCAAACAAAAATCAGTATAAAAACACAGCAGCCAAATAAATTTAAGTCCGCAAGGGGGAGCTTTGTGCAAATTCCAAAACAGTAATTTAAGAGGTTTGGGAGAACGAGAAGGTGTTCAGGTTGCAGCTAAAAAGACCACAGTTGTAGGCACAGGACAAGCCTCCCTGGGGGCTTCACCACTGAAGGCACCATATCCCTAGCAGGTGTCTGCTGTACTTCCTTCGGTGTGGGAACATGGAGAAGGTTGCTTTAAAAAAAAAAAAGCTGATTGCTTTCAAACTTTTGTTTAGGCTGCCTTGGACATTTCTATTTATAATGGAAAGGTAGGATGTAAATAGAAAAGGTAGGATGTTTTAACAAATGCATGAATGAATCCCTGTCTGACTCCGCATTAAAAACTTCTGTGCGGTCAGAAGCACAGCTGAAGCATGAGTGGGGGTGGTATTCAGCTTGACCTGCCAAACTGGAGCTATATTGTATTTCAGTACCCACCCACCCCTCCATATTTTTGTCTTCTGCACCATCACTAGTCTAAACGTGTCTGTGATGACTCTCTGAGCCCCTTCAGACACCCTTTCCACTGCGCATTCATGATTATTTTTATTCATGATGTTATTGGGGTGGTCATACGTGATCTCATTTCCAACATCGTTTGCGTCGCTTCCAAATGTTTTGGGGTGGTCACATTGCTTCATTTCCAATCAGTGCATATACCATAGTTCCAGTAACTTTTTGTGCCACAAATGTTCTGCTTTATTTTGTCCCACTTTTGTTGGTCAGTTGCCCCTCTAGACAGAAATAATGTGGTAGCATTGGGGAAACACTGCAGAACAAGCCAAAGCCACTAATAATGCACTAGTATTGTGCCAATAACGTTTTGCGTAACACACACACAATAAAAAACCAATTATTTGAATAGTAAGAAAGTGTCTTACCTGGGTAGACACCCAGTCCATATTTCTATCATAATCAATGTTCATTGGGATATGATTCATTTGTGAAACCCAAGTAAACCAAGTGGACTCTAGATACCTGCCAAGTCAAATGCATTAATTAATTAATTATTATTATTGAATTTCTATAGCACCATCCATCCAAGGACCACAGAGTGGTTTACAATATAAAAACACAAAGATGCATAACATAGTAACAAACGAAACAATATCTCTCTCCCCCCCCCCCCAGTCCCAGTTTAAAAGGACATTGATTGTTCAGTCAGCCAAAGGCATGGGAGAAGAAGAATGTTTTTGCCTGGAGTCTAAAGAAATCTAATGAATGCACCAGACGAGCCTCTCCGGGAACAGCATTCCACAAGTGGCGAGCCACAACAGAAAAGGCTCTTTCTCGTGTTGCCACCCTCCAAACCTCTCATGGAGGGGGCACACAACAAAAGGACTCAATTGATGATTGCAGGGTCCGGGTGGGTTCATACAGAGCATTGTCACACACAAAAAACACATCTTGTTACTTAACTTGGTATGTTGATCTGGGATTTGTCTGGTAAAACCCATCACAGCCATATTCAAGCTGTTTGCTGAGGACCACTTTACATATTAGAATAGAAACAGGTACACATTTAAACTTCAAAGAGTACACCCTTCACTGTAAGGTCCCTCCCCCACACCAACTGCATACATCATGGCATAAAAAGGTAAAGGTAAAGGTACCCCTGACCATTAGGTCCAGTCGCGGACGACTCTGGGGTTGTGCGTTCATCTCACTCTATAGCAGTGTTTTTCAACCACTGTTCCGCGGCACACTAGTGTGCCGCGAGATGTTGCCTGGTGTGCCGTGGGAAAAATTCGAAAGATTTTTTAAAAAATAAATTTCAAATTTTTGCCCACTAGGCGGGCACCGGACTGTGTCCACCCTATTTTCCATCTGTCCTGGGTGGGGATCAGATCGGATGGGATCGGATGAGAGCGGACAGGCGGTCCGCTCTCATCCGATTCCCCATAGAGAGCAGCGGGGCTCTGACATCTCCCTCTCCGCACACAGTGGTGGTGTGCCTCGTGATTTTTTTCATGAAACAAGTGTGCCTTTGCCCAAAAAAGGTTGAAAAACACTGCTCTATAGGCCAAGGGAGCCTGCGTTTGTCCGCAGACAGCTTCTGGGTCATGTGGCCAGCATGACTAAGCCGCTTCTGGCGAACCAGAACAGTGCACAGAAACGCCGTTTACCTTCCCGCCGGAGCGGTACCTATTTATCTACTTGCACTTTGACTTGCTTTTGAACTGCTAGGTGGGCAGAAGCTGGGACTGAGCAACAGGAGCTCACCCCATTGCAGGGATTCAAACCGCCGACCTTCCAATCGGCAAGCCCTAGGCTCTGTGGTTTAGACCACAGCGCCACCCACATCCCACTTCATGGCATACTTTGCACTAAATCTGTACCTCTATTGCTCTATTACTAGAATAGGCGAAGCAGTCCTAAGAAAATATCCATAGTAAGTGAGAGCAAGGCTGCCTCCACACCAGAAATCTTCATGTTCTGGAATTTTTTTTCAATGCCCTAAACATATTTATTTCAACTCATATTTGGTAAGCAAAGCTAAAATTGCCCAATTTGAATTTGACAGGCTGTATAAATTTGACAGGCTGTATAAATAACTCTGGAGCCAAAAGCAACTGAACTAAAATACTTGATTAGGGGAAAGAGAGAGAGAAAGTGTTGCAACAATGGAGGACATAATAATCCTCATATAACCCGGGGGGGGGGGGGGAGACAGGAAAAATAGGTAGAAAAGGAAATTACAGTAAATGCCTGAGGAGAAGGGAACTGAAATTGAGAATGTGTGCTTCGACAAAGGCAGGAAAGGAAATTGCTTGATGGGAGTTCTACTTCCCTAAACGTTGCCTTTTCTGCCTTTAACCACGCGGTGGCACCAAACCCTCCTTGATGTCTTGCTGTGGAATCTGGAGAAACATGATTTCCAGGTATACAAAATTATTGTGCCTCAAAACAATTGAACAAGGAGCTGATGGGAGGTGATGCTAGACGTAATCCTAAATGCTTTGGGTGTAAGATATAAGGGTAGTTAAACTGACTGGGAACAGTGACCACAAGTGGGAAAGGGGATTAGTTAGATGAAAAGGATGACAACGCTGTTCAAATCATTCCAAAATCCTTGGAGATTATTTAAAACCAAACTAAAGGAAGCTTCCAAGAAGTATACATAGATTTAGGAAAGACACCATCAAATTAGCTGAGGTTCCTGAATTGCAAGGGGTTGGACTAGGTGACTCTCTTCCAACTCTATGATTCTATGAAATTCAGGAGGCTGCCAGTGAAGGAGCAGAGTCAAGGAAGCAAGGGCAGGCAAGGAAGCTTCCTTCAGAACAATGAAGCTCTGCCCAGATGAGGAGGACTCAGGAATGCAAACTGCAGGATAACCAGCATACAGTGACAAGGATGGAAGTGAAAAGAGAATTTGGGGAGCGTAATAAATAGAAAAAAGAGTGTGTCTGCTTAAAAAAACGCCCAGCAAAAATATTTGTTTAGATACCTCAGAATCAGGAAACTGGCCAAGGAGGTAGGTAGCTGGGCCATTAGACAACAAGGAAGTAAAAGGTCTGCTATGGGAGAATAGTAGTGAAGCTGAATGCATTATTTCCATATGTTTTCATCTGAAGAAAGCAGTGGTCAGATACTCGACTGAACTGGATTTTTAAGGGAGGGAGTATAAAGAATTAAGCCAAATAGGGGCAAGAAGAGACTAAGTCCTGGGATTTATTGATAAACTAAATAAATCCCTGTGTTTGGAAGGAATCAACCAAAGATCTTGAAGAATTCAAGCTGAAATTGCTGATCTTCTGACAATTGTGTCACTTAGATTTGTGGAGTTGGAAGGGACCCACATGGGTCGTCTAAGTCAAACCCACTGCAATGCTGGACTTGTCTATAAATGGATCATAATTTTAGCTTGATGGAAAAGCAGTATAAAACACTGTTGTCTCTGTCTTATTGATACAATCTCTGTCCATATTGTTAAATATTAATAATTATTTAAAGGGCTTTGAGGGGTTTGCTGAAAATTATTTTATTATGTGCACTGCTTAGAAATTTTACTGAATAGGCAAATAACACAGGACTGGAAAGTAGGCAGTGTAACAATGGCTTTTAAAAAACCACATCCACAAAAGATATAGGAAATTATATCCTTGGCATTGAAGCTTACATGTAAAGTAATAGAGGAAATTCTATTTGCTAATGCTGACTAACTATGAACTGATGCTGACTAATCAGGAAAGAAATAGCACACCAGCTAATTTATCCTGCAAAAACTATTTTGAAACCAGTATGTGGGCATTGCTGCTCTTTTAGCTGCCATGTTTTCCTTTCCCGTATAATGCAAATTACACTGCTGAGAAGATGAAAGTGACAAGAGGTCTGTGTGTGGCCAGTGACAAACCCAAGTCTCTTGCCTGGCTTAACTTTTTGGTATTTCTCCTTTCATGCAATACAAGCCATGCCTGACACCACCAAACCACAACCCAAATGTCTAGCTAGCATTTCATTCATCTGTTTAATATTTTTAAAAATATCCATATAAACCGTAAAGAGCATCCATTAAAACAAGAAATACAGCCAAAAATCAATAATATCTATGAAGCAACTGATGGTTGCTGCTTCACATACAGTAAGAGGGAAGGATATGGAATCAGGATCTGCTCTAGTTTTTGAAATTGACATTTTTAATTGTAAGTTTTTGAACTGCTTTAAAATGTATTTTAAATTGTTGTAGCCCACCCTGGGACTTTAGGGTAAAGGGTGGGTTTCAAAAAACAAACAAGCAGATCCACGTGACAGTGTCGAATGTGGTAGTAAGCCAACTTGCTGTCAATCCCCCATCTCCAATTTATTTACTTGGCCCTTGAGAACTAAGTAAAGTATTTCACAAATGAAGCAACGCAATCATTTGTGCTACTTAGCCTGCAGCTATGCCCAGTCCCGGATCCGCAAGTGCAAAAGACTGCCCTGCCTCCCTGATTGTGAACTTCAAGCGACGGATTTCAGGTCTGCTTAAACTGACTGGCAGCAGCTAAGATCCTTGGCTAAATGTACAGGGCAGTGCACAGAAATTAGTATCAGGAGAAGGCAAATGAGAGAACAAAGGGAGGCCTGACCTTTCCCCCTTCTGTCCCCAGGAGTTGAAAAGGAGGGATTTCTCCGTTCCATTTTTTCAGAAGGAAGGTTACCCTATCCACCCCAAACAAACACTAAAGCAACCTCCCTGTCCCTGCTTGCATTCTGGCAAGCCCACTGGGCCTATGTAAGGTCCCTCTCCCACTCCTCTGCTACATTCCCTCAACCGCTCACGATGCTTAGAACTAGCTTAGATGATTCCCAGCTTTAGAGTAGCAACTCTACTGTGGCAGTGCCCACCACCAACTATGCTTAGGGCTCAGCCCCCCAAAACACAGCGGCCCCAGCCAACATGAGATGCACTGACGCTGGACTGAATGCACCTACCAACTTGTGCTGAAAAGAGGCGGCTTCTGCATGCACCCACACCAAACATAGACGTGCACTTCCAGAAACGAAAACACAGGCAGGCTAGGGCGCACTTGGTTTTGCCTTTCTCTCCTGCCCTCCTGTCTCTCCCCATCCCCCTAGCTCTTTCCCTCCACCCCCATCCTGCCAACCATCCCCTCGCAAGTCCATTGCCAGCCACGGGTGGTGCTCCCACCTTCCCCAGCTCTGCCAAGTCCCCAGGCACCCAAGTCACAGAAGGCAATGAAGTGCCAATCTTTGACGGTCTTCCCGGCTCAGGGCCACGGTGATCAAGTGTATTTGCTGACACCTTAAGGAGCAGCTGTCTGTGGAGAAGAGGGGCCAGACAGCTTTCTGGGATGTGGGGGGCGGGGGAGAGAAGAAAACAAGAGACAAGGACCTGAGACCCAAGGAGCTCTGGCAGGTCCATGGTGCCACAGCTCACTTCTCGCTCCTCACCTTGCTCCCTGGAACAGGGACCATGGTGGAGGGGGACACAGCACATTGCCATGGTCAGGGAAGCAGAGTGCCAGCTGTGTTTGCTTGTGCTTATTTTCCCCGTTGCCGGTAATTTAGCAAGCTGCCCATTGCCCATAATTTAGCAATCGCCCCTCCACCTGCTGCCCAGGGCACATGCTCTTTTTTTTTTTTTGGGCCCACACCCCTTTCCATCACTGGCTATGCTTTCTAAACAAATTGTGAGAAACACTTCTCTTTCTGGTGTCTTAGTTTAGAAATGCCTCTAAAATGTTAACTAAAGGCCATGTTGAGCTAGCATCTTGATGTATGCAGGACATAACAATATTTATGGGGCAAAAGATTTGAGTTGCAGTCTGGGGGCTGATGCAACGCAAATTGAAGACCATTTTGCACAACCTGAAAGCGTTTAACCTAAAATGACTAGCAGGACCTAACTGTTGGAAGTAACATATGTTCAGAGTATATCATAATTGGTTAGAAAAATATAGATATTTGAGATTAAACATCAACAAAAGAAAAGATGAGAGTTCAGCAGAGAGAAGGAGTCTGAGGTTTTGTGTTACCTGGAGAGCCAGTAGTATGCCATGAAACAATTAAATCCCATAAGAGGTATGTACATGAGACAGACTCTGATGTTATATGAAATGATCAAGGCTAGATCCTGTCAAAGGAAGGGAAAAAAGAAAGGTTATATTTTTTGCTACACAGTGGCACTGCACTGTGTAGTAGCACAGAAAATGTACTCCTCCTACTTGCGTGCTGATGGATAACAGAAAACCTATTTACTACTAGAGAGATAAACAGATTTATACACAGAATTTGGTGGTTCCGATTCAACAGAGCTTTGCCTGCATTGGACCGTGTCTTGCATTGACTGCCCATTTATGTCTGAATCACTTATGCATTGCTGTTGCTGCTTTTAAAAGTCTGATTAATTATACCAAAAAATAATAATACATGTATTAAATGTATAATACACACAAGAGTCAAATCCCATGCAGTACTATATTTCTGCACCATAATTTAAGATGTAAGTATTTTTATACCAGTATGTGCATTCTTTTATTTGTCTGCTTTGCACTTGGTTACTTTAGGAAACCTGAGGTACGTAGGCATATATTATATTGTTATGGATCTGTGGGTGCTAGTCATCGTGAATTCTGGATTAAGTTAGTGTTAGAATTTAGTTATGGCTGGGATGTTAGAGCAAGGAAACAGCAAGACCCGTGTGTATTTACAATGTGTGTTGACCGCTGCTGGAATTAGTATATGTGAAGAGTGAATTAACCTAGGCAAACTTCCTAAGGTGTGTACCGTATCTGCCACCGCTTTAAGGCTAGGCAATTGACAAGTGTAAAACCTAATTTCATTTGAGGTAATGAGCCATTTAGCACATCAAAGGAGTGCAGCCTCTCCCTGTGTTAGTAGAGCCCAGAGCTTATTAGGAGGAAGGATCAGAAAGCAATGGAAGCTCAGAGAGGAAGCCAGTCATACGTGGGAGTCAGCAGGGATGTATGCTGGAGAGTGGGCAAGGCATGATGGCTGCTGTCTGTTTGAGAGCAAGGCTACAGCTAGGGAAGAAGCAGGGACCTTTTGGGGTGGCAGTGCTCTGAGCCCCTTCATCTAGGCTTCAGGTTGTATATATGTATAAACCAACCATATACCATAAAGGCACCACTGTGCCTTATTCTCAAAAAGAAACACAAACCCTTGGTAAGTGCCTGGAACCCCTGAATTCTCATGCACCACTCAGCAGAGATTGGGATGGCATGTAACTAGTGCTTTTCCCCCTAAAAAAATGTTTAGGGGTACTCTCATTTTGACTCAAGAAAATCACTATTTTATAGTTCAAATTGGGAAAATAAATACAGTAAATGGACCAAAGTACAAAGATTCACAAAATGTTTAGGGGTATGTGTACCCCTGCATCCCCCCGGAAAAAAGCACTGCATGTAACAATATGTATAATAATGCATATAATGTGCAATAACTGTTTGCATTTTTAGTGGAACGGATTAAAAAGAAATCTGCTTCTTGGTGGGAATTAGGAAAAAAATCAACACGGATAAGATGCTCATCTAGATTTATTTTTTTAAAAAATTCAATCACTACTTACCACCCATTCTTTGCGCTTGAATGAGAAGTAGAATACAGACCACTGGAAGAAGGGAACCAGCATAGCTGGGGCTACAACTATTGAAAAACGAAAGGAAGACTTTAAAAAACAACCTTTATAAAAATTTCAAACTACCATCCATCTTCCTGAGAAAGTCGAGCATTGCTTGTCTTTGCTCACAGAAGGATTCTTCGTTTTCACTTTTTTTCTGCCTTTCCCTTATCCAGCTAGTATTTGTCCTCACTTGAGAACTCCATTTTATCTGCTTCAAGGGGTTAGTCTGATGGCCAGCAAGATAAAATTTCCGCCATCTTTGTTCCAATTCTCCCCTGCAGTGTGGTTAAAGCAACTCAATGCATAGTCTAAAATGCCTCTTCTTTTATTCTCAAATTTTTGCTGATCGTACTGCTATATCTCACTTTCACCCTATGGCCCAACAGATATGCAGTGTGCTATTATCCTATATTCTCTGGTTTTCAAACTCTGCTGGCTAGGATTCTATAACCTGTGCCCTTTCTATGTATGGCAATGTCCTGAGAGAGGGGCACATTGAATGCTCTGTGGTGCGTGGAGAGCAGGGGAGAGAAGAATAGGCTCAAAAGCCATTCCCAACTAACAATGAGACAAGGAAATTACATCAACTCAAAGTTTATTGAAGGTTAGTGCTGTAAAGCCACAGATTCCAAAGGTCTTGCAGAGCAGCAACCACTCATTTTCCATAGACTCTACCTCACCTTTCTCAGAGCCTGGGTCATCCCCAGAGACGGAGACAAACATCAAGGGCTCAGTCCAACAGGAATGAACATACACCCCAATAGCTCCCTTCCCTGAGCTACAGAGCTTGGGAAGTGAGAGATCTAGAGGTTATGGCATTCTCAGCCTAATCTCCATTACAGGGGGGTTGTGAGGATAAAATGGGGAGAAGGAGAAGAATTCTGTAGGCCACCTTGAGTTCCCTGGAGGAAAGGTGCAATATAAATATAATACTACATAAAACCAAAATGGCACAAGATCCTCTCTGGGGCACCCCAGTAGCCAGGTTCCCTTATATAGTGTTGGGGGGGGGCAGGGGATTCCCCTTTTCAAAGCTCTCTGTAACTTCATGCAGGTTGGGGAAGAACCTCTCAAGTAACCAAGAGCTGAAACCTCCTTAGGCCTCTGGGCCCATCTTTCCCTTCTCAGGAAACTTTTCTCCCCTTTCTCTCTGATTGGTTCCTCCAGGGAATTTAAACTCGTGAGCTCCAAGAGCCCTTCATTAGGATTTTGTGGTAGCAGCTGCTCCCTGCCCTGCCCCTGGCTGCACCTGATGAGTTGTGGCAGATCTGGCTCTTGGGGAGGTGGATCAGGGACTCCATCAAGCGCAAGTCCCGTGACAGAAGACTCTCTACCCAGCAGATATTCACACTATTTCACTTAGAAAAGTATCTCAGGAAGGAGAAGCTCTGTGACAAAGGAGTGGAAACTTGTGACATTTTTCAGGGACAAAGATACTCACGCCAGAAGTACTTGTGCTGATGGTTGTAAGGCATATACTTCTTTTTCTGCAACCCAAGCTGTGAAGAAAGAGGTATCAACGTCTCACTCAGGCTATAGACACCCACCTTATCACTTATCGCCTATTCTTTCAGTCTCTGGGTGACAGCTGCTACATGAATAAAATATACTTAGCACCTTAACTCCCATATCCCCCTGGGCTTCATCATAAAATGGGGTGTGGAAATAAAAATCATAACCAAGGCTCGGTCATGACCTTATGAAATTACACATCCTTGCTACCATAAACGAGAGAGAGAGAGAGGCCAACTGGGATGATCTGCCTCCCAAAAGCTATTTTATTTATTACACTTTAAGCCTGTCTTTCTTCCCACCAGGACCCTCAGAGCATGAATGATCATTCTCTGCTTGGGGCCCATTGTACCCTCCTGACCCCATTATATATTTCTGTGGTCTTTCCTGATGGACAACATATCATAAAAATGTAGGCAGCATTCGAATCAACAATCCAAACTAGGAGCTTGGAAGACACACAGAACATAGAAAGAGGAAAGCAGGTACTTGGCTTATTAAGAAATTCAGGTGTTGCCCCTTTATATCACAATCCTCTGCCTATCTACTAAAACTAAAACCTAAAATGCCTCATTGAAGTCAATGGGACTTACTCCTGTACACGTTTACCTGGAAATAAGTCTTATTGAACTCAAGAGTACTTACTTCTCAGTAATTGAGCAACTTGAAAGAATTTTTAACCAAGGGTAAAATTATCAGTTATGCTAAGAATGAAAAATTAAGACATAAGAAATAAGAAATATTTTCTTTATGGACATTCAGTTTGATTATATCTATACAAAATGTTAGTGGTATGTTGCTTCTATATGAATGTATAGTTACGCAGTTTTCATTTCTTTTTCTTTCCCTTCAGACAGTTTTGTTAGTGTAGGTAAAGGAAATAAGGTCAGAAAACATGTCAATATTTTATCTTCTATATATCATGCTTATATATTATTTGTCTTTATAATTGTGTGTGTGTGTAATCTTTATATTTTATAAAATTTAAAATATTTTTTAAACCTGACGTTTTCCTGCTGAAAATCATGGCTGTCTCGTGTAAGCTGCCCAATAGCTGTCCACTCTTTCTGGCTGCTTTCCTAAGCAACCCTTCAGTAGCATACACCTTGCAAACATACCTCTGTAGCCAGCTTCTTCCCCAAAGCAAAGACCAGGGGGTGCATGTTGAGATCAGGGTCTTTACGGAAACAGTTGGGTTTGGCATGGTGCTGGAAATGCAGGTTATTCCACCACTGGGCTGGCATTCCCTATAGGAGAGGAGAACACAGGGTTGAAAACAGAGCAGAAGTCAAACCCACTGGCTGTCAGAAAGGACAGCTTTCACTCAGAAGTGTAAATATACCTACTTTCACTGTGCCCATTAAGATCTTGTGAACCCAGTGGTTCAATGTGGATGTGCTGAAGACTGAAAGGTGTCCCAAGTCATGCTGCAACCAGGACATTTGATTCTGTAAGATAAAGAGGATCATTAAGAAAACATAACTCAGGTCCATTGCACAACTAAACATAGATTCAGGTAGGTAGCCGTGTTGGTCTAGCACAGTCAAAATAAATAAAAAAATTAACCAACTAAGTTTTTTCTAGGTATAAGCTTTCATGTGCATATCTAAAGAAGTGTGCATGCACACGAAAGCTTATACCCCGAGCAAACGTAGTTGGTTTCTAAGATGCTACTGGACAATTTTTTTAATTTATTTCAACAGCTAAACATAGAATGAAAACAATGCAATTACTCTTTTTTTAACAAAGTACCAGGAGATCATCCATGCCAAAGGCAATTATTTTTTACATAAGATTGCAGGCTTTAATTATCTCAAATGCAATCCCCAATTAGCTGGGAAACACTGTGGCCTGATTTGGATGTAATGCTAAGATGTCGTTAAAGATTATTTCCCAAGCCATGGGCTTACTTGCTTCTCTCCCCTCTCCTCCTCTGGCATGGCCACAAAGATGAGACTGAATGATTTTACTTCTGTTTTCAATTAATGGCACTTTAGTGTAGCGTCTGTTATTAACTATGATTTTGAAACAAGCCAACTTCATAAACTATGGTTGGAGTCAGGCTTGTTTCAGGTAACCATAGTTCAGACTAACCACAGTTTATCCTGGCATGAACACAGCACTAAATGAAGCTTAAAGACAAAAACTTCTTATTTCCACCTTGCAGCTGTACCAGAAAAGCAGAGGATGGAGCTAACAGGCCTGAAGATTGTCTATATGATGCTGATGCTGATCTGAACTAGGACAAAGCATTTATCGACTAATTGGGGATGCCCTTTTGAATGATTAAAGGTAATACGCAAATTGAATCAATGAATGTGATTAATATATTTGTTCTTCACATAGCAGTTTAAAAATACAAGGACCAAACCACACACAAATATTATTCTCCCTATCAGCAACCAGTAAAGCAGTCACAACAGGCTCCAGCATTAATTCCTGACCTCTTTAACCCTAATATTACAGCCCATGCCCCATGATCCCTTTCTAAACTAGTGTAAGTATATTCAAACATGCTATTTAAATATATCCATTAATCACAATCCAATGCCACAGCTCCATAAAAGCTTTTAGGGGCTCACAGACTATTTTTCTTGAAACATTCAAGTCCATAAATCACCTGTCTTTAAAAAGAAGGACACAAGGCAGTGGAAACATGCTTTACTTGCTATGGCGAGTGGATTTGTTGAAGGCTGAATATTGCCAGATTAACATGGCACTTGCCTCTTCAAAAAAAGCATGGTGCAGGCGGTTTGTGTGTGACTTCTGACCTGCCCAACATCTCTCCCTGCACCAGGGCTGAGAAACCTGTGGCCTTCCAGATGCTTCTGGATAACAACTCCCATCATCCCTGGGGCTGATGGGAGCTGAATCAAACAACATCTGGAGGGTCACAGATTCCTCACCCCTGCCTTACACAATAGGCTCCAAGTCTGTGTATATTGCGTCTTTCAGTTTGTTGGAAGAGGGGGCAGTTTGACTCCCTAGGTCAAAGAAGCTGGCATAAGGGGATATAATAGGTGCTAGAAGGGTCTAGAAGGCTTTTCCTTCTTTACTAAGATTATGCCCATGCAGAAACAACAACACCCCCATATTTACCAGGGTTGACCCATGAAACTGAAAACAGATTTTGTGTCTGATTCTTGGTGATGCTATTAAACTATAAGTGCATGGATAAACTACCCTGTCTGAATATGGATTTTCAAACAGCAAAGTTCTCTAGAGACTTTCCAAAGTTCCACAAGTACTTTATAATGTAGCACAAGGAAATAGCTTTGGTTTTTGTGGTAACAAACAAACAACCCCAAACCCAAGTGTGCTGTGAAGAGCTAGCTGCATTGGACTGTGTTCTGGTTTCATGAACCCCATGGTATTTTTGAAATAATAATGTGTAGGAAGAAAACAGTTTTGAAGATGGAATGGTGTCTCAGACATTCTACCTGAGCAGTGGTAAACAGTGCAACGCCCACAAAGAACGGCACTAAGGATGATCCAAAGTACCAGATGGTAAACCAGGCAGCAGCATCCAGCACCATGATTTGAAGGAACATCAGGAAGAAGAAAAGAGTGTTGGGCTTCAGAAGTCCCATCTTCTCAACAGTGGACCGCAGCTCCCGGAAATCTTCCACTAGCAATTTCTGTGGGGAAACAAAGAATGGCAACCAGTTGTTCCAGACACACACACAGAAGTAACATCGGAATGCATCAAATGAAAACAGGGAGAAAGAGCGCCAGCCACTTACAGGTGTTATTGGGCTCCAACTCCCATCATCCATTGTGCCACACTGGCTAGGGCTGATGGGAGTTAAGAGTCCAAAAACATTTGGAGGACCACAAGTCCCCCATACTTGCTCTCCACAGTACTAGCTGCATCACTAAATCCTCTGGTGATTCCTGTGGCACAGGGATAAGCTTCCAGCTGTGCACACTGAGTTGTGGCAGTGAAGAGAGACCACAAACTGTCATCTGTCCTGAGCAAAGGCTCGGTTATGCCACTGTTTATGGCATTAAAAGTCTTCTTGCCTTCTCAGCATGAATGATTATAAGCCTTCGGAGAAATATATGGCTGGGGAGCCCATGCAGTCTCCCTGTTACAACTGTAGTGTTTCCAGAAGTTCATTCCCATTCTTTAGATCACCATTTACCAACCAGTCTTTGACAATTACGCTATCTGTATGAACCGTGGTACTGCTCTCTGACGAGCCTTCTTCCGAGGATTCAAGCTGCAGAGATGGGCAAGCGTCATTCTGGCAGATCCACAGTGATTCCCGCATCCTCACCAGATCCAAGTTTTGGAGGAAAGCTGAGGGTGAGGGGCTGGAAGTATACCACCCCCCACAATCTCCCTTTCTCTCAGGAAAAGGAGGCGAGGAGGCAGATACAGCTACTGTTTGGCAGAGTGGCAGGGGTTCACTATCAACATGACCTGAAGCCCACAGGCTCCCCTGCCTCTTTCCTGCAGAACAGAGAAGTTGAGAAGAGAGGGAGACTCCTGCAGCAGCTGCTAGGTGGAACTGAACCCCTTCACCCATTATCAGCCAAGGCTGGAATGCTCACCTCTGCCTTGCCTCCTGGAAAGGAAAGGAGGGTGCAGGGGTGGAAAATGCCTTTGCTGATTTATGGAAATGCTTGCTTGTCTGCATCCAGATTGTAAGGTGGCCACAACTTTTGGCTTGGCCATTGTAGCCCCAAATCAATGTTAGTTAGTTAGTTAGTTAGTTAGTTAGTTAGTTAGTTAGTAATACCCTAAGTGTAGCAAACAAGCTTTGAAAAACTTTGAAAAGTTGTTTGTATCTGAAGAAGTGTGCATGCACACGAAAGCTCATACCAAGAACTAACTTAGTTGGTCTTTAAGGTGCTACTGGAAGGAATTTTTTTATTTAAACTTTGAAAAGTGTTGGATAACAGAAGGCAAAAAGCGACTGAGGGAAGTGCAGGCAGCTGGGTAATAAGGTACCACTGTAATTGTAATTCACAAGTTATGCTTTGACCAAAGGTTCCCTGACACCTGCATTACATAATAAGGGATAGGAATGGACTGTAAGCCTAGTTAAAGGAGAAAACAGGAAATATTATTTATTTTGGGTGTTTGCCATACTGTCTGAAGGCTCATTCATACTTCCATTTGTCCCATTACTTCTTCCGTTTGGTCCATGACTTCTAGACACAGGTCAGAGAGGTTTTTCTTAAATTCCGCTGTTTACAGCTGAATCAGAACAAACGTCAATCCACAGAATACCCAACTGATGTTTGCTCCAATTCAACAGTACAGTGGTGCCTCGCAAGACGAAAAAAATCCGTTCTGTGATTCTCTTCGTCTAGCGTTTTTTTTCGTCTTGCGAAGCAAGCCCATTGAAGGATTAGCGGATTAGCGCTATTAGAGGCTTTTAGCGGCTTATCTGCTGATCAGATCAGCTGGTAAGCGGCTTAGCGCTATTAGCGGCTTTTAGCTGCTTTTAGCGGCTTATCTGCTGATCGGATCAGCTGATAAGCGGCTTAGTGGCTTAGAAAAAGGGGGGAAAGGGGGGGGGAACCAGCAGTAACTCGCAAGACATTGTCGTCTTGCGAAGCAAGCCCAAAGGAGATTCGTTTTGCAAAGCACCTCCAAAACGGAAAACTCTTTCGTCTAGCGAGTTTTCCGTCTTGCGAGGCATTCGTCTTGCGGGGCACCACTGTAAAGCAGCAGGACAAAAGAAAAACCACTTGGACCCATACCCTAGGAGTCATGGACCAACCAGAAGTGTGGATGAGCTCTCAGTCACAATGTAGTCTTAGCTTTCCTGTTTTGAAATGCAGATGAGATGCGTCCCCTCTGCTGACAACAGAACATAAACCACTCTTTAGTGGTGCAATATTATGTGCACCATATATATGCAATGCAGAATGGAATTCTGATTTCCCTGCTTTCTTCCAGTGTAAAGGTAAAAAAATGATAAGACATATAAATTGTTTCCCATGCCCAACTTACATTTTTGCTGGACTCAGAGCTAGGTTGATCTGGTGCCAATTCTCCTATCAGCAAGGGATTCAAGAACTTGCTTACATAATCCCTATGAAGGTGGAATGCTGTGAATGCATCCTGGGAGAGAAAGGGAAAAAAGCATAAAATTGGGATGGAATGAAAGGCAAGCATAAATCTAGGCAGAAGTGAGAGATGAAAAGTAGCCTCAAAACAAAGAATTTGCTGCATGTACTACACAGCTTATTTGCACCCATTTTAATTTGAGGGTTGAAGGAGTGTTGGCTGTGCACCTCACCTACATTCATATCTGTTGTTTTCATGCTAGTGTGTAAGGTAACATGGCCTGTGTTACTTCCAGGTCCAGTATCTGTTTCTTTTCTCCACTACTTTTCATTCAACGTTTCTCAACAGCTGCGCACGGGGGGGGGGGGAAGGGGAGGGGGACTGTCTTGTGCATTCTTTTCAACATAAAATTCTATGTAGGAATTTTGTACTGTGATGAAACAACTCTTAAATCCCTCCCCTTTATATCTCCAGCCTAAGACAGGTCTCATATACTATACTAGACAAAAGTATTTAATCTTTTCTTGACTTCCCACTTTGCATCTATGGGTCTTAAGATGGGTCTTCTTTTCCATTCCATTGATCTCTCTGCTCTGTGTGTACATATACACTTCTTAAATGCTTAACAGTAATGCAATATTTTAAGAGACAGAGTCACATCTTTTTTACTACACATATATGGTCATTCATTCACAACCCATTTCTTTATTTATTAGCATCCTTCTCACCACTAGTGCGATGATGGAACATCTCCTGTATGCACATGTATATATGCTACACCCATTTCTTATATGTGTGGCCGGCCACATGCCTCCTTCCACAACAATCAGCACATAAGCAAGAAACCAGGCTTTTAAATATTTGCTTTATTATCTATGGTAAATTAAAATTATCTCCAAGCAGGACTATGCAGAAATGGCGAAACTTGCCGGAGGAATAAGAAATCAAAATAACAAACTTTTTGTAAAAGGACAGAAATGGTTTATTGAATGTTTAAAAACAAATTGTAAACAGATAAAGACATTGGCAGGATTATTGAAATAACCTGCAGTTTCGAAAGAATACATAATTAAAATAAATGAATAAAAGAATAAGTTAATTTAGAATATGCAGGAAATGATGAAAATAAATTTAAGGAACCACAGAAAGAGGAGGAAGGAAATCGAGGTTTTAAATGTTACAACTATTGTAAAACAACTAACTGAAATGTATATAAATGAAAACTAATATATATATATACACACACACACACACACACACACACACACCTCCACACAACCCAAGTTGTTATAAAAGTTAGTTTTTCTCTTTGGGATCACATATAACTAACACACACACACACACGGACTGGTGGGCTAGAAATATTTGCATGATGAGTAAATGTGGTGGGCATATTTGCAAGGCTGGATTAGACATATTTTATGTAGGACTCAGGGAAGCTGACAGTGAATCTGCATATATTTGGTGAGAATAAAACTATTTATTTATAGGTAACTCAATGCCAACATGAACAGGTTTTCAACCTTTTTGAGTCCACGGCTCCCTTGACTTGACCAACTACCTTCTTTCTGTAGCACCCCTGTGGGCCTCAGGAGCCCAGTTATGTCACCCCTTGCCTGCAGAGCTGGCAGCCTCGCACCCTTTTTCAAACACCCTCCCTTGTGGAGTCTTCCCTCAGCCCCCTCTCCACTCTTCTTGGGAGTCCTCTGGGCAGCCACTGCTGCTGCCCCTGGTCTCTGAGCTGCCCCCAAAATAGGCGCCCCCTCACACTGCCCCACAGGGGCCCTGGAAGAGGATACCCCCAGCCTTAGTGGCCCAGTGAAGACTGACCAAAGGTGAACATGGGGACAGCACCTTAACGGGGGGGGGGGGCAGCAGTGGGCGCTGCTGGGCCTGCATGGTGGAAAGGCCCTGGGCTCCCAGGCAGGCCTAGCACAAGAAAGGCCTGTGCAGTGCCTGCTCGTTTCCGCTGGACCGAGATAAACCTACACATTATCGATCTGATATGGAACTCATTATGCTAGGCTTGCGGCGCCTTAATAGTAACCGCTAATTAGCAAGCATGAAATAAAAGACGAAGACGCAGCAAAAGGATATTGACAGGGAGTTTTGAGACCACCATCCCCTCCTGAGGAGGGAAGCACCAGCTAGGAGAGCGCCAGGAAGAAACCGTCAGGGCAGCGGGGCCAACTATTGCCACGCTGAGACGTTCACACGACCTCTACGCGCATCCCGTGTCATTCACCAGGATAACTCCGTTCTAGAACCATCCCAAAAGTTGCCGGTCCCAGGGAAGAGCGACTGGTAATCCGCATCTCCGCCTTGCGCACTTGGTAATCCAGGGCTACGAGGGCTTCCCTGCCGCGACCTGCAACCCCCCCGATGAGGAAGAGGAGCACAACCCGCACACCACTCTCACCGTGGCGTCTTGCCCGGCATAGTGGCTGATCACCCGGGAGCCTCCCGGGTGCCGCCGGTGGAAGCTGCTGATGTCGTAGACTTTCCTGTCGATCACCAGCCACCGCTCGGGCTTGATCCGCCCCGAGCGCTGCTGGATCTCCTCCCAGGTGAAGAAGCGGCGGGAACGGACCTCGCCGCCCCCGTTGGCCCTCTTCTCCTCAACTCCCGCTCCCGACCCCACTCCCGACGCGGTCTCCTGCAGCGGAGGAGCCATTCTCTCCCGGCCTTCTCTCTGCCCGCTGCGATCCCCGCGACAGCCACGGATCTCCTGGTGGGAATTCCTACGTCCGCGCAGCGCCGCTGTCAGCGAGAAACTCGCTCGAAGGCGAGGAGATAGATCATAAACGTGCTTTGCCCAGCGCCTTCCCTCCGGGATCTGATTGGCTTCCCGCGCTCTCCGGGGAGCCCATTGGCTACTGGGCGCCGGCTTCGGTGTCTCCGGAGGCGCCTTGAAGAGCCACACCCATCAAGAGAGCGCTGCCTCTTGGATCCCTTTTGGAAGAGCTATAATGGCACTTTTTTTATTGCCCAGTTACCGCCCCGAGAGTTGGCATGTGGTTGATGAAGCTATAATTTCAGACCCCTGACTTAATGATCTTATGCCCACCCTCCCTTTTCGACAGCCACGTGGAGCACGCATATTTCATCTCCTTCCTCCGTCATGTTTTACAACTGCTGATTTACACCCCCGCTTTAATAAAAAGATACTTGGATGGATTGGGAAAGAAAAAGCGATTGATATGCGTGGTGTGTGCGATATAACATTGTGCCGCCAAATGGCGACGTGGAGTCCCGTTTTTCTCTACCTGTTTTCCCTGTTTAAATTTGCAAAGCTTTAAACAGAGACGCTTCTTGGATCATGTGTCTAGATCCAGCCAGACGGTAAGCATATGCAGTTTTGCATTTTAAATTTCAGTCACGGGACCATCATGGTGTCAGGCGTAAAACAGGATTTGTTTCTGCTGCGCTGATGGTAAATAAGCGCTAATGTATTTTGTTGTTAAAAAAAAAAAAAGATGACGTATTTTTAGAAGCAGAAATAATGAAATGCATACTTGTAACCGTGCACCTGCTTTGCCAGCCACTCCCTTTAACTATAAACGTCTTCTTCTTTTTAAAAAAGGTTGTTGCAGTGATTAACCATGCCCTGGCATGCCTATGCTGGACCAAACGCTGGTGTAGGGGTTGGCTGTTGCTGTCTCCATCATTTGCTGTTGTCAGGTAAGGGTCGGGGCCTGGCCCTGGACTTTGGTTCCAAGGCCAATCCTGACAGCACCACTGATTAATTCTATAATACCACCTCCCAAGGTATTTCATCTCTCTCACTTCCCTTTCTAGTTCATTTTCTGCGTGCTAGAGCTTTGGAATTTGGGAAACAAAGGACTCAGACCCTTACATTATATATACATAGGTGAGTGTGTGATTTATAAGATTTTTTTCTAGTGCATTATTTTGGGAGGTGTTTGTCTAGATCAGTGTTTCCCAACCGGTGTTCCGCGGCACACTAGTGTGCCGTGAGACACCGGCTGGTGTGCCGTGGGAGGGAGGCGGGCGAGTCGGGCGGCGAGAGGCGGCGGCGGCGAGGATCCGCGTCGAGCCGGGGGCGGCTCCGCGGTGGTGGTGCCGAGCGGCGGGGCAGCGCGCGCAAAAGGGAGGAGCGCGAGACAGCGGAGGAGGAGGAGGCCGGCATGTCCGGGCAGCAGCAGCAGCAGCAGCAGCAACTCCCGGCGACGGCTCCTCCTCCGCCCGCTATCGCCGCCACCACCACAACAGCCGCCGCCGCCTCAGCTGCCGCCGTCCCTCAGTCCCTCGCTCTGCTGTCTCCTCCCACCCCGGCAAGGGGAAGGGAAAAAACGTTCACTTTTGTGCGTCCCTCCCGGCGTGACGCTGCGCGCTGACGTCACGGGGCGGGGCTTTAATGGTGGTGTGCCGCAAGATTTTTTTCCGGTAAACAGGTGTGCCGTTGCCCAAAAACGTTTGGGAAACACTGGTCTAGATCAGGGGTCAGCAAACTTTTTCAGCAGGGAGCCGGTCCACTGTCCGTCAGACCTTGTGGCACACATTCTACTCATGTAAAAACACACTGATGTTTAATGTTTAATAGGTTATTGTATTTTAGTGTTCTATTGGAAGCTGCCCAGAGTGGCTGGGGAAACCCAGCCAGATGGGCGGGGTATAAATAATAAATTATTATTATATTATTATGATGATTCCCGGACCATCCGCGGGCTGGATTTAGAAGGTGATTGGGCCGGATCTGGCCCCTGGGCCTTAGTTTGCCTACACATGGTCTAGATGAGCAGCTCCTTCTTCAAGTATTGCTACAAAATGGTGTGAGGTGATGTGGGCTCTGGATGGCTGCTAAGGAAAGAGCCTTTTCAGTGGTGGTGCTCAATTGCAGAATACACTCCACAGACAGCTCCCATGCCACATGTGTTGTTGCCTTTTTGGTGCTAGTCAAAGACCTTTTTATTTTCACTGTCTTTTTGTTAATGGAAGGTATAAAATAAAATAAATATTTCAGTGTGCCAACATTATGGCAATAAAAACTGACACTAAAAGCTTGGTTGTGAAATGGACTATGCCCTCTGTTATTAAATAAGCCTAACCTTCTTTTGTAACAGAATCATATTTTTGCATTACAGTAGTACCTCGGGTTACATACACTTCAGGTTACATACGCTTCAGGTTACAGACTCCGCTAACCCAGAAATAGTGCTTCAGGTTAAGAACTTTGCTTCAGGATGAGAACAGAAATCGGGCTCCGGCGGCGCGGCAGCAGCAGGAAGCCCCATTAGCTAAAGTGGTACTTCAGGTTAAGAACAGTTTCAGGTTAAGTACGGACCTCCGGAACGAATTAAGAACTTAACCTGAGGTACCACTGTATCTCTTTCATTTGTTTAAGCTGACCTCAGCATTATTAATATTTTCTTGCATTTCACAACAATACTTCACTTATATGTGCTACAAATACACTGCGTGTTATCCAGTGATTTTCTGAAAGAAAAAAGGTGCCAGTACTCATAATGAAGTTGTTACAGTAAGTGCCACACTTTTAACATGGGGGGGGGAGGAGGATAAAGTTGCCAGTACCCTTGAGTACCCCCAGAAAAAGCACTGGTGATATCCAATGTTAAGCCCAATTTGCACTATATATTTAAAGCAGTACCATGCCACTTTAAAGAATCATGGCTTCTCCCAAAGAGTCCTGGGAACTGTAGTTTGTTAAGGGTGCTGAAAGTAGTTAGGAGTCAATTCACAGAGTTCCATAGAAAGAGGCTTAGAGGAATTGATTTTTAAACCACTCTAAAAACTGTAGCTCTATGAGGGGAATAGAAGTTTCCTAACTACTATCAGCACCCATAACAAACTTTGTGCTCCAAAGGGGAAGTCATGACTCTTTAAAGTGTCTGCTTTAAATATATAGCACAGATGTGGCTTTAAATATATAGCGCAGATGTGGCCCAAGTTACACTCAGTGTAGAGCTATTGAAACCAATGTACTTCCTTTGCCAATTTTTATGTGTAGCAGTGATAGAATAAGAGCTCATTGCTTGCCTCTCTCTACTTAGCCTCCGACAGAGAGACCACCTGTCTACTATTGGGTCTCCAAGAAAAATGATGCAAACACTGCACACTTTTAAATTTCAGTCTCCAATTAGTGCCCAAGCATAATTTATTTAGCCCCAATACAAATGTGTAAGATGTTTCTCTCCTTCATCTGCACTCCAAGCAAGGCTTAGTTCTGGCATCTGGTCCAGCATCTTTTATGTCGTGGTGTATATTGATGATGCCTCCTAACTTGTTACCAGCATCTGTTTCTGTTGTCTAAATTGCTAATAAAAATATTGGATAAATTCATTTCAGTATTGATGTTCCCTGTCCCTTTTCACCTAGATCATCTGCCATATTATCCTTATGTTATCACTAATTATTAAACATGTTGTGCCCCTAAATCTCTAGTCTGGATATAAATCTAAATTTCTAGAGCCTCTGGAGCAGGTTTGGATGTGCTGGGGTACAAGGAGGAGAAGGACATTGGATTTCACTTGTAATATCGGTTTGGGTTCAAGGTTTAAAAGAAAATGTAATTAATCATCATTATCACCACCTTTCAAAAATATTTTGCTTTCTTACATTTGCACCCTATGAAAAACAAACAAACAAACTTCCCTGTACCTCCGGTCAGATAAAGCATTTACCTCTCTTATATAATACAGTGATACCTCGGGTTAAGAACTTAATTCATTCTGGAGGTCTGTTCTTAACCTGAAACTGTTCTTAACCTGAAGCACCACTTTAGCTAATGGGGCCTCCTGCTGCAGCTGTGCCGCCGCTGCATGATTTCTGTTCTCATCCTGAAGCAAAGTTCTTAACCCGAGGTAATATTTCTGGGTTAGCGGAGTCTGTAACCTGAAGCGTATGTAACCCAAGGTATCACTGTATGTGTTATCATTTTTCCATGACCTCAAATGCCACCCTATAGCTATTTTATAATAATTTCCTCTGTTAGCTGCAGCTGGTATAAGAAAAGAAACACCCTTTTGAAAATAAATACCTGAATTTTCAAAGACTTACTATTATGCAGGTAATAAAAAACATTTAGTTAATGAGATAAGATTTAGTTAATGCAGATAAGATTTATCTCGTTGGCCAGTGCCAAAATATACGATGACATTTCACTGCAAATATACACACATTAGTTTTCATGTGTGTGCTGTTCTGAGTGAGAGCAGTTACAGATTTTTTAAATTGAAAAATCTAGCCTAAGTTCCTTGCGATGAAGTTTAACTGTCAACAGTGCAGCTTTGGGGACAAAAGTATGGGTGCAAGAGTCAGCAGCAGGAAATCCTCCAAATAATTTCTACACTGTTCCCTTAGACCAGCAGCAACAGCAGCTTTTCGGACCTCTGCCTGGGTGGGCATACTCTTGCAAGTGAGTTTAATGGGTTTAAACGACTTGTCCTAGAATGTATAACAAAAAGAAATGCCAAATGCTGGAAGTGGTCCACCAACTTAAGCCTGTTAAAATGTGTTCAAATTTTGAGGTGTTTAGCATAATTTAAATTAAACATTAGGAAGAACTTCCTGACAGTAAGAGCTGTTCGACAGTGTAATTTGCTGCCAAGGAGTGTGGTGGAGTCTCCTTCTTTGGAGGTCTTTAAGCAGAGGCTTGACAACCATATGTCAGGAGTGCTCTGATGGTGTTTCCTGCTTGGCAGGGGGTTGGACTCGATGGCCCTTGTGGTCTCTTCCAACTCTATGATTCTATGATTCTATGATTCTATGATAATTTGTAGAAGCAGGAGGAGGGAAGCACTGATTGTGGTGCTTGAAGAGCCTAGCTGTTTGGAGTGCAAAAGCGACATTCTGTACCTGCTTGTGTTTCTCTAATAAATACATGTTGGATGATAGCCAATGCTAATCATAGTCAGAGTAGACCCACTGAAGTGAATGGGTATATTCAGAGTAAGAGTTAGTTGGATATCATCAGCTCTCTTTGAATTGAAAATTGCTCCAGTTGTAGCCCTTTGAAAGAGAGGGCCATGTAAATGCATTCATGAAAAGATGCTGCTTTCCCCATTCACCACTTCCAATTTTATTTTCCCTTCTTTTCTATAAACCTGATGGATTGTAGCCAGTGCTGCAGTTCCATTTGCACAGTGGACTTCTGTATGTGCAACAGAACTACCCCTCCTTCTCCAGCTGCGTCCCCTGTGTGCCTTGAAAATCTTCCGCAGAGGGTTGGGAGAGGAGAAAGGGAAGTCCCATTGTGTGAGTGAAAATCCACTTGTATCCACCATATAGCCAGATTCTGTGGATGGCTTACAGACTATTAACAACACAACATTTAAAGGATGGACATCAGGGCTAGCCCAGGACACTTTGGCACCTGAGGTGAACCACAATAATGTCACCTCGCCTTGACAGGGAAGCAAGGGCGAGTGAAGACCTAGATCTACATCAGGATCTGCTGTCCCTGTGGATTCTGCTGCCTGAGGAGGTTTCCTCACCATGCCTCATAGGTAGGTCACCCCTGATGAAAATGCATGAAACCCAATTAAATATAAACAAATCAAAACAGCTTCAAGCAGCACAAACATAGAAACTAGAAACACTTTGAAAGCAGCAAGGAGAATAGATGTAATTAAAAGAGCCCAGTAGAATTAAAAGAGCCCAGTAGAACAAAAAGTATTCACCTCAAAGATAACAGGGTGGGCACCAGGAAAGCGTCTCTGGAGAGGGCATTCTACCAGTGGGGTGGCACCACAAGGAAGGTCCTATCCCTGATCACTGCTTGCCTTGGGAGCTGCTGAAGAAGGGACTCTGGGGAAAGGTTTGTTTGGTTTTTACATTGCTTTGTGTGAAGCATCCTGAAGTTATATAACAATTTTTAAAAATCAAAAGAAACATACAGTGGTACCTTGGTTTATGAACTTAATCTGTTCTGGAAGTCCGTTCTTAAACCAAAACTGTTCTTAAACTGAGGTGCGCTTTCCCTAATGAGGCCTCCCGTCACCGGTGCCCTTCCACCATTCGGTTTCTGTTCTTAGACTGAGGTAAAATTCTCAAACCGGGACACTATGTCTGGTTTTGTGGAGTTTGTAAACCGAATCATTCTTAAACCAGACTGTTCTTAAACCGAGGTACCACTGTATATAGAAACAGTGTTCAAGTCCTACACAGTTACAGTCTGGAGTACAAATCTTTGCAGGTGAGAAGGCAATCCTTCAAGTAGCCTGGCTCAAAGCTATTTAGGACATTACATTTAAAAAAAAAAAAACCCAGCACATTCAATTTGAATTATAAATAATCAGGGAGCCAGTGCAAATGGCAAAGTGCTGGTATTGTATGATTGTATTTATCAAACCCTGTCATCAGCATACCCCCCCCCCCCGTTCAGGATCAGTTTCAAAGGCAGGTCCACATATAATGCAAATGGGAAATTATAGCTAATGTGATAAAAGGTGCTCTGAGCCACCTGAGCCTCAAGCAACAATACTAGATTTAGGTGTACCCCCAAGGTACAAGCCTACTCCTTTAAGAGAGAGAGAGCCCCCATTCAACGCAGGCTGAACACCACCTAACTGGGTAGACAAGCTTCCAACCAGCAATACTTCTGTCTTACTTTATTGGCCCTCATCCAGTCTATTGCCAAGTCCTGGCACTGGTTCAGAATGCCTCACCTGATCATGATACTAAACTGGATATCATCTGCACACACCCAGAGGGCCTCTCCCAGTGATTTCAAGTAACTATGAAATAGATGGGGGAGGGACAAAACACAGCTCTCTGAAATCCCACACTGTAATCTCCATGGGGTAGAAGGATAATTCTCCAGCTGACTGGTTTGGCCACACTGGATACTGGGCTGCAGGGGGTGTCACAACAATGCTATAGAACAGAATTCAAGAGGCAGGGGCATACACTGAATTTTAGCATCACACAGAGTACTGTTGAAATTACTCTGCCACTGCCTCCAGATACACATTCTGGAATCAGTTAAAGGTAAAGGGACCCCTGACCGTTAGGTCCAGTCGCAGACGACTGGGGTTGCGGTGCTCATCTGAGGGAGCATCATCCGAGGGAGCCGGCATACAGCTTCCGGGTCATGTAGCCAGCATGACTAAGCCGCTTCTGGTGAACCAGAGCAGTGCACAGAAACACCGTTTACCTTCCCACCGGAGCAGTACCTATTTATCTACTTGCACTTTGACGGGCTTTCGAACTGCTAGGTTGGCAGGAGCAGCGACGGGAGCTCACCCCGTCATGGGGATTAGAACCACCAGCCTTTTGATCGGCAAGCCCTAGGCTAACTGGAATCAGTTAGGTAACAGCAGAAGCACTGCCATGCAATATTTCCAACCCCCAACTCAGACAGTGTCTCCAGGTGGATGCCACAGTGATAAATGTGTCTAAGATGTCTAAGAACGAAAGGGACACATTACCTGCCGTCTCTGTTGGCAAAAACATGGCAACAAAAGTAGTTTCTGTTCCAAAACTGAATCTAAAGAAATAAATTTATCTAGAAAAGCAGTGTCATCTGACAGCTAAGAACTATCCTGTCTAACATGTTGCCCTGCAAGGCTGGTCCAGGACGTTTTGCTGTCCTGGGCCAAAATGAAAATGCTATGCCCCACCAGAGAGGCAGTGGCGGTGGGTGGGCATGTGTGTCATGGTGGGTTGGTGGCAGCAGGCAGATCCACCACCAGGGGGCAACCGCCTGAGGCGACTGCCTCACCCCGCATCATGGGCCAGGAAGGGGATGTTGCCCAGGAAGGGGATATTTGAAACTGGAATGGAGAACAAGTGGCTTGCTGTGGTCAACATAATTTATGTTGCTATATTTATTTATTTACTTATCTCCCACCTTTTTCTCAGACCAGGACTCAAAACGACTTACATAAATTAAAACAACACAGATAACATACAGAAGGCTAGAAACATATAGAAGATAATAGTTTTAAAAAGTAATTAAATGAGAATAGAAGTTAAACAAAATAACAGTATATTAAAAAACAGATATAGTGGTACCTCGGTTTTCAAGCATCTTGGAAGCCAAATGTTTCAGTTTTCAAACGCCGAAAACCTGGAAGTAATTGCTTCCATTCTCGAATGATTTTTGGAAGTTGAATGGCTTCTGCGGAATCCTCCCCCCCCCAATTTTCTCAATGGAAATTGCAGGCGGCCCTTTGCACCTCGTTTTTTGAACGTTTCAGAAGTTGTACGGTCTTCCGGAACAGATTACGTTTGAAAACCGAGGTACCTCTGTATATTAAAATGCAGATAGGAAAAGAATACAGCACTATTTAAAAGTCCTATCCTTAAAACGAGTCCGCTGCGAAAAGCTTGCTGGAATTAAAAAGTATTTCACACATAGAGTGTGTTACAATAATCTGAACAGGATGTAACTAAGGTGTGTGCCGCTGTGTCTAGATCAGATATTTCCAGGAATGGGCACCACTTGTGCCCTAGTTATAACTGTGCAATGCATTCCTGGCGATTGCAGAAACCTGGGCATCCAGACTCAGAGCTGAATCAAGGAGCACATCCAAACTATGAACCTACTTCTTCATGGGTAGTGTTAGCCCATCCATCACAGGCTGAATTCCTATTTCCTAATTTGGCTTCTGACTAACTCATATGGATTAAATTTCAATTCGTTTGCTCTTATCCAGTCCATTATTGATTACAGACACCAGTTTGGAACCAAGACAGCTCCTTTGGATTTAGATGAAAAGGGTAAATAAAGCTGGACGTTATCAGCATACTGGTGACACTGAACCCCAAAACTCCCAATGACTTTCCCCAGTGGTTTCGTGTAAACATTAACTAGTACGTGGGACAAAACAACACCCCGAGGGACCCAACAGGCCAATGGCCAAGGTGTTGAACAGGAGTCACCTAGCACCACCTTCTGGGTTTGCTCCTCCAGAAGGAAACAGAGCCACTGTGAAACAGTTCCTCCAAGTCCTATCCCAGCAAGGTGGACCAGAAGGATACCATGGCCAATGGTAATCAAAGGCTGCTGAGAGGTCCAGCAGAGCCAACAGGAACACACTCACCCTGTCCAATTCCTGGCTAAGTCATCCACAAAGGTGACCAAAGCCATCTCTGTTCAATAACCGGGCCTGAAAATGAATGGAAATGGATCTAGATCAGTGGTTCCCAACTGGTGGTCCATGGACCCCAAGGGGTCCACATAACCCACCCAAGGGGTCTGTAGCACCATTCACATAACAAAAACTACCATAAAGATACCAAAATTTTCAAAGTAGAGGGTCCATGGCTTTTGAAAAATTGTGGGGTGTGCAGTACTTAGCTGATTGGAAACCAATGATCTCCTGGAGCTGAGATGCCACCTCATGCTCCTTTACCTTGCCCAGAAATGGAATATTGGAAGCTGGCACATAATTATACAATATGGCACAATTCAGGAAGAGCTTTTTCAATAAAGGTATTACAACTTCCTTCTTAAGGCTGGAACTCAGCACTCAGAAGCACTCAGGAGGCCCTTGGCTAGTCTCCCACTGGTCTATTTAGTGAGCCAGGAAGGACAAGGATCTAGCACACATGTGGCAACTCAGACTATCATTCCTGAGCACAGCCCATGTTGGCCTGGGTTGATGGTGTTGGAGTAAGTAAAAAATATCCAGAGGAAGGGTTGAGGAAGTTAATTTCATTCATATAATTTAACAGGACATTCGTCAGTCTCAAGGATCTGAGAGAAAATGCAGTCAAATCATAACATCATCATGTAGCAATAAAATCAACACAAAACCAACACACAGAATACAGTAAGTCCGCAAATCTAAAGACTCGGGCAGATGAAAAAACGCTTCACCTGGTGCTGCAAAGATTTCAGAGTTGCACTGGGTGAACACCCTTGTTGAGGGCATTCCAAAGCTGGGTGCCCCCACCAAAAATACTCTACCTTTGTTCACCACCCACTTCACCTGTGAAAGTGGAGGGGTCATGGAAAATGGTGCATAGATTTGTGTATGGAAATGCAAGTGGGAACCATGTTTCCACTGTTTAACTACCAACTTGAAAAATGCTTCTCTGTTAATCTTTCTACTCATCTTTCTGGCCAACTTCAGTGCAACAATTTTGCAAGAAGGAGACACGCTGCTTGTGCCTATTGTAGTTTACTATGAAATATTCAAGGGCCTCAGGAGAAGAAATAGTATAAGAGATCAGAGATATAAGGTTAACATTCAGTCACGGTCTATCCTGGTGTTGAACTGTAGTATCTTCTTTCTCATCATGACGATCTCCCTCGGGAGGTTGTGGACTCTCCTTCCTTGGAGGATTTCAGGCAGAGGTTGGAAGGCTTTAGTTTAGTTTATTATGGATGCTTTAGTTTAGGGGGTTGGACTAGATGACAAAATAAACAAGGAACTTTGTTCCTCGTATGTCAACAGATCTTTCTTCAGTAAGAGAATTGCATATGACAAGGAACAAAGTTACTACGTGCATTCAGCGACTGGCCCATCTACAGTTTAAGAGCTGTTTCCTACTTGCTCCTTTAATATACATGTAAATAAGAGTTCATATCAGTAGTGTTTGTTGTTAATAGCAGCAAGAACCTTAGACCTAATATTAGAGTTGACAATATGCATTAATTGAGTTTTAGGGTTAATAGTAACTGCAGTTGAGGATAGTGAGAAGCCTTTTCTCTCTCTCTTGGCCAAGGCTCTCCTGTGCATCCTGTGAATTCTAGGGTTACAACACCAGAGTCCCATTTTGGAAGTGGAAGCTGGCTAAATCAGTAATGCATGGAGTGGAGCTTGCATACTCATCCCTTCCCACCCAGATGGTAATGTTGCTGGATTGTGAACACCTGAAGAGGAATGCCTTTCAAATCAGAATCAAAATGAGAACAACATGGTTCCTGTAAATGATGTGAAGGCACACCATTGCTATGCACTTCAGAGTATATTTCCCACACTGCCAGGCTCAGCCAGGCTCTGTGAGTGGTGAGTGTCCTATGTACTGCCAGCACACCTGTGGTAGTTTAGTCTCCATGAACCCAGGAAAAGCTGGACACACAGGGAGGGGCAAAGTGGTGAATTCCCCCAGGATACCAAAAGGCTGGGGCCCCCTAATATATTGATTCAATCGTCCACTGCAGATCAAGAAACCATTTTGCTCTGTGCTCATTTACTCAATGGAACATATCCAAGGCATGTTGACTACTGAATAATTAATGAAGTGCTTTGATTTGTGGGAGGTCATTGTTAACATTAAAAAGCATCAGGACTGTGTCACAACCATGGCAAAAATGTAATGCTGATTGTCCAAATTTATGCATGACGCTAGGAAATTATATTTCTGGGAACATGAATTACTCCAAGAACGCTCATTTGCATTCCAATATCATTTGCATTCAGACTGCAAACACATCATACATTTTAAGTGCTTTTAAAGCGTGCATAGGTGCACAAAGACACACACATACCAGTATCCTGAGAACTGTAGTTTACTTCTTATAGAGCTAAAATTCCCAGCATTGGGATTCCTGAAGAGTTTGTGTGCTTTGGACACAAGGTGTGTACACAGCCTCAGTTTAGTAAATTGAAACTGATAAATTCAATCAGGGACTGGAGCTGATGTTGGATGGAGCCAGAGCAAAAATAAATCTAGTCAGACTTTCTCTCTCTCTTCTACTCTCCCCGCCTTTCTGCGCACCCCCCTCTTGTGGCCTTCAGAACATGCTCCTGTCCCAAGGGGCAGCGTCCTGTCCTTGACCTCATGCTGGATCTTTGAAATGGAGCATTAAATCAGAGGCACTAGGAGGCAACTTCACCACCAGTCCTGTCTCCAGCAATGGGCTGGAGAGGCACACGGTGTTTTTTGATTTTGCAAGATGGTTGGAGCTCGAAGGGAAAGGTGCTGTGGAGGGGAGCATGTGCTATTGGACACCTTTGGGCAGTGACACCCAAAGCTCCTGATTTACCCAGTCTTTCCTGAGGGAAGGCCAAGTGGGCTGGGGTAGACACATACATTGGATGCCACAATTGGGATGAAATTAGGCTCTTGGCTTGATCGGAAGCTCAGGCTTAATAGCCACCTTCTTATGCTCTCAGCAAAGAGTAAGCAGGCTAAGCCGATTTTCTTTGACAAATGTGATGATAGGTTAACCAAAATGAAAACAATGAAAAATTAGTCGAAATATATATATATATATAAAATATTGTCCAATAACACCTTAGAGACCAACTAAGCTTGTTCTTGGTATAAGCTTTCATGTGTATGCACACTTCTTCAGATACCTGTGCATGCACACAAAAGCTTATACCCAGAACAAACTTAGTTGGTCTCTAAGGTGCTACTGGACAATTATTATTTTTTTACTTTTGTATATATATTTTGACTGCATCAGACCAACACGGCTACCTACCTGAATGAAAAATTAGGTTACCTGATTTAAATATTCGATTATTCATTATCCGTTGTACAAAATTATTTTTAAACTATTCAGATGTTTGCTCATTTCTGCTCTTAATTGAAATAATATTTATATAGAACTATATAGAACAACTACCAGACTTTTAGAAGACATCTGAAGGCAGCCCTGTTTAGGGAAGCTTTTAATGTTTGATGCATCACAGTATTTTAATATTCTTTTGGAAGCCGCCCAGAGTGGCTGGGGAAACCCAGCCAGATGGGTGGGGTATAAATAATAAATTATTATTATTATTATTATTATTATTATTCATAATGTCACAATATTTTAATACACCCCGTAACTAAACTAGGTTGAATGAATTAAGGAACTTCATAAATAACTATGAATGCCAACAGGCACCGCTGCACTCAGAGTCATCAGCTTTTGCATCAAACCAAGTATCAGCGCCAACTGTATCACCCTCTTTAATGTCTTAAAGTCAATGTAATGATTGGGCACATCAAAGGAATACAGTTCCTCAGACATTCTGCCATACCCTCCAACATTTCTCAGATGAAAGTAGGGACACCCTGTTCCACTCAGGGCAGCTTCCAACATATATAAAAACATAATAAAATATTAAACATTAAAAAGACCCCTATACAAGGCAGCCTTCAGATGGCTTCTAAACGTTGTATAGTTGCTTATCTCCCTGACTCAGGGGTCGCATAACTCCATACCCTCCAACATTTCTCAGATGAAAATAGGGACGTCCTGCAGAAAAGCAGGACATTCTGGGATTGAATCAGAAACTGGGGTGGCATCTGTAAATCTGGGGCTGTCCCTGGAAAATAGGGACACTTGGAGGGTCTGTTCTGCTGTCCTCTGCAGGAGCAAAGCCTTTTTACAGCAACCTTGGAGCAGACCTCTCACTGCAGACCAGCAGGGCTCCCTCTCACCACCCATTCCTGTTCCTAATCGGTTACTACTAGTTCAGACACAATGAACATATATATGAAGTGAATATTTTTTGCCCTGTCATGTATCACTACCTTTTTCAGCTGTGGGCCGGTCCAGTGTCCCTCAGACCTTGTGGGGGGCCGGACTATATTTTTTTTGGGGGGGGGAATAAACAAATTCCTATGCCCCACAAATAACCCAGAGATGCATTTTAAATAAAAGGACACATTCTACTCATGTAAAAACACGCTGATTCCTGGACCATCCGCGGGCCGGATTTAGAAGGTGATTGGGCTGGATCCAGCCCCCGGGCCTTAGGTTGCCTACCCCTACTTTACAATGTTTGCATAGAATTGCATTTGCCCATTCATCCAGTTTGAAGGTTATTTGAGAGCTCTTCACAATTCCTTTTTGTTTCAACTGTCACAAACTATTTACTATCACCAGTAAACTTGGCTGCCTCACTCTCACCTCTAACTCTAGAACATTTATGAGCAAGTTAAAAAGCACAAGTCCCAATAATGATTCCTGCGGGACTCCACTTTCAATATCTCTCCTTTGAGAGAACAGCCCACTTGTTCCTACACTCTGGTCTCTGTTACTTAACTATTCCTTGATCAACATGATTGCTTAACCCAGTTTCGTAAACACCTGAAATTTCATTTGGGAGTAATTTAGGGAAAGGGAATGTGTAGAAATGATTGTGATAGGAAAGAACATGAGGCCATGATGTACAGAACAAGAGTTTTGATTATGTGAAATTAAGGCTTGCTATCCTTATGTGAAATAAGTATATTAGTATCACATTCAAGTTTGAACATGGGTAGGGAACAATCAGTAATGGACTTGGGTGGCGCTGTGGGTTAAAGCACAGAGCCTAGGGCTTGCTGATCAGAAGCTCGGCGGTTCGAATCCCCGCGACGGGGTGAGCTCCCATTGCTTGGTCCCTGCTCCTGTCAACCTAGCAGTTCAAAAACACGTCAAAGTGCAAGTAGATAAATAGGTACCGCTCCGGCGGGAAGGTAAATGGCGTTTCCGTGCACTGCTCTGGTTCGCCAGAAGTGGCTTAGTCATGCTGGCCACATGACCCGGAAGCTGTACGCCGGCTCCCTTGGCCAAAAAAGCGAGATGAGTGCCGCAACCCCAGAGTCGGCCACGACTGGACCTAATGGTCAGGGGTCCCTTTACCTTTACCTAGGGAACGATCATATCAGTAGGTTTGCTTATTACCAATTAGCTCTGCATTCCCTTTCCAATATGATTAAGAAGAAATGATATGAAGAGAAAGGAAATATTTGTTGCAGGACAGGGAGGGTGGATTCTCATGTAGACTGGCAGAAAATGAAGTATTAGAAGGAGATTGTGGGAGGGAAGCGGGTATAAATAAAATCAGATGCCTCTGTTTTTGCTCTGTCTGAGCTAGCCCCCCCCCCCCGTGTATCATTTTAATGAATCCATTGCATTTTATAAAGGCTGCAAATCAATGGACAAGCAGGATATAAATCAACTAGTAGAAGATCTGAACACCTCTGGATTTACCTTCTTTAGATATATGAAGGAAATCAAACCTAATTAATGGCAACTCTTTATCAACTCACACTAAATGTCTCCAAAAAAATCTGTCAAGGAGATGTCTCCAAAATCTGTCGAGACAAGACAATGGCAACTATTTACTAGAAAAAGCTACCAGAAAATATCCTAATATACAGAGACAGGTGGGTTGGGTGGCTACTTATGCATCACCCAAAAAGAGAAAATGAGTTATTAGCAGAACAAGGATAAAAGAGGGAATTGATTTGCATAAAATGTGCAGCTGCTTACTTATGCATATGTAAATGTAGAAATAATAAATAGAACTATACAACACATCTCACCCACAGTAGGGAAGACTGTGGCCAGGTGACCTGTGTGCCTGCTTGGTCTCCTATCCAAGTTCTACAGAACAGTTTGCTCTTATTAGGTGGTGGTTGTTGTTTTAATAAAGTTATTTTAAGGTAGATATTCTTGTTCTTTGTGGTCTCCAGGTTAGGGTTGCCATACATCCAGATTTCCCCGAACATGCCCGGGATTCTAAAGGTGAAATCACCACCTGGGCAGATTTTTTAAAAATTGAAAAATGTTGGGCTTTTCCTTTTGCATAGTCACTAGCCGAGCAGCGCCACTGTTACAAAAGGAAGCAGCGGCTGCGGCACTGTTGCTTCTGGCAACCATGTGAGGTGCATCTGTCCTCCTTCTCCTCCCCTCAGTGGCCTCCGGGCCCAGGCCAGAGCCCCCACAGGCCCCACCGCCACCATGGAGCCACTCGCTGGAGGAGAAGGCACCCTGGGAGGCAGGCAAGGCCGAGACCTGAGGGAGCAAGCGAGTAGTCCGGGTGGAAAATGGCAGCCCCCATTGAAGAAGCCTAACCCAACCCCCACTCACCAAGATCACTGCCACTGATGGCCTGACCGCCGTCGCTAATCACCCATTCACCCCACCGCCAATTGCTCACTTGCCTGCCAGCTCTCCCACCACCACCAATTGCCTGCTCGCCCCACAAATTTGCATTACCATTAATGAGGGTGACTCCACTTCTTTCACAGTCATATGAGGGGCAAATGAGGCTGTCCAGTATTGCCCATAGCTGTCAACTTACAGATTTGAAAATAAGGGACCAGCAGCCTCGAAAATAAGTGATCAGCAGCCAAATAAGGGATTTTGCTTAGCTTATACAGAAATCCAGAACTCATGGAGCCATGCTGCTTTGGCTGCGACTGACTGTGTTTTGCAGGGGATTGGACTAGATCATCCTAAGGGTCTACAACTCCCACCAAAGAAGAGTGACAGACAAAACCGATGAACAACGACGAGATGGCAAAGCCTACAGGCAGAATTAGAAACCAGGAAGAGGACCTCTTTAATAAAGAATGGGGAAAGTTTTTAATTTATTTGAAAAGCTATTGTAAAGAGTTACATACATTGGTAGGATTGACAGAAAACTTGTAGTAAAAATTTGAACTATGGATGGACAAATGATTTATAAAAATAAGTTATGAAAGGGATGCAGAGGGGGAAATCACTACATTAAGGTGCTGCACTGGTTGGAGGGTATGCTAAGCAGCACGTTGGGGCTGCCATCGTCCTGGCGCGAGGAGTTCCATCGGCCCTTCCCCGCCCGAGAGGGAGGGAGGGAAGGAGAGAGACTCACCCACGCCGCCTGCGAGCCCGGCATGAGGTGGTTGCGGCGCCGCGGCAGCCGTTGAAGCACCGCCTTTCTGCGTCCCTCCCCATCCCCTCCTCTTCCTCCTCCCTCAGGCCGCCTCCTCAGCCGCCGCCGCCGCCACCTCTGGCTTCCCCTGGCAGTGTGGCGGAAGTCTCGCAAGAGAGGGGCTGCCTGCCCACCCACCGCCACCCGTCTCCTCACGATGTGCCCCTGAGGGGGAAAAGGGAGAGACGGAGACGCGGCAGCTCATGCATGCACTCTCTCTCACTCTCTTGAGGCGGAGGACCCCCAGCCGCTGCTTCCCTCCCGAGCCGGGTGAGCATGAAACCAGGGAAATTTAAGGGACATCATCAATCCGGGATAGCAGCAGGAAACGGTGCTGGGATAAGGGAGTTTCTCACCAAATAAGGGACGGTTGACAGCTATGCTATTGCCCCTCCTACTCGCAGTGGCAACAGAGGCCTCAGCTACGAATCTTAAGATCCTCTGCTGAAATTAAATGTATCCCAAATTCAGGAAACTGAACACAATTTGAATCTGTTTGCAGATGATCTGCCCTTTAATGCTCTGTGATCCTAAAAGAGCTCTCCTGCCTCTACAGCAGGCTCTTAGTATGCTTGCTAAGGTTGCCAGGTTAAAAATCAATTGTACGAGATCGGTCATGTTTGTTTTTGTTTTTATAATAATTTTTATTGGACTTTACATATATTTCCATACATAACATCATGGTATACGGAAGTAAATAAAACATTTGGCTTGTCAAGCCTGTGACTTCCCCCTCCCCGATTGTTGGCTTTCAAACTTATTCTCTGGATACTGCATTTTCCTATATTTCTTATTACTATTAAATCATAATCTTATGTAAATACTAAATTAACTATAATAAGTAATAATTAATAGTTTTGACCTTACAAAGCTTCTTGTAACCCTACTAGCGATGTTAATTGTTTACAATTGTCTTTCAAGTATAATAAAAATTTGTTCCAGTCTTTCATTCTGATCCTGCTGGTTCAGGATTTTCCCTGTTAGATTTGCCAATTTGGCATAGTTCAATAATTTCATCTGCCCCTCTTCTTTCCTTGGTAAATCTTCTTGTTTCCATCTTTAGGCTAGTTACATTCTCACTTCAGTTGTTGAATGTAGTAACAAAGTTTTGTCCTGTTTATGTATTTCTCTACCTACTATACCTAGCAGGAATACTTCTGGGTTTTTTTTGTAAATGTATATAATGTATATAATGTATATGTATAATGTATATAATGTATAAATGTATATAAGTTCATTATATATCATTTCCCAGAAGACATTCACTTCCTTACAAACCCACCACATATGGTAAAAGGTACCTTCTTTTTCTTTACATTTCCAACATTTATTATTTGTTCTATACATTTTTTGCTAATTTCACTGGTGTTAAATACCATCTATACATCATTTTCATTATATTTTCTTTAAGCGAACTGCATGCAGTAAAATTTATTCCATCTTTCCACAATCTTACCCAATCTTCTAACTGTATATTATAACCAATATCTTTTGCCCAATGTATCATTACAAATTTTACTTCTTCATCTTTCATATGCCATTCCAAAAGTAACTTAAACATTTTTGACAGTATTTTAACCTTGTTGCTTAATAGATCTATTTCAAACCTGGATCTTATAAATTCAAATACATTTTTCTTTTAGCTTCTTTAAATACTTCATTTATGTGATGATAATGTAACCAGTCATTTACCAACACTTTTATTCCCTCATATGGTTTCAATTTCCACTGGTTGTCCACCTCTTATCACCAAGTCTCCATAGCTGGCCCATTTTGATTCCATATTTACCTTTTTAACAGTTGTTGCCTCTAACGGCGACAGCCACCATGGTGTTTTACATTCTAATAAACTCTTGTATCTAGACCACACCTCATAGATTGATTTTCGAATTATGTGGTTCAGAAAACCTTTATGAACTTTTGCCTTCTTGTACCATAAATAAGCATGCCACCCATATCCGTTGCCATATCCTTCCAGGTCTAGTAGATCTGTATTTTTTAACAATATCCAATTCCTTAACCAACATAGGCAAGAAGCTTCATAATACAATTTCAAATCTGGCAGGGAGAAACCTCCTCTTTCTTTAACATTTGTAAGTATTTTAAATTTTATTCTTGGTTTTTCCCCTTGCCAGATAAATTTTGTAATGTTTGTTATGTCCTAGTTTCTTCCTCCCCCTTTCCTGATTTATTGTGTTTTGTTGTTGACTCCCTTATTGTGAAAAGTCTATGTGTAACTTGTGCTTATACTCTCACAGCAAAATGACAATAAAGATTTCTTTTTAAAAAAACAAGAACATGAACAGTCTATATAAAGTACGAAGAGATAGCAACCCTGTGGTGGAGACTTGCATAACTCTTTGCTTTTGACAAGAGGAAATAGTTTTTGTTCTGGGCATAACTTTATACTTTGAGGCTTGCTGGTATAAAGAACCCCCAGTCACTGAAAATGAGAATGAAGTCAATAATGTACAGTTCAGAGAAATTTTTCCAGTTTTCTAAGAGGTGAGGAACCTGTTGTTGGGGGCTGCTTACTGGAGCCAGTGATGAATGAGACTGCTGTATAGCTAACTCTAACGTTAGGTAGAGTGAGGCAACTGCCTTAGGAGGCAGGTGCTCGGGAGGGGGAGCAATGGCAACACCCCCCCTTCAGCTATTTCTTCTGAGCCCCCAAGCCATTCCCCTCTGTTGTAAGACAAAACTGTGTGTGCCACCTAGACACATCTGTATCTAGTCTGCTGCCCTTAAGTGCGATGGAGGATGCTGCTCTGTTGCCTGTATTCCAGTTGGATTTGCTTGTGCATGGAAGGGCAGTTCCCAAGAACTCCCAGAACAGGAACAAACATATAAATAAAACAATATTTTAAAAATACAAAAATGAAACAAAGTTTTTGTTTTTTTAAATACCCATCCATAACAGGAATAGCAGGTTTAAGAAATGATGCAAGGAAGAAAATGAAATAATTAAACAACCTGAGAAAATGAGCACACTCTGTCTCAGCATCTGAATGATATTAATACAGTATTTCAATGATGCTGCCTGAAGCTGGAAAGGATGTTGGCTGTTGTGAAAAAGTGCTGGACAGGGTGGATGCTGGACAGGGTGTATCTCTTCCCACCTCAATATGCGTTCCTTTCTGTGTGTCCTACCACAAACTCCACCAAACCATCACACCTTCTTAATCCACCACCTGCTCATCTGACATGCATTTCAATGGGTTGCTTTCCACACCCAGCTGAGTTGTAAGTATCCTTGTTTCTTCTCTTGACATGTGAGGGTGTGTATGGAATCTAAATCTCAAGAAGGCTTTGGAATGTGCTTTAGCTCTAGGAACTTAGATTGGGATTCACCTAACCACCTTAGGGCTTCTGCTTGCGCAATGGGGCTCCCCCCCCAATCTCCCATTGCCTCTCAAAATTAGCTGGTGGGGGCAGGGGAATCCTGATGTCAGGGGCTAGACTGAGGAGGAATGGTGGGAGCCACCCCTCCCTTCTCCTGAACCTTCCTGAGAACAGGAGGACAGTATGGATTTAGAACAGTGGCTTGCAGAAGGACATAGTTCAGAAGCTGCAGAGGGGGAAAGCTGGGAAATATTGGGAGAGGAACAGCAGGAAGGAGAAGCACCAGAGGAGAGACAGCTGACAGACTCAGTGTCTTTCAAGAGCATTCCTGACCGCCCAGGACCAGGCGGGCATTGAGGACAGGAGAACAGAAGGCTCAGAGGCAGAAAGATCAGATTAGCAGTCACAAGGGTGAAGTAGAATAGGAGGGATGAAGGGGGTTGGACTTTATTCGGAGCAACGTCATTCTTTTAGGGAGGATGCATTCCTTTGACTCTCTCTGTGAACTATGGAATAAATTACTTGGTAAGAACTCCTCTTGTTTCTCTGTTTACTGGCTGCCACTGGGGGAGGGATTGGGTTCCCTGAAGCCTGACACCCTAAAATACCAGATGGTGTGATCCAATCCCAATCTTACAGGTCCAGCCTGATATTAGGTTCTCTGTATCACGAGAAGCTGCTATGTAGTAGGCGATGGATCAATTTAAATAATAATAATATCTGCCCTGCCAGACCTTAAACTTTATTATGAATCAGCTGCTTTTTGCTGGCTGAGAGAGTGGCTGCTTCTTGAAAACACTGATGTGCTGGACTTAGAAGGTTTTAACAATGTATTTGGTTGGCATGCATATTTGTGGTATGACAAGGTTAAAGCACATAAAGCGTTTAAAAACCATATTGTTAGAAAAGCATTGTTTAATGTCTGGATAAGATATAAGGACTTGTTAGAAAATAAAACCCCAAGATGGTTGTCACCAATGGAAGCGAAGGCACAGAAAAAACTCAATATGGAGGCCAAATGGCCGAAATATTGGGAAATTTTGGAACAAGAGGGAGACAGAATAAAACTGCAGAGCTTTGAAAAATTAAAAAACAAAGTGTGAGATTGGCTCCATTATTATCAAATAATGGAGGCATACAATTTGGATAAAAAACTTGGCTCCCAGGTGGAAAAATCAAAATTGGAAACAGAATTGTTAGACCCCAAAATTAAGAATTTATCAAGAATGTATAACTTGCTGTTGAAATGGAACACTCAGGATGAAACGGTGAAATCAGCTATGATTAAATGGGCACAAGATGTTGGACATAACATCATGATGGCTGACTGGGAACAGTTATGCACCACAGGTATGAAGTTTACGGCATGTAATGCTTTAAGAGAGAATTTAATGAAAATGATTTATAGGTGGTACGTGACACCAATCAAGCTTGCAAAAATTTACCATCTGCCCGATAATAAATGTTGGAAATGTAATGAGACTGAAGGTACATTCTTTCACCTTTGGTGGATGTGCCCAAGGATTAAGACATTCTGGGAGATGATCTATAATGAAATGAAAAAGGTATTTAAATATACCTTCCTGAATAAACCAGAGGCCTTTCTCCTGGGCATGGTTGGCCAATTGGTGCCAAAGAAGGATAGAATTTTCTTTATGTATGCTACAACAGCAGCAAGAATACTTATCACAAAGTATTGGAAGACACAAGATTTACCCACCCGGGAAGAATGGCAGATGAAGCTGATGGACTACATGGAACTGGCGGAAATGACTGGCAGAATCCGAGACCAGGGAGAAGAGTCGGTGGAAGAAGATTGGAAAAAATTTAAAGACTATTTACAGAAACACTGTAAAATTAATGAATGTTAGAAGGATGCTGGAATGAAGTTATATGGCTTTAGCAGAAATGTTATAAAGAATTAAGTAAAAATAGACTGTTAATGGGCTAAAAGGGAAAAAATAAGGTTAGATTGTGTTAAGATAAATTATAGGACAAAAACTGAGAAAGATGGAAAGGATTTGCTGAAATAGCTAACTGAACTAGAATACAAAAAAGGGAGGTGTGAGGAGGTCGTTGAAACAAGTAAATGAAAGACAAGATATGGAAATATTGGATGTGTTTTTAATTGTTTCTGTTTTTGTTCTTGTTTTTGTTTTGTTAAGATAAGCAGTGTTTTTTGTTTTTTATGTATTGTATTGTATTGTTTTGCTTTGTTTAACTCTTTTTCTTCTTTTTGTAACTTTTAAACTTTTAATAAACATTACTTTAATAATAATAATAATAATAATAATAATAATAATAATAATAATAATAATATCTGCATTGTGGCATTTCACCTATGTGTATCTAGGATCAAAGTGTGAGAATCAATTTTAGTTGTTTCTGAAGCAAGAGAAGGCAATGGCGTGTGGGGTTTTTCCCACAAAGAAAATGTGAAATTATGCTCTTTTATAGCCACATAAGGAAGCATAATTTGAATGTATATAGAACAAACAAAAAAAAAGTGAAAGTATTTTAGTATTTTTAAGGTCTACCGATGTGTAGCAGCTTTACAGGCGGTGGAGGAGTCCTATTGGACTAACTTAGAGAGGGTTTACTTAGTAGGCTACATGGGACTGGGCTGTTCATTTGAAATATACTGTAGGCTGCAGATTTCCGAAGTGAACATATGGACCTATAATGACAGACGACTAGTCCTGTGCAACAACTGATAACCCCCAGAGGTGGATGTGCACCCACAGCCACATCAAAAGACCACCGAGCCAATTCAGTCTGGTTTGGGTGACACCTCAATGCAGAAGGAGTTGTGACATCTTGGTGTACACAAACAATCATACAAGCATTGTGCACAGATCTCTTACTGGATCAGGGTGGTAGTCTTCCAGAATGCTTTTACACTTTAAACAGATTTTTAGCCAAAGAGCAGGCTTCACCTATGTGGTATATGCCAATGCAAAACAAAAACAAAACCCCTATATAAACCTATTATTTGAATGGCATAATGAGCGCTCACACCTTCCTTGGTGGGCGCCCTTTGTGGGACCGCGCACAGCACCTCAGGCCACGTGGGACTCACCAGCTGGTTGGGCTGGCCCTCCTCCCTGTGCTAGTCCTTGGGGGCTTCCGCCAAACCCCAGTTAACCTCTCAGCACTGTTGGGAGATGGGGCCAGTTCCACTTCACTTTTTCAGTTTCCCAAGTTGTCGCAACTAGCTTAGGCATGCAGTTAGTATTTTTATCTAATCCCTTTGGGCAGGAATTGATTCAAACATGCCTATTTCATATTATTGGAGCATGATCACACATGGTCCCTAAAATAATATGGTAACCTCTTAGTAATGACCGCTCCCCACTTAAAACGGGGGGCGACCTTTGCGTGGATGCGTGCAGCCCCTAGATCTGGAGCGGCCCCAACAGCATAGGCTTGGCTTTGCCTTCCCTCAGGTGGGATACCTGGAGGTCACCGCCTACCTCAGTCAGTTGTCCAATCCCACCTGGGGGAAGCGTTGCCAAGGAGACCAGGCCAGGTAGGGGAGGGATTACCTGCCCACACAATAGAGGGAGGATCTTACCTGGGAATCCTCACTTGGCTCCAGAGCTTCTACCACCATACCCACCCTCAGTTAATGTCTTATTTTGCAGGTTAACTTTTCTTCACAGGTTTTGCAGGTTAACCTTTCTTCACAGGTATGCGGGCGCTGCTACGTTAAGGTCGCTGTTAAAGGGCCGGAAAGGAATTTCCCTGCATTGGCAGGTTTCGCCTTTCCCGTAGCAAAACGTCACAACTTTGGCGGTATCAGGCCTTGGGCGGAATCCTTTTGTCCATCTTCCTCTTGCGGCGGCGATACCAGGGTTCCCCGTTAAAGGGGTTTTCTGAAGGGAGGCTTTGGCCGTACACCGAAAGGTCGTCATTGCCCTCTCCTGCGGCGGCGGCGTTACGGGGGCGGCCATCTCTGCTTGAACATATGTTCTCCAGAGCCGGCCCATCCCCCCCACACACACTGGATAACCCTGATGCTCCCTAGGTCCCCGGCTGGGGACTGGGGAGGGAGAACGCCCAATGCCTGAGCCAAGGTCTACCCACATTTGAAATTTAATAAAGTTGTGGCCAATTTAATCCCATAGCACGTTGTCTTGAGTCGTTATTCCACATGACGGGGGGACCGTGCAGGATCTGGGGACTCCGCCTGTCCACGCAATGTCGCCAGCTTTGTCAACTTCTGGTGAATAATGATGCATGTTTAATGTATTCAGCTCTAATGGGTGGAATTCATCAAGTGCATTCATACCTGGCATGTCAAAAACCTGCTGATGAGGTACTTTCTCTACTTGTGCATACACAGTGTGCCTGTTTGACCAGAAAAGCAAGAAAATAACTTTCCTAAATTGCCACAGAGCACAAAGTTTCAAAACTTTGCTGTACTTGCTAACCCTGCCTCCTACACCCTTCCAATCTTTCTGAATGGGCAAGGAGTTGTGCCCTGGGGACGAGATTTTCCCTGCCTTTACATTCTTTCTTCTTTTACTAGTTTCATATCGCACAGACACCCAAAATAATAGCTGAAGCCAAAAGTATAAACACAGAAATTAAACAAGACTCATTAACTGTTTAGTGAAAGTCTTTTGAACTATCAGAAGAGGGATGCAGATCCAGACCCCCCTCACTCCGCCCAGCCTGCATCCCAACTCAATGATGGTAACTATTTTATTTAAATTTGATAAGTTTCATTTCTACAGAAAACCTTCACCCAAGCTGATTGACAACAAGAGAGACACGTTGGCACCCACATCAAACACACCAAACCATTTAAAATGAATTAGAATACTAAACAACAAGGTGGAGGGAGGAACCAATAAGAAGAAATCAAAGTGGGATATCAAGCCATGCTAAAACTGAACAAACCAGGAGCGGAAAAGCTTTTGAGAAAAAAGTTCCAACTTCTGAACCTGGTGATGTGGTAGATTTCACCCAGGTTCAGAAACATCTGTACATTTAGACAGCAAATTTTAATTGCAAGGTTTGTAGGGCTGGGAGGTTGTTTTCCCTCTTAGTACAAGGATTGTATGTGAACTGATTTCTGAAGATAATGTATTTATGTAAGATGCATGAATTTTCACCATATTTATTTACCGCTAACTTATTTGTATTTACTTTTTAAACAATGTATATGCCACCCTTCAAAGTAAAACTGACCCAGTGTGTCTTATATCAAAGTCAGCATGCATGATCGATAAAACTGTTGCGACGTGGGGTTTGTGATTTCAGCTCTCTTGATATAACATGCTGGAGACAGTTCTCTAGTAACACTTCTTTATTAAAGCAACAAGACTAAGGTCTGGGGAGAGGAAAGCTACATTTATAGAGACAGGGGACTAGCAAGAAAGGATACATTTTGGAGGGAACAATATCAGGCAATCACAGTCCTGCCTTTTGGAGGGAACCAATAAGACAGAGGATCCAAATACAGCAGCTTAAATGAACCAATAGTAGCTGTACCCTCTGGAACCAAAAGGCAGTTACTTTACCCTAATGCAAATACAGACAATCATAATACAGATATAAAATCCTTTGACTCAATACACAACACCCCTCCCCCCCTAGTGAGCACAGCAGACGTAATCTCTCAGGTACTGTGGGGGCCTACAACTTCTACTTGATCTCCTGACAACAGGTGTTGCAGGTTCTGGATTGGGTGTTACCTGTGGTAGAGGGGCTGCTCTAGGGGTTTCGTCAGGAACAGATGGAGTCCCAGACATCTCAGGGTCCCCTATCTGTACCTCGTCATCGTGAGGACTAGCAGACCCTGGTTCATTTGTTAAAGCCCCTGGTGACTGCACCTCTGGGCCATTTTCACTCTGGTCTTGCAGCTCTGCGTCGTTAGCCAGGGATGAATTATCTGGCTCCTCCCTGCTGAGCGCCCAGCGCCTCAGCTGATCTATATGTCTCTTCCATACTTGCCCATTTTCCAAGGTCACATAATAGGACACAGGTCCACTAGCCCGGGTGACCACACCAGCCACCCACCGCGAACCTCGTGAATAGTTCCTCACCCAGACCAGATCTTCAGGGGCGAGATACCTTGTTGTGTCAGTCTCAGCCTGGGGGGTTGCTCTTGAATTACGGTTTGGCATTTTATCCGGGTGGACATAATCCAGCACCGTTACCAGTCTCCTACCCAAGAGCAGCTCAGCTGGCGACTTGCCCGTCGCGGTACACGGCGTCGCATGCTGCAAAAATAACATTCGCGCGATGCGAGCTGACCAGTTACCCTCCATTAAGCGCGCAATGGATTCTTTGGCTGTTCTTACCATGCGCTCAGCCTGCCCATTGGAGGATGGGTGAAAGGGTGCGGATGTGACCCCTCTTATGAAGTTATCGGCCAAGAATGCCCTGAATTCTTGGGATACAAAAGCTGCCCCATTATCTGATACAATGGTCTCAGGTAACCCGTGGGTTGCAAACAGCTGCCTCAACACCTTGATTACGGCAGATGATGCCATGCTAGGGACCATCGCCACTTCTAACCATTTGGAATATGCATCAACAATAACCAAAAAGACCTTTCCTTGGAATGGCCCAGCAAAATCTAAGTGCAGCCGGCTCCAGGGAGATCTGGACTGCTCCCACCAGTGGACTGGTGCTCTGGCCACTTCAGCCGCACCTCTTGGCATGCCTTGCATGTTCGTACCCATTGTTCTATGTTCTGGTCCATTCCAGGCCACCACACATAACATCGGGCTAGCGACTTCATCCTGACCATTCCCGGGTGTCCCATGTGAAGCGTCTCAAGAACCCTGTTTCTCAGTGGTGCTGGGATGATCACCCTATCTCCCCACAGGAGACAACCCTTATGCATGGACAACTCGTGCTGCCTAGTCGCATAAGGCCTGAATTTGTCTTCATACGGACCACCTGCCCCCCCCCAAGTGAGCACACGGGAGAGAACAGCATCTTTCCTCGTTTTCTCAGCTATATCAGTAGCCGTTACAGGAGCCCCCGGAAGTGTTTCCAGCATCATGTGCTCCGCTGGAGCAGGATCCTCAGTGCTCCCGCCAGGAAGGGGCAATCGACTCAGCGCATCAGCGTGGCACAACCATTTCCCCGGCACATGGGTCAAGGTGTACTGGAACCCGTTCAGGCATATAGACCAATGTAACATTCTGGGGGAGAGAATTTGTGGCGTTTGTTTGTTCGGGTTGAGCAACCCTAACAGTGGCTTGTGGTCCGTTTCAATGTAGAAATGGCGACCGTACACATAATCATGGAACTTTTTGATCCCTGCCACAATTGCAAGCGCCTCTTTGTCAATTTGAGCATAGTTGCGCTCCGTGGGCGACAACGTACGGGAATAGAAAGAGATGGGCTTTTCCAACCCATCCGGTTCCCTATGACTCAGCACAGCCCCCAGGCCGTATTGAGAGGCATCACATGCCAGGACCAGCGGCTTTGACTCATCATAATGAGCAAGGATGCTCCTGCTACTTAGCATTCCTCGCAAGGAGTCAAAAGCCTTCTGCTGTCCCTGCCCCCATCGCCACACATTCTTTTTCTGCAACAGTCTATGTAATGGTTCAGCTACCGAAGCTTTCTGGGGTAAGAACGAATGATAAAAGTTAATAAGTCCCAGGAATGACTGCAACTCCGTCTTGTTCTGTGGTCGTGGTGCCCCGATGATAGCCTTAATCTTAGCATCTGTGGGGTAGATGCCTGATGCATCAATTTTAAACCCCAAGAAATCCACAGTTGGCACCCCAAAACTGCATTTTTCCTTTTTCAGTTGCAACCCCACCTCCTTGAACTTGAGCAACACTGCACGAACACGCGCAACCAGTTCCTGTGGGTCTTTTCCAGCAATCAAAACGTCATCAAAAATGGCAAGACCCCCGGCAGACCTCTTAACAGGCGTTCCATGAGCCCTTGAAAAATCCCTGGGGCCACACAAACTCCAAATTGTAATCTGTTAACTCTGAACGCCCCTTTATGTGTGACAATAGTCTGTGCTTCCGCTGATTGTGGGGTTACTGGCAGCTGTTGGTAAGCTTGTGCCAGGTCAATTTTGGCAAACACCTTGCCCCCAGCCAGTTTAGCCAACAGATGTGATACGACTGGAATGGGGTATGAGTTTCCCCTGAGTGCCTTATTGATAGTGCATTTGTAATCTGCACAGATCCTGACTTCCCCATTTGCTTTAAGGGGCGTGACGATTGGAGTCTCCCACTTAGCAGAGTCCACGGGTGAGAGAACTCCCTGCTTGACCAATTTATCCAGCTCTGCTTTGATCTTGGGTTGCAGTGCAAATGGCACTCGCCTTGGTTTGAGTTGGATTGGGGCCACCCCAGGGTCCAACTCGAAGTCAACTGGGGGCCCTTTATAACAACCCAGTTTTCCATTAAAGAGACCAGCAAATTCTTTGCATAATGCCTCGCTCATCTCAGGGCAGGTTTGGATTGAATTAAGCCCTGATATACTCAGTCCCAGGGCGGGGAACCAGTCAGTGCCCAGGAGACTGGGGCGACTGCCCTTCGCAATCACCAGTTTGAGTACAGCCTGTTTGTCCCGGAACTGTACTCTCACGGCACACATTCCCATAACATGGATGCGGCCCGCTGAGTATGACTGCAAGGTTGCCGGGAAGGGCTCCAGAGGGGGCAACTTACCCCTGGGGAAGAATGTCCTCGCAGTCTGGTCCGACACGATAGTGAATCCAGATCCAGAGTCCACCTCCATGCCGCACTGCTGACCCTCAATCTTCACCTTGACATGTGCCTTGCCTTGCGCTGGGAACTGCACGACCCTCCCGTTGATCTCCGTTACGTAGTGGCAGTCCTTTAGAAAATGGGTTGCTGTGGGCGGTCTGCGATGCTCCAGTCTAGGTGCTCCTGTCGTTCCCAACGCCGCCGATCTACAGACCCTGGCGATGTGACCTGTCTTCCCGCACGTCCGGCACATAGCATCCTGGAAACGACAACTCTTCCGCTCATGGTTTCCGCCACAACCTGGGCACCTGCCTCGGTGATCTTTGTGCACTGTGCAGGCCTGACGCACTGACTCGACCCCACGGACTGGGCTCTGGCTCAGAGTAGCCTCTAGCTCATCCATGGCATGCGCAACTTCTATCTGTGGCTTAGGGGCCTTGCGACTGGCATCAATCTTTCATAATTCTCCGTGGCGGTGGCCTCCTTCAAGGCTGAAGCAAGGGTAACCTCTTCTTTAGCCACGATGCGTCTTCTGGCTTTCTTGCTGCTCAGACCACCGACAAACCGATCCAGGAGAGTGTCTTCCAGATTTTGGAAGTCGCAGTGCTGAGCGAGCTTCTGCAGTTCAGCTAGAAATGCAGATACAGACTCCCCAGTACGCTGCTGCCTCTTACGAAACTCCATCCGCCGGGCCATCTTGGTCTCAGTAGGCGCCAAGTGGCTTGTTAGGCAGGCAAGAATATCTTTGAGAGATGTCTCACTTAGCTTCGCTGGAGCAAGCAATGCCTTGGCCAGCTTGAAGGTCTCAGGCCCACAGTAGCTCAGGAATGTGGCCCTTCTTTTGCTGGCATCGGTGATCCCTTGAGCCTCTGCGAAGAACTCGAAGCGTTCGACGTAGTCTTCCCACGTGTGGGGCTCTGATGGCTGGAAGGGCTCCAATACCCTTGGACTCTCCATTGTCCTGTGGGCAGGGTCGTCTTCTCAGCTGGCCAGTGAGTGTTGTTCTTAGCTGCAATCCGGACTCTGAGGCAGGGCTGCGTTTAACCGCTCCTCAGCATTCCGGATCCCACCTTCGTCGCCAGTTGTTGTGACGTGGGGTTTGTGATTTCAGCTCTCTTGATATAACATGCTGGAGACAGTTCTCTAGTAACACTTCTTTATTAAAGCAACAAGACTAAGGTCTGGGGAGAGGAAAGCTACATTTATAGGGACAGGGGACTAGCAAGAAAGGATACATTTTGGAGGGAACAATATCAGGCAATCACAGTCCTGCCTTTTGGAGGGAACCAATAAGACAGAGGATCCAAATACAGCAGCTTAAATGAACCAATAGTAGCTATACCCTCTGGAACCAAAAGGCAGTTACTTTACCCTAATGCAAATACAGACAATCATAATACAGATATAAAATCCTTTGACTCAATACACAGTATAAAACTGAAGCATTACATCAGAGCTTTCCAAACTGTGTGTCACAACATGTTAGTGTGTCTGTTGACTGCAGGGTGTAGGTGTGTCTCATGAACACTCCCCGTTCTCCTCCCAGGGCTGGAAAGGGGTTAGTTTAACCTCCGGTTTGCTAGTAAAACTGAATTACTGTATTGTGAAATGATGCATGTCTAAAAAGTGGTCACCAACACGAAAAGTTTGGAAAACTGTTATTGTCATGAACTACTGCAGTAACTTGAACTATTGCTTTTACTCTTTCAGTTCAATCATCAATTTAAGTTTCTACTGATACATTATATTCAAATGATCCTATGCAATACCAGCGCTCTGCCACTGTCTCTATCCCTGTATGTTGCAATATATGAATTCATAAGGTTGAACACCATCCCAGATTGGGAGAAGTGCAAGATTCTAGGGCATCCAGGCACTTACCCAGGGTTTGTTTTCCTTGGAATGAGGTGCACTGGAGACAGTGGTGTCTTTATGATATATGGTTTATATATAACCTAAGCCTATGAGGCAATTGATTCTCCCATAAAGTATTGCTTCTCCCATACCTACAGCCAGCGGCGGAGCTAGCCATGATCCCTACCTTCTCCAGGTATGCCACAAACCAGTGGGAGTGCCCAAGCCTTTGTAGACATTTATGACTTCCACATCACAGATGCAGCCTTCCTTGCTGTTGCTCCTTCACCTTCAGCAAGTACTTTGAAATGCGAGGCGGGATAATGCCCATTTTGTAGCTTGCAGGGGTAAAATAGTAACCACAGCAATTGCTCTTAAAGGCCAACTCTTTCTTGCCGTTTAATCTTAACACATTCAAGAACTAGTTGTGAGGATGTGGAGATTTACATGGAGATACTGACAATCCTGGATTATATTTGTGAATCCCTGAAAATAGAGACATCACCCTACTTTTCTGATATACAGAAGCCCCATTCAGACATTATTGCCTCACATGGGTTGCACCCATGTCTCTCTCTCTCTCTCTCTCTCTCTCTCACACACACACACCAGGGTCCCTCCCTGACAGGTCTATCCACAGACCTGTAGGGGAATTCTTCTGCCGAGTGCACTTAGAATTCTCCCTGCAATTGGGAACCTTTTGTGACCAGGGCTCACAGGATTAGTAGGACAGCATGCAGGGCACCTAGCAGTTGATGGAGCCAGAGTCAATGGCAGACAGAGGCAGCTCATTACATACCTATCCCCCTCTGGGCCGAGTTCTACAAAGGGAACCTGGAGACTAAGTAGGAGGAAGGTGACCGCAAGTGCCACCTTCTGGACCAGTTGGAAGGCAGATAGAGGATGGCAGAAAACAGACTGAGGCTGGCGGGGCAATACCTCATTGCCCCCAATGGAGGAGATTCCACTGGTGGGAAGGACCCTAAATGTTCCCAACACTTGATGAGGATGTAGCTGGTGGGGATGTGGGCACTGGAAGTGAGGTTAGTGTGCACTGTTCAGTTCCTCTCTCCACATGAACATAACAATAGCCTGCTGGGTCAGGCTAATGCCCCATCTAATTCAGCATCCTCTTCTCACTGTGGCCAACCAGTGTTCTCCACGTGTTCTCAAGCAAACACCTGGCTAGGGGTCCGGTGAATGCTGATATTTAGGTGACTGTCTCAAAGCAGCGATGCCCTGCGGATGCTGACATTCAAAAATACACCATTGGTATTGTCAAAATTCACATTTGAATGCTGACAGGCACTATAGCACATATGCATTGCACACCACAGTTAATAGCTGGATAGCATCACATTTGAATATCTTGTGTTTACTTTGAGAAATATAAAAAATAGCGAAAACTGAAATGGTCAAGATTTTGATGGCAGACCTTTAGGCTACAACACTTTCTTAGGTGGAGAAATTATTACATCTGATGCGTCTCTGTGAGCCACATTGTTACCAACTCCTCTTGTGTGTTTATGCTACAACACATTTCAACTCCTACCCCTTCTGCACCATCAGTAAAAATCAGCAACAATTTTGACAACTTTTGTCTGAAAGTTTTTTCCCAATTAATGAGAAAGGGCACAGTCAAATTAATGCTGCTAGACTGTTCTTGCCCTGTTACATATCCTTGTTATCTAACCACAGTACATGAGCCTCTGTCAGCTCCCACTTAGTTCTCAGGGACGTTATGCAAAAAGGTATGTTGCAATTACTAGGTTTGTGAGCAGCACTTTTTCAGCAGGTTTGTCTGTGTCACCCATCTGCAGTTCCAGGCATGACAAACCTCTTGCAATTGTTTTCCCTTTCTTACCATTTCTTTACCATCATGGGTGCAACAGCTGGTTCAAGAATATAATAAGCTCTGTGTGCTCCATACAAATTGTTTGTTGGGGAAAGTTGCTGGACAGAAACATTAGCATGTTCAAGCATGAAAAACATACCAGAAAACATCCAGCCACAGCACAACTCACCACACTAATCTCTTGTGATTAGGCTGGTGGTTTATTATCTTTGTGCCTATGGAGAGAGGGGCCACTGATTTAAGGTGTTTTGTGCTGTCTGCGAGGCAGGAGCCAGGGCAGCAGGAGGAGGAAGGGGCAGGGCAGTCCGAGACAGAGGGAGGTGCAGGGGATGTGGCGGAGGAGAAAGAGACTGAGCCAGGGCCAGTAGATTCCCTGCCATGATCTCCCACCCTGCTGTCTCCTAGAGCCAGGAGGGGCTTGAGGAGGGAAAAGCAGCAATGGCTTCTGTGTAAGTGGCGCCTCAGGTTGAGCACATGCCCCATCAGATGAGGATTCATAAGCTGCTGCTGGTGTGTGGGGGGGGGGGTCCCCCTGTTGCTTCAGCTGTTCACAAGGCACAAATCTGAGGACAGCTGCCTAGATGCCAGAAGATTGTGTGTCCCTGGAGCACTGTGGGAGCTGCTGTAAGTGCTTCTTGTCAATAAAGACTGTCAACGTGAGCTTTCCTTGTCTGGGGGCAGGACAAGACACATGAGGCTAAAAAGTGTGTCCATCCAAAAGTGATGTAATCCCACTAGGCATCCAATGTTTTGTGTGGTGTAGTGGTTCAGAGCAGTGGACTCGTAATCTGGTGAACCAGGATCCCCGCTCCTCCACATGCAGCTGCTGGGTGACCTTGGGCTAGTCACACTTCTCTGAAGTCTCTCAGCCCCACTCACTTCACAGAGTGTTTGTTGTGGGGGAGGAAGGGAAAGGAGAATGTTAGCCACTTTGAGACTCCTTAGGGTAGTGATAAAGCGGGATATCAAATCCAAACTCTTCTTCTTCTTCTCAAAAAATGTGTTGGCAGAAAGAGCAGAATTCAGCTCCAACAGAGGTTTCACCATTGGAAATGAATTCTGCAATCCATTCTGCACGTGTTGGGTAGGAGAGGGCTCCTGACAGATCCAGATTCTTGCAGCCTTAGCTTGAATCTGACACTTTTAAAATTCAAGCTAGGGCTGCAAAAGAAGAACACAAGTGCACTTCCATATCTTCCTTTGCTGCCATAGCTTGATTTCTTTTTTGAACTTTCCCAACCCAAATTTTCCCATGTCTGACATCATATGATATTGCATGTGAGAAGGGTAGTTGTGGTTTGCTCAAAACAGCCTTGTGGACCTCATTAGGCACACAGGAGATTTATTATCACCGATATAGACAGTGCATCTCTGTGCAAGGCTTCTGTGAGGGTTTATGTAGATCAGAGGTTTATTCTAGTTAGCAATTAATGCCCACATTTTTTAAACAGGGAGATTACTATGCAGATCAAGACAAGTGGGGTAGTTGTCATTCTGTGCAATTCCCCCCCCCATGGTTTCATCAGTAGCTGCCAGAATTCATTTTAAAATAAAAAGCATTTTAACGGCAAACTTTTGAAACACTGGCAACCTGGTCTTGCAAGCAGGTTGCCCAAAACAGGTCTAAAATATCTAAATACTTTGGATGGAGTAGGAAAAAGAACCAATAACGAGAAAGGAACAAAATTAAAACTGTTGTATCCTGCCTTTCCTCACAAAATTGTCAAGTGTTAAAACCAATGCAGTACTGTATTACAATCATCTACAAGCAAAAGCTTTCTTTAAAAGGAAGGTTTTTACTAGGGATGTTCACCAACCACAAGTTTTGGCTTGATGCTAATCCAGCGTCTTGGAAAATAGCCTGATTCGGGACTGGGCTGCTTTGCCTTTGTTCCAAATCCAAGTGGGGTGTGTGTGTGCTGGGTACATGAAAAAGAATTTAAGGAAATATCTATAAAACTTTTAAAAGCAACAACTTTTTTGGGGGAGTAGAATTAGAATCCTACCAAATCTCAAGAGATAGCTACAGTGATTTCCCAGCAAAGGCAGCTTTTTCAATTTGGGGTGATTGAAAAAGGATAAATTTAGTCTTCGCTATCGTTTTGTGAGCAATTTGTTTGCAAATAGACAGAAAGGCACCATGGGCACAGCCAAGGAGGAGGGCAGAGGGGGGCAGGGCAGAGGGGGGCAGCCCCCCTGATCAAGTAAATAATAGAAATACTTAACTGACCAATCATGTTGGTGCTCCCCCCCCAACAAAAGTCCTGTCCTCCCTAATTTAAGTCCTTCCTGTCCCCAACAAAAATCCTGGCTATGCCCATGAGAGGAGCCCCTACATAAGGAACATGCAAAATTTCAGGAGGATTGATGCAGGAATTTTGCCCTAGGCATTCTGCTCTATTTGTCACCAAAAGTCAGAGGGGGAGCTAAGCTGAAAGCTGAATTGGCAGGTGTCAATGTGTGGGCAGATGGCAGAGGCAAAAGGATGAACATCCAGCATCTTCCAAGCTAGTACCACTCGTAGAACATAGAATGCATTCCTTCAACATCCCTTCCCAAAGCACTCTGATAGGATTTCTGGTAATGCCATTCTCAATTTTGGCGTTTCTCAGCTTCTTTTTCCCCCAGACTTAAATTTGGTTCTCCACCCTTCCATACCAGTTTGTCATTTTTTTTAAGTCCTCAGGAAAATTCAAAATTATTTCAAAACAACTTTCTCTTATATAATGCATTTTTGTCATTTTTCACCAACATGTTGATTTCACGCACACTTTATCTTAGTATATGCATTTTGTTGACAGCACACTCCAAAATTCTGACCTTTGAAAATAACAATAAGTTAACAATAGTGCCTTTCAACAAATTACCTCACTGGAGCATTGCATTGCAGAATATGGAGAACTGTGAATTTTGAAGGATGACTTTCGAAGGATGAAATGTGCTGTCAGCAATATACTTATGATGCACAACTCTGATCCTCTTTTACAACTGCAGGTGTGGCAGTGGATGTTTTGGATCAGTAACTGGCAATGGACTGGATGAGAGCCAATTGACTGAAGCTTCCTCAAGGTAAGAGTAAGGTGCTAATAATGGGTGGTTTGCTAGACTGGATGGGTAAGGCTTGTCCTGCTCTGGGTAGGGTTACTCGCCCTGTGAAGGAGCAGGTACCTAGCTTGGGGTTACTTCTAGGATCCATTACTGTCACTTGAGGCACAGGTGGCTTCAGTGGCATACAATAGCTTCTGTAAGCTTTGGATGGTGACCCACCCATGCCTGCATCTAGACATCTGTTGACCGTGCTCTTGTAGCCTCTAGTTTAGATTACTACAACGTGTTATACATGAAGCTACCTTTGAAAACGGATCACAAATAGTAGCTGGTGCAGAATTTAGCTGAGAAACAGCAGACTGAGGCAAGACAGTCTGAACATATAACACCAATCTTAGTGCTACCACACTGGCAACCGATCATGTTATGGGCTCAGCTGAAAGGGCTGGCTTTGACTGATATAGCCTCTTGTGGCTCAGGATCCCAATTTCACAAGGACTGCCTCTCTTCGCATGAACCAAGACATAACTTGCATCCATATTCCGAGGCCCTTTTCCACGTGCCTACTCCCACGTGGAGGAGGATGATACGAGATGACGAAATGTGGGTGGCTCCCTGCCTAAGCAATGCTCTCCCCAAGTCAACGCTCCAAGTACTATTGATGGCTGTTCTTAGGTGCCAGACAAAAATATTTATATTTTCTCAGGCCCTTAATTTGGAGGGTTATTAGGTACATCTGTGACTCCTCCTGTGCTCATCCTTTCACTAGTGTAGATTGGAACTCCCTTTTTAAAAATATTATATGCATTTTAGATTATTATTTTTGCTCTTATTTATGGTGATAATGTGCTTTTACAGTTGTTTTGAGGCTGTTTATGTAAAAAGGGATGAAGCTGTGATGATAATTATGTGATGTGGTGCTGCTGATAGAATCCAGTTGTCCCTCATCCCTAGCTGCAGGGCTGGACAACTCATGAGGCAAAGTGAGGCAACTGCCTCAAGGGCAGCAGTTCTGGCCTCCAAGGAATGCATTGCCTGCTGCTACTCCCACAGTGGCAACAGCAGCTACGGTGAGCTCCTTAGAGACCACATTGACCCCTCCCATGCTGCCTCTACAGTGGACTCTTGGCCAATAGGAGGCACTGCTAGTCTCCCCCCCCCCCCTTGTTCCTGATGTAGATCTTCACTAACCCTCTTTTCCCTGGCTGGGGGTGGGGGGAAGTACCATTTTGTGGGTCACCTCAGGTGCCAAAATGTATTGGACAGGCCCCACCTAACTGCCAGTCACAAAAGAGCCCTGCCTCCCTGCGCTCCTCACCAAGGTGTTTTCATTACATGGCAAGCTTGAGAAGAAACGTTTCCATTTTTGCAGATACACTGTCTGCAGGCCTTTAATTTTTTTTTTTAAAAATTTCCTTTTCATTACAGTTATACCTCAGGTTAAGTTCTTAATTTGTTCCGGAGGTCTGTTCTCAACCTGAAACTGTTCTTAACCTGAAGCACCACTTTAGCTAATGGGGCCTCCTGCTGCTGCCGCACCGCTGGAGCACGATTTCTGTTCTCAACCTCAAGCAAAGTTCTTAACCTGAAGCACTATTTCTAGGTTAGCGGAGTCTGTAACCTGAAGCGTATGTAACCTGAGGTACCACTGTACAGAGATTTCTCTGAATCCCATGGCTTCTCCCATGGGACCCATCCCCTCAGTGGGTCCTAATGTCAACGTTTTCAACTGCATATTGTATCATAATCTATGTTTTATATCTATCTATATTATCCAACATGTTTGTTACACTACAAGTGTTCTAATAATCCTGCTAACGTTTTCATCTGCTTACAAGTCTCCTAAATAAATTATAATTTTTCCCATTTGTCTGCAGGCCTTTTAAATCTCTACACCTAGGGTTACCATATGTCTGGAATTTCCTGGACATAGCCTGTAATTGGCCATCAGAAACAGTGTCCTGGAAAATCCGGATGTTTGGCAACCCATGTCGGCAGTCTCATTTTTGTCCTTAACTATCTCAAAAACTTCCCTCCAAAAAGAGAGAGATTTTGCAAATATATATATATATATATATATATATATATAAAAGCTCAATAACTCTGCCAAAAAAAGGCTTTTCTGCCCAGATTTTCACTTTTTGAAATATGGCAACCCTACTGAATCACAGTGAATTGCTTCAGAAGCCATGATTTGGTTCTTATCATTGTAAGAAGAGCCTGCTGGGTCAGGCCTATGGCCCATATAGTCCAACAACCTATTCTCACAGTGGCCAACCAGATGCTTGTGGGAAACCAGCAAGGAGGACCTGAACACAAGAGCATCTCCTCTAGCAACTGATACTCAGAACTGCTTCCAGCTGCGGAGGCAGAGCATAGCCATAATGGCTAGTAGCCATTGATAGTCTTTACCTTCATGAGAGGTAAAGGGAGAGGGAGAACAACTTTTCTCTGTTGATTTCCTCCATGCCATGCTTAATTTTATAAACGATCATGTCACCTCTTACTCATCACCTTTCCTCTCCCCTCCTAAGGGAGCCACTCACTCACAATACCTCTGTCTTGCCAGGATTCAATCTCAGCTTCCCCCCTTCCCCCCTTCCCCCCATCTTCTTTGCCTTTGCCTTATGGTGGACAAGGCTTGTAGGGGGAGAGGTTTCTCAGCCTCTCCCATCCAATTTCCTGAAATGCTAGTCTCTTGAGTGGTTCTCAGAGGCAGGACTGGAACTACAGTGGTACCTCGGGTTACAAACACTTCGGGTTACAAACACTTCAGGTTACAAACTCTGCTAACCCGGAAATAGTACCTCAGGTTAAGAACTTTACCTCAGGATGAGAACGGAAATCGTGCGGTGGCAGAGGGAGGCCCCATTAGCAAAAGCGTGCCTCAGGTTAAGAACGGTTTTGGGTTAAGAACTGTACTGTAACACAGTGTCCCCAATTCCCATTCCTCAGAGCTGGTTCAAGAGTGTACCATGGTCAATGGGATCAAAACCCACGAGAGATCAAGAAACAGGAGCATGGCCACACTGCTGCAGTTCTGCCTTCTGCCACCAAAGCCAACTCAGTCCCATGGCCAGGCCTGAACCCAGATTGAAATGAACCCAGAATGGATTGAGTCTCTCCATTCAGAGAACTGCCCATCTATTCCTACTCTCTGCTTGCCACTGCTGAACCAATTCTTGGCCCACAAGAAGACTTGCCCTCATCTTCTATGACTGCTAAGCTTACTTGGGAATCTTTGGTAAGGTACCTTGCTGGAAGCTTGTTGAAAGTCCAAGTGCCCCTTGTGATGGGCGGGTGGCAGAGTTTCTAGGGCTGCAGTGAACATATCTTGTTACTATTGCTACATTAGCATTCGTTTCGCCATCTGTTCTCATAAGGCTGACTAGAAGCGTGACTAAGCTTTGCTGGGATCTCCCCGGCTTAGCAGGGCCATTGATTCTTATCCTGCCCAAGGTAAATGAACCAGTTATGAAAGCAGAGATGCTGTGTATCAATTATCAAATTAAATTAAAATTCAGTCACCAGGAGCTGACAAGGAAATAAATAGGCTCATTCATACCCAGCTAAATCTAAATCCTTTAGCCTAATTACACTCTGTGGTGACTCAGAGCCAAACAGGGGCAAATAAAGCATTGGTGTAACTTCAGCTGCTGTAGATCCACACACAGGCAAGAACCAGATTTAATCCAATTCCACTCCAAAATTAGAAAGTTAATCACTATTCCTTTTTTTAAAAAAATAAACCACATTTTTGGAGGTGCCCAGCATGAAAGCCCCCAAGCCTATTTCCCTGTTGTTGTGTTGAATTTTATGTACTCTGGATTGTCTAATATTCTTAGGAATTTCACCCTCTGTGGTCAAAAGAAAAATTCTATCCAATTTTTAAAAATCTATATTTTTATAGAAATATGAAATGCAGTAAATTTATATTCAAAAAGTTATATGGCAGTAAAATCACCATAAAGCTGAAAGATGGCAAATGAAAAAGAAACTAAAACTCTTAAAAGCCCTTGGGTACATTGCACTAAGTACCGTAGCAGTATTAGCGTGCTCAACTTTACATTGGTTGTGAACCATACACCTTTTTTTCTCTTTTCTTTTGCATGGTGATGGTATAAAGGAAACAAAAGGTAATAGGGAATTAACAAACATACTTAAATAAAGCAAACATGGATAGAAAAGATTATGGAGTCCATGGGTGGCATCCAACTCAACAACTCTGCCAGTGCAAGGATGCTGCACAACATCCCTGCCCTCTCCTCTCCCACTGTGATCCACAGACCAGTTCTGTTCTAGGTTTTCTCCCAAGCCGCTGGGGAGATTTGTGAGGTGTGCACTGGGTGTGCACTGGGTGTGCAGGGAGAAGAGAGGATGGGAAAGTTTTATTGTGCTTCTAAATATCTTTGCAGGAGTGGAAATGTTTAGTTGGACACCACACCTTGTTTTTAGAGCTACAGACAATGCAGGATATTCTACGCTACATCAATTGGTAAACGAAATAAAATTTGACCAAACAAGGATGTGGAGCCCTCAGATCTTCCATACAACCTCCACATAATGTATTCCTGTCCTGGTAATATGTGTACAGTGGTACCTCGGGTTAAGAATTTAATTTGTTCCAGAGGTCCGTTCTTAACCTGAAACTGTTCTTAACCTGAGGTACCACTTTAGCTAATGGGGCCTCCTCCTGCCGCCATACTGCGATTTCTGTTCTCATCCTGAAGCAAAGTACTTAACCAGAGGTACTATTTCTGGGATAGTGGAGTCTGTAACCTGAAGCATCTGTAACCTGAAGTGTCTGTAACCCGAGGTACCACTGTAGTTTTCAGCGTGAAGTTCCAGATTCAATGCAGCAATTCAAAAGAAATATTTTATTAACAAGCAAACCTTCTCTAACTGAACAAGCCGACGGGCCTCAGAGGCGGAGCTAGCTGTGCGCCCAGGAGCTAGCCACCTGCGGGGGCAGGGCTAACCGCCTGTGGGGGCTCCCCTGCAGTAAGCAGCCCAGGGGGGCCGCACAGCGATGTCACCCCCCCTTCAGGGATGACATCTAGGGCGGCCCACCCACCCCCGTCCCCCTTCCCCTGCCACTGACAGGCCTACTCTTAAGAGGCTATTTGTTTTAAAGATAAAGTAACATCTACCATCATGGAGAGACTCCAAGACTTTGGCCACCTCATGAGAAGAGAAGACTCCCTGGAAAAGACCCTGATGTTGGGAAAGATGGAGGGCACGAGGAGAAGGGGACGACAGAGGACGAGATGGTTGGACAGTGTTCTCGAAGTTACCAGCATGAGTTTGACCAAACTGCGGGAGGCAGTGGAAGACAGGAGTGCCTGGCGTGCTCTGGTCCATGGGGTCACGAAGAGTCGGACACGACTAAACGACTAAACAACAACACAACCATCATGGAGTTGTGGGGGGCAAGGAGGCTGCAGAATAAGAGAGAGGAGGAGGCATGGGAATGGAGGTGTTCTGTGTGCAGGGGGCAATTGGGGAAAGGAAGGAGGAGAAGGAAGGGGAAATGGGGGGAGGGTTTACAAAAAAGGAGGGGTCATGGCAATGAGGGTGAAGATGAAGATGTCTGGTAGTATTCACTCCCTTGATGGTTTCTGATGAACCATTCCAGTCTTTGTCTCTTAACTGCCAGGTTGGCTTGGCTCATCAGTGTAAGCTGCACCCAGCAGCGTTTGACACACCTTAATGAAATCTTGATTAACTCTAACTTTTACTAAATCCAATAATTATAGGTGCCTTGCACCCACAAAACTCTGGCACCCAACACATAGCAATATTTATTTACTTTCTGCAAAATGGCAGCAATTTTGCTTTTTTTTGGGGGGGGAACCTTTGGCCTTTATTCATATTTCTCTTCTTTACTGCTTTATTTTGCAACTGATTTTTTTATTATCTGTACTGCTCCCGAAACCTAGCTTCAATGCGGGCATGTCATATGTCTTTGTTTTGTTGTTGCGTAATTGCTTTTATCTTATGATTTCTTGGATTGTATCTCTCCTCTACCCTGCTGTGACTTGTCAATCATCTTAAATTGCCAGGAAAGGTCAATGCATTTGTCTATCACTTATTCTTGGGAAAGGCAGTTAGCCATATTGTTATCATCGTAATATTGGTGGGGATTGATAAGAGAAACAAAAGTTGTATGCAGAGGAAAACATTGTCTTACTTTGACCTGAACCCAGTGGGGTTTAATTACATAAGAGCACCAAAGAAATTTTTCAAAACTCTTTATCACCTATATACATGCAAACTTTATGTTGTAAAGCCTCCTTTTCAAGCTGAATTTGGTAATGCTTAATCTGCTGGTTCTTGTTTCCACAGCCTCCTGTCTTAAGCTTCTTAAGCATGCTTCTTCATGCTGTGCTTTGTCATATATATCTATTAGCATACGAAAATAGGAAGCTGCCGTAGTCCATCCAGCTCAGTATGGTCCATTAATATAAAATGGCCCATTGGTCCATCTACCTCAGTATTGCCCACACTGACTGGCAGCATCTCTCTAGGTGGCCAAGCAGGGGACATTCCTAGCCCTACTCTGAATCTGAACTCAAGTCATTCTTCATGCAAAGTGTGTGCTTCACCCCCGAGCTATAGTTATTCCTTCTGATCTTGTATCCCTTTTAGATCTCTTCCTTTTATCAATCAAGTGAAACTCTTGAATCATTGCTCTTACGAAAAGCATTCCATTCCTTGCTTTGATCATTTACTTACTCCCTTCTGCACCTGCTTCAGCTTGTTTGAGACCTTGCCTAATGCACCTCATTGAATTTTCTCTCTTCCCAGTGATGCTACCTACCCTATCAGTTTACACTACATGATAGGGTAGGTAGCATCACTGGGAAGATAGAAAATTCAATGAGGTGCATTAGGATTTTTAATGTTGTATTTTAATATGTTGTGACCTGCCCTGGGACCGTAGGGTGAAGGATGTGTAATTAATCAAATTAATAGTAATAATAATTTCCTGCTGGTAACAAACATACTTCTTTTGTATTGGTTTAGAACAGGCCTAGGCAAACTCCGGCCCTCCAGAAGTTTGGGACTACAATTCCCATCATCCCTAGCTAACAGGACCAGTGGTCAGGGATGATGGGAACTGTAGTCCCAAACATCTGGAGGGCCGGAGTTTGTCTATGCCTGGTTTAGAAGTACTTGCTAAGTTCCTATATTCAGTAGCTAAACAACTGAATGACAAATATCAACATGAACTCAGAGACCAGTTTCTACACCAGTATGAATGCTCAGGAGATGGACTTGGAGGCACTGTTTTCCATTCTTGACCTGCAGATCCAAGGCTATTGTAGTGGATGAGTATGCTGATAACACACTTGCTACCTTCAAAGAAAATGATCTCAGAGAAAGGGAATTGCAGTCTGGAAAATGCAGTTTGAGGGGAAGGAATAGGAAGGAACAGGAAGTTCTCAATACTCCTGCCTTTGTAACCAATCCTAATAATACCCCAATATACTCCAATAGACAAGAAAAATAGACAAGAAGGGTAGATTCACTATACTGGCCAGAATGAAGGGATTGGAAGAAATATTGCCAAGTTAGAGGCCCCAAACTCCTACCCTGCTAGCAATCTATTTACTGATTCTGTACCAGAGGAGCAAGTAAAGGTAAAGGTAAAGGGACCCCTGACCATTAGGTCCAGTCGTGACCGACTGGGGTTGCGGTGCTCATCTCGCTTTATTGGCCAAGGGAGCCGGCGTACAGCTTCCGGGTCATGTGTTCAGCATGACTAAGCCACTTCTGGCGAACCAGAGCAGCGCACGGAAACGCCGTTTACCTTTCTGCTGGAGCGGTACCTATTTATCTACTTGCACTTTGATGTTCTTTCGAACTCCTAGGTGGGCAGGAGCTGGGACCGAGCCATCAGGAGCTCACCCTGCCGCAGGGATTCGAACCGCCGATCTTCTGATCAGCAAGTCAGCTGATTAGCCAGCACGTGTAGACACAAAGTCAGAAAAGCTAAAGCACAGAATGAACTCAGGCTTGCTAGAGAGGTTAAAAGCAGCAAAAAAGGCTTTTATGGGCATGTTTGTAGCAAAAGGAAGAACAAAGAAACAGTGGGGTCACTCAGAGGAGAAGATGATGAAACGCAAACAGGGGACACAGAAAGGGCTGAACTCCTCAATGCCTTCTTTGCCTCAGTCTTCTCCGATAAAGAAAACAATGCCCAACCTGAAGAATTTGGAGCAAATGATTCAGCAAAGGAAACACAGCCCAGAATAACTAAGGAGATAGTACAAGAATACTTGGCTAGTTTAGATGTATTCAAGTCTCCAGGGCCAGATGAACTGCATCCAAGAGATGTGGCAGATGTGATCTCAGAACCACTGGCAGTCATCTTTGAGAATTCCTGGAGAACAGGCGAAGTCCCGGCAGACTGGAGGAGGGCAAATGTCCCTATTTTCAAAAAGGGGAAAAGAGAGGACCCAAATAATTACCGCCCAGTCAGTCTGACATCAATACCAGGGAAGATTCTGGAGCAGATCATTAAGCAAACAGTCTGTGAGCACCTAGAAAGGAATGCTGTGATCACCAATAGTCAGCATGGATTTCTGAAAAATAAGTCCTGTCAGACTAACCTGATCTCGTTTTTTGACAGAATTACAAGCCTGGTAGATGAAGGGATCGCAGTGGATGTAGCCTACCTTGATTTCAGCAAGGCATTTGACAAGGTGCCCCATGATATTCTTGTAAAGAAGCTGGTAAAATGCGGTCTTGACTATGCTACCACTCAGTGGATTTGTAACTGGCTGACTGACCGAACCCAAAGGGTGCTCATCAATGGTTCCTCTTCATCCTGGAGAAGAGTGACTAGTGGGGTGCCACAGGGTTCTGTCTTGGGCCCGGTCTTATTCAACATCTTTATCAACGACTTGGATGATGGACTCAAGGGCATCCTGATCAAATTTGCAGATGACACCAAACTGGGAGGGGTGGCTAACACCCCAGAGGACAGGATCACACTTCAAAACGACCTTGACAGATTAGAGAACTGGGCCAAAACAAACAAGATGAACTTTAACAGGGAGAAATGTAAAGTATTGCACTTGGGCAAAAAAAATGAGAGGCACAAATACAAGATGGGGGACACCTGGCTTGAGAGCAGTACATGTGAAAAGGATCTAGGAGTCTTGGTTGACCACAAACTTGACATGAGCCAACAGTGTGACGCGGCAGCTAAAAAAGCCAATGCAATTCTGGGCTGCATCAATAGGAGTATAGCATCTAGATCAAGGGAAGTAATAGTGCCACTGTATTCTGCTCTGGTCAGACCTCACCTGGAGTACTGTGTCCAGTTCTGGGCACCACGATTCAAGAAGGACACTGACAAACTGGAACGTGTCCAGAGGAGGGCAACCAAAATGGTCAAAGGCCTGGAAACGATGCCTTATGAGGAACGGCTAAGGGAGCTGGGCATGTTTAGCCTGGAGAAGAGGAGGTTAAGGGGTGATATGATAGCCATGTTCAAATATATAAAAGGATGTCACATAGAGGAGGGAGAAAGGTTGTTTTCTGCTGCTCCAGAGAAGCGGACACGGAGCAATGGATCCAAACTACAAGAAAGAAGATTCCACCTAAACATTAGGAAGAGCTTCCTGACAGTGAGAGCTGTTCAACAGTGGAATTTGCTGCCAAGGAGTGTGGTGGAGTCTCCTACTTTGGAGGTCTTTAAGCAGAGGCTTGACAATCATATGTCAGGAGTGCTCTGATGGTGTTTCCTGCTTGGCAGGGGGTTGGACTCGATGGCCCTTGTGGTCTCTTCCAACTCTATGATTCTATGATTCTATAAGTCCTGGGCTCTGTGGTTTAACCCACAGCGCCACCCATGTCCCTGTTAGAGGAGCAAGTACAGCAGTGGAAATGGGGCATCTGGATTTCAGTAAGGCTATTGATAAAGTCCCCCATGATATTCTTGCAGAGAAACTGATAAAATGTGGGCTGGATGAGGTACCTGTTAGGTGCATTTGTAGCTGGTTGACTGACCCAACCCAAAGAGTGTTCATTAATGGTTACTTGTCATCCTGGAAAAAAGTGTGAACACTACACTTAAGCAGGAATAACCAGTTGTACCAATATACCGTATTTTGCGCCCCATAAGACGCTCCGGCCCATAAGACGCACCTAGTTTTTTTGGGGGGAAATAAAGAAAAAAAAATTTATTTCCCCCCCCAGGTGCGGGGCTGGAAGAACCAGGTCGGGGAACAGTGGGAAGGCACGCTCTGACTCCCCGCTGTCCCCCGAGCTTGTGGGGCTGGCGATGGGGAGAAGTGCACCAGTCCCGGGACGGCAGGCAGCTCTGTGCCGCCATCCCGAGCGGGACGGGACTTAGCGCCCCGCTCGGGATGGCGGCGCAGAGCTGCGCTGGTCCCAGGACCGCAGGCAGCTCTACACGGCCACCGGGAGCGGGGCGGAGCTTCTCCCCCGGCTCCCGGTGGCCGGGCAGAGCTGCGCTGGTCCCAGGACCGCAGGCAGCTCTGCACGGCCACCGGGAGCGGGGCAGAGCTTCTCCCCCGGCTCCCGGTGGCCGGGCAGAGCTGCGCTGGTCCCGGGACTGCAGGCAGCTCTGCGCAACCCTCGGAGCCGGTCTCCCGAGGGTTGCGCAGAGCTTCCTGAAGCCTGGAGAGCGAGAGGGGTCGGTGCGCACCGACCCCCCTCGCTCTCCAGGCTTCAGCGAAAGCCTGCATTCGCCCCATAAGACGCAGGCACATTTCCCCTTCATTTTTGGAGGGGAAAAAGTGCGTCTTATGGGGCGAAAAATACGGTAAGTGTGATTTGCCAGTAATACACGTGAAAAGGATTTAGGGGTCTTAGTAGACCACAAGCTCAACATGAGACAACAACGTGATGCAGCAGCAAAAAGAGCTAATGCTATTCTAGGCTGTATAGTGTCCAAGACAAGTGAAGTAAAGTACCTCTCTATTGTGCCTTGGTCAGACCACACCTGGAACATTTTGTCCAGTTCTGGGCACCACAATTTAAGAAGGATATTGATAAACTGGAAAGGGTGTAGAGGAGGGAAACCAAGATGATCAAGGGTCTGGAAACCAAGCCTTATGAGAAAGGAGGAGCTGGGTATGTTTACCCTGGAAAAGAGGAGACTGAGGGGAGATATGATGGCCACCTTCAAATATCTAAAAGAGAAAAGGAGCGAGCATTCCCCCCCACTGTTCCGGAGGGTTGGACCTCACCAATGGCTTCAACTTATAAGAGAGTTAAACATCAAGGATAACTTTTTGATAGTAAGAGCTGTTCAACAGTGGAACGGACTCCCACGGGAGGTTGTGGACTCTCCTTCCTTGGAGGTTGAATGGCCATTTGTCACAGATGCTTTAGTTAAGACTCGTGCATTGGATTAGATGACCCTCATGGTCCCTTCCAACTCTACAATTCTATGATTCTGTGATTCATTCCTAAATGTGTGCATCTAGTGCGTGTCCGAAATATAGATTTCCAGGGGTTAAACTGCTGTGCTTTCTCTGTAGGAAATCTTGGGAACTGTAGTTCAGTGACAAGGGCTAAGAATTCCAAAGACAGAATTCTCAGCACCCTCAATTAACTAATTCCCAGCATTTGAGGTGGGGAATTACGTAGTTAAGACTGCACATTAAGTCTGTAGTGCAGATGTACCTATCAGAACATTTAGTACTCTTTGCTATCATGTAATTTAATTTTGTTGCTGTTTCTGTCCTTCAGCTCCTCACCAGGGCCAGCTCTACCATTAGGCAGAGTGAGGCAGAGGACCACTTCCAGGACTTAAAAGGATCTAAGCCAGGCAGGTCCAAAGTCTGGCCATTTGCGGCCCAGTTTAAAATGGCCCCGCAGGCAATTTTGAAAAATCAATCTGTTGTGGCCCCTGAGAGCCTGCCTGCTGCTCTGCTTGCTGTCCCCTGGAGCCAAGGAAGGTTAGAGGCCTTCTTCTCCCTCCCTGCTTCTCTCTGTATCTGTCACCCTCTCCCAGCTGTCTCCACCCTGCACTCCCTGTCCATCACAGCTGTTCCTGTCATTGCCAAAAGATTGCAAATCTAAAGGAGATTGGGCAGGGGTGGTGGGGGAAAAGGTAGAACAGCCCCCCTCACTTTCCATATACGGATTTTTTTGGTCTCTGCAATCTTGTGGAGCACAATGTTTTCTCGTCTCTCTTCCACCCCCCCCCACCCATCTCTTAAATCTCATCACCCCGCATCAACTCTTCTCCCCCATCAGGTTTTCAACTGTGTGTGTGTGTGTGTGTGTGTGTGTGAGAGAGAGAGAGAGAGAGAGAGAGAGAGAGAGAGAGAGAGGGGCACGCACATACAGACACATATATACTGTCTTTTCCCCAGCAATGGAGAGGAGAGTCTTTTAAGGAGAGAGGGAAGAAAAAGGGGGAGACAAACTCTCTCTCTCTCTCTCTCTCTCTCTCTCTCTCACACACACACACACACACACACACACACTCCCTTTAACATTTTTTTTGCTGGTTTGTTTACTACCCTCATCAAGAGGTTTGTGCCAACTTGGTGTTATGTTCCTGTTCATATTTTTTGAACTTAAAAGTTGACAAACAACCTTTATTACCAATAATTTATAATGTACTTTACAGTGTTCCTGACATATATTTCAGTTTCCTGGGGGTTTTTTCATCTGGCCTTCAGATATGAAAGGCAGAGTGATTTATCACCTGTTTAGATTTGTCATCCATGTGACGAAATGAAAATTATGCTGTTTGCAATAGACTTTGAATAAAATAGTTAATTTGCATTTAATTTAATTTGCATTTAATTTTAATGGTTCAAAGGAAGTCAGGCAAAATGGTCGGCCCTCATGCATGTTCACTTCATCAAATCTGGCCCTCTTTGAAAAACGTTTGGACACCCCTGATCTAAACAGAAGCCCCTGGCACTAATTCACATACAACTTGCATAGACGTTGTTGTTGTTGTTGTTGTTTGTATACTGCCCTTCTCTACCCACAGGTCTCAGGGTGGTTCACAGCATAAAAGCACAATATAAATAAATAACAAAAAGAAAAACAAGAAACACCCAATAATCCCCCCTCCCCATGTACAGATGCCTTGGGGGGGTGGGGAGATTGTGGATATGTGGGTAAGCAGGGTCTCACCAGCACTGTGGTGCTCTCAGTCACCATGTGAGTAAAGATAAAACATTTTCCAAAGTTTTAAAAAAGAGGAAGGGAAAAGGCAGGAGATCTGGGGCCTAGTGCAAAAGATCCAGTGCTTGGTGCCTGTGGGTAAACTGTAACAATGTCCATGGTGTCATGACTGCCTCAGATGGCCAACGCTAGAGACCAATAGTGGTAGCCTCTCCACCCCAGCTGTTCCTCCTGGGTCCTCTGGCCATGGCCTCCTTTTGACCCCCCATATTCCCTCAGGTGTGGAGGAGGACACAGTACTATTGCCAGTATTGAAATACAGTAAGATTTAGCTGCTAGTCCAGCAGGCTTCCAAAATTGGGTGTGTGTGGGCTGAGGATCTTGACCTTTGCTTTAGGCAGCAAAACATCTTCAGCCATCTCTGCTTTCTAATGGAATAGTGAAGGAATGATGCTGAATTTCCTAAGTTGTGTGCCCCAAAGCAAGGTCAGTTTTATTGCTGGCTTTATTCTAGGGTTGTGTACACAGCACATAGTTAAAGCACATCTAAAGCACAAGATTCCCCCCCCCCCCATCCTGGGAACTGTCATTTGCCAAGTCAGCTGGGAATTGTAGCTCTGAGAGGAGGAAACTACAATTCCCAGGAATCTTTGGGAGAAGTCATGTTCTTTAAATGTATGATGTGTACAGAGCCTATGTTTAAAATCAAGGTTGCCTTCAGTGAATCTTGCTCCGGAATCCCTTATATGTTTGGGAAAACCCTAGAGCTTTTCCTTCAACCTTGCTGTGATTTGATGAAGTGGGCGAAAGGAACAATATGGCCCTTTGTGCATCTTGGGTCATGTCAAAGATAATCTCAGACATTTTAATGAGCTCTATTTAAGGAAGAACAAGTAAGGTAACCCAAGCAAAGGATGTGTGAGCAGTGTATTAGAGAGGTGTAGTCTGAGCACCCAAAAGGCTCTTTTCCCTCTATCATTATATTTAATAGCAGGCAGGAACTCTTGAGGAGAAGCACCAATTATACAATGACTCGGGGCTTGCTGCTACAAGCCAGGATCAAATGTTTCCGAGACAATTTATTGTAACTCGATGCACAAACTGATGAGTTTGCTCTTGGCAAATTCTTAATCTGTTTAATGACTGGGAACTGTTTAATCCACCTTCTATTGAGAAAGGGTTACAAGTTTAATATTCAAAATCCCTGCCTGAACTGATGCGGGTCTTGGTATATGACAGACATGAAGAACCATGTTGTTGTTGTTGTTGTTGTTGATTTGATTTATATGCTACACTTTATCCTAAGATCCCAGATTGATGTACAACCTTTTTTAAAATAATAATAATAATTTTTATTATTTTCAATAAAAAAATCCAATATATGCCACATTGTATCAGTACCAGATTACCCCACACATTTATCATTAACATTAAAAAATAATAAAAATAGCACATTTTTACCCCCCCCCATCCCCAATCCATCCCCTTTTCTGGTTCTTTAAATAAATCGAATGATCTTACAGTCCAGATCCCTTTACCCAATTTTCCAACTACTAAACAATTAAACTTGTGGTATACAGCACAGATATTTTAAACATTCAGACCACTTTATACATTACACATCTATGCTTTCATGCTATTTCCCCTTTTAAAATTATCCTAACTGTTGCTTTTTGCGAGCATTTAATCCATGTCCCAATTTATTTCCAACCACAGGCCCCTAAATCATTTTCCAGACTGTTAGCTGTTCTTTTTTTTTCTTACTTTGGCATATTTAAATCTCCTCCAAAAGAGGCTTCTCATTAGGACAAATCCCCATTTCAGCCCTCCTTCCTCCCAAATTTCTCTCTGTCTCCACAGTTGTGATTTCACCCAAATTTCTAACTATTCCCTGACAGTACTCATATTTAAAGCTTCTCAAGAAGCTGCTCCCAATTAAGGCCATTTCCAGTTTCAGCTCCTCTTGTCTTAACATTGGTGATTTTACCAATACTTCCTCAAATATTTTCTGTGTATGCTGCCCTTCAGTTTCCCCTGCTTTTTGCTTTTGGATTTTCTTTATAACAGTTAGCCTCCCCCCCGCCCCCGCCCCCCGCTACAAACTGTCCCTCCTGTCTTTGCCTGAGAGTCTCCCCTGCGTCTGTTCTTGTTTCCGGTTCTTCCGCCGTGTTGTTATATATTGATCCAATCTAGTACTGATGGTCTCTGATATCTTAGCCATACTTTCCATAAATTCTCTTTTCCATTGGTACAAAAATTCCATAATTTCAGCATTGTTCCATTGTTTTCAGCACAGCCGGTTTTCTTCATCAGTCCTGATTAAGCCCAAGGCCATTCAATACAGTTTCCCAGTAAACACCAGGGGGTTCCAGTACTTTTCCAGGGGGAACGTATTCAAACCGCTTTTCCGCTTTTCCGAAATGTCTCAGAATGGGGTACAAAGTCACTTGCAAACTGTTCCTTAAAGTCTCAGTTGTGTTTATTGAGCCAACTTCAAGCTTCTTCCTTCTTTTATTCCTCCCAACAGGAAATCTTATAATCCTCAGCAAAGTTCTTCATATATCTTAATCCAAGTCTCTTCTGCTGAGTTCCTCAACACAGTACAAAATTAAATTCCCAGTTTTATAATCCATTAGTGATAATATGCAATTATGAATAGAGTTCAGTTGTTAAGAACTTTCCTTTCCACAGCCACAAACGAAAGGTTTGAGACAGTGGTGTTAGGGCTCCCTGACGCTCACAGGAATCTCGCACTGCCTTCCTTTTTCTGTCTCTCAACAGAGCATCGTAGCCACTTTTAAACTCTCCTGATACAGTGGTACCTTGGGTTAAGAACTTAATTCGTTCCGGAGGTCCGTTCTTAACCTGAAACTGTTCTTAACCTGAAGCACCACTTTAGCTAATGGGGCCTTCTGCTGCTGCTGCGCCGCCGGAGCATGATTTCTGTTCTCATCCTGAAGCTAAATTCTTAACCCGAGGTAATATTTCTGGGTTAGCGGAGTCTGTAACATGAAGCGTATGTAACCCAAGGTACCACTGTATTGACAATCAGTAAAGAATGGGTTTTGGTGGCTCATCAGCAGGCACTTGTCCATAAGTTTTTAATAAAAGAAGTTCTACTTGTAGCTTTTCTCCATGTAACGTAATTTATCCAGAAATCGAAGGGTGGGCCTCCTGTTTTAACCCTCCATGTATCGCCGAATTCAGTCTAATTAAATCCTATCTGATTCTTCAATCAAAATGGTAGAAGATGCAAAATTCTTCTTACTCTTTTATTTCAGCTTGAATATTTTTAGTTGAGAATCTCCTGCTGTCAGTAGGCAGCTCGAAGCTTCGTCCCACAGAGTCGTGTTGCAGCTGAGAGCACTCTCAACCGCTCCCCCCCCCCCGCTTGCCTGTTGGCAGTGGTTTTTTTCGGGGATGGCGGGAGAGTTGGTGCTCTGCCAGACCTCTTGACACTCCACACAACCTTGTGGAGCTTGGGGGGGGGGAAGCTTGCCTTGACGCACTCCCCTCTAACCTCTGTGGGCTCGGGTCTGCCCGGAGCTCAGACCTGCACTCCCTGTTCTATCGGCAGGAAACCTGAAGTCTCTTGAGTGATGTACAACCTTCATAATATAATTAATGCAGCATAATTTAAAAAAGCATAATACACAGCATAATAATAAAAAAATCATAATAAAAGTCCATAGATTATTTAACTGCCAAAGGCCTAGGTAAAAAGGAATGTTTTCACGTGGGGCCTAAATATGTAATGATATTACATCTCTGGGGAGCCACCACAGAAAAGGTCTGTTCTTGTGTTGTCATCCTCCGAACCTCCCAGGGAGGGGGGACATAGAGAAGGGCCTTGGATGACAAGCTCAAGGTCCGGGCTGGTTTATATGGGGAAATGCGGTCTTTAAGGTATTGAGGTCCTGAGCTGTTCAAGGCTTTATAGGTCAAAACCAGTACTTTGAATTGGGCCTGGAAACTATTTGGCAGCCAGTGTAGTCTGGCCAGGATTGGAGTTATAAGCTCAAATCGTCTTGTTCTAGTGAGCAACCTGGTAGCTGAATTTTGCACCAGCTGAAGTTTCTGAATGGTAGGCAGCCCAACATATAACTCATTGCAGTAATCCAACCTAGAGGTTATCATAGTGCCAGCCACAGAAGTTAGGCTATCCCTGTCAAGAAAGGGGTGTAGCTGAGCCACCAGATGAAGCTGACATAAGTTACTCAGCACCACCAAGGCCACCAGGACCTCAAGCAACAGTAATGGATCCAGGAGCACCCCCAAACTAGGGAATGTAACTCCCTCAAGAGCAAGTAGTCTCCCATTCATCTATTCTGGGGAGCCACCCACTAACAGTGGGCACAGTTACATTGTTTGTTTTTTTAAAAAAGCATTTTAAATGTGTTATAACACTGTGACACCACATGGTGTTGAGTTGAGTACGATCCTTCAACAACGTGAATTCCCATTATGAGCTTTACAGCACATTTTCCTGAAACTGAAATAGAGCTGTGTGTCATCAGCATATTGCTGACAACACATTCTGGAACTCTGGATCTTTGTCACTGACAGATTCCCCGCTTCCTCACCCTCACATTTTGCATTCCTGAATTGGTATGAATTTATATGGCTCGTGGTTTGGAAGAAAAGTGGTTGAGGTGGGTCTTCTGTATTTGGAAGCTATTGAGGGTCACTCTTTGGTCTGATCAGAACCTGTTGCAGATTAGTTTTTGTTAAATGTTTGCTGCTGCCAACAAACACTGGAAACTCAGATTTCCTTAAGTGTGCATCACCTCGGTCTGCCCTCAGTGCAGTCAGGTCCCTTTTATCCAAAATGCATAGTGATGAAGCTCAGGCGGCTTTCAGGGTAATTGCATGTCACTGGGAACCAGAGCCTCTTTGTAACTTGTTCATCATACCTCCAATTAGTCTGAGTGTTCCTTGTGAAGAATGAGCTTGCACAAGGGATCCTGTACAGTCTATGTAATTAGACACTTTCAGACAATAAGGGACAGATTCCTAAGAAGAGACAAGACAATGCCTTTTTATGGCAAATTTTTCTTGTGGGTTTAGCTCCTTGTAACTTTGACATAGCTGTCAACTTTCAGATTTGAAAATAAGGGATCAGCAGCCTCGAAAATAAGGGATCAGCAGCCTCACCTGTCCCAGGGAGCCTTGAAAATAAGGGAACAGCAGCCTCACCTGTCCCGGGGACAGTCTACGGGATATCTAACAATCCCGTAGCAGCGGGAAACAGTGCTGGAATAAGGGAATTTCCTGCAAAAAAAGGGAAGGTTGACAGCTATGAACTTTTAGGGAAAGAAATGTACAGTGGTATCTCGGGTTACGAACTTAATTCATTCCGGAGGTCCGTTCTTAAGCTGAAACTGTTCTTAACCTGAGGTGCGCTTTCGCTAATGGGGCCTCCCGCTGCCGCCAGCACACGATTTCCGTTCTCATCCTGGGGCAAAGTTCTCAACCCGAAATACTACTTCTGGGTTAGCAGCATTTGTAGCCCAAAGCGTTTGTAACCTGAGGTACCACTGTATACATACAGAGAGGTATGCAGAGATGTGCTAGAAAGTGTACATAACTCTCTGCTTGGCTTTTAGTAAAAGTTAAACAAACAAATAAAACAACCCTTGATGATCCTGCAAGATCATGGCTTCTTATTGCTCTATCTACATAGCACCGGGGGGGGGGGGAGATATAAGACACAGTTAACCCAAAGTTCAGCACTTCACAGAGCAACCCTATGCATATCTACTCAGAAGTAAGCCCTGCTGAGTTTAGTGGGACTTACAAATGCTAAGGATTGCAGCCCTAAATTCCTGTTCACGTATGCATGTTTAACTCTAGAATCTTTAAAGAATGGGTAGGCAAACTAAAGCCTGGGGGCCAGATCTGGCCCAATCGCCTTCTAAATCCAGGCTGCGGGCAGTCTGGGAATCAGCATGTTTTTACATGAGTTGAAGCTTCCCCCCCAATATAGTCCAGCCCCCCACAAGGTCTGAGGGACAGTGGACCGGCCCCTGCTGAAAAAGTTTGCTGACCCCTGTTTTAAAGAAAACTGAAACCTAACCTACTTCTGGAGTTTCTTAGCAGTTAGGAAGCACATAGCAATGTTAAAATCCAGTCATGTCGTATTTTCAAACGTGGTGTAGAGCCAGTGTGGTGTAGTGGTTAAGAGCGGTAGTCACGTAATCTGGGAAACCGGGTTCGCGTCTCCGCTCCTCCACATGCAGCTGCTGGGTGACCTTGGGCCAGTCACACTTCTGTGAAGTCTCTCAGCCCCACTCACCTCACAGAGTGTTTGTTGTGGGGGAGGAAGGGAAAGGAGAATGTTAGCCGCTTTGAGACTCCTGAAGGGGAGTGAAAGGCGGGATATCAAATCCAAACTCTTCTTCTTCTTCTTCTTTGGGAGATTTTCAGCGTGTAACACTTTTCATAACAACTACTTTAATAGGTTATTCTCCCTATTAAAGTATCTGGCTCTTATCTTTAGTTTAAAGGTTATTTCTACAACCTTTCCCCTCCACTCCCATCCCTTTTGTGGGATTACCACAAAAGTATCCTCCGTTCCGGAGCCCCGTTCACATCCTGAAACGAACGTAACACGCGACTGCACGTCTGCTCGTGCGTGGGTCGTGTTTCGCCGCTTCCGTGCATGCGCGTGACGTAATTTTTGACCATCTGCACATGCGTGAGCAACAAAACCCGGAAGTAATGTGTTCCGTTACTTCTGGGTCACGGTGGAACGCAACCCGAAAACGCTTAACCTGAAGCATATTCATCCTAAGGTATGACTGTATTCCAAAGGAGAGCTACCAGTCTGTGTACTGAAGGGTGATGAAATAGTTCAGAGGGCATTACGCAAATTAAGGTTGTTTCCAAACAACCTGTGAGCTTTACTGTGATGTGTGGATTTATTTTTGCTTTAATGTTTTCATGTAATTTTGGATTACATATGATAATCTCTTTGTGTGGACAGGTGGAGTCCCTCAAACCCTGGGCGTCCTTCGTGTAGAATAATGACTCAAGATAATGTGCTATGGGATTAAAATTGGCCACAACTTTATTATGTTTCAGATGTGGGTAGACCTTGGTTCAGGCATTGGGCGTTTATCCCTCCCAGTCCCCCGCTGGGGATCTGGGGAACATCAGGGTTATCCAGTGTGAGTGGGCGATGGGCTGGCTCTGGAGAACATATGTTCAAGCAGAGAGAGCCCGCCCCTGTTACGCCACTGCCACAGGGGAGAGCAATGACAACCTCTAGGCGAACGGCCAACGCCTCCCCTCAAACAACCCCTTTAAGGTGAAACCCTGGTATCACTGCATTGAAGAGGAGGGGGGTGTGGGTCACTGCTGCATGCCCCGCCCCCATTTAGGGAAGATAGACTAAAGGATTCCGCCCAAGGCCTGATAACGTTTTGCTACAGGAAAGGTAAACCTGCCAATGCAGGAGAATTCCTTTCCGGCCCTTCAACAGGTAGCAACGCCTGCGTACCTGTGGAGAAATGGTTAACCTGCAAAAGAAGCCTTAACTGAGGGTGGGTAGGGTGGGAGAAGCTCTGGAACCAACCGACGATTCCCAGGTAAGATCCTCCTCCTATTGTGTGGGCAGGTAGTCCCTCCCCCTACCTGGCCTGATTACCTTGGCAACGCCTCCCCAGGCGGGATTGGGCAACTGGCTGAGGTAGGCAGAGACCTCCAGGTATCCCACCTGGGGGGAGGCGAAGCCAAGCATGTGCTAATGGTGCTGCATAGGGTCCAGGGGGCTGCGCGTGACCATGCAAAGGGCGCCCCCCATTTAATGTGGGGAGCGGTCATTATACAAATTTTATTGGAGGAAAAATTCTTGTCACACTGCACTTCCTGCAGGTGGGCAACCATACCAACTGCAGCATGATTTATTTAATTATTTATCATTTATCATTATGTATTAAATTCAAATACCTCCCATTTCCACCTGCCTCATTGCTGTTTTGCCTTCTCACAGGGCCATTGGTTCTAAATGGCCTCTGATATGGTCCACTTCAAGTCAAGTGAGGCGATGGCTTTTATCAACAGTTCACATTTAAAGCTGCATCTCTTGACTTTCCAAAACAATACAAGAACCGAATCACAGCCATTCTTTGAAATCTGTGCTTATCTGAATTGGATGATGCAGTGCTCCAACCAAACCGTGCTTACAGAAATGCATATATCAAGGTAAAGTGTGCATAAAAACCAATGTATTATTTTAGGGGAAATTGCTTTACAAAAATGAGTAATTGGGCAAGATGGCATAGAAAAATGTGCTTATTAAGAGAAATTGTCACGGAAATGCTAGTGAATTTTGATGAGATGATAGATGATAGATAGATAGATAGATAGATTCTCCATATGTAGATAGTAGATACAGTAGATAGATGATAGATAGATACAAGCTTTTATATATAAGCTTCAAAAACAACAATTGCTGCAGAAATGTGGAGAACAGAAAGAACCAAAATGAAGAGATCCTTCTATCCCTAGAATCAGCAGATCTGAATGGCATCACTTTGCTTGCCAAGCTTAGGGTGTTGCTCTAAGCAGTTGTATCCCAAACTGAATGCTACTCCATACAGAGAGTGAGTTTGCCCCACGGGCTTGAATCCAAGCCCTTTGCTGGCCACAGCACAGTGATGCTGAGACTGGGCTGTGAGCAACATCGTGACAGAAACCACTTCTAGAGGGGCAATTAAAGACAGTGGGCCTTCACGGTTCTTAATGCTGCTACTGAATCGTTTCACTTCTGTCGCAGTGGCTCACCCTGTTTATTTTTCTGATAGATCTTTTTATTAACACTAGATTACTGACTTTGCACTATAACACTATAATTTTACAAAAAATTATAGCAAGATGCTATTACAGGGCCATAGTCCTGTTTCAATAAGAAAACAGCAACGCAAAAACTGTTTTAGTGTTAATTAAAAGATCTATTCAAAATAAATAAATGTGGTCATAAAATTGCGACTATCACAAAGGCTATAATGAATGTGTGCTGAGCTGCCATTTCTTAGGTAACAAGTCTGACTTTTTACAGCCTCCAGACTGTCAGTATTTCTCAGGAATGATTCAAGAACGTACTAGAATTGTAGGTTTGCCAACTGAAAATGGATTAAAGGGCTCTGTCATCCAAGCACAACAAATGATTAAAATAAAAAAAAGATTAAGACTTTTTGCAGTTTGGAAAAGCATGTGGATATGTGCCGGACAGTTCAGGATGCTGAACTGCTTCTAGGAGCCACAGGTGAGAGCAGAGTGCAGGGTGGGGACCAAAGTTGGACAAACTACCCCCGCAAGGAGTATAATGTGTCCCCCACCAGAGGTATTACTCCTCCCATAACACCCTTAACACTCTCTGGTGTTCATATATAGAACTGGTCTTTAAACAGACGAGAAAGAAATTGCTAGTGCAATGGTGAAATTGAATTAGGAGCCCCCTCCTCCTCCACTGGAACCTTTGTGATATGAAAAGTTGCAAGGTTTTAAGAATGGGGACGCCGCAGGGGTGTGTGTTGAGCCTGCTTTTATATACGCTCTATACAGCTGACTGTGCCCCCAAATACCCCAGTAATAAGATCATTTAAGTTTGCAGATAATAAAACGGTGGTTGGTTTAATCACGGCTGGAGAGGGGGAGGCAGCCTATAGGAAGGAAGTTGAGGTTGTGGGAGTGGTGCAGGAAAAACAACTTACTCCTTAACTTAAAGAAAACAAAAGAGATTATTGTAGACTTTAGGAAATGTAAATTGAATATTCAGCCACTTATTATTGAGGGGAAGTGTGTGGAACAGATCTTGGTGTTTTGATTTCTGGGAATAGAGTTGAGAGATGACCTAACCTGAGGGGGGGAAACAGCAAAGACCTGATGAAGAGAGCACAGCAGAGGTTATATTTTCTGAGAATCCTTCGGAAAAACAATCTCTCAAAGGACCTTTGATGGCATTTTACCATTGTATTGTGGAGAGTGTATTAACTTATGGTCTGTGTGTGTGGTTTGGGAGCTGCACGGTCAGGGGAAAAACAATGATGTCCAGGGTTGTAAAGTCTGCGGAGAGAATAATTGGGTGCACTCTTCCCGCCTTGGGTCAAATCTATGCTTCCAGGTGCCATAAGAAAGCTGCAGAGATAGCGCAGGATTGTGTGCACCCCGGAAATGATTTCTTTCAGCTTCTGCCTTCTGGAAGAAGGTACAGGGTTATAAAGACTAGGACTAGCCGCCTGAGAAACAGTTTCTACTCAAATACGATTTTGGTTTTAAACGCATTGTAAGGAGTCTGTATGGAAGTATATTGTATTTAAAAATGGGGTATCAGAGTTTTTAGGGGGCTAACCAGGTTGGGATAGCTGGGATAGCAGGCTTGTTGGATTTTGAATGTCTTATGTAGATTTTTCAATTTTGTTGTTCTGTATGGGACAATGACAATAAAGATTATCGTATCGTAAGAAACTACAGGACATACACCTGTTGCAAATGAAGCCCTATAACATCCCCTGAGTCTTTTGCAGGTGCAAATGGAATTGAAAGCATGATTGCACATAACCACCCTGACAACATTATGAGCACCAACCATGAGGAATGCGTCACAAAAGGGATGCATTGACTTGAAGTTCCCTGTCAGTCCATCCAAACTTAAACTTCACTGCAAATGTTCCTTTTAAAAAACACAGGTTTCCAAAATGTGACATGGGTTCCTTGGCACTGGAGAGCCATTTTTAAAAAATGCATTGAGTGTTGTATCTCTTATACACATGCATGCGCGCGCGCACGCACACACACACACACACACACACACATTAATTCTCATCTAGTCACTCTTTCAGATACACACCACCCATCACCCATTCACACCCACAGAGTATGGTGGCCAGAGCACCTTTCTGAATGAAGGAGCATGGCGAGCACAGCATTTTCATTAAGGACACTCTAGCTGCTGTGCTCTGTCATTGAACCGCTGAACTTGTTTGTGTGCCACCCTCTTCTTGCTTGGCCCTGCAGCTTTTGAAAGGAACTGGAGAGTCTCTCTCTCTCTCTCTCTCTCTGTGTGTGTGTGTCTGTAAGAAAATGTGAAGCAGCCACCACAAACATACCTTCCAACATTCCTCAGATGAAAATAGGGACATTCTGTTCTACATCAGTATCATGAGGCGTTCTCAAAGTAAAGGAAGGATTGAACTCTGATTAATAAGAATACACACAGAGGCTTGAACCAGCAAGATTCTGGGAAGGGTGCGTATAATAATCTCTGCGTGCCTCCACCCCTCGGCCCAGGTCGTTTTATTCACAAAAGAACTTTTACAGAGTGTTCGTAAGAACCAATCAGATTTCTTCTGAGCATTTCAATAAGCCTCATGTGGGGACAAAGTTAAACTACAAACACTAGTTAAGAATGCATACTTTGGGGGTAAATGAATGAAAACTTCAAAGGAGTGTTTTCAGCAACCCAGGAGGTCATAAGCAATCAATACACATGATAAGAAGGGTGGCCAGGAGGACAGCGATCATTATCACCTTAATGTGAGACCTGTTTCCTGGCCCTAAGATTAACATCCTAAGATTAACATATCAGAAAAGCTACATCAACGAAACTGCCCACTATCCTTGATGACCCAGGAGCCTAAGTGTGTACATGACTTGTGAGGAAAGAGAAATGGAACAGGGATGCAGAGGTGTGGGTTGATCAAGAATCATATCAAAATAGTTTAAACCCAGTCAACGCAATGCTTTCATTGCTGACACAGATGGCTTACTCTATATTTGCTATAATTCCTCATAGCAATCCCACCTGACCACTACAGTATCACATTAAGTTTTTTATTAGTTTTTCATGATACAGACAAGCCTGCCCTCCCAAACTCCTGCAAGGTGGGCATTATCTCCCACTACCTCTTTTATTTTATTAATTAAAAAGTTAATTATAGTTCTTATTTTTTTCTGCAGTCTATCCATGCACAGTAGTCCTAAATTTAACCCGCTCCCTGAGGAAAGTGAGATGCAGAAAATCTGGCCAACCTCCAACTCAGCTTTCAGCAACAGGCTCACAAAAAACTCCATTACAGTGGTACCTCAGGTTAAGTACTTAATTCGTTCAGGAGGTCTGTTCTTAACCTGAAACTGTTCTTAACCTGAGGTACCACTTTAGCTAATGGGGCCTCCCACTGCTGCTGCGCCGCCGGAGCACGATTTCTGTTCCTATTCTGAAGCAAAGTTCGTACCCCGAGGTAATATTTCTGGGTTGGCGGAGTCTGTAACCTGAAACGTACTTAACCTGAAGCGTATGTAACCTGAGGTACCACTGTACAATCACTTCGAGGCTCGCATGTGTGATCCTTTGGTAGCTTATGACAAGCAGAATAACAACAGGTGAAGTTCTTCTCATCACAGTATCTGCAGATGCTGGTCAGAACCTCCCCTATTGATTTTCTGCCTGTCATAAAGCTGCTAAATGAAATGAAAATGTTGCACCTCCGTATATGATGGAAGAGCAGCAGATGCAAAAGAAGACAGTGCTCTTCAACTTTTAATAGTTGTATAGAAGGTAGAATTTCATCAGGTGTATTTTTTCATGCTGAAATTCCCTCTTCCTCACAAGTATTAAAGGTGCAGGAGCACTGCCCTCTTCTACATCTGGCCAGCATATGGAGATACAGTGGTACCTCAGGTTAAGTACTTAATTCGTTCCAGAGGTCCGTTCTTAACCTGAAACTGTCCTGAAACCTGAGGCACCACTTTAGCTAATGGGGCCTGCTGCTGCTGCCACGCCGCCAGAGCACGATTTCTGTTCTCACCCTGAAGCAAAGTTCTTAACCCGAGGTACTATTTCTGGGTTAGCGGAGTTTGTAACTTGAAGCATATGTAACCCGAGGTACCACTGTAATTCCAAAGGAGAACCCATCTTCTCCCACAGGACATGGGGAAATATGCTCCAAAAGCAAACTCACAATGGCATTACTGGAGATGGGGAAATACCTGGAGAGGGCAGGGAGTAGGCTCACAATTCACCCATGGTACAGATGAGCAATTTACACCCAGCTAAGGTCTAATACTACACAGTCTCTTTCTCCTCCCATTCTCTCTCTCACACTTCCACCCACAAGACCCCTAGGGAGGTTCAGACATGATAAAACTGCAGCTAATCCCAAAGGAATGATCTAAACAATCTAAAGCAACGTATGCAAAAACAAACTGCAGCAGACAAATGAAATGAAACAAACTGTTGAACTTCGTAATTACACCATTCTGTCATAGAACTGCAGAGTTGGAAAGCACCATCTTGTTCAACCCCCTGCAATGCAATCAGGACTGAGCTCAATGGGGATTGCTCACAGGTTGCAATCCTAGAGTTACCAGGAAGTAGGTTCCAGCGGACTCAGTGGGGCTCACTTCTGAGGAGACATGCACGCAGACAAACCCTAGCCTCCCATACTTAGGAGAAAGCAACCATTAAACCAAATGGGGCATACTTCTCAGTAGAAAACACAGGATTGCAGTGCAACCAATTAACAACATGCAGGAAGAAGCGTGGGGCTTTGGGGTCTGATCAAGCCAGGAAATTATCTAGGACTCTCCTATTTAATTGCACATTAAATGCACTCTTTCCTCTCTCTCTGCAAATCAGATGACTCCCCTTTTCCTCTCAAACTAAAGATGGCTGCTGCAGCTTTTGCCCTCCCTCTCCTCCCAGCCAATCACATCTCCCTGAAGTCAGATCAAGTGACATGCGCGGCTAGAGCATTTGCTTGGCTCCCCACTGGCTGTAGATGAATGAGAAGAGAGGGCTGTGCATGCACATCTAGGTACTAGGTACAGTGGTACTTCAGGTTAAGTACTTAATTCGTTCCGGAGGTCCGTACTTAACCTGAAACTGTTCTTAACCTGAAGCACCACTTTAGCTAATGGGGCCTCCCGCTGCCGCCGCGCCGCCAGAGCACGATTTCTGTTATCATCCTGAAGCAAAGTTCTTAACCTGAAGCACTATTTCTGGCTTAGCAGAGTGTGTAACGTGAAGCATATGTAACCTGAAGCGTATGTAACCCGAGGCACCACTGTACACCTCTGTCCCCAACCTACCCCCCATTCCCTTTCCCTGCTTACAGAATTCAGGACGCGGGTCCTTTACCTTTTAAGGAAGCCAGTACTGTATATGATCTGTACTAATTCAGACCCCAGGTGGGCCGGACAAAATATTGCTGAAACATAGAAAATCGACTGTCCTTGGGTCCAGTATTGGACCGCTTTGACCGGATATCCCCAGCCGATGTGGACAGACTACTCTGAGCTGGAAAGCCCACCACCTGTCCTCTTGACCCGTGCCTGTCCTGGCTGATTAGAGGCTGTCCAGACGAGGTGCGGGCCCCCCTAGGGGATATCATCAATTTGTCCCTTGGCACCGGGATATTCCCAGGGGAATGGAAGGAGGCAGTGGTGCGCCCGCTCTTAAAGAAAACATCATTTGATCCTTTAGGTCTATCCAATTACTGCCCGGTTTCGAATCTTCCGTTCCTGGGTAAGGTCTATTGAGAGAGCGGTTGCTGAACAGCTTGGTGGGTTTCTGGATGAAACATCGGCCCTGGATCCATTCCAATCCGGCTTCTGCGCTGGTCATGGGACCGAGACGGCTCTGGTCGCCCTAACAGATGATCTCCGCAGGCAGCTGGATTGAGGTGGGTCAGGGCTGCTGATTCTTCTAGACCTATCAACAGCCTTTGACATGGTCGATCACGAACTCCTGGACCACCGCCTTGCCGACGTGGGGATCCAGGGCACTGTCCTTCAATGGCTGCGCTCATTTCTCTCTGGTCGGGGACAGAGGGTGGCACTTGGGGGGGGGGAACTGTCATCTCACCACTCCCTGGTGTGTGGAGTGCCTCAGGGTGCAATACTCTCCCCAATGCGTTTCAACATCTTTATGCACCCCCTCGCCCAGCTTATCCGGAGTTTTGGGTTGGGCTGCCATCAGTATGCTGATGACACCCAACTCTATAAGAGAGCCAGTGTGGTGTAGTGGTTAAGAGTGGTAGTCTCATAATCTGGGGAACCGGGTTCACGTCTCCACTCCTCCACATGCAGCTGCTGGGTGACCTTGGGCCAGTCCCATTCTTTGAAGTCTCTCAGCCCCACTCACCTCACAGAGTGGTTGTTGTGAGGGAGGAAGGGAAAGGAGAATGTTAGCTGCTTTGAGACTCCTGAAGGGGAGTGAAAGGTGGGATATCAAATCCAAACTCTTCTCTTCTTCTTCTTCTATCTGTTGATGGATGGCCATCCTGACTCGGCCCCAGACACACTGATCAGATGTTTGGAAGCTGTGGCTGGATGGTTACGTGGGAGCCGGTTGAAGTTTAATCCTTCAAAGACAGAGGTTCTGTGGCTGGGTCGGGATGATATGGGATTGGTGGGACAACTCCCATCTCTTGCAGGCATGCAATTAGGGCCAGCACCATCCGTTAAGAGTTTGGGTGTAATCTTCAACACCTCCCTTTCCATGGAGGCGCAGATTGCAGCTATAACAAAGGCAGCATTTTTTCATCTCCGCCAAGCTAAGCAGTTGGCTCCTTACCTCTCTCGCCCTGACCTAGCACTGTGATCCACACAACGGTCACCTCCAGACTGGATTATTGTAACTCGCTATACGTGGGGCTGCCCTTGAGACTGACCCAGAAACTTTAGCGGGTGCAGAATGCCACAGTGAGACTCCTTACAGGGTCTTCGCTGCGAGATCACATTCACCCAGTGCTATACCAGCTGCACTGGCTCCCGGTGGAGTACAGGATCAGGTTTAAGGTGCTGGTTTTAACCTTTAAAGCCCTATATGGCCTAGGACCCTCGTACCTACGGGACTACCTCTCCTGGTATGTCCCACAGAGAAACTTACGATCTTCAAACAAAAACATCTTGGAGGTCCTAGGCCACAGAGAGGTTAGGCTGGCCTCAACCAGAGCCAGGGCTTTTTCGGCTGTGGCTCTGATCTGGTGGAACGCTCTGCCACAAGAGACTAGGGCCCTGCGGGACTTGACATCTTTCCACAGGGCCTGCAAGACAGAGCTGTTCCACCAAGCCTTTGGCCAGGGCACAGCCTGACTCCCTCCTTTGGCAGTCTTCACAGAACTCTAGCCCAATGGTTGCCATCAATTTGATTTGAATTAACTGTATAATGAAATTATTTTAGAATGTTGTATTGTTGTTTTGTTATTGTTGTTAGCCGCCCTGAGCCCGGCTTCGGCTGGGGAGGGCGGGATATAAATAAAAATTTATTATTATTATTATTAAATGTGGTGAAGAAAAGTTCCAGTCTCTCCTTCCTGGCATGCCTGTTCTCTGTGCACATGCTGTGTACGTGCAGTAGAATCATAGAGCTGGAAGGGAACGCATAGCTCATCTAGTCCAACCCTCTGCAGTGCAGGAACATGTACACGTACAGGGATCAAGCATATGACCTTGATATTATCAGCACCATGCTTAAACTAGAAGCATTTGTTCCAAGAACCCAACCCACTTCATCAGATGCATTATGAAATCCACAAAAGCTTGTGGCATAATGAATGGGCTAATCTTAAATGTGGTACAAGAGAGGCCCAATCTTGCTGCAAGATAGTTACCCCTTTGTAAATCGTTATAAATAGGGACACAAGTTTCTGTTTACAATTTATTCAAAGTAGTTTTATTGGCTTTAAGAGGATCACAGATAAGTGTTTACCTTTTAAATTCTACATGGGAATTACAAACATTCCTGGAAATGCAACTTATTTTTCCCCCATGAAGAAAAACAACATGAAGTAAAAAAACAGGAACTTCTGGCTTTAAGCAAGTAAGTAGGGCATGGAGAGGCTTGTCTAGAGCTCCGATTCTGAAATAATGTGTAGCTTGCTCCCCTTAAGCAACACTGAATGTTCAACGCAACATTAAATAATGAAGAGCTGTGGTTATCAATGACAACTTGATATGCAGAATGCACAGTGCATGATAGCATTACTTTAAAAGCTGTGGGTGGGTTGAGCCTTACCTAATCCTGAGCTGTAAATGGGACCATGGTATTGGTGCTTGTGGAATTATTTGATGGAGGAGCCTGGAATGAAGGCAGGCCAGGCTGGCTGACACGTTGCGAAGCTGACAAGTGGGTAGCAGCTTCTTGTTTCCAGTGTTCCATTTCTTTGTTCCCTGAAGGTGCTTCCAAACAGGTGTTTATTGTGAGATCGTGATTCCCTCATGCACACATGATTTCGACAGTCTTCACACATGACACCATTGCCATCAAAATGGCTGCCCATATTTTTTCCTTATTTAATCTGGATTTACTCTTCCTGGGGAAACTCTGATCACTATAATGATAGCAAAAACACACGCACTGTTGCCAGCAACTCATTTGCACCATCTCAACCACCGCTTTATAATAATTGGGCCCAGAATCTTGCCTGTTTAACTCCTGCCTCTAGAGGCAGAAGATGAAAGGATAGGGCTTTGCTGAAGATGACAGAAGTGATCTAAGAGACAGAAATGGGGTTTTCCCCTTCTTTTGGGAAAAAGGAAAAGATGCTTTAATTACCAGCATCGATGATGATGATGTATTATTCGCTTTATCTTGCCCAGGGTAACCAATAGAGACTTAAGAACCATACGAAGAACAAGAGGAAAAAGAAATAAATCAAAAACATCCCACCCACATCTAAAAGGCCACAAATGGTTAAAGGCTGAAAGAAGGATCCTTGGGCATCTGGGCTGAGAAAGACATCTTGTCTGGGAAGGAGGGAGCTGGAGAGCCGCTGTCCGTCAGTGGAGAGAGGCATGGGTTACTCTCCTACACCCAAAGTGCCAGAATGGAGAAGGTTCAAGGGCTACTTTCCGTCATTGGCAGCTGGTATGTACTGAGTTGAATAGGACCCAAAAGGCAGCAGTGTGATTGGTCCTAGAACAATAGGGTCCAGAATGCAGCAGTCTGATTGGTCCTAGAACAATGCAGCAGTATGATTGGTACACAGGAGCTACCCAATCCAGCTCCAGGTGGAAGTGAATCCGCAACCTGGTTGGCCTACAGGAGAATCCCAGAATTAGCCAATCACGTGCGGCCCATTGTGTAAATAATGTATATAAAGCAGATATTCTAGGGGAACTTTCATTCCTCACTACTATGAGCTGAATAAAGAGCATGAAATCCACACTCGACTCAGAGTATATTTCAGCAGCCTTCTGGGGAAAGGACATGTGCAGCCGTTAGGTGGGAACAGGGCAAAAGTGGGTGGGACAACAGCAGTGTCTACTGGTGCATACCAATTGTGGCTACACTCCTCACCGGGGTCCTCTTCCCCTTCCTTGGTGTCCTGCCAGTTCATAACACCACCTCACATTCTGTACCTTGCCTAGAAATGGGATATTGTAAACTAGTCGGTGATTATTTAGTATGGTGTGATTCAGCGAGGTGCTTTTTCAATAAACATATTATAACTGCCTCCTTAAGGGATGCTGGAACCCTGCTGTTATGTACTAAGGTTGGATCCTAAAATGCAACAACGGATTGGCCTGCAGGAGCAGCCCAATCAGGCTGCAGGAGGGAAGCAGAATCAGCCAATCACATGGGACTCATTGTATAAATAATGTATATAAAGCCTGAGGTTTGGGGGTAGGCACCAGGTTAGTCCACCACTGGCCTTTTTAGTGAGCCATGAAGGACGAGGATCCATCACACATGGGGTACATTTCCAAGGATCCTGTCCACATCCCCAGGCTGTAGAAATAGCAAAATGTCCATTATCACTGGTCAAGCAGGGTCCAAAGATGATGATGTTGATGGTGAACAACAACAACATTTATAATTTAAATAATTTTATTATTTATAACATGCAAATCTGGCTGGATTTCCCCAGCCACTCTGGGCGGCTTCCAGCTCATCTGAAAACAAAATAAAACATCAAGCATTGTATTCACTGGACCTGTGTCAACTGTAGTGTCCAAATCACAATGGATCCAAGCAATTTTGTCAGCAAAGTTTTGGGCAAATTGCTCAAAGCAAGTTGTGGTTCAGCAACATCTGGGGGACAAGCTAGAGGCATAAGAGCCATAGGATCAAGCGGGGGGGGCCTTATCTGCCCCTCCCAATATTTTATTCAAGTTGGCACTCCTGGTCGACACTACAAACAGTACGAACACTCTTCCCTGCAACCAGATATTCCACAGGTCAAGCAACTGCTGCAGCACAAAGCACACAGGATGCCAGTTGAGAGAACAGACCAGGCAAGGACCAAGTTGGTGCCTTGTTTCCCCATGGATCTCAGTAACGCCCCCTTTCCTGACCCTGTTCTCCCAGACAATCCTTGCAATGACGTTCCCATCATCCCTGACCATTGATTATGTTGGCTGGAGTCGATGGGAATTGGTGTGTGATAAGATATGGAGGAGACCAGGTAGGTGAAGCCTATGACTTGGATTTGATATTCAGAAGTGCGGAGAAATAGTGCAATCCAACACTTCCATTGAATAGGGCTTTGCAGCCCTTTCTTAATACAATTGTGCCCTCTCGTGACCGTTCGTGGAATCAAACCTTTGCATTGTATTCACTTCTATCAGGGGATGATTAGCTGCTTGTGCTTAAAATGGTGCCCCTTCAGAGTTTGTGCGGCCCCACAAACCTCTGTGTGTGACAGAGCTCCTCAGACATGTCTGCTCTAGTCACTGTTAGAGTCCGACAGTGGCTGTTTGCGGAAACGCCTCCAACAAAGAAGTTCCTTAACGGAAACACGTCTCCTGGACTCACGACGTGACAGCTTCCGACGAAGCATGGGTCTCCCTGCAATTGCTTCTGACACCTCCCCACTATTTTCACTGGACGTGTCTCTCACCCCTTTCTCCCCCCTGCTTCCTGCCTGCGCTGCTGCATCTCTCTCAGTATCCCTGAGATCCTCCTCCAGAGACCCCGCGCTCCCCCTGCTGGTCCCTGCTTTGGCTGTTGAGTCTCTCCCAGTCTCTGGGAGCCCTATCACCTCCTTTCCCTCTGATGTCAGTTCCCTGACATCTTCCATCCTCTTGGGACTGCGGGTGGAACTGAGTCATTTCATGGCGTTGATCAATTAGCAGGGGTCTTGACGAGGATTTTCAACATCTCTCTGCAAACCGCTTGTGTTCCATCATGTTTGTTTGTTTTTAAAAAATGATATTTATTGAGAATTTAAAATTACAGAGAAAAAATAAGGAAAAAACAAGAGAAAAAGAAAAAGAAAGAAAAAGGTAGACAAAAATAGCAGTTAAACAATACAAATCAATAAAAACCAAAGTCAAAAAGAAAAAACAAAACACACAATACATCAAAATCAAAAATCAAAAATAAACAAAAAAATTAAAAACAAATCCAATATTCCCAAATCCTTAACTTTCATTAACTTATTTCATCGACCTCCTTACACCTCCCTTTTTTGTATTCTAGTTATTAATTATCTCAGCAAATCCTTTTCATCTTTCACAATATTCTGTCATTAAATTACCTTAATCTATTTTAACCTTATCTTACCATAAAAAACCCTAAAGCTTAAAACTTAAGTCTTATTTATATCTAATTCTTTTAACCATAACATATTCTTACATAATTCTTTTTAACATTTCTGCTAAAGCCAAATAATTTCATTCCCACATTTTTCTAATACTCATTAATTTTACGATGATTTTCTAAATAAATTTTTAAAACTTTCTTCCAATCTTCATCCATCGTCTCTTCTTCTTGGTCTCGGGTTTTGTCAGTCCTTTCTATCCCATCCATCTAGTCCATCAACCTGGTGACTTTCTATCCGAGGCTCTTAAGTCTTTTCCATGTCCCTTCCGCAGGTCTTCTTCATGTTTATACCTGTACTTTACTTTATCTTCTGCTGATCTTATTCTTAATTCCCTTCCTTTCTCTCGGGGAGACTCCAACTTGACAATATCTTTGTCCCTTCTCGACAAGTCAGCCCATTCTCCATAGTCAACACTGAAATCCATATGATATTTAAAGGCATGTTTCAAAGTCCCTCCAAAGTTAAGGGCCCCCACAACTCCCAGCTCCCCTCGGCCCAAAGCCAGACTCGGAAGGTCAAAACATCCCTGCATAGGGGGAGCCATCCAGCCCCCCATCTCCAAACCAAACAGAACTCCATCTCTCCAAATCTGACTTTTTCCAGGTTCATTCGTCAAATCCAACAACTCATGTTCCTGCTGGGCCGCAGCTCTCTCCATTTCTGCTACTTGAGGTTCAGCAACAATCTCCTCCTTTATCTGATCTGTCAAAGCACATTCCTGGATTAATTCCTGAGTGGGTTCTATATAGGTATTCACTGTCCCAAATTTCCGACTGCAACAGTCATCAAATCCATCTTCTCATGTAACTGTTCCAATAAAGCACTTGTCTTGCAAAGAGCAAGCACTAAAGCTTCTTCTAAGCACATTCTTGTTCAAGGTCAAAGTCTGGTCCCACGATCTTTAATCTCTACAGCTGCAAAGCTCCCCAGTTCGACTCTAATAACAGTTTCACAAGCTCCCTCTAGGGGAGACAATTTCTATTTGTATCCGTCTTTTTAAAAGCAGATCTAGCAACAAAGTTCCTTTCCTTTTTCGGATATTTTGTTCCTTTTAAATGCACAAGGGAACAATGGAATCAATATAGAATCATAGAATCATAGAATCCTAGAGTTGGAAGAGACCACAAGGGCCATCGAGTCCAACCCCCTGCCAAGCAGGAAACCCCATCAGAGCACTCCTGACATATGGTTGTCAAGCCTCTGCTTAAAGACCTCCAAAGTAGGAGACTCCACCACACTCCTTGGCAGCAAATTCCACTGTCAAACAGCTCTTACTGTCAGGAAGTTCTTCCTAATGTTTAGGTGGAATCTACTTTCTTGTAGTTTGGTTCCATTGCTCCGTGTCCGCTTCTCTGGAGCAGCAGAAAACAACCTTTCTCCCTCCTCTATGTGACATCCTTTTATATATTTGAACATGGCTATCATATCACCCCTTAACCTCCTCTTCTCCAGGATAAACATGCCCAGCTCCCTTAGCCGTTCCTCATAAGGCATCGTTTCCAGGCCTTTGACCATTTTGGTTGCCCTCCTCTGGACACATTCCAGTTTGTCAGTGTCCTTCTTGAATTGTGGTGCCCAGAACTGGACACAGTACTCCAGGTGTGGTCTGACCAGAGCAGAATACAGTGGCACTATTACTTCCCTTGATCTAGATGCTATACTCCTATTGATGCAGCCCAGAATTGCATTGGCTTTTTTAGCTGCCGCGTCACACTGTTGGCTCATGTCAAGTTTGTGGTCAACCAAGACTCCTAGATCCTTTTCACATGTACTACTCTCAAGCCAGGTGTCCCCCATCTTGTATTTGTGCCTCTCATTTTTTTTTGCCCAAGTGCAATACTTTACATTTCTCCCTGTTAAAATTCATCTTGTTTATTTTTGCCCAGTTCTCTAATCTGTCAAGGTCGTTTTGAAGTGTGATCCTGTCCTCTGGGGTGTTAGCCACCCCTCCCAGTTTGGTGTCATCTGCAAATTTGATCAGGATGCCCTTGAGTCCATCATCCAAGTCGTTGATAAAGATGTTGAATAAGACCGGGCCCAAGACAGAACCCTGTGGCACCCCACTAGTCACTCTTCTCCAGGATGAAGAGGAACCATTGATGAGCACCCTTTGGGTTCGGTCAGTCAGCCAGTTACAAATCCACTGAGTGGTAGCATAGTCAAGACCGCATTTTACCAGCTTCTTTACAAGAATATCATGGGACACCTTGTCAAATGCCTTGCTGAAATAAAGGTAGGCTACATCCACTGCGTTCCCTTCATCTACCAGGCTTGTAATTCTGTCAAAAAACGAGATCAGGTTAGTCTGACATGACTTATTTTTCAGAAATCCATGCTGACTATTGGTGATCACAGCATTCCTTTCTTGGTGCTCACAGACTGTTTGCTTAATGATCTGCTCCAGAATCTTCCCTGGTATTGATGTCAGACTGACTGGGCGGTAATTATTTGGGTCCTCTCTTTTCCCCTTTTTGAAAATAGGGACAACATTTGCCCTCCTCCAGTCTGCCGGGACTTCGCCTGTTCTCCAGGAATTCTCAAAGATGACTGCCAGTGGTTCTGAGATCACATCTGCCAGTTCTTTTAATACTCATGGATGCAGTTCATCTGGCCCTGGAGACTTGAATACATCTAAACTAGCCAAATATTCTTGTACTATCTCCTTAGTTATTCTGGGCTGTGTTTCCTTTGCTGAATCATTTGCTCCAAATTCTTCAGGTCGGGCATTGTTTTCTTTATCGGAGAAGACTGAGGCAAAGAAGGAGAAGACTGAGGCAAAGAAGGAATATGTTTCTCTTTTTTTGACTATCTGTGAAAAACGTTTGTCCACAGTCAATGAACTTCCCCAAAACATCTGTCCTGACACCCCGCTCCCAGGTTCAAGACGGTGGAAATTTACCTTTCTTTACTCTCTCTTCTGCAGGTTTAGACAGTCTAAAAAAGATTCCCCCCTCTTCTCCTGCTTCCAAGGGGGGTTCAGTAGTTTTAAATGATGAAAATTTAATCCTTTACAAACGACTTTCCAGACTTTCCAGACTTTAGCTTGCCATGTCTTTGCTTCAATCTATTTACAAAAGCGGAAGGCGGACTTCCTGTTTAGACCTTCCGCTTCGGTGCCAAATTAAGAAATTTCATAGTCCAATTTTCCGTTCTACTCACGGGCAGTTGTTTAAAATCCAATTGTCCACAGGAAAAAGTCAGGCTCTCCGGCAACAGCAATGCGGCTTCACACCGTGAAAAGAGCAGTCAATTCGAAGCACCACGCCATTCACCCCACGTCACTCCAGATCCCCGAAACCGGGTTTCCCCGCGAGTAGGGGAGGCGCGAAAGGTGCCAGCCGAATCCCACGTCCACAGGTTTCTCCCGCCTGTGGTTTTTAGTGGGTCTCCGCCTCGCCGCGGCGGTCCAGACCCTAATTCTCACGGAGCGGATTCCTCCTGATCAGAGGAAATCCGCCATTGCCAGAGGCGCTAACCCAGAAGTCCTGTGTTCCATCATGTTTGAAAGTGGCTACCATTATCCCAGTCCCAAAGAAAACATCAATTAACTGCCTAAATGACTATAGACTCATTTCATTGTAGTGATAAAATGCTTCGAGAGATTGGTCCTTCAACACCTTAGAAATGTTTTCCACTGGACTTTGATAAACACCAGTTCGCCTATAGGAGAAATAGGTCAACAGATGATGCCATTGCTACAGCTTTTCACCTTGCAGCGAGTCATCTAGAGAGACCAGGGAATTATGTCAGAATGCTGTTTATTGATTATAGCTCAGCTTTCAATATCATCCTTCCAGACATTCTCATCAGAAAATTAAGGGACCTGGACCTTTCTTCTAACATCTGTGATTGGATTAAAGACTTCACAAATAGTGAAGATTAGGCCTGTTACATCTACCTCCCTGAAGCTCAGCATTGGCACTCCACAGGGATGCTGCTAAGTCCATACTTAATAATAATAATAATAATAATAATAATAATAATAATAATAATAATAATTTATTATTATTTGTACCCCGCCCATCTGGCTGGGTTTCCCCAGCCACTCTGGGCAGCTTCAAACAAAGATTAAAAATACATTAAAATGTCACACATTAAAAGCTTCCCTAAACAGGGCTGCCTTCAGATGTCTTCTAAATGTTAGGTAGTTGTTTATCTCTTTGACAACTGATGGGAGGGCGTTCCACAGGGCGGGCGCCACTACCAAGAAGGCCCTCTGCCTGGTTCCCTGTAGCTTTGCTTCTCACAGTGAGGGAACCGCCAGAAGGCCCTTGGCGCTGGACCTTGTACACATATGATTGCATTTCACCTGACCCATCTACTGCAATTATTAAATTGCTGATGACACCACCATAATGGGTTTAATTACAGGCAGAGACGAATCTGTGTACAGGGGGGAGGTTCAAAAGGTATCCACATGGTGCTCAGAGAACAATCTGCACCTAAACATTGGCAAGACAAAGGAGATGGTGTTGGACTTTCAGAGGAAGAGAGGGGAGCTAGCCCCGTTGTATATCGGGGGGCTGTGTGGAGAGAGTCTCTTCCTTTAAATTCCTGGGAGTCCATCTTAGTGAAGACCTTACTTGGAAGGTCAATACAGCCCAGGTGGTTAGGAACATATTCCCTAAGGAATATCTTCATTTCCTTAGGGTCTTGTGAAAAACAATGTTAGACAGCAACTGATGATTTCCTTCCATCGGTTCACAATAGAAAGTGTTCTCTCTTACTGTATTATGGTGTGGTACGCTGGTTTGACAGCCGTGGACAGAAAGTCCCTCCAGAGGGTGGTGAAGACAGCACACAATATCATGGGCTGTCCCCTGAGTCCGCTAGATGTCCTAGATATCATCGCAGGAGATCGTTGCCTCAGAAGAGCGAGGAACATTCTCAGGGATGACTCACACCCTGGCCAGCACCTTTTTAATCTCCTGCCCTCGGACAAGAGATATAGAAGGATGATAAGCCACACCAACAGGTTAAAGAACAGTTTCTACCCATGGGCCGTGAAGCTGCTGAATGGAAGACAGTAACATTGCAGCTGACGTTCAGGGTTGGTGGTCATATGACAGCACACAGAGTGTAACAGGGACTGAGAAATTGGGGGGGGGCTTGTTTAATCACACTGTAAACAAATGGTACAGTGACAATAAAGTATTTCTATTTCTATTTCTATTATTATTTCTATTATTTCTATTTTGACTCCCTGGAAAAGACCCTGATGTTGGAAAAGAGCGTACAAGGAGAAGGGGATGACAGAGGAGGAGATGGTTGGACAGTGTTCTCGAAGTTACCAGCATGAGTTTGACCACTGTAGGTACCACTGTAGTTTTCAGCGTGAAGTTCCAGATTCAATGCAGCAATTCAAAAGAAATATTTTATTAACAAGCAAACCTTCGCTAACTGAACAAGCTGACGGGCCTCAGAGGCGGAGCTAGCTGTGCGCCCAGGAGCTAGCCACCCGCGGGGGCAGGGCTAACCGCCTGTGGGGGCTCCCCTGCAGTAAGCGGCCCAGGGGGGCCACACAGCGATGTCACCCCCCCTCATGGATGACATCTAGGGCGGCCCACCCACCCCCGTCCCCCTTCCCCTGCCACTGACAGGCCTACTCTTAAGAGGCTATTTGTTTTAAAGATAAAGTAACATCTACCATCATGGAGAGACTCCAAGACTTTGGCCACCTCATGAGAAGAGAAGACTCCCTGGAAAAGACCCTGATGTTGGGAAAGATGGAGGGCACAAGGAGAAGGGGATGACAGAGGATGAGATGGTTGGACAGTGTTCTCAAAGCTACCAGCATGAGTTTGACCAAACTGTGGGAGGCAGTGGGAGACAGGAGTGCCTGGCATGCTCTGGTCCATGGGGTCACGAAGAGTCGGACACGACTAAACGACTAAACAACAATAACTACCTGCCCATCCATCATCCAAAGTCACCTTATACAACTGGGTGATGAGAACTGGGCAAAAACAAACAAGATTAATTTTAACAGGGAGCAATGTAAAGTATTGCACTTGGGCAAAAAAAATGAGAGGCACAAATACAAGATGGGGGACACCTGGCTTGAGAGCAGTACATGTGAAAATGATCTAGGAGTCTTGGTTGACCACAAACTTGACATGAGCCAACAGTGTGACGCGACAGCTAAAAAAGCCAATGCAATTCTGGGCTGCATCAATAGGAGTATAGCATCTAGATCAAGGGAAGTAATAGTGCCACTGTATTCTGCTCTGGTCAGACCACACCTGGAGTACTGTGACCAGTTCTGGGCACCACAATTCAAGAAGGACACTGACAAACTGGAACGTGTCCAGAGGAGGGCAACCAAAATGGTCAAAGGCCTGGAAATGATGCCTTATGAGGAATGGCTAAGGGAGCTGGGCATGTTTATCCTGGAGAAGAGGAGGTTAAGGGGTGATATGATAGCCATGTTCAAATATATAAAAGGATGTCACATAGAGGAGGGAGAAAGGTTGTTTTCTGCTGCTCCAGAGAAGCGGACACGGAGCAATGGATCCAAACTACAAGAAAGAAGATTCCACCTAAACATTAGGAAGAACTTCCTGACAGTAAGAGCTGTTTGACAGTGGAATTTGCTGCCAAGGAGTGTGGTGGAGTCTCCTACTTTGGAGGTCTTTAAGCAGAGGCTTGACAATCATATGTCAGGAGTGCTCTGATGGTGTTTCCTGCTTGGCAGGGGGTTGGACTCGATGGCCCTTGTAGTCTCTTCCAACTCTATGATTCTATGATTCTATGAGGGCCACAGATAACAAATTAAGGCTCAGTAGTATGGCTATAGGTGGGAGATAAATGTTAGACCAGGCATCCCCAAACTTGCCCTCCATATGTTTTGAGACTACAACTCCCATCATCGCTAGCTAACAGGACCAGTGGTCAGGGATGGTGGGAACTGAAGTCCCAAAACAACTGGAGGACCAGGTTTGGGGATGCCTGAGTTATACCAACTACGTTTCCTGTGCCAGGCTCTGAGAGTTCACCACCTAGAACAGTGGTACCTCCGGTTACGAATTTAATTCAATCCGGTGGTCTGTTCTTAAGCCGTAACCACTTGTAACATGATGCGCGCTTTCGCTAATGGTGCCTTCTGCTGCTGCCGTGCCACCGGCGAGCAACTTCCGCTCACATCCCAGGGTAAAGTTCGCAACAAGGGGCATCTACTTCCAGGTTAGTGAAGCTTGTAACCCAAAGCATTCGTAAGGAGGGTGGTACATAATACAGTGGTACCTTGGGTTACAGATGCTTCAGGTTACAAATGCTTCAGGTTAGAGACTCCGCTAACCCAGAAATAGTACCTCGGGTTAAGAACTTTGCTTCAGGATGAGACCAGAAATCATGCGTCAGTGGCGTGGTGGCAGCAGGAGGCCCCATTAGCTAAAGTGGTGCTTCAGGTTAAGAACGAACCTCCAGAATGAATTAAGTTCTTAACCCGAGGTACCACTGTATGAGGTTCCACGGTATGTCCGTTCCATTAGGAACTTGTATGTCCACAAGACTAACGTTGCTGGAGCTCCCTCTAGTGGAAAAAGGAAAATGGACATTGACAGACTCCGCTTTTTCTAATAATAAAGCTAATCCATCAAACTGGAAGAAAAGAACAGATGCTGTGCTGTCTATTTTTCAGATCCTAGCTGGGAAGGGATTGAAGATTACAAGTGAGATCTGCCGCAAAATATTAGTGTGAGGTGAAGGGATGGGTGGATCTGTAAGTTTCCATTTAGCTGTTCGTTCCTTCCTTCGTTCGTTCAGCAGTTTTGGCAAATTGCTTTTCAAGAAAATAATACTTTATAAAGCGGCCAACAAGGTAGGCACCCAACATTAAGGAAATATTATTTTTAAAAAGGCAAACCTCAGTTTCACAATTTCACAATACTACTACAAAGCTGGCACAGAAGAACCAGCAACACCCCAGAGTAATTGCAGATCACTCCATCTCCGTGGGAAGCTATTTCCCACTATGTCTGAGGGCTTACCGCTGCGTCACGGGTGGCACGTACAGACTTTGAGGTGGGGCAAGTCACCACACTGGCTGGATTAACACAGAGCGCCCACCTGAATGTCACAACACAGCACAACACAAGATTGCTCCACAGGAGGGGGAAGCTGGTTCCTTGTTCCCCTGTGGAGCAATCTTATGCTGGCCCCCCACTTTCTTGGAAAGCTCTTCCAGATTCACCATCCCACATGCAGCCTTGTGCCATGCTTCAGGGCTCATTGTCTTCCTCATTGCCTTCTTAACTTCTTTAACCCTAGATTTCCTCTCAACTCATTGCTTTAAGACTACTTTGTATTATCTCATGTCCACCTTAGATTTTAGATGGCATAACTCTTTTCTTTTTTAAAACTGCTTGATAACTAGAGAGCTTTGCATCTAGGTTGTCTGCGTGCATTTTGTAGAATTTTGAACTGCATCCCCTCCTTGGGCTGGCCCCTTCACTGCTTATAACTCCTCCTGCCCTTATAAAAAGCAACCTACAACAGAGGATAACTTTTCCTGCATCGATTGTCCATGAAACTGATGACATCGCTGCTGCCGCTTTGCCGGTGAGTCTTGGGGAGGACCGCTCCCCCTGCAAGCCCATTCTCCACCTTGGGCCTGGGGGCGGGCCCCAGACTCCACCTCAGCATATAAGGCTCCAAGGAGGCCTCGGGACATCGCTGCTGCCACTTTGCCGGTGAGTCTTGGGGAGGACCGCTCCCCCTGCAAGCCCATTCTCCACCTTGGGCCTGGGGGCGGGCCCCATACTCCACTTCAGCATATAAGGCTCCAAGGAGGCCTCGGGACATCGCTGCTGTTGTTTTGCCAGTGAGTCTTGGGGAGGACCACTCGCCCTGCAAGCCCATTCTCCACCTTGGGCCTGGGGGCGGGCCCCATACTCCACCTCAGCATATAAGGCTCCAAGGAGGCCTCGGGACATCGCTGCTGTTGTTTTGCCAGTGAGTCTTGGGGAGGACCACTCGCCCTGCAAGCCCATTCTCCACCTTGGGCCTGGGGGCGGCCCCCATACTCACCACCGCCACAACTCTAAGGACACTTCTGCTGTGGCAGCAAATGTTTAAGCGTGTTATATATTTTAAAGTGTTTTAAAAGTGTTTTTACTTTTTACTTTGTTGTACCACCAGAAACGGTGGTCTTTTATCCATGTATTTTTATTTTGTTTTGTTTTATTTTGGGTTGGGGTGGGATGGTTTGTTGAGTGGGGTGGGGATTGGTTTTGTTTTGGTGTAATTGTTTTTGTTTGTTTGTTTGCTTGCTTTTATATTTTGTAAATGGAGGCGAGCATGAGGCTTGGGATTCCTACTGTGGAGGGGCGAGGGAGGTATGGCGGTGGGGGCAGATGGCATAGGTGAAGGGGATCGAGATACGGATATGCTCGTACCCCTTCCAATCTGCGCCCCATCCCGAGAGACGAGGGTAGGGTGAGCAAGGATTACTCACCTCCGTCACTGGTGTTGTGCAATGCCAGGTCTATAGGCAACAAAACCGCCACCCTGCGAGATTTCATCATCTCGCAGGGGGTCGACCTGGCTTGTGTGACGGAGACCTGGGTGCGCGAAGGGGATACTGTTACCTTACGAGAGATGGCGCCCCCGGGTTTTTCCGTCCTCCACCAGTCACGGACTGTGGGCCGGGGGGGGGAGGGGTGGCATTATTAATCCGGGAAGATTGTTCTTTCAGGGCTCTACCACCGCCATCGATCCCCGGCATTGAATGTGTTGGCCTAGTGTGGGGCTCCGAGGTGAGCTTGGCTGTCTGGCTGGTGTACCGGCCACCTAGCGCACCAGCAGCCACCCTGTCAGGCCTGCTGGAGGCGGTGGCCGGCTGGGCTTTGGAGTTCCCTAACCTATTGGTATTGGGGGACTTCAACATCCATGCCGATGCCACTCCCTCCTCACAGGCTCTGGACCTGATGTCTTCCATGGCGACACTAGGGCTCTCCCAGTTTGTTTCGGGCCCCACACATCAAGCAGGCCACACGCTGGATCTGATCTTTGGCGTCGGTATAGATGTGATCATGTTTCCTTCGATGAAGGTGCCATGGTCTGATCACTATGCTATGAAAGCCAGGATTGATGTTCCACCCCCACCCTGCTTAGGTGGTGAGCCGATTTGGGCTCGCCTGCGGAGGCTGATGGACCCTGATAGATTCCGTCAAGCCTTGCGGGACCTTTCTCCCCCTGGCGACTCATTGACTGAGCTTGTTGAGGGCTGGAATACCCAGCTCCTGGCAGCCATCAATGAGATCGCACCTAAGCGCCCTCTGCGACCCCGCAGAAACCGGGCTCCCTGGTTTACCGAGGAGCTCCGGAAAATGAAGCGGGACCTCAGACGGCTAGAGCGAGTATGGCGGGGTGCCAGTGACGGAGCCTCAAGAACATCTTATAGGGTTTTTATGAAAACCTACGAGATGGCAGTGAAGGCTGCTAAGAAGTCCTACTTCTCGGCCTCCATTGCATCCGCTAGCTGTCGCCCGGCACAATTATTTAGTATAATTCGGTCTTTAACGTCCCTCGAAGGACAGCCAAATTTAAATAACAATTCGACACACAGCTGTGAGGCATTTGCGAGCTTTTTTGCGGAGAAGGTCCTGTCGCTCCGCCATGACCTCCCTGCCAATTTGGATACAATAAAGGAACTGGAGGCCCCTCGACTGTCCTCGGGTCCAGTATTGGACCACTTTGACCGGATATCCCCAGCCGATGAGGACATTCCCAGGGGAACTGAAGGAGGCAGTGGTGCGTCCGCTCTTAAAGAAAACATCATTAGATCCCTTAGATCTATCCAATTACCGCCCAGTTTCGAATCTTCCATTCCTGGGTAAGGTGATTGAGAGAGCGGTTGCTGAACAGCTTGGTAGGTTTCTGGATGAAACATCGGCTCTGGATCCATTCCAGTCCGGCTTCCGCGCTGGTCATGGGACCGAGATGGCTCTGGTCGCCCTAACAGATGATCTTCGTAGACAGCTGGATCGAGGCGGGTCGGGGCTGCTGATTCTTCTAGATCTGTCAGCAGCTTTCGACATGGTCGATCACGAACTTCTGGACCACCGCCTCGCCGACGTGGGGATCCAGGGCACAGTCCTTCAATGGCTGCGCTCGTTTCTCTCTGGTCGGGGACAGAGGGTGGCGCTTGGGGGGGAACTGTCATCCCGCCACTCCTTGGTGTGTGGAGTGCCTCAGGGTGCGATTCTCTCCCCGATGCTTTTTAACATCTTTATGCGCCCCCTCGCCCAGCTTGTCCGGAGTTTTGGGCTGGGTTGCCATCAGTATGCTGATGACACCCAACTCTATCTGTTGATGGATGGCCATCCTGACTCGGCCCCAGACACACTGATCAGATGCTTGGAAGCTGTGGCTGGATGGCTACGTGGGAACCGGTTGAAGTTAAATCCTTCGAAGACAGAGGTCCTCTGGCTGGGACGGGACGATATGGGATTGAGGGGGCAACTCCCATCTCTTGTGGGGGTGCCATTAGTGCCAGCACCGTCCGTTAAGAGTTTGGGTGTAATCTTCGATACCTCCCTCTCCATGGAGGCGCAGATTGCAGCTATAACAAAGGCGGCATTTTTTCATCTCCGCCAAGCTAAGCAGTTGGCCCCTTACCTCTCTCGCCCTGACCTAGCCACTGTGATCCACGCGACGGTCACCTCCAGACTGGATTATTGTAACTCGCTCTACGTGGGGCTGCCCTTGAGACTGACCCAGAAACTCCAGCGGGTGCAGAATGCCGCAGCGAGACTCCTTACGGGGTCTTCGCTGCGGGATCACATTCATCCGGTGCTATACCAGCTGCACTGGCTCCTGGTGGAGTACAGGATCAGGTTTAAGGTGCTGGTTTTAACCTTCAAAGCCCTATACGGCCTAGGACCCTCGTATCTACGGGACCGCCTCTCCTGGTATGCCCCACAGAGGAACTTACGGTCCTCAAATAAAAACATCTTGAAGGTCCCAGGCCACAGAGAGGTTAGGCTGGCCTCAACTAGAGCCAGGGCTTTTTCGGCTGCGGCTCCAACCTGGTGGAACGCTCTGTCACAAGAGACAAGGGCCCTGCAGGACTTGACATCTTTCCGCAGGGCCTGCAAGACAGAGCTGTTCCACCAGGCCTTTGGTTAGGGTACAGCCTGACTCCCTCCTTTGGCAATCTTTACAATACTTTAGTTTATGGTTGCCATCAATTTTGATTTTAATTAATTCTTATGATGTTTTTATAATGTTGCACTATTTTAGTGTTGTTAGCCGCCCTGAGCCCGGCTTCGGCTGGGGAGGGCGGGATATAAATAAAATTTATTATTATTATTATTATTATTATTATTATTATTATTATTATTATTATTAATTTGTTCGTCCCTAAGGTGCCATTAGACACTTTGCTGATTTTGCTGAAACTGATTAACATGGCTATGCCTCTGGAAACAAGAATCTAAGCCAGACAGGTCTCCAATTAAGTCATGTTTATTCAAGAGTCATAAGGGTAAGTGGAAAAAACAACCATCACAGTTTACTAGCTCAACCTGTATTCTATAGTAGTAGTAGAAGTAGTAGTAGTAGTAGTAATAGTAATAATAATAATAATAATAATAATAATAATAATAATAATAATATTTAAACCCTTCCCATCTGGCTGGGTTTCCCTGGCCACTCTGGGCGTCTAACATATCTGCATCATAGAACTGTAGAGTTGTAAGGGGACCCATGGGTCATCTAGTCAACCCCCCTGCAATGCGGGAATCTCAACACAGCCCCCGATCTAATTTGAAGCCATACTGAACCCTGTCCAGTTCTGCAAATGTGCTAGCAGTTTATTTTCTTCAGGCACACCAAGGTTTGTAAAGACTTTTTGGATGCAGAATTATGGGGGGTGGTATAGGTGAGAATTGTGGCATAGGTGAGAATATGCCATTTTTAACTTTGAGGCTGCAGAGTAGAGGATTGCACTTGGCCCAACAGAAAAAGCTGCTGATATTGGAGCCCCTTAGCAGGTAGGCAGAAGGGTAGTTGTCATGGACTGACGGGATGCAGAGGAACGGTGGGAGGCACCAGCTGGGGAACCCCAGGGGAGGAAGGCTCAGAGCCAGGGGGTCAGTGGTGGGGCGATGAGTGGTCAGACGGAGAAGAGGGAGCAGACTGGGAGAAGGAGGTGTCGGAAGCTGAAGAGGCAACAGGGTTTAGTGAGCAGGAAGATCTATGGCAAAGAGCAGTCCAGAAACACACAGAAGCAGAGGCTGGAGAGGAGGGAGGCCGAGATGAGACATGCTGCTGAAGAATCCAGGGAGTCTCCCCCTCCTGCTGTAACCAGCTCCCTTCCCCACTGGTCTCCTAGAACACACATAGTTGTGAAAAGAGCAGAACAGAGATTGGTTGTGCACTGATACAGTTTGTGACTGTTTGGAAAAAAACCCTGGAAGGAGGGGAGGGACCTTCAGTCCTTGCATCTGCCTCATTGAGGCAAAACCTACTGAGAAGGGTTGCCTGCACTGTTTTGGTTTCTTTGAATAGTGCTTGGAAAAAGCACTCACACTGTGGTTTTTTATTGCTGACCTTCGCTTAACTCTGGCTCCTGACAGTAGTCTTTTCACTTTTGGGCAATCATGAGACTGGGCTTGGAAAGTGCTAATTAAAAGGGAAATTATTCAGCCAACTCTGGTAGAATTAACATAGGTAAAAAAGGTAAAAGACCCCTGGACGGTTAAGTCCAGTCAAAGGCGACTATGGGGTTGCGGTGCGCTCATATCGCTTTCAGGCCGAGGGAGCCGGCGTTTGTCCACAGACAGCTTTCTGGGTCACGTGGCCAGCATGACTAAACCACTTCTGCTGCAACAGGACACTGTGATGGAAACCAGAGTGCATGGAAATGCCGTTTACCTTCTCGCCACAGCGGTACCTATTTGCACTTGCACTGGCGTGCTTTTGAACTGCTAGGTTGGCAGGAGCTGGGACATCCCCATCACGGGAATTCAAACCACTGACCTTCTGATCGGCAAGCCCAAGAGGCTCAGTGGTTTTGACCATAGCGCCACTTAACATACCACAATGAGTATGAGAAAGTGTTGAGGAGATGTGATCTGGGAGTTGTCATGTTGTGGTTGTCATGTGGTTTCTATTATTCTAGTTTACCACATCCAACTATATGGGATTCTTAATGCAACAGACTTCTTGTGTACCAGTTCATGTGACAGTGACTTTTATTAAAACTCTTCCCTTTCATACATAGACTCAGGATGTTGGGGTCTGAGTGTTTGGGTCTTGTTGAGTGTGTGTGAGGTGGTGGATGATTTCATGACAAATACCCATGTGATCAGCACCACCTACTGTTGCTGCTTCCAGAGGGAAAGCTGTGTTGTCTGTTATAGCAAAAACAGAAATGTGCAGCATTGTAAAGACTAACAAATTATGGTGTCAGCTTTCATTATCCAGAACTGTCCTACTGCGTCCCACCCAAGGCCGCACTCCACCAGGACAGAGGAGGGAACTCACTGATGGCCACAGTGATAAGGATGAGTTCGCTGCTCTCAGGACCAGGACTGGCCTTTTCCTCACTGCCCCTGCCACATACCCTCACTGTAGGGCCCACAGAAGTCAGCATATAACCGAGGAGGTGCTGGGTGTCATCCATCTCTTTGTGGTCAAAGGCCACACTGGCTGGGAGCAGCAGGGGTGGACCTCCATTTAGAGGCCCTGAAGCTTGAACTATCATGGGGGCCCCTCTGTAACCAGCAACAAGGTCTGGGTAACCTCTGTTATCTTCTTCAGCGGGGTTGTTCCACAACGGATCACCACACCTTTGCAACATCTGTGCTACTGACTCTCAAATTTTAGGATAAAATACATACATACAACAAAAATCAATCCATTTGAGTCATGCAATTCAAATTGGGTCTTGTAGACCCCAAAATTTGAAGCCATCTGGACTAAAGTCACTTCTGGGGCCCCTGTGGGATTGGGGCCCTGCAGCTTAAGCTTTGTTAGTTTCATAATAGAACCGCCCTTGCCTGCTACACCTGGTGAGTTGAAACGGAGGCAGAATAAAAGAAAGATTTGTTATAACACCTTCTGAGTGATTCATATAAGTTGAAATTTGTAGGCATGTGTATGGGCATGTAGGATTTTTTTATGTAAGGGAAGATAAAGTTACGTGTTGTGGATTGCACAAATACCTGCTTGTGCAACGGAACCTCTCTTTCCTCTCCTTCCCTTGCAGCCTCCCTGCACCTATTAAATCTGCTCCAGAGGGTTTGGGGACCCTTCAGAGTAGATTTCAGGGGTGCATTTGGAAAGAAGAGGTAGAAAATTCCTGCTCTGCAAATGGGTCTGGTTTGAATGGTGTTGGATGCAACTCTGGGTGCATGTGTTGTGGATGAGTTACAACTTCCAGGAGCTTCAAATAATGAAATGAACTCAAATGACATTTTATGGGGTCAACCAGCATTCCCTTTGATCTAAATGATCCCCACCCCCAACTACCTTTTATGACATAGTGTTTAAAATAAAGCAACCTTCCATTTTCAAAGGAAAACGGGAAGCGCAAAAATTCTTCTTAAATTTAACTGACTAAAATGATTTATAGAACTAAACATTGGCTCCTAGCAATTAGTTTGGCTGAGATTGGCCAAGTGAGAAAAACAAAACAAAACATTGCACGCTCTCTCCATCTCCATCACGAGGATATGGCCTTTACAAAGGCAATCTGTAAGTATGGCTGTTGGGAAAACAAAATCCTTGTGGGTTCCACCATTTGGAGGAAAAACCATTGCCGCAGACCCACTGTGGTTCAAGGTACGTGTGGTGGTTCACAGTGCCATGTGAAGGGCAGCAGAATGTGTCACAGCTGCCTGGGCAATCTGCTTCCTTTCCTGCCCCAAATCTACAATTCCCAAGTAGCAATGCAAGAATTCTAAAAGGGTGCCATTGAGAATTTTATATTTATTCATGTATTTAAGTGAGGAAGGGATATTTTTAAGGCTCTTGGATTACAACTGCAACTGAAAAGCCGGTTGCAGTTTGGAATGAGGGAAACTCACAAGCGTTTTGTTTTCCTTTACTGCGTCAGTCTATAATGAGAAACAGCGCAGTGAGGCAATGAAGCAATTCTTATGGGAACGCTGCCTTTTGCAACCCTGTTGATAAAACCAGAGAAAGCTGAGGGAGGCACAGATTGATGCATTATAGAATGCAGTGATGTAATCACCTAACTCTATGATAAATACACTTTACCTGGCATGGGTGGGTAGTTAACACATTCCTGCAAGTTAAAGCCTGCTTTAAAAAACCAGGATCTTGCAACAATGCCAGTTTTTAGAGGAGGCAGTTACCATGAGATAGCTATGCCCTGTGAAGATTGAAAGGAAGCTTAAGGATTTAGGTGAATGGTTAAGAGCAACTAATATAAATCTGTGTAAAGATAATTATTAAAAAACCTGGGAACATATTAAAGGAAATTTGGAAATTTGGAAAAGAATGAATCTTTCACTGTTAGGTAGAGTGTTGACTACAAAAATTAGTGCATTACCTAGAATGTTATTTTTGTTTCTGTCAGTTCTGGTGATTGGCAAGACAGATTCTTTCAATGCATGGCAAAAAGATATTTCTAAATACATTTGGCAAGGGGGGGAAATGAGAATAAAATATTAAATACTGATAGACGCAAAAGAGACAGAAGGTTTCTCCCTGCCAGATATAAGATTATATTATGAAGCACCTGGTCTTTGTTGGTTGAAGGAATGGATGACATTGGAGAATTCACATATTTTTTATTTAGAAGGTCATTATAATATTTTCGGTTGGCACGCTTATTTATGGCATGAAAAGGTAAAAGTACATAAAGGATTTACAAATCATATAATTAGGAAAAATCTGTATAGAGTATGGGATAAATACAAAAATCTATTAGTGGCCAAAACACCACTTTAACTCTCACCATTGGAAGCCATAGAGATAAAGATGAATAATATGATAGAAAGTTGGACAACTTATAGAAATTTATTAAAACTAGAGTGGGGGAGTATCAATGAAAAGAAATTAAGGATTTATCAGGGAAATTAACAACATGGATACAATATCATCATTTGAAGAAATATTTAAGAAAGATAGAATATGAGAGTTTGGGAAACAAACATCACAATTGGAGAGAAATCTGTTTGAATGTAATGTAAAAGTGCTATCTAAAATGTATAAGGTACTATTAGAATGGGAGACAAAGGATGAGCAAGTAAAATCCTCAGTGATACATTGGGCAATAGATATTTGCTATACTATAGATATGGAAGCATGGGAATGATTGTGGCATATGGATATAAAATTCATAGCATGCTATTGTATGAAAATGTTATATTGATGGTACCTAACACTGAGTAAATCGGCAAAAATGTATAAATCCCAATCAAATAAGTGTTGGAAATGTAAAAAGAAAGAAGGTTCTTTTTATTACATGTGGTGATCTTATAATAAGCTTAAAGCTTATTGGGAAATGATATATAATGTACCGTATTTCTCACCCTATAGGACGCGCTTTTTCCCCTCCAAAAATGAAAGGGAAATCTGTGTGCGCCCTATGGGGCGAATACGGGCTTTCGCTGAAGCTTGGAGAGCGAGAGGGGTCGGTGCGCACACAGACAGCTTTCTGGGTCACGTGGCCAGCATGACTAAACCACTTCTGCCGACCCCTCTTGCTTTCCAGGCTTCAGGAAGCTATCAGCAAGCCTAGGGAGCCCTGTGGGAGTTCCCGCAGGGCTCCCCTTGCTGCAAATAGCAGCCTGCTGCCCGGCGCGCGGGGCGCCCTGAAGCAGAGCGCCGCACGTGCCGGGCAGACATCGGCCAGCCCCACAAGCTCGGGGGACAGGCGGGAGGCGCAGCGCCGCCATCCCGCTGTTCCCCGACCTGGTTTTTTGGGGGGAAATAAAGGAAATTTTCCCCCTTTATTTCCCCCCCAAAAAAACTAGGTGCGTCCTATGGGATGGAGTGTCCTATGGGACGAAAAATACGGTATTGAAAAAGATATTTAAAATAACATTTGTTAAAAACCCAGAAACTTTCCTTTTGGGAATTATAGGGGCAGAACTACCCAAACTGTATAGAAATTTATTTATGCATGTCACTGCAGTGGCAAGAATGTTATTTGCCCAAAAAATGGAAAGAAGAAGTCCCAACGAAAGACGATTAGATACAAAAACTTACGAAATATGCAGAAATGGTGAAACCTACCAGTGAAAAAAGAAATCAAGATGACAAACTTTTTATAAAAATAATGGGAATGGTTTATTGAATATTTACAAACAAACTGCAAACAGATAAGAAGATTGGCAGGATTATGGTAATAACCTGCAGTTTCATTAGAGTATACATTTAAAGTAGATGAATAAATGATTAAGTTAAGTTAATTTGGAATATGCAAAAAAGATATAAAATAAATAAATTTAGGGAACTGCAGAAAGAGGGGGAAGGAAGTTGAGTTTCGAAATGTTAAAATTATTGAAATGTATAAAATTGAAAATCATAAACATTAAAAAGAGAGTTCTGGGCACCTCAATTTAAGAAGGATATTGATAAGCTGGAATGGGTGCAGAAGCAGGCACCAAAATGATCAAGGGTCTGGAAACCAAGCCTTATGAGGAATGGTTGAGGGAGTTGGGTCTTTTTAGCTTGGGAAAGAGGAGACTGAGAGGAGATATGATAGCCATCTTCCAATGTCACATGGAAGATGGAGCAAGTGCAAATGTTTGATGGAGAGCTGCATTTCACTTCAAAGACAGTTTCAGAAAGTACAATTAGTTAGGTTTTCTAAAAGGAATTTCCCCCCATCAGAGAAACATAGGAAGCTTTGTTAGACTGAATCAGACCACTGGTTCATCCTGCTCTGTATTATCTACACTTGCTTGAAGCAGATCTCCAGATCTCCAGGCAGAGATCTATCTCAGCCCTACCTGGAAATGCCTGGAAGCTTCTGCACGCTGACCTGGATTGAACCTGGGGTGCTCTACATGCAAAACAGTCGCTCTATCGCTGAGCCAGCAAAAGCACTGTGCAAATGAAAGAATTCCCCTCTGAGTGCCTCCTCCCCATACAAATGCATGGGCTTTGATGTTGATGCTGCAATCCTTTTTGTCATGTGCTTTAGACACTTGCTTTTATTTATTTCCTTCCTGCTATGTCACAAAAAAATAGCACAACTGTAATGGAAGAGCTTGTGATTTGTTGACACTCCCTTAATGTTAAGGGCTTGGCAATCTGAGGACTTTATTCCTCTAAATAAAGCTTTTTTTAAATACAGCCGCTCCTGATTCTTGATGCCTGTTGTTAGACCCAGAAAGAATAGAACTAACTTTTTAAAAAAGAAATTGCGTGGGTGCATTCATTTAAAGCACACATAGGCAGGCCGTTTTAAGTCAGATACAGTGGTACCTTGGTTTACAACCATAATCCGTTCCAGAGGTCCAGGCTGTAACCCAAGGCACACTTTCGCCAATGGGGCCTGGAAAAAAGGGGGGGGGTTGTAATAATAAAAAAGGGGACACGCACTTCCGGGTTGACATGGTTGTAATCCAAAATGGTTGTAATCCAAAACGGTTGCAAACCAAGGTACCACTGCACACTGTACGAGGGAGCTCTCAGGAAAAGGAATCTACTCACGGCTGCATAGGAGATGGTGCTTGCAAACTAGAAGGTGGAGGAGAGCTCCAACTTCAGCAAACAACTGTTCATCCCTCCTCCCTCCTCTTAAAGCACCGCTTTAAGCCACTATTTCTATTAACTGGAGCTCGCTGACACCCCTGACCCCATGATTCAGAAGAACTAAGATGGGGAAGGGCGAGAGAGTGAGAAAAGAGCAAGATGCATACACGCCAACATTTCTCTGATGAAACTAGACACATCCCAATTAAAAGCGAGGCATTTTGGGATCAAATCAGAAATTGGGACAACTTCTGTAAATCCAGGAATATCCCTGGAAAATAGGGACACTTGGAGGGTCTGCAAGATGGTGTGGCTGAAAAAGAAAACACCACCCTCCTTTTATATGTCTGTGTTCATACACACACACAACTGGATTAAACTCTGAGCCTGGGGAGGCCCCTGGGCAGTCGAAATTTTGGGACCCTCCACTCTAGTGGGATAGCATTGAACCATTAAAGCTTGGTTGTAATTTTCTTTCAAGACAAGCGGGGCACTTAAAAAGTGTGGGGCCCATAGGGCAGTGCCTTCTCTGGCTATTTGGTAATCTAGCACTGCACACATTTATATGCAGAGGCGTAGCGTGGGTTGTCAGCACCCGGGGCAAAGCAAGTAATTTGCGCCCCCTAACCTGTGGATTTTAGCACTCGAGTCTCGAGCGCACCCCCCAGATGTTGCGCCCGGTGCGGCCGGGCCCCCCTGCACCCCCACGCTACGCCACTGTTTATATGCACAGGATCCGACTGTAAATGCAGCTGTGACTGCTGTTGGTTCCAGCTGCCTTCCTCTCCCCTGTAGCTGCTGACATGAGTTCCTAGCCAGAGTCATCTAGATTGCATTCTTTTTCTTCAGAGTCTCAGGCTGGGCAAGAGCTAAAAAAAGGGAAGGGGATACCCTTGTCCAGCCCAAGATTATGAAGAAGCGCAGGAAATGTTGAGAAGAACCAGGGCATATTAATCTTTAAAATAATATGGAGTTGTTTTTTTTTGGGGGGGGGGGCTAATAATTGCTGAAGGTGGGGAGAAAAGATGGTAAGTTCAAAGTACCCAAACAAGAACTGAGAGGGCATAAATCTGTACTGGAACTATTTAAAGTGTTTTTTAAATATAGAATTGTTTCTAAATGTCCTGCTATCCGAACACAATGTGTTTTCAGGAAATGGTTTGTAGGTGAATGGATGCAGAGCGATTCAATGATCTCCATTGGTTTCGGATATCTGAATCTGTGGTGTGCACAGGGAGTGAATTTTTTTTTATAACAAATGTTTGATAGTGGGACCTGCATGTATATAGAATTGCCTATGGAAATTATTTTATTTCATTTTCATTTTCAAAGAAACGGCTTGGATTATGGGAGTGTATACTTTTTTTAACCCTGTGATGCCATTGTTATTCCTAACTGCTGCCTGTTTTGGCTTCTTTTCCATCTTTTCTGGCTTATCTGATGTATGATTCAGCCAGGCAGGGATTGCAACTTGACTGGAATGGTGCCACATAGCAGAGTCAATCCGATTTGGGCTACATGATGTTGCAAAGGAGGGCAATGTGATTGAACAAGAGAACATTTTTGGCAGGAGTTCCCAATACAATTACTGGAAAAGGTTGCATTGTTTGAGACGATTGATTCAACATGAATGGTGCTTCATAATTTAATAGGAATATTAACTTGATGAAACATAACTCCATCACGCATGCCCTCAAATCAGTTTTAAACAGATAGTTTGAAGAACAAAAACTACATGCAGCTGCTCATGAATATTCTGTTTCATTGAAATAGGAAATTGTTTCATGATTACAAAGTATCAAAGCACTGTTATGCATTTAAGTAACAGCCACAGGTCCTGATTTATTACTGGATGTGATGAATATGGAATCCACTTTTACACATGGTTATGGCAGTCATATTTACATCATGTGACTTCATTTACTGATAACCATGGAACTCTTACATACAACAGAGTGATGCACTATCAAGAGCAGAAGTTCTTGGTGGCTTTGGGCAAGGCCCAAACACATGGCCTTAGTTTGTGCCCTCAGTGTCCAGGTTGATGCCCTGGAGAAGAGGCATGCAGCCGCTAGGGGACCAAGAGGCTGGATCCATCACCAGGACATCTCACATGCCAGCATAGGTCTCCAAAACTAATGTTGTCCCCGATCTTCTCCACAGGCCTTTCTTCATGCTTAAGAAGCAATGCACCTCTTATCAAGAAAATGGCAAAGGCTATGGTTTTTAATAATCCCTGGCATCCCCAAAAGACCTAACAAAAGATAGGTCTTTTGTTAAAAAAAGCAGATTTCCCAGATTTTCCAACTGTGCAAATTCTCCATCAGATACCCCACGCTTAAAATAAAAAAGGCAAATGAACACAAAGTGTCCTCTGCTCCTGGCTTACACTGCATATCAGGGACAGCTTCTCTGTCAGAGTCAGTAGGTCTTCTCTACTATACAGCAACAAGTCATTTATGAACCTGCCTTAGTTCAGTAATGTTACCTGCCTGAAGGAGAGGAGGTTGTGCCCCAAAAGAAGAATGTGTTCTAATTTGGTTTGGGCAGTATGTTTCAGGTATGGAAACTGAGTGCCTTCTACATGGTATCCTTGACATGACCTGTCATTTAAGTGCTAGCCCTGTGTCAACACAAGCCAAAATGTTCTTGGGCAAACTGATTTGCAAGGCACTGTGGTGCTCCTGAGGCCACTGTAACTTGGTGGATCAGAGCCAGGAGAGTTCATCTGTCTAGAACATGTCGTTCTGAAAGGATTATCCATGCAAAGTCTTCCCAAGGATTGGCTGCAGAAGAAAAGCTTTGGGATGGATGCACCCAGAGTGGGTTGAGGCTGATCAGCTGCTGTGTCAGTGGTGTATCTGTTGCCATGCAGGCTGACTAATCACTAAAAGCAAAGCACCCTCTGCGTTGATTTGCCTTTCCCAATCTCCTTGGAGTTTCTCAAAGTTTCTAGAGCTAAATGTCCCAGGTTCAGCTCATCCCTGCCTGTGCGAAAGAAAGAGAAAAACACCCATTCACAGTTTCATTAGGATCTAGCTAATCCCCACTCAAAGTTATGCTTTCCAAGGCTGCTTTTTCCCATTTCCCCAGCAGCGTCAGATGGTGGCAGGAGAAGATTCGTTCCTGAGGACCTTCCTCTTCTTATGCATGGAGATAGGCATCTTGCCAGTGCTCCCCTGACTTCTTCAGAGAGCTGCAGAAGGAAAGGCGGGAATGGCCTCATGAAACACAGACAGCAACATTTCACAAGAGTTATCTCTTCCATACCCTACCAGTGCTGCTGTCTGTCATGTCCTCTAAATCTGGGTCACAGCATTGCCCTGACTGAGGGGGATTCAGACTTGGACACATCACAGGTTGCCCGACTTGGGGAGGGAAAACTTCGGAAGCCCCTTCTGTATCCTCCTGGCTTAAGGATGTGGCTCTCCCATCATCCTCAGACCCCAAGGCTAACTTCCCTGGAGCTTCTGCTGCTCCACAGCCATGTAGGAACATGTGATCACAGAGCCAACTTTGCAACCTTTAAGGATTGCTTAATGTTCCAGGGGGGTTCCTTGACAGTCATTTTTAACCTTGCTAAGACATCTTTCACAGGGTTGCAAGTGGGACCCACTGAAAGCTGTTCAGGCAATTGCCCTGACTGGAATAAGCTGTTTATTGCTTCCACTTTACATGTAGGCTCCAAGCCCAGTAGGATTTCCCCCACTTGATTCCCCACTCCCCAATTGATCCTACCACACTGATCCTCCTTCAGTTAATTGACACTTACTGCAATATATCTGCAAAAGCCGTGAGCAGGGGCTTGCATTGGTACTTAATGCCATGCTTGGCACAGAGGGATTTCACCAGAGGAGCGACCTTCCAATAATTGTGGCGAGGCATCGTTGGGAAAAGGCTGTGATGAAAAGAGGGATAAATGGGGTCAAGCAGCTAGCAGAGAACCTTACGTGAGCCAAAATCATCCCAGTCCTGCCCAGTTCAGCCTTCCATGAACTGGTGCTCTCCAGATGTTTAGGAGTACAACTTCCATCAGCCCCAGATAACGTGGCTGTGTATCATGCAAGTGTCCCAGAAAAACAGGGACATTTTTTATCATGAGAGAATGGCAGCCATTTTGGCTGCTATGCTCTTGCATGATTTTGCGGCATGATTTCCCCCTTTAAAAAAGCACTTTTTTCTGGAGTCGTGATCTTACACTGTGCCCCAGAACACACATTTTTGGGTACTGTGCCCGGGAAAAGTGGTTTTGTTTTGTTTTTTGCTGGGGGGGGGGTGGAACTGTGGAGCAAAATCACATGATGTAACATTCAGGATTTGGGGGTGGTCCATTAGTTCTATTAGGGGCTCTCCCACATACATTCATAAAAGAGTATGTTTTGACTCACTGGTGCTCAATCTGGAAGTTTAGGTGTCCTGTGTACCAGTCATTGAACAGGGATTGATCCACATTACACGTTGCTGCAAGCTGAGTGAGAAAGAGGAATGTGCATTTTCAACACACCATATTCCTTCATTTAACCTTTGTTGTACTGCATACTACTGTTTTTAATTGTTCTTTGTGGGTTTCCTTTAATTGTTGGTACCACATGTGAGGCCACTAAAAAAAACTTCTGAATCAGAACTCAACAACTGCATCTGTGCTGTGTGACCATGATGAAAATAGGCTATAATCACGAGTGGAGAACTATGTACACTGTGGAATTTTGGTGCATGCACTGCTGAAGAGGCAAGTTGTTTTTCAACTGGAAAGTGTGTTTTCTCTGTAGCAGGTTGAAGAAACTTCAGAGAAACTTTGGACTCTTTCCCATGTTCCTCTGTTATTTCCACTATATTATTGGTGTCCTCAGAGTGCACCAAAAGATCTATTTAAGCACTATAAAAGCAGCATTAAGAGCCACTGATCAACACACAATTTTCTTATACAAGAAGGAAAATAACTTTTATAGTGAATTAATTGCACTGGGAAGTAGGAATAGGTGAATCTGCCAATTTTGGTTTCTTTCTGTTTCTTATTTTCTCACTCTTAAGTTCAATTTCCTCTATTTCCACATCAGTTTGTGATTTTTATTTTTAAAAAGTCCTCATGGACATTCACCAGCATTTTAATACAAATTTCTCTTAATATTCACATTTGTATGCAATTCTACTTAATATACACATTTTGCAATGCAGTTTCCTGTAATATGATGCAGTTTTGTATGTTATTTTCATGAACACATGCCTTTTAATAGACACTTTTATCCCAGTAAATCCACTTTTGTAACCATTATTCGGCGGGAGAACTGCATTGAAAAATTCAGAAAAGTGTGGATTTTGAAAGATGACTTTTTTGGTTTTCCTATTGTTTCAGAAAATGCAAATTAGGTAGGTTAACTTGAAATGTGAACTGAATAGAGGGCAAAGGTTAATTTAATTCATCTGATAATAATAATAATAATAATAATAATAATAATAATAATAATAATAATAATTTATTATTTGTACCCCGCCCATCTGGCTGGGTTTCCCCAGCCACTCTGGGCGGCTTCCACAGAAACCAAAAAACACTAAAATATCATACATTAAAAGCTTCCCTGAATAGGGCCGCCTTAAGATGTCTTCTGAATGTCAGGTAGTTGTCCATCACCTTGACATCCAATGGGAGGGCATTCCACAGGGCGGGCGCCACCACCGAAAAGGCCCTCTGCCTGGTTCCCTGTAGCTTCGCTTCTCGTAATGAGGGAACCGCCAGAAGGCCCTCGGCGCTGGACCTCAGTGTCCGGGCAGAACGATGGGGGTGGAGACGCTCCTTCAGGTATTCCTTCTTCCCACTCCCCTTTTTATGAAGAGTACCCACTCTGGGATCCCACAGCTAATTCTCCCCTGGCCTCCTCACTGGCCCAAATAGGACTAATTTAACCAGCTAGCCCTAGTGATCATCTAATGTTTATTGGATGGATTTTCCCCTAAATTGATTTTTGAACTTTGAATTCATTGTCATTCTCGCTTTTATACTGTATTTTATGCTGGGTTTTTTGTATCACAATTAAGTGTTTTAAATTTGTTGTTAGCCGTCCTGAGCCCAGTTTCTGAACCAGGAAGGGCAGGATATAAATAAAAATTTATTTATTTATTTATTTATTTATTTATTATTATTATTATTATTATTATTATTATTATTATTATTACTATTATTACTATTATTACTATTATTATTAGCTGTATGGGAAACCACAACATAAAGATTTGGCATTTGCTTAGCCTTAGGGAGCAAGCAAGATGATAAATAATCTGGCATTAGTGTCTCTATGATCTTATGATGTCTATCTTTATTGGCTAAATTATGTGCCTTAGTAGACAATGGAAAGGAAGGATTTGCAATGCAGTCTGTAGGGCTGGGTGTTGTCAGCTTTCCAACATTGCGATGTATCACCAGCCAACTATCACAAGACAGTGGTATCTCGGTTGTCGAATGTAATCTGTTCTGGAAGATTGTTCAACTTCCAAAACGTTTGACAACCGAGGCGCAATGGGCGGTGGGCAAAACCCATTGAAAAAATGGAGAAACGTGCCTCAGAAGCCGTTCAACTTCCGAGGCACGTTCAAAAACGGAAACATTCACTTCCGGGTTGTCGGCGTTCAAAAGCCAAAATGTTCGACTTTCGAAGCGTTCAACAACTGAGGTATCACTGCATAGTGATACATCACGATGTTGAAAAGCAGAGGAACAAGCTGCAATGGTCCCAGCCCCACGAGGCACCAGGGTGAAACCGCCTCAGCTCCCTCGGTGGGAGCGGCGGCAATTTCACCCAGGTGTCTCACAGGGTGCCTCCTAACAGTTTCTTCCGCCAGGTGCTGGCAGAAGACAGAGTCAGGTGCAGGCAAGCCCCACCCATGATATACTGCCAGGTGAAGGCGCCATCGCACTCTGGCTCCCAAACCAGTCCTAGGTGATGTATCGATACATTGCCCAGGCCAGCAGCCTGTACCATTATATAGTAGCAATAGTAATAATAATAGTAGTAGTAGTAGTAGTAATTATTATTATTATTATTATTTATTATTTATTATTTATACCCTGCTCATCTGACTTTCCCAGCTACTCTGGGAGGCTGCAGAATGATGGGGGGTGGAGACGCTCCTTTAGGTATACTGGGCCAAGGCCATTTTGGTGACTTGCAACTTACAGGTAACTTGTAACTTACATGCATTTAACTTGTGCACATTCAGCTTTATGTTCTTCCATATATATATATATAATTCAAAAAGGGGTAGAAAGAAGGTGGACATCCGGGCGGGGGGGACTTTGGCAATTCCACCAGTCATTGCACCCAATCTGTTTTGACAATACACGATTTTGGCTTTATGCACAATCCCTGGACCATAACCCCTGGAAACATTGAGAGTTGCCCGTATTGTTAATATTAACCCACCCTTCATCTAAGGTTCCAGGGCAGGTTACAACAATATACAATACTAAGAGTGGACTTCAGCATGATGCTCTTCCAAACATTCTGTTTGCACAAGCATTGCGGCTTGCCAAATGGAATAACCTCCCCTCTTCATCAGCCCACTGTCCCCAGCCCCCTTGAGCCAATTTCAGGAGGGGTGGGGTGGGTGGAATGGGAAAGCCCCATTGCACAAGCCAAAATCCTTGTGCAGGGCTTTAGTTGATGTGGTTCGTTAGGTGTCTCCTTCCCTGTGCCCAAATATATTCAGGAATGAGCTTGTTATATGAAAGAAAGATGAAGATAAAAGCAGTAGTTATCTTACCTGGGCAGATACCCAGTCTAAATTCTGGTCATAGTTAATGTTCATTGGAATGTGGTTCATCTGCGAGATCCAGAGAAACCAAGAGCTTTCTAGGAACCTAGGCAGACAAGCAACAATGCTAACAACCACTATCCAGATAAGCTAAAGGTAAACACATAGAGGCCACAAACCTTCTTTTTATTTTGCTTTGAAATCACTAGATCAGGGATGGGAAACCAGTAACCCACCACATGCTGTTGGACTCTAACTCCCATGAGCCTCAACTAGCATGGAATGATGGGAGTTGGAGTCCAGGAACATCCAGAGGCCCGCTGGTTCCTCAACCCTACATGAGACCAAAAGCCATTTAGAGCAGGGGTTTCCGAACAGTTGTTCATAAGCTTCAATCAGGTGGTTTGCAAAATGACTGTAAAGATGAAATTAAAAACCATTCGACATCTCACACGGTGTATCACAATTACTACAACAGGCAGAATATTCATTAAGTGGTCCTTGAAGACACTCAACAATTTTCAATTGGTCCATGGGTGACTCCGGGGGCATCTAGAAACCACCTGTTTAGAGTAACCACTAGAGGAGGCACAGTCTCTCCTGTGAGGCACCTTCCTGGACTGCTTCTGTGTCATTGTGGTATGAGGCTTTGACATATGTAGGAGCCAGTTTCTACATGAAGAGAGCATGTATTCTGAACACACAACTCATAAATTAAGGAAAGCCTGTAGAGCAGAAAAAGCAGAAGCCAGAAGAACTATTACCTGGCCAACCAGTAGTATGCCATGAAGGTCTTAAATCCCATTAAAGGAACATACATGAGACAGACGCGGACATAGTAAAGCATCATGAAAGCAAACTCCTGCCAAAGGGGGGAAAAATAGGTTAGAAAACAGTTGCCAGGTCCTTCATTTCAGATCTACTAACTGTATGCAACAACTATGGAGAACACAAAGGCCATAACAAAATATGGATGAAGAGCACTGTTTGCATGCATGGGAACATCCAGGGATGCTGTCATGAAAAAAGGAAAGGGCATGAAGGGGATCAGTAATGGTCAAGATGGGACAAGACTGAATCTGATGGGCCAGGCAGATTTTCTACAGGAAGCTACATTTCTCTTCAAAGTGAAAAGAATTCCCAGAATAATTCATGGAAGGGATTTTTATCCCTCTCATCTGCTGATGACACCCAAGCTTTTTGTTAGGAGGGTGTTCAAATCAGAGATCCCAGGGAAGCTCACTAATCTCAGGCTCAGATACAAGATTCAGAGGTTGTTTAGGGAAGCTTTTAATGTTTAATAGACTATTGTATTTTAAGATTTTGTTGGAAGCCGCCCAGAGTGGCGGCTGGGTATAAATAAATTATTTATTATTATTATTATTATTATTATTATTATTATTATTATTATTATTATTATTATTATTATCTTCAGGCACCAGAAGTTCTTCTCAAGCTCAGATAAAACTCAAAGCCAGAGAAGAATTCCCATATTTTCACCCATCCTCCCCACCAGCCTCCAAATCTTCCCACTTCCCCCTAAAGCAGGTGTCAGCAACCTTTTTCAGCCGTGGGCTGGTCCACTGTCCCTCAGATCATGTGGTGGGCCGGACTGTATTTGGGGTGGTGGGAATGAACAAATTCCTATGCCCCACAAATAACCCAGAGATGCATTTTAAATAAAAGCACACATTCTACTCATGTAAAAACTGTCACGGCTAAAATGGCCACTGTTTCTTTAATGCGAATAAAGCTGGGTCAGCATGACTCAGCGGTCTGCACCAAGTTGTATATATAAGTGAGAAATGTTAGTTTGTTGCTGTGGCTGGTGTTTGGGTTGGTTGGTGCTGGTGTGTATAGTTATTCTGTCGTGTTTTGCACAAGGACCTTTAAGAATAAAACTCTGCAAGGACTTTTCTCGTGGACTCTTTTGTGCCGACAAGGGTCCAAGGACCAGGCTGAGGAGACAAAGGGAGGTCAGAACCCTTTCCTTCTTTTTTTTTGCTTTTTACAAACACTGACAAAAACACCACAAATAACCCAGAGATGCATTTTAAATAAAAGCACACATTCTACTCATGTAAAAACATGCTGATTCCCGGACCGTCCACGGGCCAGATTGAGAAGGCGATTGGGCCACATCCGGCCTCCGGGCCTTAGGTTGCCTATACCTGCCCTAAAGCATTACCAGCCCATGACAGCAGGAGCAACACGGAATGCAGGGGACGGAGATCTGCCTCTTCCCCTGTTTCTCTGGTGTCCTGATGCACTACATAGTCAACAGGCCCAAAGCTGCCTCATAGGAGATGTAGATCTTCCAAGGTATGCAGAGAACGATGACTTCCCAGTTGCCTTAGCTCACTGCACGGCAGCGTACAATAGCACCAGAGAGCGAAAGGAAGTGTCAGGACCCTACCTTTCTCCCCGCTCCCTGCATACTGCCACTGTTCCTGCTCGGTCTTATACCCGTCCCCAAACAGACTTATCCAGAGGAGAAACCACTGCAAATATGCAGGTGACTTACCAGCCAATTTTTCCTTTGAAATGCGAAACGCAATACAGCAAACTGGACGTATAAAACGAAGGTCAACGGAGCTAAGACTAGTGAAATCAGAAAACAAGAACATTACAAAGATGTAAATCACCCAAACTCAATACAGCCTATCTATCTATCCATCTCTGGTCATACTGGCCAAATAGTAGTAGTAATATATATAATAATAATAATAATAATAATAATAATAATAATAATAATAATAATAAAAAAATATCTTAAAATAGAATTCCATATTTTCAGCAAATCATCCATCTAAAACTTTTGTCAAAAAAATTTATGTCACCCAATAATAATGCCATTGTTTTCATCCACAAGGCATGGCTTTACTAAAGGTTGCAATTTCCAGACCCATACTCCTGAGGTCCATCTCCTGGAGCCTTCTGGCGGTTCCCTCACTATGATAACTAAGATTATAGGGAACCAGGCAGAGGGCCTTCTTGGTAGTGGCGCCCTCCCTGTGGAATGCCCTCCCATCAGATGTCAAGGAAACAAACATCTATTTGACTTTTAGAAGACATCTGAAGGCAACCCTGTTTAAGGAAGTTTTTAATGTTTGATGTTTTATCATGTTTTAATATTCTGTTGGGAGCTGCCCAGAGTAGCTGGAGAAACCCAGCCAGATGAGCGGGGTATAAATAATATATTATTATTATAATTATAATAAAATGGCAGGGACACTCACGGGCGAAGTATATGTGCTGGTGCTGGTAAGGCATGTATTTCTTTTTCTTCTTGCCAAGCTGCAGATGGAGAGGAGAAGCAACATGGTTAAGCTGACAACCATATATAAACTTTCTGAGTGCCAACTTCCATTCATTACAATAGGGATCCTTGTGTTAGCTCTAATGAGTCCAATTGGGGAGGAGACCTTATACATAGTAGGGTCTTCTCAGTGATGGCACCCTATTTTGGGAGCCTACAGGCCAGAGGTTCTCCACCATTGAGCCCACCAGGCCTCAGAGGTTGGCTTGTTAAGCAGTTCTGGGCAAACCTCAAAGCACGTGAGGTGTCATCCTTACGACTTCGCAGCTGTGGCTTGAATCCAGGGACACAAAGGAAGAATCTTTCTTCCTTCAGCCACAGCTGAAACTTTAAATCACCTGCTGTCACCTGCCATCAGGTGACCAACAGCTTGGCCTGTCAAAGGGATATGTGGAGGGATGGCCAGAAGGCTATATCCATTTCTGCACTCCCACTCCACCCTGTCATGAGCAGAACAGATGCCATCTAGAAATAAGGAAAATAAGAAACTAATCTAATGGTATAAACAGCCCATCAACAACATGAGCTGCAGGAAGGAGCACTAAAGCTGTGTCCTGGAGATGGCATGCTTCCTTTCTTCCCAGGTTGCTCACTAAGAGTATGGATTCTGTTAACAAGGTGTTCCCTTTTCTATGATTTGAGTCACTCCCAGGTCTTCTGCTCACCTCCACTGAGAGTGCCTTTCCCAGGCTGAACAAAAATGGGTGCATATTTAGATCAGGGTCCTTGCGGAAGCAGTTGGGTTTGGCATGATGCTGGTTATGCATATAGTTCCATTGGCTTGGTGGTCCACCCTTCATACATAATGAAAACACACACATATATACCATTAATTCGTGGGTAGAGCTACATACTGTACTCATTCCTGCTGTATAAAGATTGCACAATATAAGAGATTAATAAATCTAGGTGTATACATTTGCTCAACTACAGCTGGTTTTTAAAAAAACAAAAACGGGGGCACATGATACAACTTTACCATCCTGTACCCTCCCATTTCCTACCATCACATGTGAGTTCATCTCCTGCCATGTTGAGTTACTATTAAGTTCTGATATTTCAATCTAAAGGCAAGCGTTCAAAATTCACTCTCTGATCCTAAATAATAATGTGTGTGAGGGAGGAAAAAACCCTCCCCCATTGTTGTTGTTTATTCGATTTATATAGCTCCCTTTATCAGAAGATCCCAGAGCAGCGTAGAACATTAAAAACACATTGCATTACATTGTTTCACTTTGGAAGTAAGAAGGATGTGCCATCTATCTCACTCAGCTGAATGTATGTCCTTACAGAAGGCTCCAGATCTGTAATGGCTCTCTTCAGGTCAGAAGAGCATCTCCCTGGCCTGGCCTACTACCAACTCACTCACTGCTGGGCCTAGATGGCTGTGTGCTCCCTGGATCCCGCAAGTTTTAAAATATAAGCCAGACCAGCTTCCTGCGTTGAGGTGATCGACTAGCTGACGGGCCATTAAGGGAAACAAAGGAAAGGGGCTCTATGCGAGACAGCAAACTCATGGTTAGTTGGAAGGACAAGGCCTGAGTTTAGAGTGGAGTTTGCAGTGATATGACCTAGAAGCAAAGCAGCAAGGAGAGAGAGAGAGAGAGCCATGCTGAATCCAAGGCTGTGACAATGGAAGAAACAAGACCCTCTTGTGATGCTAATGCTGTGAACCCCTCAATTGTAGACTCAGGTTATATATACATGTGTGTAAATAAACCATATAGCCTAAAGAGAACACAGTCTCTGTTGTGCCTCATTTCCAAATGGAAACATGAACCCTGAGTAAGCGCCTGAAATCACTGGAATCTTGCACCGCTCAGAGATTAGGGTGGCATGAAACAGTGTATTCTATTGGCCAAAGACTCTTGTAAAGTTTTAAGATGATATCTATGTTACGGAGATACGTAGTGCTTATTTAGTACCTTGACTTTATTTGTTCTTTACTTCCTAGTGAACCAGGATCCACTGCTAGGTAGTACCCAAATTATTCTTTAGCCATGATGAACTGAGGTATTCTAAAGAGCCCCCTTACTGCCAAAGTGAGGGGAAAGAGTTGCCATAGTCCTTCACCAGAGTCTTTTAGCCCCAACAGCAGGTGTTGTGTAGCAAGCTGTTCAAATCTCACCAAAATCATGAAGCCACTAAGCCTTAAACCATGCTTTTCATCACTTTGCCCCCTGAGTATGGACTGAGGCAATACTAATAGAGTTGTTGTAGGAATGAGTGAGATCCCATATCTGAAGCACACTGAATGCTTGAAACATCATATCATCAATGCTATTTTCATTATCCTTGTTATAATCACACAAGATAAGCCCAAGAAATGATCCTTCTTCCCCCAGTGAAGTGCAAAGAGGGCACTGCTATTGGGACATTGTCATTGTATCCATTTGCATATCATTTTACCTTACATATTCCCATCACAATGAAGTGAAATGGTCTGTTCCACTTGGCCTTCTGAAAGACTGAAAGATGCCCAAGATCATGTTGTAAAAATGCATACTGGATCTGGAAGGCAAAAAGCAACGCTAGGACAATGTGATGCAGTATGGCACCATATATTTGAGAAATGGTGAAGAATTCTGCTACTGCTTTACACGATAAACTCAGGAGCATCAGTGCTAATTTATTGACCAGAATGCCAACAAAGAGTATGAAATTCCACTGACACAATAAAATTCCAGCATTGTGGCTAGGGAGAATGCTATGAATCATAAAGCAGTTCATTGATCCTGGAGGTGCTGAGAAACACCCCAGAGATCTTCATGACACAAATACATTACCTGTGCAATGGTGAACAGTGCCACACCGACAAGGAAGGGCACCCAAGATACTCCAAAATACCGGATAGTCAGCCAGGATGCAGTATCTAGCAGGAAAGCATGCAGAAACATGAAGCCGAAGAAGAGAAAACGAGGTTGTAGGAGTCCCATCCTCTTCACTGTGGTGCGCAACTCATGAAAATCATTGACCAGCATTGCCTGTGAGAGGTGCCTAAAGTTAATATCTCTTATCTGTGGTTATATATGATGCAGACTGCGTGTGGAACAGACTTACTCACAGAAACATACTCTGGAAGGCACCCAGCCAGCAGGGGGGCTGTGAGACCAGGGGATCTCCTTTAGCTCAGTGTCTAACCAGGGACAGGTTAAAAAAGCAAACAATCCCATCTCCACTATCTCCCCATCTTCATTTCAGTGAGGGATGAAGAGGAAGCTGTAGCAAGCAGATTCTCCATAGGGGTAGGCGTCTTTGTAGCTTGGATTGTCTGCAAAAGGACAGCTGGCTACATTCTAATAATTTGAAATACTGAGCTTCTGCAGCATCATGAAAAATCACATGCTCAGTGTGTGTTTTCTATTCTTCAGTGATCTCTAGGACACAATTACTTAAGATGTTGAGAGCAAGGTTATAGGGTCACAAAGGGAGTCCTACACCCAGTTAGGTGCCACAACTAGAACATGTGCTAAGCATGTTACAGAATTGTAGTTGCAAGCTACTGTTTATTTCCTGTATTTGTTATATACAGCATTATTCCTACCATTAGGCAGAGTTGGTGAGGCAGGGCAGTACCAGACCCCCGTATTTCCTCCTAAGTCCCCCAGCAATTCCCCTTATCAGAAGACAAAACTGTGTATGTCATGCAGCCTACTCTCTGCCCCTTAAGATAGCCTTGCGGAGGCCACAGGTCACAGGTGTGAAGATGGGCACTGTCCTGACACCAGCATCACCAGCACTGAAGCTATGGGTCAGATTCCAGACCAGCAATATTCAGTACGTGTAATGGAGAGGGTGCCATCTTATCCTTCCTCCCAGGCAGCAAAATGTCTTGAGGCTGGCCACACCACATATCCTTAAAAGAAAGTTGCGAGGGAAACTCACATTTTTGGTTGGTTCACAGCTGGGTTGATCAGGTGCCAGCTCCCCAATTAGTAGGGAGCTCAAGTATTTCTTGACTAAGTCCTCATCCTTGTGGAAAGCGGTGAAAGCATCCTAAAACCACAGAGAGAACAAAATAGGGTGTAAAACGGAGGAGGCTGCTATGCTGAACTGATGGAGCTGATATTCTGGGAAGTTTGTTTTGAGCTCACAACAAATGATACAAGGTGCTGGCTGGTTCTCTTCCTTGAGGGCCGATAGTCTCAGTGATGCAGGCTGATGGGTGATTTTGGAATTACAGTTCATTGGACAGATGGGATTGGGAGTCAAGAGTGGGGAGGGAGGTACAATCAGGGTTTTTTATTTTTTAAAAAAACAGTCAAGTGGTGTATAATTTTTATTAAATAAATAAATACAAATTCTGAACAAGGAAGGAGATACCACTTGACATTTGGAAGGGGAAGTAACAGGGCCTCTGTGGGCCAGTGAGGGGGGGGGAGAAGCCGCAGTAAAATGAGGGGGAGGAACTGTTGTGAAAGACTGAGAGAAATGAGAATGGAGGTAAAGTAGGTGAAAAAAATAAAGAGAAGCTTAAGAAAGGACAACATACTGAGAATTTTGCCTGGGGGATGTGTAACTTTGGGCAATTCCCTCTTGCAGATGTATGATGAAAGAAAATCCCAGTGACACATTTGGGAGTGACATACATTTCACCCGTTCACTGTTAAGTCAAATAAGGCACATAGGAAGGCCACTCCATACAGAATTTCCCCGCTGGTGCTGGTTCTCATTAGTGGTTCCCCACCCAATTCTCTCCCCCCCCCCCACTTGAGTTTCCTGAGTTTGCTGATAGCTCCCTCTCTCAAGTGTGGGTGTGCTGCTGTTATCATTCTATAAGTCCAAGCACTCCAAGACTAGGGTAAAGATAACAGTTGGGAAATGCTTTTTTTCTTCTGCATTCCCTTGGGGACATTTGTTTCTGGGCTGGCATATCAGCAATAGTTAGGGCCAGAGCCACACCATTCTGTCTCTGACTCTCTCTTAAAGGTGAAACAGGGAGATGTCCAGGGAAGTAATGAGGGGTGCTGGCTATCTCAAGATTATCACACACACCCTACACTATACTCTTTCGATCTTATTCTATCTCAAACAAAGTCAGAACTGGGTGTGGATGGATCCATTAAAAGATGGCTGTCTAAAACCCCCTCTCCCCACCACCCAAAGTAAGACCACTAACTCCAGCTTCTAAAATTAACCAGCTGCATTTTTGCACTCTCACTCTCACTCCTGAACATCCAGCAGAGGCGGATTTAAGGGAGTAAAACTTTTCCTCCAAAGAAAGCAGCACAGGGAGAGTTTCCTCACCTTCTTTGTACCAGGCTCTTCTGCCAACTCTGTGAATGTGAGTATTTGTGTCCTCTGGATAGTCAAACTGAATGACCGAATTCACAGCAGGGAAATCAAGCCCCCGAGCCGCAAGATCCGTAGCAAAGACAACTGCTGATTTCTTGCCACAAAATCAGTGTAGACTTCCATTCTATTCATGTGCTGCTGCTTGCCCCAAAGAGCCAGTACAGAGAGCCCGGGTCGAAGATGGCAAAAGACTCTCAACAAATACTGAACCTCTTTACAGCTTGAAAAAAATACAATACTTTTCTTATTCAGATGACTTCTCAAAAAGGAGTACAGCATGTTGATTTTCTCGTGCAGTTCACAAGCAACATAGTTCTGTTTCAAAGTTGCTGGGGTACTGAACTTTGCCTTCTGGTGTACCCAGATATATGCTGGGTCTCTCAAGCTCAGCCAAGCCAGGTCCTCCACTGATTTGGTTTGCATGGCTGAGAAAAGCAGAGTCTGGTGCAATGCTGGGAAGACCCCAGAAGCCAGAGATGTCGTTAGGGCATTTCCTCATGTGCTGTGACGAGATTCTTGTTGTGGGAGTTTGTGCATGACTAACTGTCATGGTCCTGTGTGGCTGTGGCGCTCTGCATTTGGGAATTGTGTGGAGGAGAATATCTCTTTCAGGGGACTTAGATTTTCTTCTCCATTCCGGCTTGCCCTGCCCTGTGGACTGCAAGTGAACTGCTTTCAACCTTCCCACTTGGCCTGAGTGAAAGGAACTTAAACACGAGGACTACTAATGGTCACATTCTTCATCTTTTCTACCCTCCTCAAAGACGCAGAGGGAAAAAGACAACCTGATGACTTCTGGTTTAAATTGTTTTGGAAGCTATTCAGATAAATGGTTGGAGGGGAGTTGTAGCAACAGTTATTGGTCATAATAGCTCAATTGTCCCTAAACATGATGAACAGGTTGCAATTAGTCCTTTTCTTCTAGAGAAAGGGTGCCAGCACTCACCATGAAGTTGTTAAGCAAGTGCCACATTTTTAATTAGTGCTTTTCTTCTAGAAAAAGGGTATATACACTTGAGTACCCACAAAACAAGATGCACTGGTGGCAATCATTTTTGATCCTGGCATCTGAGGAGCATCAGTCAGTGACAGACTTGTTCTGTGCACCATAACTCAAATCTAAAAACTCTTAAAAGTTCTACTCCCTCTGGAGTAGAAATCATATATCGAACAGATGGAAAGCTCTTTAATCTGAGCAGGCTGAAAGCAAAGAGTAAGGTTACCCAAACTTCTGTCATAGAGCTTCAGTATGCTGATGACAACGTGGTGCATGTAGACTCAGAGGATGAAATCCAAACCATCCTAAATATCTTCACAGAAGCTTACAAAAAGCTTGGCCTATTGCTCAACATCCAAAAATAAAAAACCAAAGTGCTGCACCAACAAGCACAAAACAACCCCTCTGCGGCACCACAAATCCAACTCAATGGTGCAACATTGGAAAATGTTGATCACTTCACCTACGTGGGCAGTTATCTTTCCACAAGGACCAACATTAATGTCAAAACCAGCATCGCCTGAGCTCTGTGAGTGCAGCTTTCTCCCAAATGAAGTGCAGAGTGTTTGAGGACTGGGACATTCACACGGAAACCAAAACGCTTGTTTACAAAGCTATTTTACTACCAGCCTTACTGTATGCTTGTGAAACATGGACCACTTATAAACGCCATCTCCAACTCCTTCGAAATATTCCATCAACAGTATAGCTGAAAAATTGTACACGTCAACTGGGAAGACGGGCAAACTAATGCCAGTGTACTAGAAGAAGCAAAGATCACCAGAGTCGAAGCAACGATCCTTCAACATTAACTTTGTTGGACTGGTCATGTTGTTCAGATGCCTGATTATCATTTTCCAAAGCAACTACTCTATTCCGAACTTAAAATAGAAAGTGTGCTGGTGGTCAACAAAAGAGGTTTAAAGACTCTTTCAAGGCAAATCTTTAAAAATGTAGTATAAACACCGACAACTGGGAAACACTGGCCTGTGAGCACGCCAATTGGAGAACAGCCGTTACCAAAGGTGTCATGGGCTTTGAAGACACTCAAACTCCGGTTGCAAGGGAGAAACATGCTAAAAGGAAGGCACACTTGGCAAATCCACACCATGATCAACTCCCTCCCTGAAACCTATGTCCCCACTGTGGAAGGACATGTGGACCCAGAATTGGCCTCCACAGTCACTTACGGACTCACTTTTAAGACCGTGCTCATGGAAGACAATCTTACTCGGCTACAAGCGATCTACAGAGGAGAAGAAGAACTCTGATCCAGCTAGACCAGCAGTGAGTCAATGTTAAGAATACATAGGCCAGAACAAGTCGTGTGGTACACCTTTTTCTCTATAAAAATGTATAGAGCTTGCTTGCCTGCTAGTCTGAACAAGGGAACAATTGCATAGTTCCTATTTAATTCAGTGGATCATCAAGCATAGTGAGGCAATCCAAGTGTGGGCATGGTCCAATAACCAGAGTCATGAGACAAAGTCGGGTCAAACACAGCAGAGCCGTCCAAAGGTAGGCATGATTCCAAAAGCAAGACATTATTGGCAGGCACAGACAGTTTAGCGTAGGCCACAGAACAAGCTTCTAGGTTGCACATAATAATTAGATAATGATTTCTGATGTAATTGTGATGCTTAGCTTATTTCTTAGTTGCTGTTTTTTGAATAGTGTTTTATAGCGTGTAATTGTTTTATTGATGATTTGTTAATTTTGTGTTTTTGGCTGTATTTGTGACGTTCTATTATGTCATTGGTTTTTTATTGCTTGTAATCCACTTTGAGATTCATTTGAATGAAAAGCATCATAGAAATAAAAGCAATCAATCAAAGGAGATTAAGAAACATCTAGGTCATGTCCAGGTGCTATGCCATTTCCAACATGAATGCTATTTTTAGTTGTTATAATGCTCATCGTTTTAGCAACAGAAATAAACTATTAGTTATTTCTTTTGAGATTAATTTCAAAGGTGTGCTGCATACCACGAACCAAGTAAAATGTTATCAGTGCTAACTTTAATTCATCAAGGTATCCCCATTCATTTTCCTGCTTTATTGGGTTTATTTTTTATATATATAAAAAAACAAGCTGCAGATGAAAAGACATAAATTATGCCCCTTACCAAGAATGCTCAATGAAAACAAGTTTTCTTTCAAACTCACCATGTAGACCCACTAAAATGAATTTACCTAACTAGTCATGTTCATTAATTTCATTGGGTCTACCCTGAGTAAAGCTTAGCTGAATGCCACCCAAATAGCCTTTTCTTAGGCTACCCTTGATCATAGGCAGTGCTTTATGAATTTCAGCTTCACTGAAAACACCACTGAATGAATTTGGTTGGGAAGCTATTGTGAGAGCATAAGGCTGTGCAAATAGAGAAAGGTGAAATCCTAAGCATAACTTAACAAGAAACCACAATACAAAGCAGATGTTTGGCCATTAAGCTATGGTTCTTCCCAAATGCTCTGGGTCCCCAGGCCCCACTACAAGCTCTCACCGTGGCATCTTGTCCTGCATAATGGCTGATGACACGGGTTCCTCCAGGGTGTCGCAAATGGAATTGGCTGATATCATAGATCTTCCTTCGGATTACCAGCCATCTCTCCTCCTTGAATTCTCCCTTGCCTGTGCGGAGTCCTATCTCCTCCCAGGTGAAAAACTGTGGGGCACCCAAGGCAAGTTCTGGCTTTCCCACACTAGTGCCCGACTCTGGAGGCATCCTGGCTGTCCACTGAGCATGCACAGCTTAGTTTTCCAGCTAACTACTCTGCTTCCACTCTGTCCAGTGGAAAGGTTGGTGCAACTGTGTCTCTGTGCTCCGCTTTTATAGACACCTATTGTCATCAGCACACACCACCCTTTCCATTCCATTGCTCCAGGCATTTTCTTTCAGAGCCGTCTTATTTTGCTCTTCAGCAATGCTTCATAGGAGTCACCCTTCATCAGTCATGTCAGCTCATGATTCTTCTTATGAGATTCAATGAACACATTGGCATACATAACATTTTATCCTTTGGGGCTATGCATTGTGCAAGAGCTACAGCCCATTCTAACAAAGCCTTTATCTACAAGTGCTGTAATCCTCACCAACACTTTGAATTTATTGAGCCACACAATGCGTGATTTCTATACCACACAATGTGTGGCTGTATGTTGTGTAATGCCAATCATACTAATTGCTAGTGATCTCTGCTCTGATACAGCCTTGAGTATTGGTCTAGAATTCCTAGGCTTTGTGATCTGCTATAGCTCTATATTGTGGTAACCTCTACTTCACAGCATTAGGCCCTCACTCTATTCAGTCAAAAGTATTGCTTCCCTCACTTGAGTGGTAGCCCCAAAGGCAGAGATTTGGGGGAACCATAGGGACAAGTATGGTAGAGGAACAGTATATGGCTGATGGTGATACCAGCAACCTCCTCCTTGACTAAGTAGTAATGAGAATATTTTCATTTGTCCCCATCCACAATGAATACATGGCAATGTCAAGAAACCACTTGACAATTTTGATTTGACAGTCTTGTTGATAACATTACTATTTTAATCCTGTGGCACAGAATCTTAGTTCTTAGGCAGGAAGAACCAGATGCACAAATATAGGGTGAGGGAGCTCTGGCTTACTAGCAGTACATGTGAAAAGGATCGAGGGGTCTTGGTGGACCACAAGCTTAATATGAGTCAACAGTGTGATGCAGCAGCAAAAAAAGCTAATGCTATTCTAGACTGCATCAACAGAAGTATAGTGTCCAGATCAAGGGAAGTAATAGTACCACTCTATTCTGCCATGGTCAGACCACACCTGGAATACTGTGTCCAGTTCTGGGTGCCACAATTTAAGAAGGATGTTAACAAGCTGGAATGTGTGCAGAGGAGGGCAACTAGGATGACCAAGAGTCTAGAAGCTAAGCCTTATGAGGAACGGTTGAAGGAGCTGTGAATGTTTAGCCTGGAAAAGAGGAGATATGATAACCATCTTCAAATATCTGAAGGGCTGTCACATGGAGGATGGAGCAAACTTGTTTTCTCTTGCGGAAGGTAGGACTCGAACCAATGGCTTCAAGATGCAGGAGATTCCGACTAGACCTATGAAAAAAAATTCTGACAGTAAGAGCTGTTTGACAGTGGGACAGTCTCCCTCGGGAGGTTGTGGACTCTCCTTCCTTGGAAGTTTTTAAGCAGATGTTCGATGGCCATCTGTCATGGATGTTTTAGTTGAGATTCCTGCATTGCAGGGGGTTGGACTAGATATCCCTTGTGTCCCTTCCAGCTCTAATATTCTATGAGTCTATTAATCTTTAGAGCTGAGAGCATCCCAGCCCACCTGTTTCAACTAAAGAAAGCAACAACTTAGAATAGGTCTAGATTGATCCACCCCATGTCCTGGAATGAAGACATGAGATATGAATGCTGTAAAGGCCTCAACGGACTTACAGCAAAATATTATAAAGCTTTAACAGAATTTACAATTAACATTTTGTGATTATCAGAATTGAATAGAGAGTAAAGAGTGGAACTATGAAATGCAATTTAAAAAGATATAATTTAAGGTAATCATGGACTGGAAGGGAGGGGAGTCGTGTGCTCGCGAGAGCGGAAGATAATGTGAAAAAATTGAGTATTTATATAAAATCGAAATTTAATTAAAAATATTTTTTTTAAAGGAGACTCAGGTCTCCTTGTCAGATGTGTCCTTGCGAGCCCAAGTATCCTTTGGCCCAGGCTCTGGGCCAATCTACACTGTGCCCATCTCAGTAACTGTAGTAACAATGCTGCAGACAGCATTCCCTGTTTGAGAAGGACTCACCTCCTCAGCTGAATGTCTCAGCTTCATTTTTCCTGTTTCTCCCCCCACCCCAATTATTTTTATCAAATTGATTAATTAAATTTCCAAATTATTACAAATCAAACCAAATTAATTTAATTGAATGCAGTTTCTTAAAATCAGGTTTCCCGCTCCTGTTCCAAACATATGATTATCACCTCTACAGTGGTACCTCAGGTTAAGTACTTAATTCGTTCTGGAGGTCTGTTCTTAACCTGAAGACCACTTCAGCTAATGGGGCCTCCTGCTGCTGCCGAGCCACCGCTGCACAATTTCTGTTCTCATCCTGAAGCAAAGTTCTTAACCTGAAGCACTATTTCTGGGTTAGCGGAGTCTGTAACCTGAAGCGTATGTAACCTGAAGCGTATGTAACTGAGGCACCACTGTACTTTGTTCTCTTTTGCAAACCCCAGGGAAGTTGTGATCTTCCTTCCAGGAAGCTACTATTTCCTTTTGAAACGGTGGGCACAGGAAACAAATAATAAGCAGCAAATGCTGATTCCCAATAAGGGAGTTCACAACCTTTGAATCTTGTAGCTAACCCTTCTCTGTTTCTGAAATGTAGTCCTTCGAAAGGAAGATACATTAGTATGAGGTTCATAAATAGACATTATCACTTTGCCAGAAACTCTTTGCCAAATCAAGTGTTAAGTTGTGGGCGAACATATCAGACGACACAGCGTTTCTTCCAAAGCAGCTCTTTATTTGTAAGCTGGAACAGAACTGAACTGAGGAGCTCAGTCAGCCTGCTTATATAGAGCGCCACTAAAATGCAACAGTAGCCATTTTCTGTAACTAGCCAATCACTGAACGTCACTTTCGATCCTTCATTTGCATACAAACTATCTAATCACTGAACGTCACTTTCGATCCTTCATTTGCATAACTATCTACAGTATCTGCCTGCTGGCCCAGGGTGAGAACTCCAGTACATAACACCAAGGGCATAAATTTGTACTATAACTAAAGTAAAGAAGGAAGAGTATGCAGAAGATTTGAAAATCAAGAATATAAATGGGACGACCAGTCAGATTTGAGGCCTGATTGACCTTCAGGGGTTTTTCTCCAAAGTGAATTGGGGATCTCTAAAGAGTTTTGGGGTGATTCGGATATTTGGATGTTTAAAAAATTCTGTAGACATCATGTCTGAAAATTAAAACATTTGTCTCCAAACTTGCAATATAATGACAGCGGGGAGAAAGGATAGAGCTCTTTTGTGAATGAGAGGTCTAGCTTCTATCAGAGAGAATTGTTTTTATCTGGGTTTTCCAGCCACACTGCTTTGGGGACTGGATGTTGAAAGTATAATATATCACCTTGTTCTGTTAATCTTTTTTTTTTTAATGTTATCCACAAATTGTAAGGCTGCTTTCGGAGAAAAACTGCAGCAATGTGCTGGTCCCGGGGGCTAACCGAGAGGCGAGGTCCGAGTCCCAGTCCGAGGTCGATGGTGCGGTATGGAGGCTGTCTGTCAAAGCTGTAGCTGGGCCCAAGGCGGGGAGTCGGGTGGGATCAGGAACTCTGGCAGAAGAGCAGGTCAGGGTGCAGGCAGAAACAGGCTAGCAACAACGTTGCTCCCGCAACCTGGGACTGGGGCTGACTGCCTTTATTCTGCCCCGAGGCATAGGGCGGCCCCGGTCCACAGGTGACTCGCCTCTCCTGGCCTGGAGGCGAGCATTCCTCCTGCAGGAACTTAGTTCCCTCCTCCTCTCTGCCCTCAGCCTCTGCAGCTCAGGAGAGGCTGGAGGGTTACTGGACCCAGAGGCAACCTCCTCTTCCCCTGACGGGGCTGAGAGTGGAGCACCTGCAGGCAATGGGTCCTCCATCACTTCAGGGGCCAGAGCAGACTCAGCTGGTGCCTGCACCTGAGGATCCAGCACAGGTGAGGACCCTTCAGGCTCAGGCCCCAGCCCCGGCTCAGCTGGTTCTGGAGGCGGGGACTCCTGCACAGGCTGGGATTCTTCAGGTTCAGCCTCTGAGTCCGAATCCCAGGCCACCACAAGCAGCTATGCTCACAAATTTCATCTAACTCTGCCGAATATCAAAAAGTTTTAGATGGTTCTTGGGGGAGGGGGAAGTGTTTAAATTTGATAGGGGTCCAGCACAAAAACCCTTAGTCTGATTTGTCTGTAATCTGTCAGATATTTTCTACTCTAAAAGTTAATGAGCTTGGAGATAGCCCAGTCAGTAGAGCATGAGACTCTTAATCTCAGGGTCACGGGTTCAAATCCCACACTGGGCAAAGGATTCCTGCATTGCAGGGGTTTGGACTAGATGACCCTCATGGTTCCTTCCAACTCTACAGTTCTTTGGTTCTATGATTAATATTCCCCGCAAATTTCATCCAATGCTGCCAAAAATATATATTTATATAGCAGTTTTTAATTTTCCCTATAATGGAGAATGGGAGTGGCAGAAAGCATTGATTTTCCCAGTTTGGAATCAGATTTGGACCTCAAGACAAACCAGTCACCCTCTGAAGCACTTCAAACCAAACCTTGCTGTTTCCTCAAGTGCCAAAGTAGAGTCTTTACCAAATCTTGTAGGCAGTGAACACCCCTAGCAAAAAAAGTTGCTATAATAGAGGATTCCTACTGCCATTCCTATTTCTAAATGTGTATTGCTGTTGATGGTATACAAAACAGCATACAGAAAAACCTGAACCCAGCTGTACAGCCGTGGTTATTCACCAACATTAAATGTACTTCTTACTAATTCTAATGCAGCCTAATTGACCGTAGCCATAGATGTGTTATCTATCCATTGCTGTTGGGGTTCAGCTGATTGACTACTAGAGAGGACAGGTGTGGAATAAAGTTTAAGACTGGCTTTAAGTTAACTAGGCTTAAAGAGGCACTTGCAAAGCTTTAAGAGGTGGACTGAAAAAACTGTAAACATGGTGATAAGGGGGGTTAGGTTTAAAGGAGCAGATCCATCAGAAAGACTGGAAACACCTTTGGACATTAAGCCAGTAACAGACATATATAAAGCTTCCCATAATGACCAATAATCCTTTGTTCCCATTTCCTCTCTCTCTCTCTTTTTTGAATTATAATTTTTATTAGTTTTTTTTAAACATATCATTTTCAACAGTAATTAAACATACTTTTACATCTTATTCAAGTTTTTGACTTCCATCAATCCTGTCTGAAAATTTTCCAATCTAATCTCTCAGTATGCATTTCTTATCTTCCCTATTACATTTCAAACTCATAACCAATATCTCTATCTTTTTCTACTTTGTAACACTTTGTATATTTCTCCTTACAAAACCTCTTGTAGTCCTACTAGCGTAATTTGTTGATTACAGTTGCTCTTCAAATAATTCATATACTTCTTCCAATCTTCTGTAAATCTCTGGTCCCACAGGTTTCGAATCCTTCCTGTCATTTTGTCCAATTCTGCATAGTCCTTTAATTTCATCTGCCATTCTTCTTTCGTCGGAATTTCTTCTTGTTTCCATTTCTGGGCTAACAATACTCTTGCTGCAGTTGTTGCATATAAAAAAAAATTAACATCTTGCCTATTAATTTCCTGACCAATAATACCAAGTAAAAATGCTTCTGGTTTTTAAAAAAATGCATATTTCAACATCAGGGAAGTTTTTAATATGTGACATTTTAGTGTATTTTTCATCTTGGAAGCCGCCCAGAGTGGCTGGGGAAACCCAGCCAGATGGGCAGGGTACAAATAATAAATTATTATTATTATTATTATTATTATTATTATTATTATTATTATTATTATTATCTTTTTCATCTCATTATATATCATTTCCCAGAAGTTCTTTACTTTTTTACATTCCCACCACATATGATAAAATGTTCCTTCTTTTTCTTTACATTCCCAACATTTATTATTTGTCTTATACATTTTAGCTAATTTCACTGGTGTAATATACCATCTATACATCATTTTCATCATATTCTCTTTCAAACCATTACAGGCTGTAAATTTTATCCTTTCATTCTACAACCTTTCCCATTCTTCAAGCTGTATATTATATCCAAAGTCTTTTGCCCAATGTATCATTACCGATTTCACTTCCTTGTCTTTCAAGTGCCATTCCAACGGTTTTTTTATACATTTTAGACATTGTTTTACATTCATTGTTTAATATTTCTATTTCAAATTTTGATTTTTTTTATCATCAAATCCTTTTCCCTTTAAATCCTCTTTATATATTTTATTGACTTGGCGATAGTGCAACCAATCATTTACATATTCTTTAACCTCTTCATATGGTTTCATTTCCCATTTATTTCCTCCCCCCCCCAACAATTTCTCATAGGTAACCCAATTTTTACTCATATTTATCTTTTTCACACTCATAGCTTCTAATGGAGATAACCACCACGGTGTTTTACGTTCTAATAAGTTTTTTTTTTTTTTTTTGGAGATCCATAACATTTATTTTGATTCTATCTCATTGGTTTGCAGGATATATTAAGTGAGGCATGCCAGTTTCCAGGTGGAAAGTCGTCTCATAACTCTCACCTGGTGAAGTTTCTTGGCATCTTTATTTTTTTTTTTATAATGATTTTTATTGCATTTTTTCCAAATTACAGAAAGAACAGAAGAAAGAAGTAACATAAAGAATAGAAAGAAAGAAAAGAGAAAAAAAAAAAAACAGAAAATCACAACCATTTCAACAACTTGTTTCAAATTTCCTTTGGACTTCCCCACATCTCCCACATAGTGCATTCTTGACAATAAAGTTATCAGCAAATTATACCCTTATTTCGTATGTTTCTTTGTATTTTCAATTGCAGTTTAGATTTAAATCTCTTATTTTCCATTTACTCTAAAAATATAACATGTTGTCATTTTTACCCATTTAAACTTTGATTCTTTCATAAATGTTATCCAATTTCATAAATAATTAAATTTTCGTTGCTGGGGCTAACATTCCAAGTCATACGGCATCTTAAGATTCATATAACTTATAATACTTTTGCAAATAGTCTTTAAATTTTTTCCAGTCCTCCTCCATTGCCTCTTCTCCCAAGTCTCGGATCCTTGCAGTCATCTCGGCTAGTTCCATGTAGTTCATCAATTGCGTCTGCCAGTCCTCCAGTGTGGGCAAATCTTGGGTCTTCCAATGCTTAGCGATAAGGATTCTTGCTGCTGTTGTAGCATACATAAAAAAGGTTCTATCCTTTTTTAACACCTTCTGGCCGACAATGCCCAGAAGGAAGGCCTCCGGTTTCTTGGGGAAGGTGTACTTGAACACCTTTTTTAACTCGTTGTAAATCATTTCCCAGAAGGCCTTCAATCTTGGACAAGTCCACCAAAGGTGAAAGAATGTCCCCTCAGCTTCCTTACATTTCCAGCATTTATTATCGGACAAATGGTATATCTTAGCCAGCTTGACCGGGGTCATGTACCACCTGTATACCATTTTCATAATATTTTCTTTCAAAGCATTACATGCAGTAAACTTCATACCGGTGGTCCATAACCTCTCCCAGTCTTCAGACATGATATTATAACCAATGTCCTGAGCCCATTTTATCATCGCTGATTTAACTGTCTCATCCTGAGTGTTCCATTTAAGCAGCAAGTTATACATTCTCGATAATAACTTGGTCTTAGGTTCTAACAACTCTGTCTCAAGTTTCGATTTTTCCACCTGGAATCCTGTTTTTTTGTCTAGCTTAAAGACCTCATTAATTTGGGCATAGTGTAACCAATTTTGCACCTTATCCTTTAATTTTTCAAAGCTCTGCAACCTCCAATTACCTCCAATGTTTTCTATTATTTCCCAATATTTCGGCCAGTATGCCTCCATATTGGGTTTTTTCCGAGCCTTGGCCTCTATTGGTGAAATCCACCTCGGAGTTTTGCTTTCCAGTAAGTCTTTGTATTTTTTCCAGACCATATATATTGCTTTTCTGACAATATGGTTTTTAAACATTCCGTGTGTTTTCCCCTTGTCATACCACAGATACGCATGCCAACCTAACGAATTATTAAAGCCTTCCAGATCTAGGACATCAGTGTTTTCTAGTAGAATCCAATCTTTCATCCAGCAGAAGGCCGCAGCTTCATAATATAACCTTAAGTCTGGCAGGGCAAACCCCCCTCTCTCCTTTGCATCAGTTAGTATTTTAAACTTTATTCGGGGCTTTTTGCCCTGCCAGACAAACCTAGAGATGTCCTTCTGCCACTTTCCAAAACATTCCACTCTGTCCACAATCTGCAAGGCTTGAAACAAAAACAACATTTTTGGCAAAACGTTCATTTTTATAGCTGCAATTCGGCCTAACAAGGATAATTTCAATCTTGACCAGATTTCTAGGTCTTTTTAAACTTCTGACCAACATTTCTCATAGTTGTCTTTAAATAAATTCAAGTTCTTAGAAGACAGATTGACCCCCAGGTATTTCACTTTTTTGACAATGTTTAGTTCTGTTTCCTTCTGAAACCCCTCTGTTTCAGTAACTGTCAAGTTTTTCCCTAACACCTTAGTTTTTTGTTTGTTCAACTTAAAACCCGCCACCCGACCAAATTTCTGAATCAATTCCAAAACTCTTTTTGTACTAGATTCTGGCTCCTGTAATGTTAAAACCAAGTCATCTGCAAATGCTTTCAGTTTATATTGTTTCGCTCCGACCCGTATTCCTTGTACCTGCCGATCCTTCCTTATCATGTTCAGCAAAACCTCCAGGACTGAAATAAATAATAAAGGGGAAAGGGGACGTTCTAATAAGTTTTTATACCTGTCCGATACTTCATATAAAGATCTTCAAAATATGTGATTTCAAAATCCTTTATGGATTTTTGTTTTATTATACCATAGATATGCGTGCCATTTCCTCTCTTGACAGTTGTAGCAGCAACCACTCAGAGCTGTCTATTTCTGCCACTGGAGTTCGTGTTTTCTTTCCAAGAAACAAAAGCCAGACTGCCTAATCCCTGATTCTCTAGGACTTCAGCAATGCTTTGTTTAGAGTTGTTTAGAGACAAGATTCCTTAACTTTTTGACAAGTGGCTTACCTTCTGTTCTTCTTTTCTTCTTATTGTACATGACTAGTCCTGCTGCGATCTGATAAACAGGACGTACAGTATTATATATGAGGGAAAACTCCACCATCTCCTTTGGGGCTTTTACTAAATCCCATCAAATATATTCAAAGTTTCTCACCAGGAGAGGATTAGGACATTCTGAAATAGCATCCCTGTAGCTTTTGCCTTCCCAAGTTGTTGTCATTATGAAGGATTTAAAATTTTGCAACAGGTCTGTGATCAGATTAATTCACAGCAACAAGCAAACAAATTCTTCAAGTCTGAACTCTTAAATATGAAGAAAAAAATCATCAGAAAAACCACAGGGAAAAGCTGCAGCTTTCAGAGGCACAGAAAAAGCTTTCCTAGAAGTCCTTAGATATTGTTAAGGGATTTATTTACAAATTACAGTGGATTATATCAGAGTAGTCCAAAAAGAGGTGTCAACTCAAATGATGTTTGTGTCCTACTGAGATGTATCGGGGGTGGGAGGTAGGTGAGACTAGACCTGACTTAGCACTGCATGCTTGGGTACTTGGTGCAGCACCAAGCCAAACTGCAGCAGCAGAGTGCGGGAATTGCTGCAGTCCACCAGGGTTTGCTGTCCATCACCAGGAAACCCCTCCTTGGAGTGGGACTAGTGGGCCTCCACCCAGTGCTGGACCAATGAGACAGGCTAAAGATGTGATTGTGGTGTTCTGCTCTCTCTGCCACCTAGTGGCCTCCCTGACCAAGCTGATCAAGGTGATCCCTGGTGTGGTGCTGGAGCCGTCTGGAGGTGAGTGATGTCAGCTTAATCTATGCTAAGGACACCTTGGGTTTGGCTTGGGATTTCATGGCTTCCAGAGCAACCATAGGGCCTCTCTCATACGGTTATCTGCACACTACACAGAGCAGGACACATACTTGATCTGGTCTTTGTGGGGAGCTGATAGAATGGAAGTTGTATGTTTTGATACTGCATCATAGTCATGGTTAGGCCACCTCTTGGTGGTCTTGAGGCAGCTATTCCCACCTGCAATTGATAAATACAATGGTGTGTGATAAGTACTGGCCAGCTACCAATACCCTTTTTTCCCAAGAGAGGGTGGTGGAGAAGGTAGTGTTGGAGCAGTTATAAGAATTCCTAGATGACACTGATTATCTGGATCCACTTAAAACTGGGTTCAGGTTTGGTTTTGAGACTGAATTAGCCTTGGTCACTCTGGTGGATTACCTTTATCAAGAACAGGATAGGGAAAATGTGACCCTATCACACTTATTAAGGGCAAAGGCTTGAGTGAATACAAACATTCCCCTGGCACCTAAAAATTGATAGTGATGGTGTTAAGTGCATCTTTCTAGGGAAAGCATTCCACAGGCAGGGAGCCAGCACTAACCAGGCCAGCACTCACATTGCCATCCTTAGCATCTGCCTCAGGTTTCATTGGAAAACTTGCTTTGCACACTGACTGGCCGGCCTGCCTGCCTGCCTTTCTGCTCGCTCGCTAATCCTCACTCCGTAACTTACTGCCCACCATCTAGCCACAGTTCTTGTTTAGAAGGAAGAGCCATTCATTTAAATAGGACTTATTCCAAATGAAGTGGGTTTAGGACAACAGCTGTCAGTATTAAGTTCTGAGAGTACCGAAACTTTCCCAGATTTATTTTCTGTACAAGGCAAGTTGACACAAGAAGAGGGCAGATAGGTGATTGTGTGAAATAAAAAAATTCACAGGAGGTGACGAAAATTGCAGGAAAGGGAGAGAAGGTTCAGTTCCCCAGGTAAAGAGAACCTTAACCTTAATTAAATTAATTAACACAGCCTATGCATGTCTACTCAGGTCTAATTGTTTGAATGGAACTTACTCTCATATAATTGGGTACAGGGCTGCAACTACAGTGGCGATTTGGAGTGGAAATGGTTTGCAAAATGGCAACTGTGCAAACTAAAAGGGGGGGGGAACCCTTTTGTTCTTGGCATGCAACTACATGTTGCTTCAGTGTGGGAGAATCTGGGGAGTTTCGTCAAACTTCATCAGTAGAGGGGCAACAAAGACCAACTGCCAACTATATTAGGTCCTGAGGGTGATGAGGCTTCTGAGGCTGCTTTGAAGCCCCTGCTATTGACGGAAACATTGGGAACTGCATTCTTTTTCTTTTAAGTTTCTTCTTCTTAATTAGGCAGATGTCAGTAAGTTCTGGAAAATGGGTTTAAGGGAGACTGGCAGTGGGGATTGATGAAGCTGTCAAATTCAGGAGTACAATGGTACCTCGGGTTACAAATGCTTCAGGTTACAGACGCTTCAGGTTACAGACTCCACTAACCCAGAAATAGTACCTCGGGTTAAGAACTTTGCTTCAGGATGAGAACAGAAAGCGGCAGGCCCCATTAGCTAAAGTGGTACCTCAGGTTAAGAACAGTTTCAGAATAAGAACAGACCTCCAGAATGAATTAAGTTCTTAACCCGAGGTACCACTGTATTTTCTGTTTCCATTTCTTCCCTTTTTTCTAGTCTTCAGTTCTCTATATTTCCATATCTATATTCCCACTTCTTCCCCTGCTCCTGTCTCAGCCCATGTGATGGATTTTCTTCACCAAATAGACCTTTCCCTTCAACTGACATTGTTTCATTCTACTTCCAAAAAACTTCCTCAGCGTATTTTATATTACTGATTGTTCCAGATTATCACACCAGCTGCAGCCAATTGGTGCCAGAGGTGTCACAACATCCCTTAGCACATGACAGTAAAGATACGTGATGTGACATCTGAACACTTCTCTGCAGAGCAGGTCCGCCCATGAAGCAAGGTGAGGCAGTTGCCTTGAGTGGCAGCTTGGAAGAGGTGGCAAATCCACCTCCCTCGCTTGTGGGCCATAGCTACCTCCTCCTCTGTTGCATGCCAGCCTCCTCTTCTTCCACTGCTGTGCAGTCCAATGCCCTCAAATTTAGTTTAGCCCCCAAATTAACTCTTATCATGCTTATGTCAGACACCACGCTTACACCTTATCTCTTGTTGTGAATGACAAGCGCCGTCGTTGTGAATGACAAGCGCGGCATGTCTTTGGTAAATGAGTGCACAAAGTCAAAAGTTCTTCAGTGAAACAGTAGGTATACATTTCAGTAATACCTAGGTATATATGTATTTTGTTTTTCTAGTTTGATCAAAATTATTTATTATTTCATAACAGGTAGATAGTTAAGAGCTTAGGTGGCTTCAGTGGTGCGTGCCTGGCGCCCCCCAGAATTCAGCACCTGGGTACCCTGCACCCCTGGGTAAAGACGGCCCTGTCGCTGCGTGCCCAGGGTGCCTGCATGCCCACTTCCAGGCAGTGGTGGGCTGAGTCATTATGCCTCAGCCATCTCCCTTTCAGTCAGGTGTATACCATTGGAAATATATGTATAATCATGACCAGGCTTGGCTCTATAAATCTACGTACATAGGGAGACAGTGGAGGAGAGAATAGAGTGGTTTTTAATTATGGTTTTTGGTTGGGGGGTGAAACCATGTGGTGAAAGAGGAAAGCAGGCTGACTGTTAACCAGCTGCTTATATAGCACAGCAAAATAAACATTGTAGAAGAGTCTTCTATGAGAGGCTGGCTGGCGAGGTGTGTGGGAAATAGACTTTGCAACACCGGCTGCCATGGCTGGGCAGGCCTCTAGTGTGGAGGGATAGGGATGTCATCTCTCTCATTTTGGGGAGCCTTGTGATGCTTAATTGCGGGAGTGTCTTGTGGAATATATCCAGCCTCATATAATCAACATGTTTAACTCTAATGAATGCACAAAGGGGTCAAGACCACAGAGTAGGCTGTCCTGCCAGGCTTAGCTAGGTCACCTTGGAAGGAAGGGTTATCAAGTTCTTTGTTTTTTTCCCTTCCACCATGTGAACACTACCACTTAGGAGGTCTAATCTGGATGATCCAAGCTTAGACCACGTGGCTTAAGCAACCATCTTTGGTGTTTCTATGCAAATAATTGAGAAGCCTTTTACTTTTTGGAACCTAAATTATGCTGCCTGTTGCTTCTTGCTGCTGTATGGAGAAGCATATGAATCTGAGCTCTGAAGGGTTTGTAAGTAAAGCATTTATAATTTTCCAAACGTGTGGTCTCTTTTTATGCTAAGGCAGGTGGGGAACTTTGGAAGCAACTGTTGAAGGCAATGCAACAGTGTGCACAGGCGAATGGGGCTGGAGGTCCCACAGCATGGCCTTTCTACCACAGGTGAGCGGCTGCACCCTGCATTTCCAGGGCCAACAAAAGGGAGATCCGAACCCACTCTTGCTGACCCTGGCAGTGGGTGCATAGGCATGCGGCAGTGGCACCATTTCCCATTTTGCCTTTAGCTGCAAAATATCAAGGGCTGGCCCTGCTTCTCTGCATAAACCTGATATCCAGAGGGTTTCATTGCTAAATCTGATAACCTCATATTAAAGGTAAAGGTAAAGGTACCCCTGCCCGAACGGGCCAGTCTTGACAGACTCTGGGGTTTGTGCGCCCATCTCACATCTATAGGCCGGGGGCCAGCGCTGTCCGGAGACACTTCCAGGTCACGTGGCCAGCGTGACAAAGCTGCATCTGGCGAGCCAGCGCAGCACACGGAACGCCGTTTACCTTCCCGCTGGTAAGCGGTACCTATTTATCTACTTGCACCCGGGGGTGCTTTCGAACTGCTAGGAGATTATAATTTGTCCCAGTCTAGCTTCCACTGTGTTTCATAGAGCTTAGAAATTTCTAGCATATTTTATGTAAGACAATAGTGCTCATATCTCATATCTATCTGTTCCCAGCCTATGTAGTCCTTGAAAAGATCGCCTCGTTAGGCAACTGTAATTTGTCAGGAATTTAAAATACCGTAATTAGCACACATAGTTTAGCATTGGCTTTCTTTCCCCGACGGTGTTCTTAGCCTCACCATTTCTTCATAATGATATATGTATTTTGTGCTGCCCATGGCAATTTCACGTTCTCAATTTGTGTCCAGGCCTGCATCACTGCTGTATAGAAGAAAGACCAATTGAACACACTGGATCTTACTTCGGTGTAGAGGGGCAAAGGATTTCGTTGTTTGTTGATAACATGATCGGAACAATCGATTAAAAACAATGTTGTTAAATTAAAAAGCTGTCCAAGTTCAATTGAGTAGTTGATTTTAAAAAAGTGTTTTTGAAAACACATTATCCAAAATTAAGCATCCACCAACCTCTGTAGAACTATTGTTTATTGACATGCGAAAGCATGTGCTCTTTTAATTCATTAATCAATTAAAGCTGCATTCCTACACACACTTACCTTGGACTTTGCAACATAGAATTCAGTGGGTCTTACTTCTCAGTACACATGTATAGGGTTGCACTATTAAACTAAGAAAATCAGTCAGCTAAGATTTATTTAGTCAGCAGATATCCACAGTGATATGTGATGCAGTGAAATGTGCTGCATTCAGACTGAAGATACCCACATTAAAATCGTCTTCAGCCATGAAACCCATTCTGGGAAAATTTATCATCCTCACATAGTTGTGAACGTAACTGAGGACGTAACTTATCAATATACCACTCTAAACACAGTTTAGCTGCCCAATTATATTGGTGCAACCCCTATGTGCAGTTGAAAACCTTTAGAAGGAGATGAAAAGTGGCATTGTAGGAAAGAGATGGCTTACCTGTTTCACCTGGGATTCTACCAATGCCATGTTGCCTTGAGTCACTCAGATCATGCAACTACACCCGCTTTTATGGCTGGGCCTCAAAGCATATGGTCTGCCACAAAACTACTCATTTCCCCAGCATCTCCAAAGCTAACGCATGGGGTTGGGACAACATGCTGAGCATGCAGGTGCATGTTGCATCCACATGAAAGCTACTCTGAGGTTAGCACAGGGGCTATCAAAGTCCTGCCAGGCATCTGTGAATTCATCTTGGCACCCAGTAGGTCACACCTTATTTACTTTATTCCAAATCCAAAGTGGGTTATAAATTAAAACAAATCCTGGTGCATCAGACAAGTACTGGTACTAAAAACAAGGAAGATAGCTCCAACTACCAACTAAAATAAACTTATACACCGGCACAGAAGTCCACCCATATTTAGTGGGCATCAAAAGGTTAAAAGAGTAGGTGCTAGTGATATCTTGGGGGAGGGGATGTCTAAAGCTGGAGCACCACCACTGAGAAGGCTATCCTCTGTGTTGCCTTACAGCAGATCTCAGCTGTATGACACAGGTAAGAGAGACTGTTGTAAACAAAAATTGCCCTTTTCCCCTTATGGGGTATCCAAGAGCCCATATAGAGTCCTTACATAGGTTCCCTATTGGTAGGAGAGAATAACAGAGGCCAACCAGAGAATATTGAGAAGCAAAGCAGCTAGTAAGCTTGATCTTTATTGATCTGTTGCAACAGGGTGCTCCCCTCCTCACCTGCAGGAGAGGAGGAGAAACCCAGAAAAATGGTGCGCAAGGCCTTATAAAGACTTTTGAAATTGCCACCCTGTAGATCAAGACCACCCCCATAAACATCATACATACATCACAGAAGGGGTGTAAGCTAAGACCACCCCTCAGATACATCATACCTACATCACAAAAAAGGCGGTCTAAAACAGAAATTCTGAATGTTGTTTTTCTCCTGTCGTTGTTTATCTCCTGTCTGGCAGGTTACTTGATTGGATTGCCTGGGTAGTCTGGCCAGTCTTTTGTAATGATAAATACTTAGTTCCTGGGCCATGTCACAGGCTCACACCCTATTCATATCTTAAATGTGCCCTTAAGACAGGATTTGTGAGGAAAGAGACAATGGGAGGTTTCCCACTTTGACCTTGCAGAGAAAACATTTGCTCAGTTTAGGAATCAAAATGGTTCCAGGTCGGTCTTCCTGTGCTGATCTATGTACGTGCTTGGTTGGTACTCTTATGAACATTACCATATACCTAAGACCATAAAATTCCTATCACAGACTCCCTTGTAATATATGGTGAGCTGATGATACTGAAGGCTTTTCTTACTGTCTCCAGGTGCTGTTCAGGTATGAGCCCATTTGGTACATATATCATGCTATGAATATGTTCATCCTAGTCGCCATTTATCACTGATAATTTATCACCTTGGTTTATCAATGTAATTGATCCCAGAGACATAGGACTAAATGCATAGGAGCTAATCAATATATTGGAGACACCATCCGCACCCCAACGATAGAGATTACACTTTTATTCTAAGATATTAATACTCCATCAAAAAGTGATGTTATTCTGTTCTCGCCTGGTCTATGTTGTAAGATGTTAGAAGCAAACATGAGGAATATCATAGCTTCGGATCATAATCACTGGAACTCAGACCAGACCAAATTTCATAAAATCATACACAGACTTTACTAAAATAGAACTCTACAAGAGAGAACAACTCCAAATAATAAAACAGATTAAAATAGCTCAGAAGGTAAGAAAACAACAAACACTAACTTATCCAGCTAATTAACATAAACGCTTACACTTAAATCTCAGTAGGCTGAGCAATGGAACAAGATGCTTTCAAAAGCCCAAATAGATGCTGACCTCGGCTTGGCTAGCTCCCAAGAGTTTCCACCAATCCAGGTTTTATGGGAATTTAGACCATGGGCGTTCACCTTTTCCACCCAATTACCTTGTGACACTGGCCCTGAAGTCTTAATAGCAGACAGCTATATGTAAGCTTATTATTTCTGAGGTTCTAACCCATTCCCATAAAGCAGTCTTAAAAGGGGTGATATCATCACACAGCCTCCCAATGCTATCTTTGGAAGGTACATCATATGCTTTTGCTGAATGAGACGGAATCGTCTTGCAACAAGCAACTCAGTTCCATGCTCTGAAGTTTATTACAGGTTCAAATTGCTACATCCTGTTACAGCCCATTATTTTTATTCCAACTATGTAACATACCTTCTCAGTGCCCCAATTTTGCTGGGACAGTCACAGAATTCCTAAAGCCATCACAGCTTCTGACTTGATCACAGAAAGTCCCAATTTCTCCTGCCAGTGGGCCCCTGGAAGCAGCTGGAAGCAGCTCCTGGGGCAGCAATGGCATTGTGAAGGAGGTATGAAGTGACAGCAGATGGTGACAGCAGTCATGAAATTAAAAGACGCCTGCTTCTTGGGAGAAAAGCAATGACAAACCTAGACAGCATCCTAAAAAAGCAGAGACATCACCTTGCCGACAAAGGTCTGTATAGTTAAAGCTATGGTTTTCCTAGTGATGATGTATGGAAGTGAGAGCTGGACCATAAAGAAGGCTGATCACCGAAGAATTGATGCTTTTGAATTATGGTGCTGGAGGAGACTCTTGAGAGTCCCATGGACTGCAAGAAGATCAAATCTATCCATTCTTAAGGAAATCATCCCTGAGTGCTCACTGGAAGGACAGATCGCGAAGCTGAGGCTCCAATACTTTGGCCACCTCATGAGTAGAGAAGACTCCATGGAAAAGACCCTGATGTTGGGAAAGATTGAGGGCACAAGGAGAAGGGGACGACTGTTGGGTTGAAATAAACGACAAACGAATAACAAGTGTCATATGGGAGGCATCTCTCGAGCATGTCTCGGGGAGTCCCTTTTAGTGAATATTACAGCATTGCCACATATGTGCTTGTTGCTGATTGGTTAACACAAATACAATGCAAGGGTTGCATATAGGCATTAATCATCAATAGATTAAAGGTTGGGAACGGGAACACAGAATTGGACAGGTATGAAAACACCTTATTAAACTATTACTAGTGATTGATATAGCAAAACTTAAAAGAGCATAACAATCACATTCCGTAGATGTGGTCAACCATGCATTAAGAACAGGTCAGGGTACGATGTTTCATGAACTCAATGTGAACTAAACATTCTAGGGTGGGTGAGGAAGGAATCCTTCAGCTTAGAGCGGTTTGCCAGACTCATGTGCAGAAGCAAAACTTCCCATCATCTCCCCCTTTCTTTTTCTTTCTTTTTTTTGTTGCGAGATGTTGCTATGTGATTTCAGGGTGAATGGGACAGAAACACTTCGGGATACGTGGTTTGCCAGTGCATGCCCGAAGTAAGTCTGCCCACATCTCCCCTATTATTTACTGTTGGTGCTGCCACTTCGCAAAGTAGGCAGCAATGATTTTATTAGGTGGCTGAGGAGGAGAAAGAAACTGAGACCAAAGACGCATGAGACCAGGAATGCATTGGATGAAGCAGCATAGCAAAATTAATATACATATTATGACAATAGCATATTGAAAAAGATTACGAAGCCAATTCAGATTTGGCAACCAGCCAGTGAGCCACTGGGCGAACGAATCCCAGAGGCCAGAAAATCCAACATCCTGTTTAATGTGGTGTGTAAGATTTTGCAAATGAGAGATTTGCTTTTGAATGGCTTTAGAATTATCAGTAATATTGAAGCAACACATGTCATTCACTTGTTCACAGCCATAAAGATGAAGCATGAACAAATAGTCAATGGCAGCATGATTTTGTAGAAGTCCATGATGAAGTTCACTCTGTTCTTTATTCAAAAGGTGAAGAGCTTGTGAAGTAAAATTCAGAGCTTTTGCTGCGGAGCAAGCTAAAGAGTTAATGTTCATACTATTCCGTACAGCCAATCCAGGGACTCCTAAGAGAGAAACAGCTAAGGAGATATATTCAGATCTACTGGGAAGAGAGACAGAATCATCACAATCATTAGTCAATTCCACAGAGTGGCAATATCGAGAGCGAGACAAATGATGCTTTTTGGGTAAAATGATGGACAAACGGCTTAAGCAGCAGGGTGTGCCATGGCTGATGTTTGCTGGAATATAATTTCACCTATTGATACCTGCTGGGTTAGGCAAAAGGAAGAAACATTGCGGGTTTTTGCAAAAGATTCCCACACATTTATTGGTGTGGAACCACCGCTATTAGGAGCGGAAGCAGAGAGGGGCAAAAACAAAACACCGAAAATGAGCACTATCATGGAATTTATATTAAGGCAGGAAATGAGACACAGAAGCAAATTATCAGGGGTTGCTTCTAGCTGCTTTTCCTTTCTAAGCTGTTCAGCTTGAAATGAGAGTGATTTTATTTGGCCCCACATCACTGATCCATTACGATTTCCCCGCTTGCGAGTCCTGGGGGGGCTGGGCGCCGCATCCTGGGCGATCTGGAGTTGACAGTCGAACTGTGGTATTGGATTCTGCAGGGCCTGCTGCCATGCCATGGTAGAGGCGGACGCAGTGTGCGGGAACCCAGCGAGCACTCTGAAGGTGTGTTCTCTCTCTCTCTCAGCAGTACTGCCAACATCAAAATAAGGTACATGCAAAGCCTAGCGAATTGCTTCTTGCTGTTAAGAATCAAATCCAAATATCAGCCAGTGTCACTGTTATTTATTTATTTTTGAACAAAATGTATATACCACTTGGTTGTAAACCCACCTTGAGTCCTAGTTCTGGGAGAAAAGATGGAACACAAATAATAATAATAATAGTGATAAAAGATTTAAGCAGTTTAGCTTTAAAATGTTAAGATTATCAATAAACAATAGTTAAAAATAAGTAATTAAGAATATATAAGTAATATAATTCAAATTCAGAGCAAAATATTAAAGCCCATCAACATTTATGTCTAAACACTTATGTTTAGAATTCTACAAGAAAAAAGTCCATAGTTTAGATCAGTGATGGCCAAACCTGGCCCTCCAACTGTTTTGGGATTACAATTCCCATCATCCCTGACCACTGGTACTGTTAGTTAGGGATGATGGGAGTTGTAGTCCCAAAACAGCTGGAGGGCCGAGTTTGGCCATCACTGGTTTAGATGATACCATAGAATCATCTGGGCTGACAGAATGTGCCAACTTGAATCCAACTTGCTACTTTAGATAGCCCAGTTGATTTCCTTTGGCAAGGAAATAGTTACTCTCTACCACAAACTTCCAAATCTCCCTTCGGTGTCCAAAGAGGATTGTCCAGTAATTGGACATGGGACCAGGCATGAAGTTCCTTGGATTTAGGGCACCCAACCTGTTGTGACTATCAATTTTAGAAAGCACACAAAGCAACATTCCCATTGACAGCTCACTCGCTGCCCCCACAACCTCTTCAGCGACTGCGATGCAAAGGCTAATTCTGTGATGAGGTTGACTTTCCAGCTGCACAGTCTGTACTTCCAAAACCAAGAGTTTTTGTCGGCAAAAGCATAAAGTTCCATCAACACAAATATACACTTCATTATTATCTGTCAGTGTGGTCTTGCGCGTTTGTTATGCTATGTTGACATAACAGATGTTCAACTCAGATAAGGATTGGAAAATTAAACTATTTATGCATATAAAGTAAATTCTCCAGAGACTGTGAGGTAAATGCAGCACTTTTTTCTGGGGGTACTCAAGGGTTTAGAACCAGACCCTTTCCTCCCAAATGTTAAAAGTGTGGCACTTATTGTAACAACTTCATGGTGAGCACTGACACCTTTTTTCGGGGGGGGGGGAGTACTGGCTGTGAAGCTACCCCACTTCTTCTTTTTATTTATTTTATTTATTATTTGTTATTGGGTTGATATTTTAACTTCATAATAAGGTCCTGAATTTATTTTTATTTTTTTAAAAAAATATTTAGGCATATAAGAAAATCCAGAAGCTTGGAGGGCGAAACTGTTTTCTCTCACAATAAAAGGGATACTTGCTCTCCCCAGTCTTCCTTTTCCCTTTTCTAACCAGCTCTTATCTTCCTGAAGGAGCAGCTTTATAAACTTATTTCCCCTCTTTTTTATTGTAGATAGCAGCTTTTGTTGGAACTGATTAGCCCCCTGCCCACACGAGAAGTATTTCATAATAAAATACCACAACAGTGCTCAAGTATTTCATAATACTTCATAATACACACAACAAGTATTTCATAATAAAATACCACAACAGTGCTCAAGAGAATGGCAATGCTGTACCATAAATGCAAAACAAACCTTGCATTTATTTCCACAGCAGCTATTCTCCCTATCACACACCTCCCCTTCGTCCCAACTTTGAGGGAAAACTTCTAATACATTTGTAAGCATGTGGAGCAAGAAATAAGTCCTCTGAGCTCAATGAGACTTATTTCCCAACAATATTCTATACATGAAAATCCTGCAGGTCTGCACACTCTCTAGACAAAAATTCACTTCTCTGTACTTAAAGAATTGTGGCCAAACCTCATCATATCTGTAATGGGAATTAGGGTTGCTTGTGCGTAAACTGCAAACTGCTCCAAGCTAGCCGTGTAGCTAAAACTTTCCCCGGTTGACAGCCCTTGAAACGCGACTGTCTTAGTCACTGGCAGAATCCGTCAGTGGGCGGGACCTAAATTTGCGCCAACATAGGAGTTGTTTGACTCCAAGTCTCTGCCTAAATTCCCTGCGTGGAAGCCTTCTGCGCAGCGTGGGCGTGCCAAGCGGAGGTCCTGTGCTCTCTCCGCTGATTTCACTGGAAGAGTCTCTGAGCCTCCCCTCCGCCTTGCTCTCGGCTTCCCCTTTCTCCCTGGTGTCCCCTGGATTTCTTTCCCCCGTGGGAACCCTCTCTCTCTCCTTGCTAGTTCCCTCCCCTGCATCACTGGAGCGACTTTCCTCTCCTCTTCCCTCTGGTGGCAGTTCCCTGACAATATGCTTCGCAGATTCTCTTGTCTGAACAAATTTCTTCCTTACTTCCGTGGTCCCCCAACTCCTGCTTTGCTGATTGGTGGCAGCCATTTCCAGGCAGAAAACATGGAGAGAGAGAGAGAGAGAGAGAGAGAGAGAGAGAGAGAGAGGAGTGAGGGAGAAGCTTAGCTTTGTGGGACAAGAGGAATCCTTCAAAGGTGTCATTGGACCCACAGGCACCAAGATGGTGATTCCACAATCAGGTGGTGTCATTCCGCTTCTCTCTGACATCTGCGCTTCATATTTTGCTGAATGCTGTCAGGGACTGGTCTGAGGAGGAATGGTGGAGACACCCTCCCCCCTGCACTTCCCAGGGAAGAGGAAGACAGTATAGATTTAAAACAGTGATTTGCAGAAGGCTGCAGAGGCTGCAGAGTGGAGATGCTGGGAAATATTGGGAGAGGAGCAGAAAGAAGAAGCACCAGGGGAGAGACAGCTGACAGACTCAGTGTCTTTAGACAGCATTCCTGACCCCTCCTCTCCCAGGACCCGGCGTGCATTGAGAGTAGGAGAACAGAAAGCACAGAGGCAGAAAGCGCAGATCAGCCGGCGCAGGGATAATGTAGAATAGGAGAGATGGAAGGGGTGGGACTTTACTTGGAGCAACGCCATTATCTGAGAGGCAGCATCCTCCGTCTCTCTCTGTGAATATTGAATAAAATACCATGGTAAGAACTTCTTGTTTTCCTATTTCTGGCTGCCAGCCGGGAGGGAGGGGGATTGGATTCCCTGCAGCCTGACATATGCTCTGTTGTTCTTGTTTCTCTTTGTGCATCACTTTGTGAGGGCTAGACCTGGAAATGTTACAAATAAATAACAGAAACAAATGATTTAAATTATTATTTAATTCAGGGAGTTATGCCTTTGGGTGTTAGATTTCTTCTTTCATTATAATACACAGTTATGTATAATCATTTTGGGAATGTCACTACTTCCAGAGCAGCCAGCTTCAGAGCAGGCATCTGGTCTTGATCCGGTTCAAGAAATAGCTGCACAGGTGTTTGGTGTACATTAGCATCCTATTCCAACAGTACAGGGCTGTTAATAGGCTTCATCTGAATCATGTGGATACATTTTTCTCATCAAAAAAAGAAAATCCACATACTGTTTAGTAAGAAATTCTAATTGAAATGTTGACATTGGTCTCCCTAACAAATGATCTATTGGTTATCTCACATACTTATACATTCTCTCTATGCTCATTCTTTGCCCTCATTCATAAAACACACCAAATATCAGCACTGTGTCAAAAGTATCCTCCTAGATAACATGCTGTTGTTTAAACGGACATCAAAGACACCTGTAGAAAGCAAGATTTATACAAAGACCAACATATCAATTAATTGTGAGGAAAATTAGTAGCAATGAGTCTCATTTCAAAAGCTTGCTGATCACAGCAAAATGATAATTAAGTCTAGCAGCTCAGAGGAAAAATAATTTATCATTATTGCTTGGATCGACCCTTTCCCTAAAGCAATGCAATCATATTCTGAAAATAATTAATATCATGATGCTTAAAGATTCGGCAGAATTACCTCAATATATGTATGTTGCTACAATGTGATAGCACTGAATGCAGAATAATATTTAAATTAAACATCATAATAATGCAGACCCTGAGTTGATGCAGTACTGAGTCAGGAAATATATTTAGCCCATTGAAATGAGAGAGAGAAAACTTTTTCCAATGCTGATTGCATTTTGAATACAAAAGAAGTACATTTTTAAAAGCACAAAACAGATTTCTTACATACAATATTTTTGGGGTTAGCTTATTTAGTTCTCTATTTTTAATGTTACTGAAACTATTTAATTATACTGTACAGAAAATCTTAGCGTAAAAATCTCATCAAATGGCATAACCTCAGAACTGTTCTCCTTTGCAACTTCTCTGGATCTTAGCTGTCAGCTAACTTCTCTGCAGGTAATTGTTGCAGAGTGAGTTGTTTTCAGAAACCGTGAGCAGGAAAATACAGATATTAGCAAAGCTTAATTATGTTCTATGATTAATTGTTTTTGCAACGGCATTTTGAAAACAGTTGTTTCGTAAGTCCTACTCTGCAGCACAACTAAGCATGAAATGGGATGAGCGTTAAGGTAGCATCCAGAATGCATGTGTGGATTTGGTCCCATACTCTTCTGAATGCTTTCAGTAGTTGCCCATTAATGTTGTCCCTGTGTGCAGGTCTACTTCCCATTTTTAAAGCTACACTGGTAAACAGCCAGACTTGGAAAATGGACTTACTTGCCATAGATTGATTCAGATTCCAAAATGGCGTGGCTCACGGAACATATTTTGTGTTGAACTGTTAGAAGCAGCAAAATAATTATCATACCCAAGTGGATCAGTACTCAGCAAATACCATCCCTAGGCTCTGGTAAGGGCTGAATACTTATTACTATCATAATCTAAGCCAATGTACCCACCTTCGTCAACAACATGATCTGCTGATCTCTTCTTCTCCCATTTAGCAAATGATGGGCTGTATCCAACTACCTTATTCCATCAGCGCAAGGATTTATGCCTGTGCAACAGAATCATCCCTCCCTCTTCCCACCATGCATGGCCTAGATCCTTCCCAAATCTGCTCCTGTGGGTTGAGGGGGAACCTCAGAACAGAGGTTTAAGGGGGTGCAGTAGGAGGAGGAGCAGAAAGGTTATATGCACAAGTGTAAATCCTTGTGCTGACAGACCAAGTTGTTGGATACCACCCTATGTCATTAAAACACAGCCACTATCTTTACCTGCCTTGATCAGGTACTCTTGCATTCCAAGGTGGAGAACTCTTCTCACAGCCCATCACAAGCATATGTTGATCCTCCTCACTCTCACTCAACTTACTTTGGCACCCCTCAAAATACTCTGCTCTGGCAGCTTCTCCAAAGCCAGTGTGTCTTGTCCACGGTGGATTCTTCAAGAACAATATCACTTGGGATACAGCTCCTGTTGTCCTTCACAAAGGAAAGGATCTCCAAGTATGCTGGTGTAAGCAACATCTTGAAGTTATTGTGGATTTTACCAGCAGAACAATTTAGTCTCCTGGAGCATGGGCGTACCCAAGGAAGAGCAGGGAGGGGAAGCTGCACCTCCCCATCAATAAAAAGACATAGGTAACTGAGATTCTGCCCCCCCCCAACAAAATCCTAGCTACTCCCATGTCCTGGAGTGCCAATAGTCAATAGACTTATTGTCGATTTTATTCAGCCTGTGCAAAGATAGCTAGGAACTCTGTATGAGCTACATTGGGGACATTCTTGACCATCGAATTGATTTTTACCCAGATCCCTTGGGACATCGAAGTTCATACATGCATGCTTTCTTTCCTTCTGTCTCAGACAAAATGGCAGATAAGTCACCAGAGAAGGTGGTGCTCACAGTATTTCCCCAAATGCTGGTGACCCCTGAGGTAGAGTTTACGTTCCTTAGGAAGGAGCCTGTCTTTCTTCTGTTCCTCCGCTTTTATAATATATTAAATAACCCGAGTCTTAGCCTCTCTTCAATGGCAAATTTGGCCCAATGGGGACGGTGTGGTGCAGTGGTGGCTTCAGGGTAGAACCTTTGGGCAGATCTCCAAAACGCTGTAATAGAATGAGCAAGAGGATTCTGAAATGCAGCAGAGCTGTCTTACTGCCTTTCAAAGTAAAAGAAGCAATACAAGTTACAATCTAAATAAGAGCATTATAACCAAATAAGCTCATTAAGTCCAGAGTCTAAAATTACCTAACTACGCCACTGGTGCTGCTGCATGCTATCTTTGCCTGAGATCCATTCCCATCAAACAAATATTCTCAGGTGTCTCACCTGTCATAATTGACCCAACGCTATACCACCTTTGCTTTGGGCTAGCTGTTTTGTGTTACCATGCGTCAAACACTCTTTGTATTGCTTTCATTCTTATGTTGCAACAGGAATAGCTTGAATAACGTTAGCTGTCAAACCTATTTCTAAACAAAGGATGCAATGCATTTGGATTTGTGAAATAGCCTTTGGAAGGATTTCAAAAGAAGGGATTTTGAAATTGGCAGGAATATATCAGCGATGTGGCTTGCCTCAAAAAGCAGACTCATCTTAGCAGTGTGGGAAGCTCTGTTGCCAAACGTGTAAGACTTCTCATATATGTGCAGAAATATGAGCCTTAGTTCTTTTCCAGTGAGTTGTTGCCCTGACCAGGGGTACTTTGTTCTGTTTGTCTCCCTGTATTTATCATAGCAGCAGAATGTAGGGAGAGAACATCCTTCCTTCTAGGTGAATTTCAGGCTGGTGGCATTAGTACAGAAGTGGTGCTGGAAAGACTAAGGGGGTGCGCAGGGAGTCGTAGATTTGCTGTGTAGCTGCAGAAGCTATGTCTAGGATTGTAGCTACCTGCGGGAAGGAGAGTTTGGAAGCTGTGTTCCACCAAGTCACTTACTGTGGGTGCAGTGCTTAAGATAATGTGGAGAGGTGCAGGAAGAGGTAATGGTGAGCGTTTTCTTTCCCCTTCCCATATGATAATCTAAAACATGTCATATGGATACCAGTTTGTTAATCTGGCAACACTATAGAAAGAAAATCCTAGCTACTTCAGAAGAGCTAGCACTATGTGTTTTTAGTCACTCATCAGTCAAGACCAGGATCATGAATAATAATTCATGACCTTTAGCAAAATGATTAAAATGCAACAAGTGGGACCTGCAACAAAATATTGCAATATAGGCAGGTTGGGGTGGGGGGTGGGAACAGGACAGGACGGGGCTTCTGCATCTTTCATAGTTGCATAGACAATTGGCAGGTTCAATTGGCATGCATGCCCTTCCGTTAGGCAACCTGAGGCAATTGGGCATAGGCTGGTAAATGTGAACCCTGGCTCGCATGTCTGGCCACCTAGCTCACCCACCCACTGCTGCCGAGCTTTCCAGAACACCATCCCCATTTATATGCCATACTCTGGGGAGTGCCTGCTTTTCTGGAGTGGCTGGAAATTCTTTTTAAACATGAACTAACACTTTGAAGTGACTAAAGTATTTTCAGCTAAATTTAGAAGATATTATCTAGCTACTGCAGAATAACGGTGATGGTGAAGGCTCTCTCCAAAGCCATGTCACCCAGAATGCCGCACTCTGAGGAAGGACCCTTTTCTTGGGAGAGAGGAGAGGGATGCGGCAAGACCCATCAGTGCTGCTGCTGCTGTGCTGACAGCAAAATGCTTTAAAAGTAAGGGGCGGGGAGGAAGGGCGGTGGTAGCAGCGCCTCAGGTGGCACCATGTTTTGCACCAGCCTTCTTTAATGACAGGCTATACCTGCTGAATGTTCCCTCGTTCCCACAGCTATAAAGGACGCAGAAGACCTGCAATGCTCCTGTTTGGAATTCTGGCCCCTCTATTCCATTCCCCTCTAACTCAGCATAAGTAAGCACATAAGCAGCTTCACGGAACAGAAAGAAGCATCACATTTTCACAGGTCAGGCTCTGCTACAGCGAGATTTCCCCTTTAGCTGCTTCTTCTGTCTGAGCCACCACTAATTATTGTCCTCCAGACGGAGACTTAATGTTGTGAATGGGCTGTTCGGGTATCGCAAATGCCCACTGGCAACAGGTGTTTTTCAGCTTAAGGGGGGGGGTGTTCTTCAAAAAGCCTACACAAAAACCTTTCTTAAAACATATTTTGATATAAATGAGGAGACGGTATCCTTTCTTGCAGAATAATCTGACGCATCAGTCAAGTCCCTTATGATGCGGTGGGGTTGCCCAGGTGTTCCTGTGAGGTGACTTTCTTATGCTGTTGTTTGGCATCGCAGGCAATTGGATCCCCCTGAACCCATACAAGCCTTTCAGCCCCCCCCCCACTGTTTCAGTCCATCTCTATCCACCACAGTCACTCCCAGAACTTTGCCACCAGTCTCCACTCACTGGATGCCCTTCACAGACTCATGACCCTTTCTTCTTCCTGGCTAGCCCACCATTCCACTTCTCTTCTCTCTCCACTTTCTCAACACTCTGATCCCCTTGGCCACAGTTGCCCAAACTGTCCAGAATCTCCAACTAATCCCTTAAAAAAAAAAAAAAACCAACACCCTTGTTTTCCCCAGGCAACTAGCCTTATGAAATATATGAAAAACCAAAACAGGAACATCGAACAAAGTTTTCGTCACAGAACATGAATAGGCATGCATTTTCTGTAACACATTGCCTGAAGAGAGCTGGAGCTACATTGCTGAGGCTGGATATTAAAGGCTCCCCTCCCTTTAGAGTTGTTTCTGTAGGATTACAGTGAGAATAAGAGTGCCTGAAATATACTCAGAGTCACAAAGTGATTTCATGCTCTTTATTCAGCTCATAGTGGTGAGGAGGAATGAATGAATGTCCCCTCAAAGTATCTGCTTTATATACATTATTTACACAATGGGCTGCACATGATTGGCTGTTTCCGGAATTCTACTGTAAGCCAATCAGGTTGTGGATTCACTTCTATCTGGAGCTGGATTGGGTGGTTCCTGCCAACCAATCATACTGCTGCATTGTTCTAGGACCAATCAGACTGCTGCATTCTGAATCCTATTGTTCCAGGACCAATCAGACTGCTGCATTTTGGATCCTATTGTTCTAGGACCAATCAGACTGCTGCAGTTTGGATCCTATTCAACTCAGTACATAACAGTGCCACACCCTTTTTGTTCACCCAGCGGAAGTAAGGAATGTTGTTTCTGCACCCGCTAGTGAAAGGAGGACTTGGTGATTGCTGGAAAATATTTTTTTTCATCGATGAGAGAATGATTCATGTATATATCTTCTTCCATAATTCTGTCCCAGGATTTATTAAAGACTATCTTTGACAGCCCTAAGGGCTACCCACAACTCATTTCTTAATCTTGATTAATTATGGCTAATCAATTAATTGTTAATAGTCTTCGCATTTTATTTCACTTTTCCAGGGCTGTTCATATTAATTCCTATAAAATTCCCCTTAAATATTTTATCAAGTTGAGCCTGCAACTTGCTGAGTGCGTTTAGTTGGTTGGGGCAAAGGTTGCAGTCGTGTACCCACTTGGAATAAAGGTCCACTGAACTCAATAGGACTTACTTCTGAGCAGGTATGTATAAAGGACTGGGCTGCACATTACTATTACCTTGTAATAAATCATAAAGACAATGTAGCATCAAATCGGCTACAGCTCTTTAAATCATTCCTTTAGATTTTCATCTTTTAATTAAATGCTTAATTGGCTTTTATCCTGGGGTTATCAGTCATCTCTGCTATTGTTATATATGCTTTCTATGTTATTGGACACTTTGAGTTACAATTCTTGAGTCAGATTTCTTCCTCTATTCCCCATGTTCATTAGTTGCTCCATACCTCTGGAAACCATTGCCACTGCCCCAGGGCGTTCCCTCTGCCCTGCATCCTCCCCGTTTGGTTCTGATTCTTGGGCAGATGTAAGTGAAGTTGTTCCAGCTTGGTTCTGTTACAAGCCAACAAAACAGTTTGGCAAACATCTAGAAGCAGCTGGCACGTAGAGGAAAATAATAACACCGTAATTATATTACGGTGCTCATTGACACAGGAAGCCTTAGAGGCAGGGAGTTGTTATAGGAATTCTAAGGGCTCAAATACAGAACATATGTTGATAATTGCGCAAGGTAAGCACACATACAATGGTACCTCGGGTTAAGAACTTAATTCGTTCTGGAGGTCCGTTCTTAACCTGAAACTGTTCTTAACCTGAGGCACCACTTTAGCTAATGGGGCCTCCTGCTGCCGCCGCACTGCCGTCACACGATTTCTGTTCTCATCCTGAAGCAAAGTTCTTAACCCGAGGTACTATTTCTGGGTTAGCGGAGTCTGTAACCTGAAGTGTCTGTAACCCGAGGTATCACTGTACATAAGTATATTAGCCACATTTCTAAAATAGTACAGGAGAGCAATCCAAAAGCCATCTAAAGACACTAAATATTTCCTCTGCCTCCTTAATCCCCCTTGCCTGAGAACATGTAGGCAGATAGCAATCAGGAGAAGTTCCTGAGTGGTTCCTCTCCTATATCTGTGAACCTCCTTTGCATTAATTGTCAGATACTCATCACTGAGGGATGCGGGTGGCGCTGTGGGTTAAACCACAGAGCCTAGGGCTTGCTGATCAGAATCCGTGGTTCGAATCCCCGTGACGGAGTGAGCTCCTGTTGCTCGGTCCCTGCTCCTGCCAACCTAGCAGTTCGAAAGCACATCAAAGTGCAAGTAGATAAATAGGTACCACTCCGGCAGGAAGGTAAACGGCATTTCCGTGCGCCAGTGGCGTAGCGTGGGGGGTGCAGGGGGGGCCGGCCGCACCGGGCGCAACATCTGGGGGTTAGGGTTAGGGGGCGCAAATCCACGGGTTAGGGGGCGCAAATTACTTGCCTTGCCCCGGGTGCTGACAACCCACGCTACGCCACTGCCGTGCGCTGCTCTGGTTCTCCAGAAGCAGCTTAGTCATGCTGTCCACATCCCTCGGCCAGTAAAGCGAGATGAGCGCCGCAACCCCAGAGTCGTCCATGACTGAACCTAACAGTCAGGGGGCCCTTTACCTTTACCTTTTATTCATCACTGAGGGATGGCTGACGGGCATCCTGATTGTCTTATCAAATGCTAATGTTTTATGTAAACTGTGTTTGGAACTATGTAAAACTTGCTGAATCCTCAGGTATATCACACCTTGACTTGCCTGAGCCACAGTAACCCCGCCTTATGTGTGATGTAATTTCTGGCTCTTTGCAGAGGGGATGTCCTTCTTCTCCACCCCAAAATGCAAACCCATAAAAGAGATGCTTCTTCTTGGTTCTGAGTCTCTCTTGCCTCCTTGCTAGGAGGGGAGGGAACTACCGGTATGTTGCAACAGAAAAATAAAGATCTACCTTGCTTTTGCTGCATCCTGCCTCCATCCATTCATCTCTGACCAGTCATGGACTTGGGGGACTCAGTCCCCTTAGGGAGTTGGGCAGCAAAAGCCAACAACCCCTATTTTTCTATATCAGAGTAATCCATGAAAGAGAGGGGAATATATAGATATGGGAATACAGTTCACTATAACTTAACCTCAGACTCTGTTTCCATTGTATGGGCTCAATCTTGAAACCAAAGAATTAATAATAATAGTGAACCCTGAGTATGAACCAAGTGCCTTTCCTTGATTAGTTCATAAGCCCACATCACACCATTAAAATGGGAAGCTATTAGGTATTTAATAGGACTTCCTGGCAGGCTTGTGTCCTGTAGGATGCACTGGGGAAAACATGGGGCAAGCCTAGAATAACCATGCCTCTCAAGGGACAAGAGTAGTGCTGCTAATACCTTCAACAGAGAGGTATTTTTGTTGGGCTCAGGTTCCCTCAGACCGTTTTTCGATAACTCACGGGAAGGACTAAAACTTTTGAGACTTGTGAAAGTTTGCAAAGGCCTAGCAAACTGGGAGGAAGCTCCAACTGTAGCAAAATGCTGCAGCTAGACTGTTGGTGGGGCCAGACTACTCCCCTGAACACAATAATAATACATAACTCTGGTGCTTAAAAGCTACCAGGACAAATCTGAGGCGCTTGTAATAATTTACAAGGCCCATAACAACTTGGAGCCAGGGTACCTTAAGGTTTGCTTGATGTTTCATATCCCTGCCCAATCACTGAGCACTTGGGGGGAGTTGCTGTTAGTGGTCCCCATAGTTTAGAAACATGGCTCTCAACCACCAGGAGCTGTGTGTTCAATTTGTGGGCCCAGTTCTTTGGAGCTCCCTCCTGGCTGAGGAAATGATGATGATGCAATGGCAGAGCTAGCGGCTCCGGCTCCTGGAGCGGTGTGTACCGGGGAGGCGGGGCTAGCATCCGGGGGGTGAGCATCCCAGGGGGGTGGGGCGAGCATCCCAGATGGTGCACCGCCCATAGCGAGCATCCCAAGGGGCGCACGTCTCAGGGGCGCCCTGTCCATGCCGAGTGTCCCGGGGGGGTGTCCGAGGGGTGCGTCGCCCACGCCAAACATCCCAGGGGGCAGGGCGCCGATGTCACCCCCCCTCATGGATGACACCTGGGGCAGACCGCACCCACAGCACCCACTGCACCCACCTTTCTCCGCCTCTGTGATGATGATGATGATTTTATTTATATCCCGCCCATCTGGCTGGGTTTCCCCAGCCACTCTGGGCAGCTTCTATCACATATAAAAACAATAAAATATAAGACAACCTCCACCCTGTTGAACTTCCAGCACTTGGTGATGGTTTTTCTATTTCAGCAAATATTTTAAATCTGATTATGTTAATATTTTTAAGAGATGTTATGTTGTATCCGTTTTGCATCCCTCTTGGATACCACTTAGAAACTCTGGTATTAAGTGGCAAATAAACTATTCAGTTCATTTAAATAAATAAAATCTCACCATCACTAAAATAACTTCTCATTTTCTGAAAGCTGAAACAAACCTAACGAAAGGGCTGCTTCATTTCTGGCATGACTACGGCCTGATTTCTTGCAAGAATTTGTGTGCATTAACCCACACCCAACAATACACATTAGGTGGCCTGATTTGGCAGGTGGTGTATCTTGCCTTTATTCAAAAGTGAAGGCTTGCATCACTTTATTCTTATGAATAATTTTATCGAGGGCAGAAGATGATTGGATGCATTTAAGAATGTTTTGCAGGTGTTTTTATAGTTTTCAAAAAGAAGCGATTGATTAACATCACCACCTTTTAATATGTAAGCACATGCAACATATGAAGCAATATACTAAGCACCTTATGCTTTGAAAGATAAAGCTCGGCCTGCAGGCACTGAATCCAAATCAGATGAATTTATTTAAATAAAGGGAATTAAATTGGTGTTCTAAATTAGCAAAGAAATAAGACCAGTGTGAAGCTCCTTTTCCAGTTTTGGAGAATTGTGTTATCAGTACTTAAATCAGTGGCTTTATACATTTTAAGGAGGGGAAATCCCTTAAAGTGTGATATCAAAAGCTGTGTTTAGTGCGTAGATGTTCACCTCTGACCATTGCTCATGTTGTGGTCCAGAAACATCTGGAGGACCTTTCTCCCAATGACTGACCACTATGCATCTATAAATTAAGAGGGTTTAATACAGTGGTGCCTCGCAAGACGAAATTAATCCGTTCCGCGAGTCTCTTCGTCTTGCGGTTTTTTCGTCTTGCGAAGCACGGCTATTAGCGGCTTAGCGGCTATTAACGGCTTAGCGGCTTTAAGAAAAAGGAAACAAACTCGCAAGAACTCGCAAGACATTTCGTCTTGCGAAGCAAGCCCATAGGGAAATTCGTCTTGTGGAACGACTCAAAAAACGGAAAACTCTTTCATCTTGCGCGTTTTTCGTCTTGCGAGGCATTCGTCTTGCAAGGTACCACTGTAAATCCATTTTCTCGACAGAAGTATGCAACTCACAAAAATTGTTTGGATGGGGGAGAAAATTGATTCATTTTGCATTCAAGGGCAAAGTTACCCAATTCACATTTTCCAAAACAAAGTGAGAACCAGAACACAGCCATCCTTCAAATTCACATGTTTTCGATTTTTGCAATGTAGTTCTCCAGCCAAGAAAGTTTCAATTTCTTCACCCTGGTCCTGTCCATTAGTGATGACAGAACCAGTTTAGAACTGAGACAGCTTCCTTGGATTTAGAAGAAATAAAAGCTGGATGTCATCAGGATATTGGTGACATTGAACCCCGAAACTCTGGACAACTCTCCCAGTAATCTAAATAGCATGGGCGGGGGGGGGGGGCACACAAAACAATATGCTGAAGGATCCCACAGGCCCTTAATGCAAGAGGATCTTGCAAGTGAGCATACCACAGCTCATATTTAAAAGCTGCTGGTAGGGACAGGGAGACTTGTTGGGACATCATTAGTGATTTATTCCACAAAACTGAAACATCATTAGTTATTTATTCCATAAAATGTATATACAACTGGACTGTAGAAGAAACCTCAAAGTGCTTTTTTCATCGCTTCCATTCAGTTCTGGACGTCTTGCCCTGCTTTTGAACTTCTGAGCACTGTGTCTGTTGCCAAGCCTGTGCCATTACTTTTCTGAATAAAGACCCTTTTCCGCCAAACCTTGAGGTTATCTTCAGATGCCCCTAAATAATTATTAGAGAAATTCAACAAGTTTTTTCTGCTTTCATAAATCAAAATATTTCTCTAAGTCGTATTTTAATACCTGTAGTATTTTAATACCTGTAGTCTACATTAGATGTGTCCATTTCCTTCTGGTACATTCACTACTTTGCATATGACATGAGTTATCCAGAAATATACCATGATTAATGGTGTCAGTAGGCACAGGAGAATGAGCAGGAGTCAAGCTCCCAATCTGAAAAAGAACTACTACAAAACAAATAAAAACTTTTATCTAAAATGTACAATCTGTTATTAGACTGGGAAACAAAAGACAAGCTTGTCAAAGCCTGTATGACACACTGGGCAATAGATATAGGACATTATATAGATTTTAATCTCTGGGGAAAACTTTAGAAGTGCGATCTGAAGTTTACAGCATGTTATTCTTTGAAGGAGAACTACTTGAAAATGATTTATAGATGTTATTTATCTCCAAGTAGGCTTGCTAAATTGCAAAAGACTGAATCAGATAAGTGCTGGAGATGCAATGAAGTTGAGGAAACGTTCTTTCATATGTGGTGGACCTGTAAAAGGGTAAAAGAGTATTGGGAAATAATCCACAATGAATTGAAAAAAAATGTTTAAAAGTACTTAAAAAAAAAAAAAACCAGAGTCCTTTTTGTTGGGGATAATTCAGACGGAAATTCCCAGGTGTCAAAAAAGGTTATTTATGTATGCCACGACTGTGGCCCATGTTTTGTTAGCCCCAAAATGGAAAACAAGTGAGGTCCCAACTAAAGAAGAATGGCAACTTAAACTGATGGAATATGTGCGGTTTCTGGACCTAACATAGGACATCCACAAAGATAGCCAGGGTATTTCCATATCAAAACCAGGCTTAAAAATAGCTTGAAATGGGTCCAGAAAGACAGTCTCATCCAAATAGACTAGAAGTAGTTACACCCTTCAGTTCTAGGCCCAAGAAGGCAACAGGTCACTAGTGCTAGAGGGATTCTCCTAGAGCTTTGCAGCTGCATTTATTAGATTAACCACTGGTTAATTTCTGGTTCACCATAATTTCTATTTTTAATTTGTGGCTTCAGAAGCTAAATATACCTGTTCACATAATGTCATGAGATACACTGCTAATCCTTAAACAGATATCAGACCATGTTGTAATAATAAAACAACAACAACAAATACCGTATTTTTCGCTCTATAGGACACACTTTTTCCCCTCCAAAAATGCAGGGGAAATGTGTGTGCGTCCTCTGGAGTGAATGCAGGCTCCTTGGCTTTAGCGATAGCAACGCGAAGCCTCCGAAGCGCAGAGGGAGAGCTCCCTCTGCGCTCTGGAGCCTTCGTGTTGCTTTCGTTGAAGCCTGGAGAGTGAGAGGGGTCGGTGCGCAGCACAAGTTCCTACTGCGCTCCGCAGGCTTCGGGTTCCTTTTGCTGAAGCCGGGAAAGCAAGACTCTCCTGGCTTCAGCAGAGAGGGAGAGCTGTGCAGCGTCCCTTCAACCAAGCGGGAGGAGAAATGGAAGGGCTCCGTTTCTCCTGCCGCTTCGCTGAAGGGGCGCTGAGCAGAGAGGGGGATATTTGTTTTTTTCTTCTTCTCCCTCTCTAAAACAAGGTGCATCCTATGGTCCGGTGCGTCCTATAAAGCAAAAAATACGGTAGATGAATTGATTGATCTATCAATCTAATCTGTTACTAGATTAATTGACCTTTGAAGTGGTGTCCCTGGTTTTAAAAATGCATCCTTTTAAAATGCAAGTACTTACAAAACTGAAAGTTTCTGAATTCATCTTAGGAGAGGGCAAGGCATTTCTCCTTCTATTACACAGAGGAGGGAGGACCTCTTCTGAAAGATCATACCTAGTGTGACACATGTGTGCATCTTCAAAAAAAAAGGGGGGGGGAGATAGTAACATTTTATAAGAAGATTGGTTGACATGAGCCTTTAGAGTAATGACATGTTACTAGTCCCTACTAAGATTAATTGGAACCCTCTCATTGGTTTCAGTGTGGTATAGATAGTACTTTTAGAGAACAGTTTAGACTGAAAGAAAGCCTTTTCTATGTACTTTACTGAAATAAGTTTTCATAGTTTTGCTTTCTTGGTCCTGCACATCAGTTATAGGTGATTTAGGTTCTTGTACAGTACTCTTTGGTAAGAACATTTTAAGTTCCTATACATATTAGAGAATATATTATTTTGACACTGTGATTGCAATCATGTGCACATTTATTTTTGAGTAGGCTCCATTGAACTCAGTTGGACTTCTGGTTAAACTTGCATAGGATTGGGCTACACAGTGGGGTGGGGGGAGAGGTGCTGAACTGAGTCTTTGACCCGGGTGAAAGTAAGCCTAGTTTTGCCCCTGGAGAGGGGGAGAATGTTCCCTTGGGCAAGCAGAAAACCTTGCACTGCATACCATTGATGGGGCGCTTGGTTGTATATGACCCAATTTCATTTTCATTAATTAAACTCTAACCACTGCATAGTGGCTCTCTGTTGTCCTCTTGTGCAATGCTTCACTTTTCCCATCAGAATAAATTGAGGGCATTCACTTATATGGCAGGAATAAATGCATGCAATAAATGCATGCAACCGAGACTCGGTCAAGATGGAAGATAAATGTTTCCCCTCCCTGTGTTCACAGCTCCTGGAGTGAGATGCAGGTCTTGCTTCCTCTGAACTAGATCCTCAGCTGGGACCTGTTTAGTTTGTCCCCTGGTAATCAACTGCAGCAGCTCAGGGGAATTAAACCACACCTACCTGGAGTTCTGTTTCTTAAGTCACATTGCAATGGCATATCTTGAGAGACTCTTGAAAAGCTGGGAACTGGCTTTTGTATCTGTAAATGGCTGCAGGGATAATATATCTGCTGGACCCAAAGAATGCCTAATTATGCAATTAGGACATGCGGTGTGGCTTGAAGTTCCTGAGATTACGTAAGGATAGCTACATATGTGTGCTCACTTTGGGGTGAGGTTCTCTATTGTGCATTAACCTGAAATGTAAAAGTTACACTCCACCCATGTTTTATAACTTGCAACACATTTCCGTGGTGCTAGAGGGATTTTACTTATTGTTTCAAGTCTAACAGTTAACAACAAAATAGATAAAGAAATCTCCTTATATGAAAACTGAGACTGTTGTGCCCCCACAAGGGTCAGTTATTAATCTGTGCATTAGTATTAGGTAGAAGGAATAACCACACTGGCCCTTTAAGAAAAGATAAAGAGTCAAGAACTTTGGGCAGCAGAACTGTCTTGTATCTCAAGACTACTATCACGGATTTATATTCTAAATTCACGAAGGCTTCTGCAGCAGCCATCTCACCCCACAGGACAATACTATGTGATGTTGAAACATGGTACTGCAGCCTTCCAATTTAAATACCGTATTGGCCCAAATATAAGCCGCACCCACAAATAAGCCGCACCTTTAAAATTCAAGGCTGGGGGGGGGGAGGGGGAAAAGGCAATACCCGAATATAAGCCGCTCCCTTAAAATTCCGCAGGCACTCACACCCGTTCTGTTTTACCGTATGTCGCTTTCAGCAGCCAGTTTTTGTAAGGTCGCAAATTTAAGCCACACTTTAACATTTCAAGGTTGGAATTGGGGGGGGGGAGAGTGCAGCTTATGTTTGAACCAATATGGTATATCTGAACAAATTTATAAAGAAAATGGGAGACCATTCTGAAAACGTAGCCAAACAAGGGATGAGACAGGGAGTAGCTTCTGATACAACTAATGGCGGCACAGAGTCTTCAGGTCAAAACAAACTTAGGAAGCTGGCCCCCAAGATGAGAGCTACCTTAGAGGAACAGAAGGCAAATCAGCTAAGGCCATCCGACAGAGCCTGGGAAAAGTTGCAGAAAGGCATTCTGGAGACTAATGTTGTAATGTTGTGATGTTGTAACACTCCTGGAGGAAAAATAGTGGAAGTGAACAGCTGGCTTCGAGGATGGTGTAAACAGGAACGGTTTGGATTCTTAGATCACGGACTGCAGTTTCTTGAAGATGGACTTCTGGCAAGCGATGGGCTGCACCTCACAACGGTTGGGAGAAATGTTTTTGCCAAAAATCTCAGAAACCTCATCAGGAGGGCTTTAAACTGACTAATGTGGGGGAGGGAGACAGTGCTCCTGAAGGTAGGAGTCTATCAATTGATGAAGATGATCATCCAAATGTCATAGATCAAATGGAGCAAACAGCACACAGACCTAGTGGTGGGAGGAAAAAATCCTTAAATAAGAGACACGGGGGAATGATTAATGGACTTCAATGTCTGTACACTAATGCGCAAAGCATGTGAAATAAACAAGATGAGCTTGAGCTCTTGGTACAGCAAACTAAATATGACATAATAGGCATCACTGAAACCTGGTGGGATAAGTCCCACGATTGGAATGTAATAATGGGGGGATACAATCTATTTCAGAGAAACAGACCAGACAAGAAAGGAGGAGGAGTGGCGTTATATGTCAGGGATGTGTATACCTGTGAAGAGATCCAATATTTAGAACCTCAAAGCCATTCGGGTCAAAATTAAGGGAGAGAAGAATAACAGTGACCTCATTGTGGGAGTTTACTATAGATCCCCAAGACAAACGGAGGACATAGATGATGCCTTCCTGGAACAGATGGCCAAGCATGCAAAAGGAAGGGAGATAGTAGTAATGGGGGACTTCAATTACCCGGATATTTGTTGGATGTCAAACTCAGCCAAGAGCATAAGGTCAAACAGATTCCTCCCTGGCCTTGCAGACAACTTCATTGTCCAGAAAGTGGGAGAAGCAACAAGAGGAACAGCCATTTTAGATCTGGTCCTAACCAATGTTGATGACCTGGTTAGTGGGGTAGAAGTGGAAGGATCATTAGGCGCGAGTGATCATGCTCTTCTGAAGTTTACTATACAGCGGAAAGGAGCAGCCAAGCATACTAGGACTCAATTTCTTGACTTTAAGAAAGCCGACTTCATATAACTTAGGGAAGTGCTGGGTGAGATCCCATGGACAGTAACACTAAAAGGAAAGGGAGTTCATGATGGCTGGGAGTTTGTTAAGAGGGAGATAGTAAAAGCACAACGTCAGGCAATACCAATGAGACGGAAACATGGAAGGTGCCTAAAGAAGCCAGGGTGGCTATCTAAAGAACTTTTCACTGAGTTAAGATTAAAAAAGGATGTGTACAAAAAATGGAAAAGGGGGGGGGAAACACCAAAGAGGAATTCAAACAAATTGCCAGCACGTGTAGACACAAAGTCAGAAAAGCTAAAGCACAGAATGAACTCAGGCTTGCTAGAGAGGTTAAAAGCAACAAAAAAGGCTTTTATGGGTATGTTCGTAGCAAAAGGAAGAACAAAGAAACAGTGGGGTCACTCAGAGGAGAAGATGGTGAAATGCAAACAGGGGACACAGAAAGGGCTGAACTCCTCAATGCCTTCTTTGCCTCAGTCTTCTCCGATAAAGAAAACAATGCCCGACCTGAAGAATTTGGAGCAAATGATTCAGCAAAGGAAACACAGCCCAGAATAACTAAGGAGATAGTACAAGAATACTTGGCTAGTTTAGATGTATTCAAGTCTCCAGGGCCAGATGAACTGCATCCAAGAGTATTAAAAGAACTGGCAGATGTGATCTCAGAACCACTGGCAGTCATCTTTGAGAATTCCTGGAGAACAGGCGAAGTCCCGGCAGACTGGAGGAGGGCAAATGTTGTCCCTATTTTCAAAAAGGGGAAAAGAGAGGACCCAAATAATTACCGCCCAGTCAGTCTGACATCAATACCAGGGAAGATTCTGGAGCAGATCATTAAGCAAACAGTCTGTGAGCACCTAGAAAGGAATGCTGTGATCACCAATAGTCAGCATGGATTTCTGAAAAATAAGTCATGTCAGACTAACCTGATCTCGTTTTTTGACAGAATTACAAGCCTGGTAGATGAAGGGAATGCAGTGGATGTAGCCTACCTTGATTTCAGCAAGGCATTTCACAAGGTGCCCCATGATATTCTTGTAAAGAAGCTGGTAAAATGCGGTCTTGACTATGCTACCACTCAGTGGATTTGTAACTGGCTGATTGACCGAACCCAAAGGGTGCTCATCAATGGTTCCTCTTCATCCTGGAGAAGAGTGACTAGTGGGATGCCACAGGGTTCTGTCTTGGGCCCGGTCTTATTCAACATCTTTATCAACGACTTGGATGATGGACTCAAGGGCATCCTGATCAAATTTGCAGATGACACCGAACTGGGAGGGGTGGCTAACACCCCAGAGGACAGGATCACACTTCAAAACGACCTTGACAGATTAGAGGGCCAAAACAAACAAGATGAATTTTAACAGGGAGAAATGTAAAGTATTGCACTTGGGCAAAAAAAATGAGAGGCACAAATACAAGATGGGGGACACCTGGCTTGAGAGCAGTACATGTGAAAAGGATCTAAGAGTCTTGGTTGACCACAAACTTGACATGAGCCAACAGTGTGACACGGCAGCTAAAAAAGCCAATGCAATTCTGGGCTGCATCAATAGGAGTATAGCATCTAGATCAAGGGAAGTAATAGTGCCACTGTATTCTGCTCTGGTCAGACCTCACCTGGAGTACTGTGTCCAGTTCTGGGCACCACAATTCAAGAAGGACACTGACAAACTGGAACGTGTCCAGAGGAGGGCAACCAAAATGGTCAAAGGCCTGGAAACGATGCCTTATGAGGAACGGCTAAGGGAGCTGGGCATGTTTAGCCTGGAGAAGAGGAGGTTAAGGGGTGATATGATAGCCATGTTCAAATATATAAAAGGATGTCACATAGAGGAGGGAGAAAGGTTGTTTTCTGCTGCTCCAGAGAAGCGGACACGGAGCAATGGATCCAAACTACAAGAAAGAAGATTCCACCTAAACATTAGGAAGAACTTCCTGACAGTAAGAGCTGTTCGACAGTGGAATTTGCTGCCAAGGAGTGTGGTGGAGTCTCCTTTTTTGGAGGTCTTTAAGCAGAGGCTTGACAACCATATGTCAGGAGTGCTCTGATGGTGTTTCGTGCTTGGCAGGGGGTTGGACTCGATGGCCCTTGTGGTCTCTTCCAACTCTATGATTCTATGATTCTATGATTCTATGATTCTATGATAAGTATCACCAGAGGACCCGCTTGGCCAAACACGTGGTGCAATGGACACCTTACACAGATTGCTTCTCCATTTTTGCGCAACTATACCCTAGTGATACCTGCAATGAGTGGCAGCATTTCAAGCAGGTGAATGAGCAGAGGGACTCCACTTTCCATTAAGCCATGGACGCTTTGGAGAAGCGCATAAAGGAACAAGAAGTAGTGCTTCTCACAGAGGCTGATGAGGATCCAGGTGACAAGGTTGCTGATGAACCAGAGCCACATTCTCAAGACAGCGACCCAAGCTCATCTACTTTTTTAAAATATTAATTTGTATTAATTTTTCATTAATAACAATCCAAATGGAAGCCACATTAATACAGTACCAAATCATGCCAAATCACAGTACAATCAAAAAAGCCAATTAATTCCGAATTCAATGTTTTTGGATGACTTCCCGTGTTCCAGTTACCTGGCGTTGATGTTGATCCTTGGTCCTGCTCTAATTCTCTTAATTAGTCCAAATTCCACAATTCCGATTTTAATCCTTTGTTTTAGCAGCTACTGGTGTGATGACTTTTGTTCATATTTAATAAATCCATACCCATTAATTTGCAGAGGGAATTTATATCCTGTAGTTTGTGTGTTAAATATTTGTTTACCTTCTCCTTTTCCTTCATGTTGTAATCAATCAATTTTCTTCAACATTGTCCCTCCTTCGAAAGCTCATTTCTAAGTATGCCACAACTCCATTTTGCCACTCCAAAACCGAAAGCATTCCAGCGTCTGGCTGCAACTCCTGGCTTACTTCTAGCACTTATCTTCTTTACTCCTTTCCAACCTTCTACTGTTAAGGTCTTGCTCCTGGCAACCAGCTCCATTGCAGGTTCGGCAGTAGTCACTTCAGGATACCATTCCTCATGGCACAAACGCTCTCCTCGTTCTCGCCATTCCTCGCTAACAGGGAGCTCTCACACCTACTCATCCATCAGCAAATTGTCTGTACACTTCACTGCCTCTCCAGTCCACACATTACCCCCACAGATGGCTTCGGCTCACAATAGCTGAAACCGGATACCCCACAATGCCCACTTTCGTCTACCTTCCATTGTGGAATTACAGACAAGACTTAGCGGACAAAGGGGTGCAGAAATTCACAGGTGTCCTGAAGATTATCCACCGTGGAAAGCCACCTTTCTGCAAGCCATCCAAGACAAGGGATTGCCCACAGAGGAGGAGCTGACCACATGGCTAGGGCCTGCTTCCTCAGGGCAGGCAAGATGTAGCCAACCAGCTCTAGCGGATGAAGCAGGACTAGCACTCCAGCATGTTTGGGAACGGCTTGACTAATGCTATGGGGCGTTGAGACTTCATTTATGCAGATGGAGATTAAATGAGAATTTATTAAATGATCAAGAAAAATTAGAAAAGGAGGGATCTTAAAGGATTGTTTCAGAATTAATTTAAATCAGGAGACAAATTTGAAAGTGATATGGGATGTGAGTAAGGCAGTTATGCGGTGGGGGGGATGTTTATTCAGCAAAGGGCATACCAAAAAAAGAAGAGAGTAGAAAAAGCAAGAAATTTTACAAGAAATAAAAGGAAAAGAATTGAGAAATTCCCCTCGAAAAGAGACAGTAAAACAGGATATTAAAATATTGCAAATGCAGTTTTCAATGATAATAAATCAAGAAATAGAGTGGGAAATTAAATATTTAAAACAGAGACAATTCAAGCAGGCTAATAAACAAGGGAAATTATTAGCGTGGCAAAATTTTTAAAAAGACAAGATAAATCCTGTATAACTAAAATTAATATAGGAGGTAAAGTTGTGGAAAAGCCCAAAGAAATAAGAGATCAATTTGTGAGTTTCTATATAGAATTAAATCGAGCTAAACGCAGCAATATAGATGAAATGCAAAAATATCTAGATAGTGGAATATCTAAAATACTAAAAGATAAAGGAAGAATTATGAATGCACCAGTGACAATAATGAAATTACAGTAAATAATCTCACAGGCAAAACTTTCAAAAGCACCCAGACCTGATGGACTTTCAGTAATATATTATAAGAAGTTGCAAGATTGCCTAATACAACCATTAAATGACATTACGAATATGACTTTAAATACAGTTGAATGCCAAAATCTTGGAAGAATGCTTATATAACTTTCATTCCTAAACAAGACAGGGACTCTGAGCAGCAAAATAATTATTGACCTATATCTTTGTTGAATAATGATTATTATTCAATAGATTCAGGTAGGTAGCTGTGTTGGTCTGATGCAGTCAAAATATATTTTAAAAAAAATTAAAATGTCCAGTAAGGAGTCAGGGCAATATATACTAAACCGCCAGCTAAATTTATAGTACCGTAGATTCCGGCGTATTAGGCGACTGGACGTATTAGACGACCCCTCAAATTGGCAGTTGCAATTTGGGGATTTGTCTTATAAGCCCAGTCGCCTAATACACTGGGCAGCTCCACGCCAGCAGAAAGCAGCCCGGTGCAGAGCTGAGCCTGCTGGTTGCTGCTGCTGCTTCGGAGCCGCCACCGCCACAGCAGGGGGGGGGGCTCCGCTCCACGCCGCCCATACCCAGCGTATAAGATGACCTCCGACTTTTTAACCTCTTTTCCAGGGTTAAAAAGCCGTCTTATACACCGGAATCTACATTAAACAATGTCCTGACTGAGAATTGTAAAATAACTAAAGGGACAAGACAAGGCTGCCCATTGTCACCTTTTTTGTTTAAATTAGTCTTAGAAGTATTGGCGCAAAGAATAAGATGTAATCAAGACATTAAGGGTATAAGAGTGGAACAGAGACGATATAAATTAAAAGCATTTGCAGACAATGTCGTGATAACTGTAGAAGAGCAAATAGAGTCAATCCCGAAAGTATTACAAGAGATTAAAAAAACTGAGGCGGTAGCAGGTCTTAAGATTAATAAAGATAAAACCAAACTCTTGGTTAATGAATGATGAGAGTAAAAATAAATTAATTGGCAAAAATGTATAAATCAAAATCAAATAAGTGTTGGAAATGTAAAGAAAGAGGAGGTTATTTTTATCAAATGGGGTGGTCTTGTAGTAAAGTTAAAGTTTACTGGGGAATGATATATAATGAATTGGGGAAAAAATGTTTAAAATAACATTTGTTAAAAACCCAGAAGCTTTCCTTTTGGGAATTATAGGGGCAGAACTACCCAAACTGTATAGAAATTTATTCATGTATGCAACTACAGCAGCAAGAATGTTATTTGCCCAAAAATGGAAAGAAGAAGACGTCCCAATGAAAAAAGAATGGTACAAAAACTTATGGAATACAAAGAAATGGTGAAAGTTACCAGAAAAATAAGAAATCAAGATAATGAAGCTTTTATAAAAGAATGGAAATGGTTTATTGAATATTTACAAATAAACTGTAAACAGATAAGAACATTGGCAAGATTATGTAGTTTTATAAGAGTATGTGTTTAAAGTAGGTGAATAAATGATTAAGTTACGTGAATGTGAAATATGCAGAAAATATAAAAAATAAATTTAAGGAACCGCAGATAGGGGGAAGGAAGTCGAGTTTTGAAATGTTAAAATGATTGTAAAATTATTGAAATGTATAAGATTTAAAATCATATATATATATATATATATGCAGGTTTTGGTGTCTTCGGGTGTCTTCCCGTGTAAGAGTCGGGGTGTCTGTGCGACGTTTCGACGAGGTCTCACTCGTCATCTTCAGGCTGGTGCTTTCGGCTTCTTGTTACTTGTTACTGGAACAGAGCTCTGTTCCAGTAACAAGAAGCCGAAAGCACCAGCCTGAAGATGACGAGTGAGACCTCGTCGAAACGTCGCACAGACACCCCGACTCTTACACGGGAAGACACCCGAAGACACCAAAACCTGCATTCCTGTACCCGTGAAAATCTACGAAAGCAAATATATATATATATATATATATATATATATATATATATATATATATGCTTTCGTAGATTTTCACGGGTACAGGAATGCAGGTTTTGGTGTCTTCGGGTGTCTTCCCGTGTAAGAGTCGGGGTGTCTGTGCGACGTTTCGACGAGGTCTCACTCGTCATCTTCAGGCTGGTGCTTTCAGCTTCTTGTTACTGGAACAGAGCAGAGTCTGGTGTTTGAGTTCCTATAAATACTGTTGAGGGGTGTGGTGTATAGCCTCCAACGTTCTGGGCAAAGAGGAAGTTCCTAGATTAGTGTGCCTTTTCTTCTTTTGTTCCTTAATTACTTGAGGGATATCTTGGGTGATTTCATGAGTGATATTCAGAATATCACTGGGTGGGTCATTAAGTGTAGATTAGTTGCTAAAGCTTTCGTGTCTTGACCTCTTGAGCTTGTGAAGATGCCCAACGTTCTGGGCATCTAGGAAGTTCCTAGATTAGTGTGCCTTTTCTTCTTTTGTTCCTTAATTACTTGAGGGATATCTTGGGTGATTTCATGAGTGATATTCAGAATATCACTGGGTGGGTCATTAAGTGTAGATTAGTTGCTAAAGCTTTCGTGTCTTGACCTCTTGAGCTTGTGAAGAGTTTTTCTGAGAAGATGGCTGTGCTGCATTTAGTTGTGCTCTGGCTTGGCTTCGTGTATAGGGGCGAGCTATGGTTTTGTGCCTTGTGCCAGCCAGATCTGTGTAGGGATTGCAGGGGGGTGCAGCATCCGGAGGTGCCACTATAGTTTGGCTACTGGATGGAGTCTGTAATATGTCTGTGGAGATATATATATATATATATATATATATATATATATGCTTTCGTAGATTTTCACGGGTACAGGAATGCAGGTTTTGGTGTCTTCGGGTGTCTTCCCGTGTAAGAGTCGGGGTGTCTGTGCGACGTTTCGACGAGGTCTCACTCGTCATCTTCAGGCTGGTGCTTTCGGCTTCTTGTTACTGGAACAGTCTGTTCCAGTAACAAGAAGCCGAAAGCACCAGCCTGAAGATGACGAGTGAGACCTCGTCGAAACGTCGCACAGACACCCCGACTCTTACACGGGAAGACACCCGAAGACACCAAAACCTGCATATATATATATATATATATATATATATATATATATATATATATATATAAACAGGAGAATTTCCCTTGGTAGCCTGCAGACGGTGCGCATTCCCTGTAGCTATGTGCCCACCTCTCCTGCCACCGCTTCCCGCAAAGAACCACACGTATTTTCAGATGCAGCAACTAAAGCAACAGCAGCAGTGGCATTTCTAAGGGTGAAAGCCAAGTGCACGTGGGTTTCGTCTTGGAAGGGCTAGCACCACTCCAAGGACACACCATTCCAAGGCTAGAGCTTTCCGGCACCATGTTGGCAGTAGAACTGTCAGAGTTGGTAGAAAATGGACTGGATCTCCAGTTTGAGGATGTGACGCTCTACAAAGACAACAAGGTTGTACTGGGCTACATACACAATCAAAAAGGAGGTTCTGTGTGTATGTGAGCAACAGGGTGGATAGCATCAGAAGGTCAATATGTTTCCACCAACCAAATTTCAGTAGACCAAGCAACACGCTCCATTCCAGCAACACACTCCATTCCAGCAACACACTCCATTCCAGCATCTCAGCTTGTTGGGTCAACTTGGCTAAAGGGCCCCAAGTTCCGCCTAGATCCAAACTACACAGCAGAGACTGAGGAGGCTCTCTACGAACTCTTATCCCCAGACCAGGATTGAGAAATGAAAGATGACAATTAGCAGGTTCAAGACTAGAATGAAGAGTTGTTTTCCTAAACAGAGAGAGGGACTGGTGTTCCTAAGCCATTTGAAGAATTATCCAGTACAGTCATACCTCATGTTAGGTCCGCTTCATGTTACGTTCTTTCAGGTTACATCCCGTGGCGACCCGGAAGTACCGGAAAGGGTTACTTCCGGGTTTCGCCACTCACGCATGCGCAGAAGCACAAAATGACGTCACGCCCATGCACAGAAGCAGCAAATCGCAAGCCGCACATGCACAGACACACTGCTGCAGGTTGCGCTCTTTTCATGTTGCAAACGGGCCTCCAAAACGGATCCCATTCGCAACCAGCGGTACCACTGTAAACCATTTCTATACATAGAACAGATGCAATTAACCATCTTCCAGAGCCTTGCAAAGTAATTAGATTTAATTGCAAGATCCAGATTTAATACTGCAAAGTCAGTTATGCATTTTGATCTGTCCTCAGATAGTCTCTTTTCTCTAATCTCTTTTCTCAGCTTCATAAGAAACCTGTTCAAATGATTGGGATTTTCCTGATGAAACTATCTAGCATTTGCTTGTTTGTTTGTTTGTTTGTTTGTGGAATGTATACCCACCTTATTTCTGTGATTGTAAGTTGTCTTTCAACTGTTTTAAATATTGTGCTTCCATGTTGTAGTCTGCCCTGGGACTTTGGTGGTGGTTGTTAGAATTTATATACCACCCTATACCTGGAGGTCTCAGGGTGGTTCACAGAATAAAATCAAAATATAAAACAAAAGACATAATCAAAATAAAAACAACAGCCCAATAACACCCCCCCCCCAAAAAAAACAACACATTTTAAAATGGCTTAGGATGTCAATTAAATCAACAAAGGCCTGGTTATAAAGGAACATTTTTGCCTAGCACCTAAAGGTGTACAGTATAATGAAGGCGCCAGGCAAACTTCCCTGGGGAGATCATTCCACAGATGGGGAGCCACCGCAGAGGAGACCCGTTCTCCTGTTGCCACGCTCCGGACCTCTCGAGGAGGCGGTACATGGAGGAGGACCTCAGAAGATGATCTCAGGGTCTGGGTAGGTTCATATGTAAAGAGATGGTCCTTGAGGTATTGCGGTCCTGAACCATTTAAGGCTTTATAGGTCAAAACCAGCATTTTGAATTGGGCCCGGAAACTAATTGGCAGCCAGTGCAGTCGGACCACGATCGGTGTAATATGCTCAAACTGTCTTGCTCCAGTGAGTAACCTGGCTGCTGAATTCTGAAATATTAATGATAATTATAGTAATAATAATAATATTCCACCCTTTGACCTGAAAAGCAAGGCAACAAAAAATCAGATTTTAAAAAAACCAGTTGAATCATAAAATAAAGCAGAAAATATCAACACAATAAATGCAGTAAATAGTAAAACAATAATATTATAAATAAGAAAACAGAAGATAAGAATCTGTTGGATCTCTCAGTGGCGTTTGATACCATTGACCATAACATCCTTCTGGACCGTCTTGAGGGACTGGGAGCTGGGGGCACTGTCAGTGGTTCCACTCCTTCTTCCACAGGAGTGGTTCCACTCCTTCTTCCTGGGCCGTGTTCAGAAAGTGTTGGTGGGGGATGAGTGTTCAGACCCCTGGGCTCTCACTTGTGGGGTGCCTCAGGGTTCTGTCCTCTCCCCCATGCTTTTCAACATCTACATGAAGCCGCTGGGAGAGATCATCAGGGGATTTGGGCTGGGTGTTCATCAGTATGCGGATGATACTCAGCTCTACCTCTCTTTCAAATCAGAACCAGTGAGGGCAGTGAAGGTCCTGTGTGAGTGCCTGGAGGCGGTTGGAGGTTGGATGGCGGCTAACAGATTGAGGTTGAATCCTGACAAGACAGAAGTACTGTTTTTGGGGGACAGGAGGCGGGAAGGTGTGGAGGATTCCCTGGTCCTGAATGGGGTAACTGTGCCCCTGAAGGACCAGGTGCGCAGCCTGGGAGTCATTTTGGACTCACAGCTGTCCATGGAGGCACAGGTCAAATCTGTGTCCAGGGCAGCTGTTTACCAGCTCCATCTGGTACGCAGGCTGAGACCCTATCTGCCTGCGGACTGTCTCGCCAGAGTGGTGCATGCTCTGGTTATCTCCCGCTTGGATTACTGCAATGCGCTCTACGTGGGGCTACCTTTGAAGGTGACCCGGAAACTACAACTAATCCAGAACGCGGCAGCTAGACTGGTGACTGGGAGCGGCCGCAGAGACCACATAACACCGGTCTTGAAAGACCTACATTGGCTCCCAGTACGTTTCCGAGCACAATTCAAAGTGTTGGTGCTGACCTTTAAAGCCCTAAATGGCCTTGGTCCAGTATATCTGAAGGAGTGTCTCCACCCCCATCGTTCTACCCGGACACTGAGGTCCAGCACCGAGGGCCTTCTGGCGGTTCCCGCACTGGGAACCAGGCAGAGGGCCTTCTCGGTAGTGGTGGCCGCCCTGTGGAATGCCCTCCCATCAGATGTCAAAGCGATAAACATCTACCTGACATTCAGAAGACATCTGAAGGCAGCCCTGTTCAGGGAAGCTTTTAATGTTTGATGTATTACAGTATTTTAATATTTATTTTTTTTTGGAAGCCGCCCAGAGTGGCTGGGAAAGCCTAGCCAGATGGGCTGGGTATAAATAATAAATTATTATTATTATTATTATTATGAGCTGTAAGTGGCAGGGCACACAGCGTGGAGCATTGAGGGAGTGGCAGACAGCATCAAGAAGGAGCTTAGGAGGCACAAGTGCCAGGACAGCCAGCAGTCATCTAAGAAACGTAACCAGTTTGGTGGCCTGAAATAGTCATAAAATGCATCTGACTGCACTTATTTATTTATATTCTGAAAAAGCATTTGAGGAAGTTATATTGGCAGTTCGTGTTTTGGAAAAGCTTGGATTTATAAAATGGATCAGAATTTTATACAACTCTCTGAAATCACAGGGGGGGGGGGCAAATGGAATTCTTTCAGATCAGTTTGGCTTGGAGAGAGGTACAAGACAGGAGTGCTCTCTTTCTCCACTGATATTTGATTTATGCTTGGAACCACTGGCATGTGCAGTTAGGCAGAATAAGGACCCACATACAGTTTCAACAACCTCATGCTGAACCAAATGATTGTGTCATCTAATGCAGGGATTAAGGTTAGCTCAAATAGGATTAAAAATGTTGGGAAACATATCTAGTTTTGTTGAGCATTGATTCTGATCTGCTCGCAAGCAGTTTATTCAGGTTATTCATCCTGATTTGCATTTATACATCTTCCCACTGATTGGTTAGAAAAAAGTTAAATTTCAAAATAAAGTTGGATTTGTTGTGCAAGAATGGCAGTGTTTTAATTCACTTGAATTATGCATACCTTAATATCTGGTATGCACTTGAATCTCTCTTGCAAAATACTGACATTCTGGAGGCACCATAATTCGTTACTGCCTTCCCTGACTTGCAAGTGGTTCCCCGGGGAGACAAGAAGCCTAAACACTTTTGCAAGGCAAAGAGCTGGAGAAGAACTGAAGCAGCATTATCAGAACTCTGGCTAGATAAATTCAGTGATAAGGAAGCCCCTTCCTTACATATTTAGGGTATTCACATCTTGCCCACTACAGCTATTGGGTAAACAAATTTAAAACCATTAGAAGTGTTTTTCCCCATGTGAAAGAGATAAAACTGATTCAGGTTGAGCAATAAAATAAATTAAAAGGTCTGAGAAAATAAAAGGGTTTTTTTGTGGGTAAGCATCTCTCAGGAGGGCATGCCCACAGAAAATACCCTTTTCCCTGTAATCAGCTGCCCTGCTACACTTCTTTTCGTGTGAGTATGCAGAGAATGCTATGCGAAGAAGCATTTGGGGAGATCCTTGTGGAAACAGGTAGTACCTTAGTGGAGAACCTGTACCCCTCCAGATGATGTTGGACTCCAACTTTCCTCAGCCACAGGGGAGCTTGTTGCAGCTGGAGGGGGAGACAACCATGACTCTTCACTAGTTGTGCTCATCTCTGCCTCTTAGCCTCTCTCCTCCCACCCTCCTGTTTCAGCTTCTGTCTCTGATTCTGGACTTCTTTCTGCCATGGACTCTCCCAGCTTACTAAGCCCTGTTACCTCTTCAGCTTCTGACACCTCCTCTCCCAAGTGTTTTCCCTCTTCTCCCTCTGACCACTCACTGTTGTCCTGAGCTGGTTCCTCCCACCATTCCTCTGCGTCCAACCAGTCCATTACACCCATTGACCTTCAACCCTGTGATCTACAGGCTAACACTAAGCATTGTGGCCAGGGTCTCTGTGTCTGTCACAAATAGCAAGAGAGATGTGCCTAAGGTTTAACACTAGGTTTCAGTTAACGCAGCTAATATAATCTGTCAAGCTCTAAGAGGAACATCATTCTCTGAAATGCTTAAGGGTAAATGGAAAACATAAAATTCAGATGAGTAAATGTGTTGTGCTCTATAGCTTCAGAAAAGATTGGATAACAGCCCGGAAGCCAGTATGTAGAAGACTTCCTGTATATCTAAACATTAGGACCTACATCTTATCTTTGTAGCTTTTGTTTCCCATGTTGTTGCCCCAATCTCAGAGTTAATATTTAGCAACAAGCTTGTGACCAGTTTAATCTATGCTAGTTGGGATTGATGTTTTCAAGTCTGAGCCTGTATCCTTAAACACTAACAACAGTGTTGGTATCACAGAACCTGAGATATTGTCCAGGATAATGAAATTTGCCATTTAAATTATGGGAGAGTAGCTAAAAAAGGAATGAAACAAGTCAAATCAGAATCCCATTTATAATCTACTGTCATGTGACTCCAGGAACAACAGTAGTTTTCCTGATTGGAGACCTGCAATTCCACTCAGTCAAGTGCATGGAATTTCCTTGGGGCAAGTGATCAGCTGATAAAACAAGAGAGTGCTCAACTTCTCCTTTTCCTCTCTGGATCGCCATCTGTACTGAAAGCTCATTTCCTCCATAGCCAGGAAGGAAATGCAGCGGAAGTCTTCCTCAGATCACTGTGCTTGTGGCCAGCTGTCAAGTAGGGTTGCCATATTTCAAAAAGTGAAAATCTGGACCCAAAAGTTTGCCCAAAGTTGTTGATATATTTTTTAAGGAAATTTGCCAAAATCTAGACTTCCTACATGGGTTGTCATAAAGCCGGATTTTCCCGGACATTTAAGCAATTTCCACACAGACACTGTTTCCAACTGCAGTATTCTGACTATGCCCAGGAAATTCTGGGATGTATGGCAACCCTATGTCAAGGGACCAGCTCCCAATAGCCTTGGAGCTAGCCTTCTTGCTGGGATAGCAGTAGCCAAATGAACAGAATTGAAAACCAACCCTAGAAGGTAGTATCCCTGCCACCGTTTCTTAGTACAACAGCCTGGGCCAGGAGACTCCCAGAACCTCTACACCCACCGGCCGCTCACCCACAGCTCACCCGCATCAATGTGCCTGCCCTTCTGGGGGTAGAAGGAGGTTAGAGATGAATGGGCAACAGTGGACAGGTGGCAGGTGGGCCATAGGCATGCAGCAAAAGAAGGGGGGAAAGGAGGTGGGCAGCATGCTCCTTGGAGGTCAGATCTGCTGCCCCCTAGCTGTCCAGAACCTGCCATCCTGAGGCAACTGCCTCACCTTGCCACATTGAGTATATGAGCTTGACAAGCAAAGCATGGCCCCACCAGTTTGTTTGTCATCCAGATCTACATGCCAAGCCTAAAGGGAACCTTGTGGTTGCTCAAAGCCATCTAGCAAATAATGCCACATATATCTACCCTGCCAAATATTTTTTTAAATCCCAAAGAGACACACCAAAAGTAGATGAGACAGCTTTTTAAATAAGATTACGGCTGATACATAGGACCTGTCATTTGCATCATATAAATGAAAACATATTTTCCATAAAAATCATCATCTTTCAGATTAGATATGTACAATTTAGATCTAGTTAAAATGTAATTCACAGATTCCTATATCATTTCAGAGGCAAATGTAGTGTAACTCTCCTAGCAAGAGTACTCAAGTGAGAACAGTGGTGTCCAGAACCAAGGGAGTGGATTCTGGGTTGAAGAAAGTCCATTTGCCCTCCCAGGCAGGCAGTTTTGTGGACAGGCCCTGAGCCACTCTAGTGAACCGGTGAGTGGCAGGCTGGATCATCCACCTGCCACGCATTTGACCTATGGTGGCAGGAGGTCTTGGGTGTTCCCAAGTGACCAATAGGGGCACTGGGACCTGGGACAGGATAAATTGCAGCCTGCCAGAGCAATTGGCCTCTTCCTTTTGGTGGATGGAGGGGGATTGTGAGTTGAAAAAACTGCCCCCTTAACATGCAACCTGGAGAAAAACCTGAGGATCATAAAGTCTACCTGTTAATTAAAATGAGATGAGGATGACAAGTTAATGTCGTAGTATTTAAAACCAAGGACTTAATGTTCTTTGGAAGCATCATTACTCAGATGCAAGCCCCACTGAACCCAACAAGTTGGAGCAAGTGCAGTCTGAAGGCCTGATCTGCTCCACCAAGCTTTAGCTGGTGGCCCATGAGCCATAAACTCGATATTTTGGAGGTGGTAGTGATACTACAGGGAGAATAGGGTGCAGACCTTGGCAGGACTTGTCTGACTTTCACTCATTCTCATTATGCTAGGCTGGCTGAAGAGATTTAATCTTCTCTTCATAGCCTGTGGCTGTATTGGGAATGAAAATCCCCACAGCATGGAAAGAACATTGCCTCCTCCTTAAGTGACCTACATGCATCAGCTGGGTGGGGGGGACGTCTCTGTATGTGTATGTCCTATATGTATGCGTATGAAGGAGTTTTGTACGTGTCCCTAAATGTGTGTGTGTGTCTCAGACCCTCCATATGTCCCTATTTTCCAGGGACATCCCTGATTTAGAGAAGCCATCCCGGTTTCTGATTTGATGGAGTGCCATCGCAGCTGCCCTCCCCGCCCGCGCTGGGTGCCACACCCCCACAGGTGGCGCACCATGACCCCGGGATGCGCGCCAGGCACTCCCCTGCCTGCTCTCCGCCCCCTGGTGCCAGAGCATGACCTCCGCCACTGGGCTTCAGGCCCAGTTTTGGTACAGAAACTGCTTTGGTGCCCTGTATGATGACCTTTGCCAAGAGAGAGAGAAGGGAAATGTGTCCTTGTTAATTCTCATCAATGTTCTCTGTGGCTTTCAGGACAGTGGTATCATTCTGGAGCGGCTGTCTGACTTAGGGGTGAGTGGCACAGCTTTGTGGTGTTCCCAGTCCTATTTGGTTGGTTGTTTCCAGAGGGTGATGCTTGGGAAATGCTATTCTGCCCCATGGAGTCTTCACTGTGATGTTCTTCAGGGTTCAGTCTTACCCCCCATGCTGTTTAACATCTACATGAAACCACTGAGTGGGGTTATCTAGAGATTTGGACTATGTTGTCAGCAATATGTGGATGACACAGCACAGGTGTGGCAGTGGATGATTGTCTTGCCTCAGTAATGGATTGGATGAGAGCCAACAAACTGATGCTCAATTCAGATAATGTTGAGGTGGGTGGTTTCTAGAACAGATGGATGGGAGGTGGCCCCATATCACTCCAGTGAGTGAAAAAGCTACGTGCTCTCTGAGGGAACACATACTTAGCTCTTTTCACTCACTGGAGCAATATGTGGCTAGGGATTAGGGGTTTTTTTTATTCTCTCAGTTTCTCATTTGGTGCTTATTAAATCCAGTTATCCTTATTGTATATAGTGTTTACTTAATTGAAGTAAAACTGGTTTTATATGGGTGTTTTAACTTGGAACTGTTTAAATTGTTTGTTTATGGATAAATCTTGATGTATTGTTTTAGATATGGGCCAATGGCCGTAATAAATCAAATCAATCAATCAATCAATCAGTTATCTACATTTCTGCAGCAACTTGCATTAAAAAAAAAAATCCTAATAAAAATTCATGTGGAATTTAATGTGAATTACTCTTAATACAATTTTATACACAATTTTAACTAACATACAATTGTTTGCAAACAAGTTTCCCCAATATAATACAATTTTCTGTGTTATTTTCATTTTCATGCACACTTTCCCCTAATATATCTATTTTCGTAAACAATGGTTGGAGAACTGAATTGCATGATTTGAAAAATTTCAGGTATCAAAGGATGACCGTGTTTCAATTCTCATAATGTTTCGCAACGGGAAGATTTGGCTTCAAACACAAACTTTACATTTCTCGCCCGTCCCTCCCTGTGGCATAATTGTTGTGATTATATCTCCATGTTCTCTTCTCTTAATGCTGTTGCTTGGAAAAGGAAGCAATATTACTCTGGAAGTGATCTGTGATGATGGCTGGCAAATATCAAACTTCTGTTGGGGTGAAGCTATGACTCTTGCACAATTCAGAGCACCCAAAGCTAAATGGCTTCTATGTATGTGGCTGTATTTATTAAAGCGACAATTATTCACATGCTCGTTCTCCCAGTTCTGAGGTCTAGTAGGTGTGAAGGATGCACAGGCATGACGGAAAGGTGACTCTTACAGCATTAAGGGGAAAGGAAGCCAAGGGGAGGAGCAGGAGAAAGGCAGCTGTTTTGAAAGAGAATGCCTGAAGTAACAGAATGTCCTGGGTGGAGGGTTGGATTGCTGCAACAGGTGTGTGAATCTATATAAACCTGTCTGAAACATGAAACAGGTGGCTCCAACCCAGATAAAGAGTACAGTAACTAGCTGGAGAAGCTGGTGCTGCACTGTCAGTCAGAATGCCTCCACAGTCAGGCACTGTTCTAGGAGGAAAGGAACCTTGCTTAGATGCTCCACAGCTTTTCACCTGGGAGGAGATAGGACTCCGCTCAGGCAAAGGGAACTCCAAGGAAGAGAGGTGGCTGGTCATCAATCGGAAAGTCTACGATGTCAGCAAGTTCTATTGGCGGCACCCTGGAGGAAGGCGCGTCATCAGCCACTATTCCGGACAAGATGCCACGGTGAGACCTTATTGCGGGGCAGAGAGCAGTGGAGAAGGACCATCACCCAGTGGCAGAGCACATGTCTTGAATCAGGAGTAGAGAAACTCCAGCCCATAGACCTGCTAGGGGATCCCATTTGGTCCATGAGGTCATGGCAGTCTAACATCACTGACTTGCATCAGCTGATGGGGATGGGGCTCGATCCTACTTGGTGCATCTTTGCCAGCATGTTCCCTGCAAGAAACACACTGGCAAAGCAGACCCTTGTAGAGAGCAGGGTTGCACCCTCTGCTCAACAGCTAGAGAGGGGAGAGTTCAATGCAGGGAATGCATTGGCAAAGCAGATCCATCCCTGCAGCCCTCTGAGATCACCCACCTCTCAGACACCTGATGTCATCAGGTCATCGGAAGATTGATAGATGGGTGGTCCCATCCACCTGCTGAAGTTGGCAAGAAGGGTGGAGAGAGATAAATATCTTTTTTTTCCTGTCAAAAAGGCACACCCACCCCTGGCTTACTTGGACCACATCCCAGATTTGACCCCTAGCATCTCCAAGGATCTCAGGTAGCAGACCTGGAAAAGACTTGTGGCTGACATCCTGGAGGACACAGCACTGTAGGCATTCAGGGCTAGAGGGACCAAGGTTCTTCATATGCTCATGAAGTTTCCTTGGCAATTTTCTGTTATTGTAGGAAACAAGAGTTAGAAGTAGGGTCTGAAGGCACAGAAAAGCCCACCCCATAATAGCTTGCTGGAGGAGGAAGCTAAATTCTGGCTGGCATGGGTGACTAAAGCTAGTCTGCAGTTCCTTCTCAAGATAATTGATTATAATTCTTTCTACATATCATTGCCTGACTTCCAGGTGGTTTAAAGAAGCCCAGGTGTGTGAAGGATTCATATGGACTCAAAAGCAGAGTTATCATACCTGTGAGAAACTATGACTGAGGATGTCTCCTCAGCCAAAATATTTGAGTAATGTTGGGGTAGGAAGCTAAGAGAACTGATGTAGCATTGCTGATATTTGTTGGGTTTGTAGTTTTTGCTCTTCTCGTTGAGTTTAACCCTGGTAAGTACACTTAGAATCACAGCCACAATTTTATATTTCACTACAGAATGTCTTACCTTTGCAGATTAAATTGGCAAAGTGTGAAATATACTAATCTGTTGTACACCTGAAATTAAAATTTAGAAAACACCACCTGAGATTAAGAATAGTGTAAGTAAAGGATGTTGTGTTTGGGATTGTCTTGACTGCACAGTTATGAGCCAGATATTGACCTTGGTGATTTAAAGTTTTCTCATTTTGCCTTGGGCACACTTTCTAGCACACTTCTTGCATGTCAAAGTAAACTAAAGGTGTTTTATTTTTACATATATATTTTCTGTTCCTAACCAAATGAACATTCTGGCACCCACAAAAACAGGTTTATTCAAATTACATGTAACTGAAGTTGGTGTTAATTGACGTTTAAGCAATTTACAGAAAGGGTTTAACTAATAACGCAGGTGCTGACATTCATGCACAGCCACCCTCACAGGGATCCAGAAAGTTGTGGTGGAGTTACACTGCCTAAAGGTGTTTTCTTTGAAGCGAGTAGCCAGACCAACTTTCCTCCTAGTAAGTCCCTGGCCACCTGTTTAATACCCACAGGGTGATATGAACAGGAATGAAACATTGGCTAAGAGTCGCAAACATCAGCTGCGTTCTCACATGCCTATCACTGCTTCAGATCTCTGAAGTAGTTGCAGCAGGTGCCAGTGAGTTATTCAGTGCCAAGAAGACTGAGGCAGGCAGCCCAACTCAAGTTATAGATCTAAGGACAACTATTAAAAGGCTGGAACATGTCAATTATTTAGCTTGCGGTAATATTTCTACCAACATTAGGGTTTGTGGGCAGGAGAAGGTGTCAATCGGTTTCTCTACCTCAGGCAGAAAACATGCACTGGAGAGGGAGGAATATATCAGTTCTCTCAGTTCTCTTGCTCACATTTCTACAGGAATTTACAATTAATCTTTTTAAAATCCTCATAAAATTCTTCAGTGGTTTTGACCAGTGCCATTTTTCTAGGAAAAGGTGCCGGAACTCACCATGAACGGCTCTCTTGTTCTTTTAGAATGGCAATGGCACCCACCTGGTAGTGGAACTGAGTTCCAGTGAATTCTGGCTGAGAAAAATCCCTGGCATTGACTAATGTACACATGGTGTGATGCATTTGTGTATTATTATTATTATTATTATTATTATTATTATTATTATTATTATTATTATTATTATTTCCCACCCATTTGGCTGGGTTTCTCCAGGCTCTGTGGGCCGCTTACAGCACATATAAAAACATAGAAAAACGTCATTTTACTATTCATGCTATTTTCATGAACATATTTATTTGTATGCACACCTTAACCCAATATATGTATTTTTGTAAATGTTGTTTGCTTAAAGAATGGCATCACAATATTCAGATAGGTGTGAATTTCAAAGGACGGCTGCATTTTGTTTATCGTATTATTTTGGAAACTGTGAATTTATAGGTTTGAATTTAAATGCGAGCTGAATTTAACCCAGTCAGATGAGTGGGGTACACAAAATAAATAATTACTATTATTACATATTGACTTCCTCCCCCATCCTTGCTTCTGGGCTTACAACATGGACACGTGGCTGATGCCCACAAGTTAGAATATCCCTCAGTACGACATGTGCTCACCATGCCCATGAAATCTCCTCATCTGATATGCCTTCACACCACGTTTGTACCTCCTACTGGAATGGACTGGCTTAGGCCTCAAGGGCCGTTTAAAGATTCCTGGGACTCCATCGGGTTCTTACATGATTGTCTTTCAGTGTCACAAACCACAGATGCTCTTGGATTCAGATGCCAGCGAAATAATTAAGGCTCCACCTACCGTTAGGCAAGTGGGGCAGTGTGCCTCAGGTAGTAGGGTGGAGGGTACTTTTAAAAGCCTATAAATTACCATTTATATTAAGATTGCTGCAATATGTTTATCAACACTGGGTGGGTGAAGGAGGAGATGTCATTGGGCTTTCTACCTCAGGCAGAGAAATGTCCTGGGCCATATCCAGATTTTATCGCTTCTGAGAACACGAACAAGAGGCTGATGCATAATTATGACATCTGGTCATGCTAGATGTTTCTTAGTCTGATATGTCTTAAGCTGGAATGAATTGACTTATGGGCCCTTCCAGACTGTTTTGTTGTTGTTTGTGGGTATATTCTTCAACATGTCCTTGATGCAATAATAGTGCATTAGTAGTGAATTTACACTGGACTGTCCACACGCCATGCCACTTGGTTAGTTGTTCTCCAATGCTTCACATGTGTTACTGTATTACTGCCATCTGGAGGGATGTGCTTACCCTATAGTGCACCACCAAAAGAGGGAGAAAAGAATAAACCCAGAACATCAGTAGCATAAAAAGTTCCAGGATTACAGCAGGTGGTTAAAGGGTGTGTGTTGATTGGAAATGAAACAGGCTATCTGCCCCCAAAACATTTGCAGGCACAAACAGTATTGAAAGCAGGACTGTGTAAAAGTGCCCCAATATCATCGTGAATACAAATCATCACGAAGTGACATCTGGAGGGGTCGTCAGGCTGGAATGTACTGTTTTAATGGCACAACGTAACATAGGAGAAGGTATTCCTGGCACCACTTTTGAGTACAAGCAGACAATAAGTGTTGGAAGTGTAAAGAAACTGAAGGTACTTTCTATCACCTTTGGTGGACGTGCCCGAAGATTAAGGCTTTCTGGGAAATGATATATAATGAAATGAAAAAGGTACTTAAATATACTTTTCCTAAGAAACCAGAGGCCTTTCTCTTGGGCATTGTCGGCCAATTGGTGACAAAGAAAGATAGAACATTTTTTATGTATGCTACGACAGCGGCAAGAATACTCATCGCAAAGTATTGGAAGACACAAGATCTACCCACTGTGGAAGAATGGCAGATGAAAGTGATGGACTATATGACACTGGCTGAGATGACTGGCAGAATTCGTGATCAGAGGAAAGAGACGGCGGAAGAGGACTGGAAGAAATTTAGAATTTATCTTAAGAACTATTATAAAATTGAGGAATGCTAAAATGCCGAGGTGTTGAGAGAAAAAGGGATACAGCAATATAAGATTAAGTAACAGAAAGGACTAAGATGATATATATTTGATAAAACTACTTAGAAGCTGCTGAAATAATTTGGTAAATTGGGATGTAGAAAGGGGAGGTATGGGGGAGTCCGAGAAAGGAGGATTATGGAAAAAAGGTTATGAAATTATATATGTTTGTTTGTCTTTCTATTTGTTTGTATTGTCTAAAAAACGCTGTAAAACTAATAAAAATCTTATAAAAAAAAACTTTTGAGTACAAGCAGCTATAATGGAATCACGGCACCATCTGATGTGCCACGTAAGCACAACACTGGAAAAGTTTTCTGACTGGTGATGCACACTGTGTTGGGTTGTTTGAATATTACTTCTAAACATATTTATATACCACTATGTGATTTTTTTTAAAAAAAATCAAAGCAGTTTCCAGCAACGAAAAATGAAACCACACAGTAAAAACCATAAAAAGTTAAACATCCATCAACCATTGCGAAAGGATTTGTTTTTGAATTGTCCACATAGACCTGGCAGAATAGAAAAGGTTTGAGCAAGTTTTTAAAAGTTGGCACAGAATACACATTGCTGTATCTATTGGCAGAGTACTCCACAAGACTGGGCCAATGGAAGCAGGAAGCATGTGTGGTAGGAGAACCCATGTTTACATCACTGCTGCTGTACTGTCACCCCAAATCAGAAATTGGCCTTTTAATCAATGCGGGTGGGAAAGATACTGATGTGCACTGACTCATGTTGACAACGGGACAGTGCTCAGAACGCCTCTGCATTTGACTTCACCCACCAAAACTATAACTAACATAGGGTTTGCCATTTAGGGCATTGCTGAGTGCTTTGAGGTTTTGAGGTTTTTTCTACAAGCAAGCAGTATATACATTTTATGAAGAAAATAATAACTAAGTATGTTCTTCCTTCAATGATTTTTCAAGTGCCTTCTGTCTTTAGCTGTGATTTTCATGTCTCCTCCTCTGAGGGAATAAGAAAACACGGAAAGACTTCTTGCCTGTCCATCTGTTGAACTTTTGGTAATATATGTAGCTGGAAAGGTGTTTGATGAAACTGAAATGTGACGTGAGAAAGGAATTGTGTACAATAAGATGTGATTCATTTTAAAGTGAGTTCATTCTGAAGTTTGGAAGCTCCTTTGAGAAATTGTGTAAACTCTGTTGGCGTCTACAGAAGCCTTCTGTGGGTGGAAGATTTCTTGCTGGTTATGAAACTCACAGTCATAAGCAAAGAGTCACTGCCTGAAGGCCTTTGGACTCAGCTAGACTGTTACATTAAAAGTTATTTGTATGCATTGTATATGTGATATTGCCACCAGATAGCGGCCTGGAGTCCTGTTTTTCTCTAACTGTTTCTCCTGTTCAAACTGAAATGCTTCTTTGATGTGTCTAGATCCAGCCTCTGTACACACACACAAACACATCCTCAACCCTCAGCATTGCTTCTTGTGCTCAGGCCATTTGGCTTCTGAGACCTCACCAGGCACACATGTTTCTGAGCTCTTTTCACCCACAAGGTCAAGGCACATGCTTTGTTTATTTTGAATGACCACTGAGATTCTATTGATGCTGAATTCTGAATGCAATTAATTAGGGTAGTCTCTTTACAGGGCTAATTCAAATGTAATGCTAAACAAAGGCTTGGCCTTCCTTAGGCTGATGTGCTCCCTCTTTCTCTCCTTGTATACTTCAGTTCTCTTCCATAGTTTCCTGTTACATCTGTATGAGCAAACTTTGGTTGCAAATTGTTGCTCCAGAGGACTACCGCAAACCATTGTTCATGGTTTGGATTCTATGGTAAACTATAGTTTACCTGAACCAAAAATCAAAGAGGCCCATGGAAAATTTAAAAAAGGAGAGTGTGCTTTCCTGAAGATCAGACCAAATGACATCATAATGGGTGATCATTACTATCAGTCTTGCACCTCTAGTTTCTGTTAACTCATTTAACAGGAACTGTATGCCAGTCTTGATTTGTGAATCACTGGCTTCACAAGTACTTACAGCAAAACGTGAAACTTACTTATCAGAAATAAAATATAGTTGTTCATTTGTTGTTGTTGTTGTTGTTGTTGTTGTTGTTGCTGCTGCTGCTGTTGCTGTTGTTGTTGTATATGTATTTATACCCCACCTTTCCTTGAGGGAACTCAAGGCAGCTTAAAGAAAAAAATAAGAACCGCTAAAAGCATAGAAAAAACAATAATTAAAAAACCATAAAACATTGATAAAATTAAAACTATATACATATATAAAATCTATTAAAACCATACCAATAATTACAATATAAATAGCACAGCACCAGCCCTTTCATTAAAAGCATGTCATTTCATCATAGGATTCAGTGAAGAATATCCTGCCAGATAGTCCTTTCTAGAATGC